>NC_064641.1:660295156-661495156 GCF_023864345.2 Schistocerca serialis cubense | reverse complement strand
GTATATACTCATACTATTAGTAATGTTATTTCAGCTTAAAAAAAGTGACTTGTTCCACATCCACGAGGATCTTCTCAGCGCGGATCTATGGGACGAAAAACTAATCTAATCTAATCAAGCAGGGTCCCTTTCCTTTCCACGCAAACACCGAGTGTCGTAAGAATATGAAAAGTGATTAACTATTTACTGCCAGTTTGTGTCTTTCTAAAGAACACTTTCAGTCTAAAGAACACTTTTCTGCCACAGTAGCTGTTCATTCTTATATTGCATAACAGTGTCTACTTAAAATAAAGTAAAATTTTACTGCAAACCTAACGACTAAAGATACTGTACAAATTAAGAATGAGAAATCTCATTTATTCGGTATATAGCTAGGTGAATGACTTCTGCTGGCTTGGTATGTACTTTATTGTTGTTATTTTAAAAGTAAAACCAATTGCTGATTGCTTAAAGTAAATTCAGTTCAGTCATAAATAATCAAAAGTAAATTGCTTGTCTTTTCCTAAATTTTGCATTACATTACACTGAGGTTACTGAAAGGTACTTTTTTTTAACAAAATAAAGTTCAAGTTAGGCGAGTCATTTATTTAACCAGTAATTTCATTTAACATTACTTTCAAAATTTAGTATTTCAGACTAAGTAACTGCAAACTCAGTGCTTTCTCGTGAATGGTTATGCTGTGGAGAAGCATGACAACCTTCTGTTGCCACACCAGCGATTATTTGCTTAAATTTCTTTCTCAAGACTCTGGAGAATCATTGCCCTAGCGGGCTGGCGACTGTTTAATTATCCCTTTTTTAGTTAATCAGTCTTATCTTTGTGTTATCAGTAATTTTTGTAGTGAATGTTACATGGTACCCCCCCCCCCCCCCGTGCGGTTCGTGAGCGATTGCACTAAATTCGAAATTATCATCACTATTAAAGTTTAGAATACATTCTTCCTTCAGAAGAGTCTGTTGAACACTTTCCTCCAACTAACGGGTGTTGTTTTCCTCCGGTAACGATAGCCTTACACACAGTAGAATTTCATTAGAAATATGCGATCATAGTCAGTTATATCGCGATCCAGTAGGCTGATTAGGAATGGGATGATTACACGTGGCGGCGCTAGTGACAGGACAATATCAATTTGGTATTGTTCTTGGCACGAATTTTGCATTGTGCAGATTTGTAGCGAATTAAACCCTTCGGCTACGAATAAAGTCGCTCACGTTCGGAAGCAGTAAGTGGTGGAAATAAACCACAAAATTTCTAAATTTGCATTAATCAGTAAGAAAGGCAACATGATGGACACAAACGAAACTAATAATTTGATTGTACTTAACAGGGAACAATCGGTAGAACAAAGGAGAATGCAGGCACTGCAAACCATTGTTGAGGAACCGGAGGCAAGCATCACAAGCGCTACCGCTGAAAAACGGGAGCAGAGGAAAATGGAGTTCCTGGCATTGAAGATTGCTACGGAATTCGGAATAAAAATCAAAACCGAATCCAGTGACGGTGGATACAAGGAAACCATGAAGAGAGAACCAGAGTTGCACTCAAAACCAGTAATAGCTGGAAATATAAACTATTTGTTGGGCATGGTAATCAGTACAATAGGTGCTCAGTCCAAATGAATTACATCTAAAATTATCGCTCAGTCTGAATCAATTACTGCTAAAATTAATTCTCAGTTTGAATCAATTACTGGCAAAATTAATGCTCAATCCGAATCAATTAATTCTCAATCCAAAGCAATCAAGGTTGTGAACAATACTTGCTAGTCCATCAGGCATGCAGCCAAGCAAATAAAAGTTCTTCCACTGATATTTCGGTCGTGTACCATCCGGCCATCCTTCCAATATATCGCAGGAGTCTTGCAACTCACTCTCTAAGGATGGCTGGACGATACGCGGCCGAAATATCAGTGGATTGAGGATGGCATTATTCAACAACTGTGCAATCTCTGCAGCATTCGTCAGTACCATACCTCCACAAACCACCCGCCAAGAAATGGCCTCATCAAATGCTGGCCTTGTACTTTGAAAGCTGCTCTCATGCTGCAAGGGGGTCAGTTGACCCAGACCCTTCTGTTGGTATTGTTCTCTGGTTGCTCCATGCACAAGGATGTCCTGGATGAAGGTCCTACATGGCGAAGCGCTCGCTCTACTGGCAAACTTTGTGCTCCAGGCACTATCGACATCGGCCACTGACCTGCCCACCCTCGTCAAACACGCCATGCAGCACAACGTGTGCCTTCAGGTGCCTCCTCCACAGTTGCACAGCACTCCAAGAACCTTCGTTCACAACATGTGGGCCGACTGTGATTTTGTCATGCTTCGCAACCACACCATTTGGCCAAAACTCTAGCAACCGTATACAGACACACACAACGTTCTTAAATGCAGTGTATACACGTTTGACACTTTCTTCACGGTAAGCCTATGATGGAAATGATCAGTTGGGTCAAGTCAGTGTAGCCCTTACACAACAATACTTCGATCGACAGTGCACCACCTGTTTCGAGCAATGTAGTCACTCTCCAGCTAAAAAGCTGGACGCCATCAACACATCGATCGACGATGTACCACCTGTTTCGACTCACAGAGCCTCGCCCATGGTTAAAAAATCAGCCACCATGGTTTCCTACTCTTCCACGTCCAACATTTTTGAGGTATTCCTTGATGTCCGATATTTTCTGCCAGATGATCTAATGTAAACCTTGTTGCCAAGATTCAGCATGGTGAACGACAAATTGAGAATGGATTCATTACCTGTTAACTCTCTTGCAGCTACAAACTACCTAATGTAGGGCACCCAGGTGCCATCACATCGCGCCTATCCTCTGATGGTTCCCTCACTATAATGGCTCCAAGGACACTAGGCCAGATTAATCTACTCCAATAGATTCCGACGCCCCATTTCACTGATGGTCCATATCACCCCCAGCTTGACATCAGATGTCTACCGCCATTTCGTTTATAATCTTCTTTCACTACAACAATGAATCATGGCTATCTTCCCCTAAGTGCACTACAGGGTAAGGGGTGGGGGAAGGCTCTATGGGGATGCCACCTCTCTGACATCTACTGCATCCTTGTCAAACGTATCTTTATAAGGTGGACTTAGTTCCCTCTATGACGGCCAAGCAGGGTGTTGTGGTTTTGTATTCACATTGTATGACAAATAAAGAGTGTTCTAGCCAGCACCATGTCGTTACCACTTGCCACTCTTATCTTATCTTGGGGTCAGATTCTACACTCCTTTTACAGGTTAGTTTTTCAGCACAGTAACCAAGATCTCAAAACATCCTATGCTTTTCTTCTTATGTCATGGGAGGAACAGTAGTCATTTAACTTATCAGCACATTTTATGACACCAAGATGTCTTGACACATAGTATGTACACCAGATCAGTTTTGTTTCAGACTCAAAATGAGTGCAGGCTAACTACTGATCCGTGTCAAACCTTCTTCTCTAGAAAAATATTTCTCCCTCAAGGATATTGTGAGCAGTAAGCTAGCTGTTTGGAAAAGTTTTCAGATATTTGGTTAACTTTTGCTCATATAGAGTATGTGTCTTGCATCTTATTACATTTTTACACATATCCAGAAAGTATTTGCCATACGATTCGTCTCTCATCTACGGAACGTTTATGTTACCACTCTCTTCCTTACACAAAAACGATTCTTCTAATCCTCCCAGTAAAGGTGATAACACATCTATGACTATGTTCTGTTCTTTTGTCACATGAATTATACCCACTGTGTACTAGTAGGGATAATACCCAACATGCTAACTGTGCATGCAGTAGTTTACAGTGGAGTAGAAGATTTAGTAGTTTGTGGTCCATACATATTTTGGCATGGTGGCATACTGAATAGAAGTGAAATCCCTTCAGTTCCCATACTATGGCTAAAGCTTCAAATTTGGTGATGGAATATGACTTCTTATAATCTATTAACACCCTGCATGTGGATCCTATGGAGCAAAAATTCGGTTTTCCATCAACAGAATCTGAAATAAACAGTATCCTAGCACAATAAATGAAGCACGAATGGTTCAGTCAAAAGCTAGGTTTAAATTTGGGCGATACAGCATCCTGGTTTGACTCAGTTCTTGTTTAATTACTTCAAAAGCTAGTTGACTTATTACTGTCGATTCTCATACAGTATCTTTCTTTAACATCTGGTTTAAGGCTATCTACTTTGGGTAAATGTCAGTAAAAACTGTCGTCTTGTAAAAGATTTTAGCTATTTTTCGTTACGTGATGTAGGAAAATTTTGTACTTCTGCAATGTTGCTTTGGAGAAACTTGATCTCCTTCATCACATACTTTCAGTTTTTAACATTTGCCTTTACTCCAGCTTCTAGTACTTTTTTATTAATTTCAGATGTTCTTCCTTGCAGAAGGAGATAATAAAAAATTGTCAACATAAACACGAAGTAAATATAACAATTGTGTTCTTAATATTTTGTACAATTCTTCAATGGATACACTTGAACTTATATTCAACCAAAATAGTACAACTTTAAATTGGAACCGTCTTCAGCATATCTAGATGCTACATACTTCCATGATTCTTTGATCACAATGATTTGTCAATTAGATGATCACAAATCTATACTTGTTTAATGAAATCTCTCTAAATACTCCTAAACATTTTCTGTTACTAGCACTAGAACAACGTTGGTGAATGTTGCATCCAAACTTAATAGAATTAGTCTTCATAGTTTTAATAGAACTGAAAGTGGGCTACATTACAGAATCCTTGAATTTTCAACAAGCTGAAAATTTAACATTTAATTTATCTGTTTACTTCTGATCATTTTGCCCAATTTAAAGGGTATGTAAGGGTATGTGGCAAGTCAAAAAGTTTAATGTGTTTTACATCAAGGTTACATTTTTATTCTTCAGATAGTGAAACTAGCAATGCTTTGCAATTGCCAGATACCCATGGGAATATGGAAATTGGTTATATGTCCTTATCTTCTCCTCCCCCCCTCCCTCAAGCCATCTCCTCCTCCTCATTTCCTCTGTCCATCTCCTCTTCCTTTCCCTCTCTCTGTCTATCTCCTTCTCTGGCTTACCTCCTCCTTTTCCCTATTCATGTCTGTTTCCTGTTTCCATCTCCATCCACTTTCTCCTTCCCTATCTGCATGACCATATGTTCTTCTCCTCTCAGTCTGTCTCCTCCTTCCCCTTCTGTATGTCGATTCTCCCTCTCTGTCCATCTCCTCTTCCCACCTCTCTTTGATCTTGAGCCTAGTTTATTGTTTTTGCAAATGAAACCTTGATTGGGAATTGAAGTCCCTTGGAATGAATGGGTAAATGATTTGTGATTATTGGTTGCAGGATATGGAAGTCATCTCTCCAGCTGCTGGATCAGTGAGTAAGTGACTTCAACGACAGTATGTTGCATATTCTTAATCTCCAAACGCATAGGATTACATACTTTCACATGATTCAAACTATTCTGTAGTATTCTAACCAAATAAAGACAAGCCATAAATACAACTCTCATGCATGCCGTTAAAACTGACTGTATGGAAGAAAGCAAAATAGTACACTGTTCAGTGGACAATTTATGTTTAAAATTACATGTAAGAAAACGAATATATGTGGGAGAAACAATTTGTGTAATATTTTAAATGCCCTGCTAACGAAGTTAAAACTGACTGTGGGAAAGAAAACAAAACCACACATTTCCACAGAACAGCATAGCACAAAATTTTCTTACTCGCAGTTGTTACTTTAAAAAATATATGGCCTATGTCTGTTCCATTGTTTATTAGAGTATTAGAGTAATGGAGTGCAAAAGTTTGAAGTAAATAGCTCACAAACTTTTCGAGATTTTTTCTAACGACATATCCCTGTTATATGTTATGTGCAATATATATATGTTATATAGATAACAATGTTTCTTCTTTATATACCATAAATATGTTTATGTGCTATATATGTTAAAATATGTAGAACATGTCCATCCACACGTTTATTAGAGTATCGTGAGATTAATCACTCAAGACCTTTTCGTGATTTTAGCTAAAAAAGTTTCCTCTTTACTTATTATATAGATACAGGGTGCCAGTTATTGAATTATATAAAATAAAATCGTCATTACTTCTGAACGGTGTGCGTTAGCAAGTTCAAACTGTACGGTTGGCCACGTGGCATGATGGGAATTAGTATGTGCTTGGCGAAGAAGTCCGCTTTCATTTCGATGGGTTCGTCAATAACCAAAATCTACATCTACATCTACATTTATACTCCGCAAGCCACCCAACGGTGTGTGGCGGAGGGCACTTTACGTGCCACTGTCATTACCTCCCTTTCCTGTTCCAGTCGCGTATGGTTCGCGGGAAGAACGACTGCCGGAAAGCCTCCGTGCGCGCTCGAATCTCTCTAATATTACATTCGTGATCTCCTCGGGAGGTATAAGTAGGGGGAAGCAATATATTCGACACCTCATCCAGAAACGCACCCTCTCGAAACCTGGACAGCAAGCTACACCGTGATGCAGAACGCCTCTCTCGCAGAGTCTGCCACTTGAGTTTGCTAAACATCTCCGTAACGCTATCACGGTTACCAAATAACCCTGTGAGGAAACGCGCCGCTCTTCTTTGGATCTTCTCTATCTCCTGTGTCAACCCGACCTGGTATGGATCCCACACTGATGAGCAATACTCAAGTATAGGTCGAACGAATGGTTTGTAAGCCACCTCCTTTGTTGGTGGACTACATTTTTTAAGGACTCTCCCAATGAATCTCAACCTGGCACCCGCCTTACCAATAATTAATTTTATATGATCATTCCACTTCAAATCGCATCTGGGGGATTGAGAATCCGTATTTCGCGATCGAGATGTCTCTTCACTTCAGTTGGTGACTGTGTGGTGCTCAATGTCCATTCATGGAATAATCGGTGCCATATTCCTCAATGGCACAGTGACTACTGAAAGGTACGTGAAGGTTTTGGAAGATGATTTCATCCCCATTATCCAAAGTGAACCTGATTTCGACAATATGTGATTCATGCAAGACGGACCTCGACCCCATCGAAGCAGGAGAGTGTTTGATGTCCTGGAGGAACGCTCTGGGGAACGTATTCTGGCTCTGGCTCTGGTGTACAAAGAGGCTACTGGCATGAGCTTCGATTGGCCGCCATATTCTCCGGACCTGAACACGCGCGACTCCTTTTTGTGGGCCTATATTGAAGACAAGGTGTAAAGCAATAACCTCAAAACCATTGCTGAACTGACAACACCCATTCAGGAGGTCATCGTCAGCATTGATGTTCCAACACTTCAGCGGGCGATGCTGAATTTCTGCTATTGGTCTGCGCCATGCCATCACCAATGACGGAAGGCATATCGAACATGTCATAACCTAAATCCCAATACCTGTAGTGGCGTGAATAAAGTGTGTGCAAGCCATAGTTTGTAACTAATTTACGTTTTTTTCATATAGTTCTATAATTGTCACTCTGTACATATTTATACCAATATCTTTCGTATGGGTCGTCAGGCGCAGTTTGTTTGCAGTTTCCGAAGATTTTTGCAGTTTCGTTCTTGTAGTGTGTTGCTGGAATCAGCCCAAAGAAATATGACTCATTACGTCTCTCATGCGACACCCAGTTTATTGTTACAGACAAAATAATATTTAAATGGAAATCTTCCATGCCTTTTCAACAGTGCGGACCCAAATTAATCTGGGACGATATTCATTTTATCGATATGTTTTATCAGAGTCAGTAAAACGCGAAGAATACCCTAGTATTCCAGCACCGAGTGAGCAGTTCTTTTGCATGGAGGCAGCAGGCATTGTGGGCCAGGGTGATGCTGTCGCTCCTGGCGTAATGATTATTCTCCTCGTTCTACTGTTGCTCTTCATACACGACTGTAAAAAGAATATCGCCCTAGACCAATCTGGGACTACTTTGTCGAATGAGCACGTAAAATTCTGGTGTAAAAGTCATTTGCTTTGTAACAGGAAACAAACCGATGCTTTTCGTCGACGCTGGGCATCGCATGAAAGACGTGACTAGCAATGTTTGTTTGGGATGACTCTATCTACATTTCATATATCAATGTAATGTCTCTTCTAAGAGACGTCAGAAGCTCTTTCTCTGGTGTTTATATATATATTCAACAGATGATGCTTGAGTAGGTACATAAAAAGCACGTGTATTTGAATGCCATGTCGTGTCCGAATTTCAAAGCAACTAGTGAAGAACTTTCGGAGATGTAAGATTTCGAACAAACAAGCATTTATATTTTTATTTATATAGTTTATTTCGTGTTATTCCCCACAAAGTTGTGAGTATTCACTTAGTGCTTTCTCCAGCTCTTACTTGTATGTGGCGTGTAAATAATCTGATACATTTATCTTATCTTCGTATGCATTTGTTTCAGCTGGTTCTGTCTTGCATGCTTCTAGTTGTGACCTATTACCAATATTTTCTATTTACATTTTTACTTGCGCTTTTTACAAATCAAGCTCTATGAAATCTCCTTCAATAAACATAAATAACCTACTGGGAGAGAAGTCGTTCCATGCGACCTTCTCCTGTAATAAATCATCTCCTAAAATACAGTCGAGTAATAACTCTCCAACCACCAAAAACATACGTTCCAGTGGAAGAATCCACTCAACTGTAATTCTAAAAGTGACTTGTCAGACAGCTGTTGTCAGCTTTAGGCTGCTGACTGGCAATGTTAATGTTTCTTTGTTTTCATTCAGCCTGCAAAATAAATCTGCGGAAACTAAATGTGGATCTGCACCTGTGTGCACAAGCTATACAACCGGTTTTCCATTTATGTTCACATTGATCTCTGGTAGCTTGCTTTCTTCAATGTTACATTTTGTTGTTTCAGTTCTTTATTCTTTTTCAATATATTCTCCATTGTCATATCGTAAAAGCTTTATTTATTTTATCCTGACCCTTCTCGTACCTTTGCAGCCATTCAGGACTACGTCTGATGGTCTTTAGTTTTCTCGATCGTGGTAAGTCCATCTTCCTTCGTTTCACTTCGAATCTTATTAGTCTGTTCGGTCGCATCATTCTGGTTGTTATTATTACAACAACATTGTTGTCCGTCTCTGCAGTTAGTGTCATTGTGGTAGTCAAGTTGGTACCAGTGGTTGTTGCACGTATCCCTATATCATCCACCGTTATTTACATCACACGCGTTGCCATTCATTTGCTATCTGTCTGTCCAAAGTTTTTCTGTCGTGTATCTATTCCACTTGATCTTATGGCTCTCGCCCTTCTGTTGCTTTCATGATCCATAGTTCCATTCTACGTCGTATTAAAATTGTGTCCAATTATGGCTCTCCAATCTTCTTCTAACATGACAGTGCTACGAAGTTTTGCCAATAATTTGTCCAATCAGTAGTCTGGTACTGTTAATTATTCTTATATAATGTGGAAACTTTCTGTTCAAAATCCTGAAATATATTTCTGTGGACTGTCCTGATTTCAGTACTTTGCAACGGCAGCAGCAGCGACAATCCTTTTCTGCAGCATCGAGACAGCACGTATTACTGACTGACATTCCCATCTGAAGTGGCAAACGCTATCAGTAACCAATGACAGACAGGTCAGAGCTATGGATGGTGAATCAATGAAATGCACTTTGCAACCGACACTTCACACAGAGGTGTGCTGGAACTGTGAGATCGAATACGAATTGCAGTAGTTTTAAATTTGTCTATGTTGTCCAGAGATTGTATGTTAATGTGTGTTGCAAGTATGACAGCGTGTGTGATGAGCTAGACCGTCAAACTATATGAATGAAAGTCGACGTTGGTTGAGGGCGTGTAATTTTTTTAATGAAGGCAACAGAGGATACAATAGGTAAAACGACAAGGCCTAGTAGAAATCCTTGAATATCGTTGGAGATACTGAATATAATTGATGAAAGGTGAAAGTATAAAAAGTTCAACAAATGTAGCAGGTGAAAGCCAATACAGATGTCCCAAAAAAATGTGCGTGATAGAAAGCGCAAAAAGGCTAGTGAGCAATGGCTAGAGGACACAAACAAATCTATAGGAGCATGTATAAGTAGGGAAAAGATGGATTCCGATTACAGCAAAATTACAGAGGTGCTTGGAGAAAAGCTGTATGAATATCGAGAGCTAAGATAGAAAACCAGTACTAAGCAAAGAAAGGAAGCTGGATGGTGGAAGGATTGTAGAGGGGCTGTACAAAAGAAATGAACGTGAAGGCTACATTATAGAAAGGGAAGAAGAAGTAGATGAAGATGAGATAGAAAATATGATACTACGAGAAGAATTTGACAGAGCACTGAAAGATGGTTCAGATGGTTCAAATGGCTCTGAGCACTATGGGACTTAACATCTGTGGTCATCAGTCCCCTAGAACTTAGAACTACTTAAACCTAACTAACCTAAGGACATCACACACATCCATGCCCAGGGCAGGATTCGAACATGCGACCGTAGCGGTCGCGCGGTTCCAGACTGAAGCACTGAAAGACTTCATTCAAAATAAGGCCTCTGGAGTAGTTGACATTCCCTCAGAACTACTGATGTGCTTAGGAGAACCAACCATGAGAGAATCATTCCACCTGTAGAAGACGGGGGGAAGACTTTCAAACTTCAAGAAGAACGTAATAACTCTAATTTAAAAAAAGCACTTTCTCACAGATGTGAATAATATCAACTATCAGTTTAATAATACATAGTTGGAAAACACAGAAACCAATTATTTAAAGAAGACTGGAAAAACTGGTGGAAGCCGACCTTGGGGAAGATTAGTCTGGGTTCTGGAGGTGCTGATACTACGATTTATCTCAAAATATAGGTTAAAGTTGATGATCCCTCGCTTACTCGGAATCGAAGTATACCAAAGAAGTATGAAAACAACGAAGCCAGCTCATTGCACACTTTCAAAACACCAAAGTAATCCTACAAAACTATTTACATTGAAGTTTGTGAATCGGTTCACTCTTGCATTACTGAGCGGTCTGCTTCAACTGGACTCACACAGGTCATTGCAGTTGAACAAGAGTGCTTGCTTTTAGTAAAAAAGGTGAAACAAATTTGGAAAAATCAACAGAGATTTTCAAAAATGACATGACATCGAGAGACTGTACTTACACTTGAATGTGTTAGCCGATATTGCTAATAAGAAAGAGCTGGTCTTAAAAAACATGTGTGATGTAAGTAAGTACATTACACAAGAGCCTGCAGTTGGAGAAATGTTAAGTAGTGAAGTGTATTAAGCTTCTCCAAGAAGTTCTAATCACGGCAGCAACAGCAGAACGGTCATTTTAGCGTCATTAGGCGTCTGAAGTCATATCTCCGATCAACACTGGGACAGAAGCGATTGAACAACTTGGCTGTTCTTTATGCCCGCCAGAGATGTTTTGGATGAATAGGATACCCCACGCCGGCCGAAGTGGCCGTGCGGTTAAAGGCGCTGCAGTCTGGAACCGCGAGACCGCTACGGTCGCAGGTTCGAATCCTGCCTCGGGCATGGATGTTTGTGATGTCCTTAGGTTAGTTAGGTTTAACTAGTTTTAAGTTCTAGGGGACTAATGACCTCAGCAGTTGAGTCCCATAGTGCTCAGAGCCATTTGAATCATTTTTGGATACCCCACCAGTCAACAACTACTCATATTCAGTAATCCAGTCAGATGGTCGACATTTGCACCTTTCTAAAGACACTGTAACCCTAATAATGACATTTAGAGCAATATTAAAATTTTTTATAAAATAGAGAATTAAATACATACATGATGTTAAATATTCAGTTTCTGGGACAGAAGCGATTGAACAACTTGGCTGTTCTTTATGCCCGCCAGAGATGTTTTGGATGAATAGGATACCCCACGCCGGCCGAAGTGGCCGTGCGGTTAAAGGCGCTGCAGTCTGGAACCGCGAGACCGCTACGGTCGCAGGTTCGAATCCTGCCTCGGGCATGGATGTTTGTGATGTCCTTAGGTTAGTTAGGTTTAACTAGTTTTAAGTTCTAGGGGACTAATGACCTCAGCAGTTGAGTCCCATAGTGCTCAGAGCCATTTGAATCATTTTTGGATACCCCACCAGTCAACAACTACTCATATTCAGTAATCCAGTCAGATGGTCGACATTTGCACCTTTCTAAAGACACTGTAACCCTAATAATGACATTTAGAGCAATATTAAAATTTTTTATAAAATAGAGAATTAAATACATACATGATGTTAAATATTCAGTTTCGAAATATTATTAATAGTTTAGTACTATATTACTACAGTACTGTGTAAGGTATTTTCAAATACTTAAATTTTTTATAGCGTAAGACCCAATTAAAACCCGCTATTTACATACTTTTTGACTGAAAGTATTAAGCATAACTTTATTAACTATATTAAAGCATTAACTTTGAAATATTGTGAGCCTTATTCAAAGTGAGCTTAAATTGGTTATTTCACTTATTAATCAAAGTGCTATTACTGTGCAACAGCAATATTTTATGTTTTATTCTTTTAATGATAGCTTAGGATTTACTTAAATATAATTTCAGTCTTTTCAGAGCTATATATTCACTGCTCTGTAGTAGTCTATAAGCATGATTATTACTGTAAATTAAATTAGCTTTTTACGAAAATACAGTGCTTGTTTATGTTTTGTTTCTTTTTTCAAAGGCAAAAAAAGTGTCAGGCTTGTCGAGTTTCCCAGAGTGTCGAGTTATCGAGAATCCAGCTTTTGGGGTTCTAATGTTGATCATATGACTCTAAAATGCTTAAAAATACTTTAAAACTTGCTATTTGTCTCAAGGACAGATAGTGTTGAGGATCAGTGGACAAAGTTCAAAACCGTCGTACAATATGCGTTAGATGAGTATGTGACAAGTAAGATCGTAAGAGATGGAAAAGAGCCACCGTGGTACAACAACCGAGTTAGAAAACTGCTGTGGAAGCAAAGGGAACTTCACAGCAAACATAAACATAGCCAAAGCCTTGCAGACAAACAAAAATTACGCGAAGCGAAATGTAGTGTGAGGAGGGCTATGCGAGAGGCGTTCAATGAATTCGAAAGTAAAGTTCTATGTACTGACTTGGCAGAAAATCCTAAGAAATTTTGGTCTTATGTCAAAGCGGTAGGTGGGTCAAAACAAAATGTCCAGACACTCTGTGACCAAAATGGTACTGAAACAGAGGATGACAGACTAAAGGCCGAAATACTAAATGTCTTTTTCCAAAGTTGTTTCGCAGAGGAAGATTGCACTGTAGTTCCTTCTCTAGATTGTCGCACAGATGACAGAATGGTAGATATCGAAATAGACGACAGAGGGATAGAGAAACAATTAAAATCGCTCAAAAGAGGAAAGGCCTCTGGACCTGATGGGATACCAGTTCAATTTTACACAGAGTACGCGAAGGAACTTGCCCCCCTTCTTGCAGCGGTGTACCGTAGGTCTCTAGAAGAGCGTAGCGTTCCAAAGGATTGGAATAGGGCACAGGTCATCCCCGTTTTCAAGAAGGGACGTCGAGCAGATGTGCAGAACTATAGACCTATATCTCTAACGTCGATCAGTTGTAGAGTTTTGGAACACGTATTGTGTTCGAGTATAATGACTTTTCTGGAGACAAGAAATCTACTCTGTAGGAATCAGCATGGGTTTCGAAAAAGACTGTCATGTGAAACCCAGCTGGCGCTATTCGTCCACGAGACTCAGAGGGCCATAGACACGGGTTCACAGGTAGATGCCGTGTTTATTGACTTCCGCAAGGCGTTCGATACAGTTCCCCACAGTCGTTTAATGAACAAAGTAAGAGCGTATGGACTATCAGACCAATTGTGTGATTGGATTGAGGAGTTCCTAGATAACAGGACGCAGCATGTCATTCTCAATGGAGAGAAGTCTTCCGAAGTAAGAGTGATTTCAGGTGTGCCGCAGGGGAGTGTCATAGGACCGTTGCTATTCACAATATACATAAATGACCTTGTGGATGACATCGGAAGTTCACTGAGGCTTTTTGCGGATGATGCTGTGGTGTATCGAGAGGTTGTAACAATGGAAAATTGTACTGAAATGCAGGAGGATCTGCAGCGAATTGACGCATGGTGCAGGGAATGGCAATTGAATCTCAATGTAGACAAGTGTAATGTGCTGCGAATACACAGAAAGATAGATCCTTTATCATTTAGCTACAAAATAGCAGGTCAGCAACTGGAAGCAGTTAATACCATAAATTATCTGGGAGTACGCATTAGGAGTGATTTAAAATGGAATGATCATATAATGTTGATCGTCGGTAAAGCAGATGCCAGACTAAGATTCATTGGAAGAATCCTAAGGAAATGCAATCCGAAAACAAAGGAAGTAGGTTACAGTACGCTTGTTCGCCCACTGCTTGAATACTGCTCAGCAGTGTGGGATCCAGACCAGATAGGGTTAATGGAATATATAGAGAAGATCCAACGGAGAGCAGCGCGCTTCGTTACAGGATCATTTAGTAATCGCGAAAGCGTTACGGAGATGGTAGATAAACTCCAGTGGAAGACTCTGCAGGAGAGACGCTCAGTAGCTCGGTACGGGCTTTTGTTGAAGTTTCGAGAACATACCTTCACCGAAGAGTCAAGCAGTATATTGCTCCCTCCTACGTATATCTCGCGAAGAGACCATGAGGATAAAATCAGAGAGATTAGAGCCCACACAGAGGCATACCGACAATCCTTCTTTCCACGAACAATACGAGACTGGAATAGAAGGGAGAACCGATAGAGGTACTCAAGGTACCCTCCGCCACACACCGTCAGGTGGCTTGCGGAGTATGGATGTAGATGTAGATGTAGATTTTACATCTAAAATTTAGAAAATTTCCCGGGGCATGACCCCCAGTATGGGCCCCGCCAATAATTTTTATAAGTCGGCGTCCCTGATCGGCCTACATCAACTCTTTGTACTATCCTCAAGAAGAAGAACAAGATTATGGAGGTACATGCTTCAAGAAGAGAATTATAAGAGTATGTAAACAATGGTTTCATATTCTGGACAGTGTCGAAAGGTTGCTCCTTACAGGGATAAACGAAAAGCAATTGCAAGATGACACTATTAACGGGAACATCATTTGTGAGAAGACGAGAATGATTTTTGCCGACCTCGTTAAGAAAACGCCAAGATCATCAGCGGCCGAAGAAATGTTTAAGGGAAGCCGTAGGTGGTCGAGAAGTTTAAGAGAGGAAGCGGCATCCACAACGTTGTGAGGCACAGCAAAGCAGCCAGCTCCAACACGAAGGCAACTTCATTAGTGTCTTCAAGATGCTCGAAGATTCTGAGGGTTATCTGCCCCAAGAGGTTTTCAATTGTGACGAGAGGGGTCTATTCTTGAAAAGGATGCCTAAGCATGCTCTTATGACAGCAAGGGAGAGTGCATTGCCTGTTCACAAGCCAATGAAGGACCTCACACTGCTATTCTGCGCTAAAGCAAGCGGCGATTTGAAAAATGAACCGTTGCTTGTTTACTATTCAGAAGCTTCACGAACCTTCAAGAAGTGTAAAGCCCAGAAGAGCAGGTTAAATGTGATGTGGAAGTCCAACAATAAGGCTTGGGTAATACGTGATCTTTTTGTGATTGGGTTAATGAACCGTTTGGTCTTTCGATAAAAAAAATATTTGCTTGAGATGAATCTGTCACTCCATGTCCTGTTTGTTATGCTCCTGTTCATTCTCCATGTCGACGAGGCCACTTTCTTGAAGAATTTAAGTTAATCAAGATCCAGCTTCTGCCTCCCAACACCAGTCTGTTACCAGCCTATGAACCAGCAGATTATCTCCAGCTTTAAGAAGCTCTGTCCTAAAGCACTCTTCGAGCATTGCTTTGAGTTGACTGAAGCTACCAATCTCTCTCTCTCAGAGAATTTTGTAAATATCACTTCAACATCGTTGCCTGCGTCAAGATGATAGAAAAGACGAGAGAACAGGTCACCAAGAGAACTCTCACCTCTGCTTGCACGATGCTTTGGCCGGAGTGCACTGTCGAATGTGACTCTGAGACATCAGAGTCAGTACCTGTGGAGCCTGTAGTCTTTGTGTCTTTGGCCAAAAGCATGGGACTAGAAGTGGATAACAACGATATCGATGAGCTTATGAAGATCACAACCAAGAAATGAGCACTGAAGAGCTTATGGAATTGCAGTGAGTTTCACAGCAGTCTTATGGTGCAATAAGAAAAATAGTGAAATCATGGGGATCAGTTGCATCGTACATTGAAAATCATCACCCCAATAAAGCAGTGGCTATGCACGATACAAATTTATTGGAGGTTAACGCTGTGTTGCATTTTCGCCAGGTATTGAAGCGTCGGCAGAAACAGATGACTTCCTAGTAAACAAGAGTTAGTTATGTATTGGGAATAATAAAGTACATAACATTATAAGCATAACTTTCTTTGACTCAGGACCAGTTGTACAATCTCCGGTTAGCAGCCGGTTAAGCTCTATTCTCACACTAGCGCGAGAAACGCGTTGTGCGAACCCGGAATAACTCCTGACCGGAGAATAAACTAGAGATAACTTAACCGGCGATTTCTTGGCGGCTAGCGAACTTAACCGAGGAATAACTATTCAAGATGGCAAGGATAGTGACAGATGCAGCCAGCAATGACGAGATTTTGGCTGAACTGTTCATGAGAACGAGGAAGGAAAAAAAAGAGTGACGTCGCTGACTCCTAGTTTATATCCAGATTTTGCTTATCAAAGGAAGCCGTCCTTCCTCTTGCCAGTCTTGTACGTGAGAAAATGGAGCATGTGACGGCAGGTGAGACTATTTCTCCGTTTTCTTCAATAATACTGTTAATTTGTAATAATATGCATTCGATTTCTGTACCTCGTGAATTCCGTCGTGTTATTTATGTAAACCAGGCACAATAAAAATGACGTTTCCTACAAAAATAGTCTTGTTCATTTGGTGTGTCTTACAATTGCTGCAGTAGCGAAAAGGACTAAGCCGAGCGTAGTGGCCGCGCGGTTTGAGGTGCCATGTCACGGATTGCGCGGCCCTCGAGCATGGGTGTGTGTGTTGTTCTTAGCTTTAACGTAGTCTAAGTAGAATGTAAGTTTAGGGACTTCAGCAGTTTGGTCCCTTAGGAATTCACACACGTTTGAAAAGCATTATTTCGTTTTATTTAGCAGATAGTGTCGTAATAGACTTAACCAAATTGAAAAACCACACCAATTATGTGTACAATTCGCATTACCAGCTTTTTATGTTTTTGCTGAAACATCAAATTTTTTATTGCAAAGCGTCTAGACAAAACAGTAGTGTCCCAATATCATTAATAGCAGAAAATATTCATCACTCTGTTTTCTATTGGGAATGCCCCATTTTGCAAACAGCACAACAGTGTCAAAACAACTTTCCACCTTTTATTGAAAATATTAGGATTTCAGGCCCATTAATGCTTCAGAGCAAGACGATTGTCTCCCACCTGCCATTATTTACCGACGCCAGTGAACTACTGTATTTGTTCTTACTTAGGCTAAGTTTAACACAGTAAGATTAAGAGGAAAGTAAGATTTTTTAAAGTGATGCTTCCTCAGCTATAGAACATTGTTTCTCTGTTATTAGTATTATCCACATACGCCCACTCATATTTATCATAAAATAGTACCTATATTTTTATGCTGTAAGAACAGAAAAGGAATCTAGCAATCTGCGTGGTTGTAGCATGTGGGAAGAGTGCCTAGAATGTTATATTTTTAAATTTCCTTGAATATAAAGTTATTTTCAGTGTTCTCTTTTATCTCAGACTGTAGCTAGTTGAAGGTAACTTAAAGTGAAATATCTTAATTTGTAATTGTGTTAGGTACCATTTTTCTGAAATTGATGTAATATTACGATTGTTTAATGTAACAAAAAGTTTGGTAGCACACTAATGTCCATAGTTCACTCAGCCAAATCTATAGCAGAAAATATTGTTCACTCCTGTGTCCTATTGGGACGATAACATTTCATCTTTTACTGAATGCCTCAGAGCAACAAAATAGTGCATCACCTAACATTATCCCTATAAAGATGTAAATTATTTGTACTTACAAAAGCTAAGTTTAACACAATAAAATCAATAGGAAAGTATTTTTTTAAAAAAGAAAGCTGTGGGAGACAGCTGCTGTATTTCTCAGATATTAATATTATTCACATAACCACATACATATTTATCATAAAGTAATTATCTGTGTGTGACATAGGTACTTCCCTCAGTTAATAGGAATCGTCCGTTATTGGATCTACATAATCATAACAGTGACTGGCAGTAAATTATGTTTTTAAATTTCTCTTGAATTGTCTCACGTTATTCTTCAATCTTTTCTTTCTTTCAAAAATGGCTCTGTTCTACCACTGGACCAGTTACTACACACATTCAAATATTTTGCCTCTGGTGATTTCTTTCTGTCCATTGGAGAATTTATTGGTATTTGCAAAAGGACAGCAAGTATGATCATTAAAAGGATGTGCATGACACTGGACAGCATGCAGAAGAGACAGTTTTTAATTATTCCAGTACTCAGATGTAAAATAAAATAAAATAAAATGGATTAATATATTTTTACCCTGAAGTCATTAATATTAATTTTTATTTTCTGATCCTAATTTTGAGCTTTAAGATCCTTTTTTAAGTAGTACAGTTCTTTCTCCTTTCTCTGGTTCTTGTCATGGCACTTTTGATGCAGCACCATCTACAACTCTAATTCTTTAACATTTTAGAACAGGTATTTGTATTCCAAAAACAAAACTTATAATCATAAACTGGGATAACAAAAAAAGAAGGAAGAACACAGTGAAGGTGCCAGGTTTCTGGATATTTCCCTTTCCCTCCAGGTGCTAGAGATGAATGCACAACCCAAAATTATCTATGAAACAGTTTCTCAACCATTTATAGTGAGATACAATAACAGTAGCCTCCAGTTTGGTATGTACCATAGGTACCCTTCCACTAAAAGACTTTAAAAAAGATAATGAATGCTTATTGTAAATGTTGACATCTTACTCTTCATATATGCTCTCAATATAATTAATAATCGAATCACAGAAACATGATTTATATATGCCCAAGAATTGCAAAAGTGGCTGCACAAATATTGTTCAATAATTTAGCAAAGGTATTTTCTGTATAACATCCACTGCTGCTGTCATGAATGCATCATTCTAAGACATAAACACAAGAGCAAGATAGTCAGTCAAATCAATCTCCATGATGCCTATGTTGTCACAGTTTGTTGGAGAGACTATAAAGACAAACTATTTCACAAAGCAGACCGCAATTCACAGTTGCTTCTATTTATGTGCCTACTTACAATTCATTTTACCATCTACCCTACAGCTATATTAGATGGAATACTATCGTGTAGAAATGTTGCATCTGAATCGAACTGACTGTGGCGTCCTTCTGTTGACAGCTTTATCAAATCATGTATTTCATGACACACAATTTGGAACTTTCATTCTACATATGGGGCACCATCAATGTATAGCCTCTGGTAGCTTTTCTGTGCTTAATATTTATGTGTTTCTTTCGTTAAATAATAATAATAATCACTAACTACTGATAGGCATAGTTAGCAAATGAAAGATTTTGATAGCGAACAAACAATGTATTTAGCTTAATAGTGTTCAAAAGTCATAATATATATATATCAGTTCGTGATACCCAGTATTAAAAATTTACTCTTCTGATGGACACACGTGCAGATCATCCGCTCTCAAAACTCCGCCATCTCACTCCCCACATTCACCACTGCTGGCAGCTCACCTCCAACTGCGCAACGCTATGTGCTGTTCACATCCAACCGCCCACCACTACAATAGCAAATATTTCAACAATGCCAACCAGCCACAGACTGCACACAACACAGTCAGTGATTTTCATATAGAGCGCTAAGTGGTGTTACCAACATAAAAACCTAAACAGCCTACTTACACAGTATACTAGTAAAAGTGCTGTGTACGTTTTGGCAGTTTTTGCAAGACAAGTAGATGTTGGTATCATCACAATGAATGATAGGAAATGATGTAGGTCGGTTAGGATCAAGATGCAGATAGCAAATGAGATTTTACTTTCTTAATAAATGATTGCTGTTCATTTCACTCACAATAATTTAAGCAATGCTTTAGGTTCCTGCCTAACTTAAACCTCGAAAATCTTCATATATACTTAGAAAATAGTGAAGCATTTGTGACCAGCAAGACTGCAACTATTATTGACCATCTTCCTTTCCCATCATTCATTACAACATTACCAAAATCTACTTGTCTTTCAAAAACAGCCAACATGTAAACTTCACTAGAACCAATGTGTTTAATCACATACCTAGTTCACTGTCATTAGAAAGAGCTTTTAAAGTGACTGCATAGAAACTATTGTTTCAGATTCCTCACCATTAATTATTCTCACTGAAAATGAATACTGCTCCACCAGCTCGCCTTTGGAATTTCAAGGACTAACTGGGTTTACACTCACAGGTTACTTCTCATGCAACCAGTTTCATGTTGGAATTTTACATAGCAACCACAATTATGCCTTGACTTTACATTTACTTGTGAATATATATTCCGCTATGAAATCTGCAAAATAACTTAGGATGAAAATTGGGGTATGAGCTCAAAGAATCCTTTTATTTACAATATAAGAGTATCCAGTATATTGTCATCAAATATTTACTTTATTTTCCACAACAAAATAACAATACAGCAGCACTCACACAGGTTTTTACATTTAAAATCACATTAATAAATAATTATAGTCTATTAATGGCAAAGAAAGAAAGAAAAAAAAATTCCAGTTCCCCTGTACATAAACTGCCCAACCAAAATAGGAAAAAGATTAGTGAAACTTTGTAATTTTAGTAAGGAAATTACAAAACAAGAGAAATGGAGGTCCCCAAACACATACATTTGTATATTACAAATTGACTAGGCAGTGATTTCACTTTTCAGTTACAAGGAAACCAAGACTGTCCAGGCTAGAAAAGGAGCCAAAATTCACACAGCCAACTACCTAACCAGAATCAAACTTAAATTAAAACTTTCAGTAATTATTAAAAAAAGGGACCACTATACTCAAAGCCTAACACCACAAAAATTAAACGACCATGCCAGAAGAGGTCAATAAAAAATTACAATATTGTCAAGAACTTTAACACAAAAACAGACCTTCCATGCTATTTTACAATCAAGTATGTATAGCCAGTAATTGGATTAAAAACATTATTACTGCCTAAAGAATGCGACAAATGGCATTTGAAGCCTTAAATGCAAGACTCTTTACAATTTCCAAAGTGCAAAGACAGATCTGAAGAAAAAAGCATGGATAGATATGAAATATAGTCTTTAACATTGCTGATTGATTTTCCTGAAGCAGTGACATTGCTACTCCCAACATTAAAACTCTTAATAGTATCAGTGTACCATAATCCACACAGTGAGAGTCAATTATTGAAATAATTCTTACAAAAAATGATTATGTACTTTGAAAAACTGTGCAAACATAGAATATTTTACCTTTGCCAATATAAATATTGACATAAGGTTAAAGACTTCAAAGCAGCTTTACCTATTTAACATGCTAAGATCACGCGAGCTACATTGGATTAATAACAATCCAACAAGGCAGCCACTTGTCTTGATAATATATCACTAACTGAAAAATAACTATATGCCTAAGGGGTGTTCAATACTCATTTTCTTTCAGACCATGAAGGTGCATGGTTATAATTAAAAAGCCTATACTGAACTGCATCAAAACTTAGTGAATTTTTATCTGACAGAATAAGGCCAAGAGGCGCATTGCTGGAGTGAGAAATCACATATCATGTAGGAATACTTTAAAGAGCCAATAATATTGACAGATGCATCTCTTTATAATCAGCTGCTTGGTGCATATTAAGGAAAACCAATACAGCGATGAACTGCAAGAGTCTATATATAAGTATCACATATGTAAAGGGGAGATAATTGAAATCATAGTAACTAGGCTTTTTTAACCCAAAATAGTTACACTTTGGTAGAGATACAATTATTTAATATGTTGCAAAATACAGCATGCAGTGTATCACTGAATGTCTTCAGAAACATAATAAAATCGTTGCTTGAACAAAAAAGCTTCTATACAATGAAAGAATTTAAAATTTGTAATAAAAATGACCTAATCTACTAAAACTGCTATATGATCTGAACACTATATTATTCAAAGTTTTCATAAAATGTTTAATGTCATAGTGTTGTAATTTATTTTCCTAATGAACTTAATGACTGATATGTATCAAGCATATCTCTTTTATATTTGTTGCAATGATTGCACAGCTTGTATATTGTGTCATATGCACTGTTCCTCCTTTTTTCATTCTACATGACACATTTATATTTAACGTTTATTACATGTGTCTAGTATAAACCATGTATATTCCTTTAACATGTTCACATTGGCTAACTTATCATGCAGCTATACAATTTTTGATTAACACATGTGCATTAGAGGAGAAGCTCAGACTGCTTTGTTAAGGATGGGGAAGGAAATCGGCTGTGCTCTTTCAGAGGAACCACTGGCATTTGCCTGGGGTGACTTGGGGAAATCACAGGAAACTTAAATATGGATGACAGAGGGCGATTTAAACTTCCATCCTCCTGAATACAAGTTTAGTATGTTACCACTGTGCCACCTCTCTCAGTATCAAAATTAGACAAAATAAAAGACAATACAATAACAATCAACTTCATGAAATCAGTAAGACTTCCAAAAGCAGAAGATTCGAAATTTCTTTTCCAAATTCTCTCAGTTCATGTTTCCCTAGAATCCGCTTATATGCTCCCATAAATTGCCTAGTAGTAAATTGTTCCAACGACCATGAGATCTAGTAACTGCAAATATAATTTCTAGGTGATCTTGTGAACATTTATAAAGAGATAAATACTTAAGCACAGGTGTTCATAAACTTCCTTGTGCAAACAGTAAACTTGAGATGGGAACTAGAAACCTAATAAACCCAGTTTTTCTATCTTAGTCAATGACCAGTTCACCAGTGCACTTCAGTTTCAGTACAAGAATTCAAGAATGTACTGCCCTGCCTCAATGTGGAACTCATGAATCTTGTCATTGTTATTGACACAGACTGGCTTCTTCTAACTGGCTTGCGCCACGCTCCTTGATTTCATAATGTCAAAAAGGCGATTCATCGGACTTATAAATTTGACAGTAGCACAGCATTCAACAAAAGTCGAAATTCCTAGTGAAGATACTTTCTCTAGGGCATCAGCTACTGTATCACTAAAATGCTGTGTGGCAAGTGACACTTTCATTTTATCTTTAATCCAATTAAAGTGGCTTTGCCACTACTTATTAGCTGAATGAAGACCCCCATTTCATAAAACGTATATAGTGCTCAATGTAGTTCCATGCTATTGTTTTACCGGTACAAGCAATCAATTATTTTTGTCCCCTAAAGTGTTCTGTGCCAACTCATGCATGTGTGGTGGAT
Source organism: Schistocerca serialis cubense (assembly GCF_023864345.2). NCBI lineage: Eukaryota > Metazoa > Arthropoda > Insecta > Orthoptera > Acrididae > Schistocerca > Schistocerca serialis. The sequence goes on along the minus strand of NC_064641.1, from coordinate 661,471,686 downwards.
CCAGCGCAAGTGATTCAGAATTGTGTTTGACGGAAACGCTGAAGGCAGTACATAAAGTTGATGGTACAATACAACAATCTAGTGAAGTCACCACAGTAGGATTTGATGCAGCACCATCAGATGTCAAACATACAGCTCTGACACCTGCGGACTCTGCAAGCACACAAAGTTTGCTCTTTGGGATCCATTCATTTCTGCAATTAAAAAATAACCAACAGAGAGTTTCCAGCTGTCATTTACGCCCACAAATATGAACAGCAATGCTTCTTTTGCTTCTGGCAAACTATCTGAATCAACACCAGATCCCATATCAACATAAGCAAAGTACTGATGGCCGTCAAACCCTACACGCTGTTGTATTGACAAAGACTGCAAAGCATAGGAAAATCTGAATTACATGAGGCAGTTTTCCCTATCAAAACTTCAGAGGCCTCAGTTGTAAATCCAGGAGTCCCATTCACACTTTGGTACCATTTACTTATTGTTCTAGAATGTGGCAAGCAAGTGTCAGAGTTAATTCTCATTTAACTGTTAGCTTATGGTGAATAGCAGTTCAGCGTTAGTGCAAAAGACCTTAAAACTGCCCCAAATTTTCTGGGAATGGCGAAACCTGTGGTCTTGGCATATTGGCGAGACAACAACTCTTCATTTACGCCTCACATACTTTTAAGCACAGAAATACTCTCTTCTGCTAAGTAGTTCTTCTTCTGAGAAGTCTTGACAGTGTCTGCCAAACCAACAATATGCTTTTTGTGGTGACGGTTTGGCTGCTGGAGTTTTATTTTCTTCTTATGCTGCGTATTAGCCTCAGACACAAAGTTTAACTTTCGCTTGATGCAAGCAACATTGTCATGAGATGCTGGGTATTAGGCAGAGGCACATAATTTGACAACACTAGAAAACAAACAGATGCATAAAATTACTAAAGTAGCATGTCACACAAGTGTTTAATGAACAAAAATTATCACCAACTTGGCAGTGGTTCCCAGCTTATACTCCACAGAACTCTAAGGATTCTGCATGCACCTCCCAGGATTTTTGTAACCACTACTGTAAAATAAATAAAAACTGCATCACCTCTGCTTCCTGCCTTTGTAACAATACTCTGAAACAAGATTAACAAGTGAGGTATAAATCAGGCTGAAGGAGATATAGTAAATCATTTAAAAAATAACTCCACAGGAGAACAAAAGGTTGGGAACCACTGTGAAGTAGTTTGACACGTCTTCCCGGGAACATAATGGCTGGTCATCCTCTTCATTAAATCTCACTGGTGTCGTTTCAGGTGTGTTTTTGTCGAACACATGTCTTTGCTTAGGAACCTGCAGTGTAATAATACTTGCTTAGAACCCGCCATATGTTATTTAAGCAGTGTTAAGATCCGAAAGTCTGTAACTGCAAACATTTTGAATATACCAGTAATGCGAATGTGTAATTCACAGGGACATTAACAAAATGTAAAACACTATAGGAGTTAAAAAAATTTTTAGTACCGTTTAAATACATGCTAAAATTAAGGAAAATGTCACAGGAGTGAGGGCAAAAGCGGTTAATGGCCTGGTTGAAGGAACTGAGCGGATTTCCTTTTGAACAGTGTAAATATTGACATTAGGAGGCATTTGCATTAAAATTGTCAGATTGTGTCTTTTTTTCCTTTTTCTTAAGGAGTAGAAAGCTGCAAGGATACAGGGAACAATATTTGTTAACCATGCTTTCATAAACTGTGACCCACAGTAAATGGCAGGTGCTTATAACACTATGTCCTACTGGCAGATTAAGAATTACTGCAAACCACCATCTACACATACTACAGAATTCCTACAATATAGACAACTGTTTTGTATTGTTAATTTAACCAAATAGGCAGACTAGAAATAGCCAGAATTGTTTTCCAGACCAATAATGAAATTCTACTTGAATTTGGCAGTAGCAGGCAGACTCAGTTCTGCATCAGACGAAATGACCATTTAAGTGAAATAAAAGACAAACTAGATTCAATACTACATTAACCCAATTATGTTGCTGCAAAAGAAAGTTTCCCTAGACGAGTCATCACATCACAGTAGGCATCATATTCTTCAGATAAACAATCAAACAGTTCAGAAGAGAATATATAATCCAACTCATTCATAACAGCCACAATAAATCATTTTTTAAACTTACACATTATCAGTTTGCAAATATAAGTACATACGCAATGCAACCAAATGTTTAGTACAAGGCTTTCAAGAAAAACATGAATCCGCCCAAATAACTGTATCACAGAACATGATAATCTCATTTAAACAAAGAAAATCACATATTGAAAGGATGGTTTCTTCCCTGGAGACAAAATTCCCACCCTAAATTAGCCCAAACCGTGTACATTTTTGTAGGAAAAGACAGTGAGTCCACCTCTGCTGCCACTGCCACACAAGTCTACTAATGCTAAATACTGTCAAATACATAAAACATCGAAACATTAAAGTTATTCAAGAAACATTCCGCAAGTAGGAAGGAAAAGGTGGGAAAATGCATAGCACGGCATTATATATTATCCAAACGCATGACAACGACGTTCGATCAATACCGACTTCGAGGAAATGATCAGAACATATTCAGCTACTATTTGTTTGTTCACAGTGTTTGCATCACACTGCCTTGTCCCACAATCTTCTCACTGTGGTGTCCTTCGATAACCTATACATCCTACAAATGAATAGAAGAAATTGCTGAGTAAATATAAACATAGAAACGGACAGCCCCCTTCCTCCCCCACAAACACACATACATTCATTGATAAATGATTATTTTACGCTTCACGAAAGAAAATACTTTACCTAAAATTCTGCCTAATCAGTAAATTTCACGGCTTTATTATTTTTTGTGCTTTATTGATTTATTATGTCCAGAGCCACAATATAGAGAACCTTTAACTGTGTGTTGTATTTCTCTATTTTATACTTCAATAAAAATGTTTATACGAAAAACTATAATGCCTTGTCAATAAATTTCATTGTTTTGTTATTTGCTATAAGATAGAGAACCTTTAAATGTGGATCATTTTCTTTTCAGATAGATTTTCTCAATTGTTTCAGGATGGTGCTTCATTGTTACAAGCATTATAATGTGATAGATAATGGAGAACCTCCTATTAAACTGAAGGAACTTACAGATTAAATAAATAAAATTAATTTATTTTGCATTTTTATTTCCACACAACAAAGTTACAAACCAAGTATCACACAATGAATCAGTTACAAACCACATTTACTTTTTTTTACTCTCACAGCCACTAAAACCTTTTGCAAATCACATTTAATGCTTTTTTTAAATACTCTTTTCACACATACACTAGAATCAGTTGCCAATCAAGTGAATGTTTTACTTATTCCTACATACACTTCTCATACATATACTAAAATACTTGCAAACAACATTAAATATTTTTTAAAATTTTTACTTACAGAAAAATCAGTCATTGTCTTTCAGGCAGTAGTACCTCAAAGCTAAGATATTCACTTAATCTGGAAGCATGAAACGTTTATCATCTTGTGCTGATTATCCTAGCTTGTGCTGTTTAACAGCAGAAAATGCAAGGCACTTGAATTGAAGAATATACCATACAGTCGTTTCAACATAATAATTCAACACACATTGCCAGTAATCACCGAATATCAGCGTTTTAACAGATACATCATGTGTCACAAACCCTCCCAAGACTACATTGCGCTGTGATGCATGAGTGTGCGGTTTTGTGACATCACAGAGTCATCCCAGAGAATCAGCACTGAAGCACTGATAACGAGCAGTCGCTGGAAGCCTTCGCTCTCTGTGGACGACAGCCTTATTGAGCTCAGTAATTCAGGGACAGTAGCACTGATTGTACTCAGAATTAGTGCTAATGGGTTGTCATTAATATTTCTATAGGACTTAGAAAAAGTATTGTGTTGCTAATCCAAGTGAACTGGCATACCATTAACTCTCTAATTTTCTTTGTGAGAACTATTTAGATGGTTATTTATGTATTATTCAGAGTTACCTGTAATTGTGTCCTCCGGCGGACACTTATTATTAATTCAACGCTTGTGTTGCGTTTGAATGAAGTACATACTGCATAGTAACTGGGAAACACATTACATGTGCGCATGGTTCTGCTTGGGATGCCACATTCGAGCATAATGATGACGAGATGTTATAACTCTTGTATATTCGTATCTCTCCAGTGTAGTTACTGTGTACAAAGACACTTTCGGATCTGAAGTGCGATTTAGCTGCACAATTTTAAGCTATACTAATTCTATGTTTCTCGTTGCAATGTAGCCTCATCCAGAGGGATAAGACTACTCATGTACTTTTGTTGATGAAAACTATGCAACGGTCCCAGAAAACGATGTAACAGGCCTAGTTACTACATTTGGAGAGGTTTCACGGCATCACTAAAGCATTGGAACTGTCCAGTCGTCTCTCCAGGATTGTCGTCATGGTAACAGGGATCCTGAATTACAGCTATATTTCCCAAGGTTTAACAAAAAATTAGAAACATGAACGAACTACGTAGCATGCTTAGAACAGCAATGGAATAACAGATGACATCCAACAGAGAGCCTTTTTCTTAGCATATTCAGGAGCACAAGTGTACAGATTGCGCCAGCAAGTCAATTCTAAGGTGGAACACAATGAATTAATACACATAACAGCTGAAACCAATTTAATGGAACCATTTGATTCTCACCTTCATGTGGCAGCAGCATGCCATAATTTGTTTAGTTGTAATTAGAAGAAAGGTCAAAGCTATCACTAGTGTATCGCACAATTGCCAGTATGTCTAGAGATTGCAGATTTCAGTGTTTAAACCCTAACTGTAAATAATTATATGTGGACTCGATAGTGTGGGAATGATCTTAGTTCTTACTTCATTCACTAAATTGGAGCCTTATAAATGGCTAACTGAAATTAGATGACGTCTCCTTGGATGCATGTTAACTGCTCATTCGGGCATTTGAACAAATTATGAGGGCTTCAGGAGCCCTACAGGATCTCTCACAGGTTTATTTAAATCGGCAGTTTCACCAATTCTTTCCCCGCCATTCTGAGTATACAGTAACAACAGAATATACCACCCTCAGGATGCATCGGGAGCTCCTAAGAAATTATGTTACCTTAGACCAAACCTTCAGCAGCAAACGTTACTTTGTATGCTGACGGACCATATGCGGAACGTCTCACAATTTTAATTGTTATTCAGTGATCACGACTGATTGCCACGATCGCCAGTGGAGAAGATGGAGCTAAACGCCGCGTACAAAAGCTTTAACTCCTATGAATGTGACGATCTGTCGCCCGGTGGATGACGATTTCGGACACATGTTTCCATCAGCAGTTTATTTTTCTCCTGGATCCCTCTAAAATCTCCAACGTTTTTCCATACGTAGGACAAAGAAGAAAAAAAACCTGTAGGTGGAAACCCATGTCTGAAAGCGTCGTCCAGCAACAGAGCATCGCGTTCATATGTCACAAGGCCTGTCTATGAAGCAGCTACGATCATCTTTTCCATTGGCGATCGTTGCTATCAGTCACGATCACTGGAAAACAACATTGCGAGATGTTCCGCTTATAGTCTGTCAGCATACAAAGTCGTGTTTGCTGCCGAAGGGGTGGCATAGTGGCAGGTGCTTACGCCCATAACTTCGACACTCTGTAACGTAGCTGGATGACATATCTGGACACGGGTTCCTGCCTTCCATTTGTTCCTCAAGGCACCCACCCCACAAGACACACACCACCCTCGAATTTCGTTTGAAGCATTTCTGGGACACTCTGTATGTGCTCAACAACTTACGTTTTGCTTGACAACACAGATTATCTTATTCCTAACTGAAGTAAAATTGTTAATTATCAAACAAAAAAGATTCTAAACCCAAAGATAACTCTGTCTACTTTCAATCTTTTCTGCTTGTTCATTGCTGGTCAAGTTCTCTATCGTCGCTATCAACGCCTTAAATTTTTCTTTTTCCTAATACCGTAGGTGTTCTAGTCCAGTTAAAATTACTCGATAGTTAACACTTCACGCGTTGGAGCTGGTTTCCTGCTATGAGGGTGCTCAACATCAAGTCGGAACCACCCACCATTGCGAACCGCCACAGTAATTGGGCAGCTCACTTACTTCCAGTTTCTTGTCCAGCATTCTTTGTTGATGTGATCGTATCCCAAATCATGGATATGGCACTTTTATTTCGTATTTCATCACATATGGCAAAGGCCTTGCCGTAGTGGATACACCGGTTCCCGTGAGATCACCGAAGTTAAACGCTGTCGGGCGTGGTCGGCACTTGGATGGGTGACAATCCCGTCCGCCATGCGCTGTTGCCGTTTATCGGGGTGCACTCAGCCTCGTGATGCCAATTGAGGAGCTACTCGAGCGAATAGTAGCGGCTTCGGTCAAGAATATCATCATAACGACCGGGAGAGCGGTGTGCTGATCCCACGCCCCTCCCATCTGCATCCTCCACTGAGGATGACACGGCGGTCGGATGGTCCCGATAGGTCAATCGTGGCCTGACGACGGAGTGCTTTAAATTTCATCACATATGGTAAGTGCACCAAAAACACAAACAATCACACACACACATGCACACAACGTTGCTAATGAAATACACATTTTCATACACAGCACAAGCTAAACACTACTGGATACTTCTACACAAGACACAATTCTGCGTGATGTGTACAATTATCATAATCAGAGAGATCGTCTTACGGTAAATGAGCTTTGCACGTTGTGTGAAGCTGAATTTTCTAGGCTGTACATTCAGCATTGTGACTGGGTCACTACAGTCATAAGTATAAGTACATAATGAAGTCGTGTGGTATAGCGCATAAACTTCACGTGTAGAAGGTCGTAGGTTCGAATCTTCTCAAACGTTACGATTTTTCTATTTATAAATATAATCAGAAGAGATCGATTATTATTTTTATTCAGTTAATTTGTTTATATATATTATTTTTAACTTTGTGGCCACGTCATTTTCATCATCATATAGACTTTTGTATTTGCTCTAATTTTTCTTCATATAATTCTTTTTTCATTTGGAATCTGCATGTGTCACCAATGATCTGCGACAAGGTACCACCCAGGATTGATCGTCAGTTGGTAACACAGCAGCTTGCGTAGCCAGTGGGAGGACAGTTTCACGTAATCAATGATAACCAGAATTACCACTGAAATTGGATTTTTCCTGTCTTGTGTTTCCTCGTAGAGATTAGCCTTGTTGTTGTGGTCTTCAGTCCTGAGACTGGTTTGATGCAGCTCTCCACGCTACCCTATCCTGTGCAAGCTTCTTCATCTCCCAGTACTTACTGCAGCCCACATCCTTCTGAATCTGCTTAGTGTATTCATGTCTTGGTCTCCCTCTACGATTTTTACCCTCCACGCTGCCCTCCAATGTTAAATTTGTGATCCCTTGATGCCTCAGAACATGTCCTACTAACCGGTCCCTCCTTTCTGTCAAGTTGTGCCGCATCCTCTTCTCCCCAATTCTATTCAATACCTCATCATTAGTTATGTGATCTACTCACCTAATCTTCAGCATTCTTCTGTAGCGCCACATTTCGAAAGCTTCTATTCTCTTCTTGTCTAAACTATTTATCGTCCATGTTTCACTTCCATACATGGCTACACTCCATAAAAATACTTTCAGAAACGACTTCCTGACACCCAAATCTATACTCGATGTTAACAAATTTCTCTTCTTCAGAAACGCTTTCCTTGCCATTACCAGTCTACATTTTATATCCTCTCTACTTCGACCATCATCAGTTATTTTGCTCCCCAAATAGCAAAACTCCTTTACTACTTTAAGTATCTCATTTCCTAATCTAATTCCCTCAGCATCACCCGACTCAATTCGACTATATTCCATTATCCTTGTTTTGCTTTTGTTGATGTTCATCTTATATCCTCCTTTCAAGACACTGTCCATTCCGTTCAACTGCTCTTCCAAACCCTTTGCTGTCTCTGACAGAATTGCAATGTCATCAGCGAACCTCAAAGTTTTTATTTCTTCTCCATGGATTTTAATACCTACTCCAAATTTTTCTTTTGTTTCCTTTACTGCTTGCTCAATATACAGATTGAATAACATCGGGGAGAGGCTACAACCCTGTCTCACTCCCTTCCCAACCAGTGCTTCCCTTTCATGCCCCTCGACTCTTATAACTGCTATCTGGTTTCTGTACAAATTGTAAATAGCCTTTCGCTCCCTGTATTTTACCCTTGCCACCTTTAGAATTTGAAAGAGAATACTCCAGTCAACATCATCAAAAGCTTTCTCTAAGTCTACAAATGCTAGAAACGTAGGTTTGCGTTTCCTTAATCTTTCTTCTAAGATAAGTCGTAAGGTCAGTATTGCCTCACGTGTTCCAATATTTCTACGGAATCCAAACTGATCTTCCCCGAGGTCGGCTTATACCAGTTTTTCCATTCGTCTGTAAAGAATTCGCGTTAGTATTTTGCGGGTGTGACTTATTAAACTGATACTTCGGTAATTTTCACATCTGTCAACACGTGCTTTCTCTGGGATTGGAATTATTATATTCTTCTTGAAGTCTGACGGTATTTCGCCTGTCTCATACATCTTGCTCACCAGATGGTAGAGTTTTGTCAGGACTGGCTCTCCCAAGGCCATCAGTAGTTCTAATGGAATGTTGTCTACTCGGGGGCCTTGTTTCGACTCAGGTCTTTCAGTGCTCTGTCGAACTCTTCACGCAGTATCGTATCTCCCATTTCATCTTCATCTACATCCTCTTCCATTTCCATAATATTGTCCTCAAGTACATCGCCCTTGTATAGACCCTCTATATACTCCTTCCACCTTTCTGCTTTCCCTTTTTTGCTTAGAACTGGGTTCCCATCTGAGCTCTTGATATTCATACAAGTGGTTCTCATTTCTCCAAAGGTCTCTTTAATTTTCCTGTAGGTAGTATCTATCTTACCCCTAGTGAGATAAGCCTCTACATCCTTACATTTGTTCAAATGGTTCAAATGGCTCTGAGCACTATGGGACTTAACATCTATGGTCATCAGTCCCCTAGAACTTAGAACTACTAAAACTTAACTAACCTAAGGACATCACACAACACCCAGTCATCACGAGGCCGAGAAAATCCATGACCCCGCCGGGAATCGAACCCGGGAACCCGGGCGCGGGAAGCGAGAACGCTACTGCACGACCACGAGCTGCGGACTTACATTTGTCCTCTAGCCATCCCTGCTTAGCCATTTTGTGCTTCCTGTCGATCTCATTTTTGAGACGTCTGTATTCCTTTTTGCCTGCTTCATTTACTGCATTTTTATATTTTCTCCTTTCATCAATTAAGTTCAATATTTCTTCTGTTACCCAAGGAGTTCTACTAGCCCTCGTCCTCTGCTGCCTTCACTACTACATCCCTCAGAGCTACCCATTCTTCTTCTACTGTACTTCTTTCCCCCATTCCTGTCAATTGTTCCCTTATGCTCTCCCTGAAACTCTGTACAACCTCTGATTCTTTCAGTCTATCCAGGTCCCATCTCTATAAATTCCCACCTTTAGCCTTAAGTGTCATGAACAAAGCAATCGTGATTTTAGTTGTGTAGCAGATTGTTGATCGCCGTTTTCTCGGATACTTTGCCCATACAGAGGTTTTGATTAGCTTAGGACATGGGTTTAAATTCAGCGCTACAAAACGAGGTGTCTGCCGCTATTCAATCACTGGTGACTTAAAATCAGTTGTGAACAGAGCATCTCGAATTTCCAGCAGACCTTTCGGTGGCCGCTTCCTACAATGCTCCGCATTGCACATTAACTGCAATGGTGAAGTGACCCTCTGTTTTTATATGTCGCCTAAAACCGAGCGCTAGCTGGCAGCCAATGTGGCAACACTATAGTGGTAAGTGAGACATCAAGTAATTTTAATCGGACTGTAGGCCCTTTTTTGTTACTATGAAAGTGCAAATGGCATATGAGGTTTGTTTCTACAGTTCTGCTTTTGTTGACGAGTTTTGGCCACTCAAATACTTTGTCCTTACTCCGATAATTGATCCTTTCTCGATCACAACCTTATGTAACATTATTATTCCAGTTATTTAAGCACATCAGATAGCTCTAACAAATCTAAAAAAGACTCTCTTATTTCCTTTCTAACCTCTCACTTTTTCTCTGTTTTTCTCTTTAGCCTAACCATTATGCTATCGATAAAGTGGCTCTCAATGATAGATTCCCATAAATATTTACTATCGTTGGAAGCATAAGCATTGTATCCTTCCTACTCTGATCTATCAAACATGCTCATCACAGAAGTCACAACAACAGTCATTGAGGACTCTTAATGATCAGCATTGTAATGTTCTCTCAGGTTTTAAAATAATCCTTAAGCCTTCAAATAAAACATGTTTCAATTGTGTCCATGATTTTGACCTTGGAACACCTTAAAAGATGTTATCAGCTTAACAGTACTAAATGTTTTAAAAAAAACACAAAACATTGATCAACTTTTCAAGTCACAAATGCAGGTCGCGCGGGGCAGCCGTGCGTTCTTAGGCGCCTTGCCATGGTTCATGCGGCTGCCCCCGTCGGAAGTTCGAGTCCTCTCTGGGGCATGGGTGTGTGTGTGTTGTCCTTAGTCTAAATTAGTTTAAGTTAGATTAAGTAGTGTGTAAGCCTAGGGACCGATGACCTCAGCAGTTTGGTCCCATCGGAACTTACCACAAATTTCCAATTTTTCACAAATGCAATGAGAGAGTGCCGTACAACCTCAGCATGTGAGGCATGTGCAGAAAGACAACACACGCACTGTAAACACTAGAGCCACCACATAACCAAATACGACTGATACAGGAGTAATCAATAGAGAATATTAATCACCACCTGGTGAGCAAGTAGCATTAATTGTGTAAAATGTACGTGGTGTTCACACCATGTAAAATTGGAGTTAAAAATCGAACTTTCGAAGACTGTCTTCTTCATCAAGAGGTGACTGTGTGCTAGGAACGGGATCTGCTTCCTTTATAGTGGCGTTCAATTTAGTCATTGGTTGGATGACTTCGCTCGAAATTCTGAGTGCTAATAGCGGTGTGACATCACCTGGAGGGCGGGATTCGCAAGGGCAAATTGAAGAAGACAATATGGCAATGTGCCTCCCTCCCCTACCCCATCGACACGCGACTGAGGGGAGGAAGGGGGTAGTGTCCGTCACCACAATTACGGTCCAATGGATGTGAGAGGGCACTCTGTCACACTGTCGATTTTCTGTATTTGCGCCCAGATGAAGTCACACAGTAAACAGAAATCAGAATTCCAAGCAATATCAAATGACCTATGGCAATCTTGAAAGTCACTATAAAGGAAGCAGACCTTGCTCCCGGCGGACAGCCGTCTTCTGATAAAGATGGTGCTAATCTTCGAAAGCTGGAGTTTTAATTCTGATCTGTCGTCATCTTAACACCGCCAAGATTTTACACAAGTATGTCGCCGTGAAGGTCTTCAATGTCAAGTGGCATTACCTCTGACAGTCTTTTGTTTGACCATGAGACAGCAGCATTCCAGCATAATTTGTGGAAAAACTTCAATATCTATTTATAAGGTGCTTGCAAATTTAATCTAAACAGCTTCCTTACCAATAATGTCCAAATAGCTGGAAATGCACGCCAGGATCTCTGTGTTGTTACATTCCATAGAATGACTGGTGACAAAGCAGTGTTCTGTGATAGTAGATTTTCTCGGCTTATTCTCAATACACAGATCGTCGTCGGTCCTGATAGTCTGATCAATGTATGACAGGCCACAAATGCAAGGAATTTGGTAGCCGGCCGCTTTACGTAAACCAAGATTATCCTTTACAGGCCTCAAAAAGGGCCCTTATCTTAGATGGTGGTGGAAAAACACAGATTATGGCGTTTTCGTAGAACCCGACCCTTTCCTGTTGAGTAAGACAAAAAGGCGGTAGAATTAGGTGCCACCTCGTTACTTTCATCATTCACCCGACAAAAGACTTCTTTCACTTCCTTTACATCTTGGCAACCAATTTTGATCTTAATTTTATCACTGATGTCATTTTTGTTTCTCCTCGTACTTCTGTCTTTCTTCGTTTCACCCTTAATCCTCATTCTGTACTCATTAGACTGTCCATTACGACAGTGGTGGACTAGTGCATCGCCGACTTACTCTCAATTTAAACCGACCACTTTGTTAACGGTCTTCCATTCTGATCATTCCATTTTGGTTTCTGTACATAGTGTACAATACCTATCTTTCCCTGCATCTTACACCATTTTTTTCTGAGAATTCAGAAAATGTTGCATCATTTTACAACGTCTAATACATTTCCAGGACGACAAATCTCATTAGCATCATTTGATTTTTCTTAAGTCTTGCTTCCATTATAGAGCCCAACATTAGAACTGCCTCTCTGGTGCCTTACCTTTCCTGAAGCCGACAGACTATCCCATAACAGATCTTCTTTTCCATTCTTCTGTACATCAATCTTGTCAGCAGCTTTGATGCATGAACTGTTAAGCACATTGTACCACAGTTTTCGCACTTATCTGCCTTTGCTATCTTCGTGAATGAGTAGATTATATATTTCCGAAATTCTGATGGTATGTCTGCAGTCTCATAGATTCAACAAACCAATGTGAACGGTAGTTTGGTTTTACTTTCCTTAACGTTTTTGGAAATTCCAAAGGAATTTTGTCTATCTCTTCTCCCTTTTTCGTTTACAAGTTTTGTTGATGTGCATTTCTGAAAAAGAGAAACTTGTTAACATCGGATAAATCGTCAGTTTGGCTGGTGTGATTGTGTGTGTGTGTTGGAGGGAGGGAGGGGGGGGGGGGAGGGTATAGTTGCAGAAGGAGATAAAGGTTCACTACAGGGACAAGCTTCAAAAGGATGCAGGATGCAGTTGTTACGCAGAGGCGAAGAGGTTTTCATAGGGTACAATAGCGTGGAGAGCTGCATCAAACTAATCTTCAGACTTATAATCAACCTTGCCTTCTCGGAACTTCCGCATGTTAACCGAATGTTAACCTGTCAACATATCTGATTGCCAAAAACCTGTTTTTTGATAATATATTTGTCATTATTCATATCGATCCATTTCGTAATATCGATCTTGTACCATGACAATTAATAATCATAATCGTCAACTGAAATGATCAAGAAAACAAATTTACGGTAAATGTAATACCGTTACGCTTCAGTTTTCATGCAAGAAAATTTATATCTTCATTTGTAGTTTTGCTACTTTTACTATCGATTATGAAATAGATTTTATGAAATAACAAGAAACTACTAGGTCTACAACTTTGCTTCCGCCGTTTTTTCTCGAAGTTTGGGGCTTTATTGTGAAAAACTTACATAAAAATACGATTCCTAGTATTGCCCATCGCTGACCACTACATTCTCCCATCTTTCGGATACCATACGATTCCCCTCGCGGATAGAACTGCGCGTCTTTTGTGGGGATCCATGAATCGATTCAATTTTTCACTTGTTCATATGATCGGAAGTGCTGGTCAGCCAGACTGGATGCCACTGATCGAAAAAGGTGGTAGTCAGAGAGAGCAACGTATGGAGAATACGGCGGGAGGGATAGGACTTCTAGTTTCAACGTTTCTATGTACGAGCATATTTTGGCGGGTTTTGAGACATGGGGTCGAGCACTGACCTGCTGCAAAATTACCTTTACGTGTCTATCGCTATATTGTGCCTGTTTGTGTTTTAGTGCTAGGCTCGAACGCATCAATTGATTTCAGCAATGATGTCCTATGACTGTCTTCGTCTGTTTCAGTAGCTACGGAAACCTTCCGTCTTCCACTGCCATGCCGGTCTTCGACATCAAAATCACAGTTCTTAAGACGTTGAAAACGTTCTCTGCACATTCTTCCACTATTAGTTCCCTCCCAATTGGTATTACCCAATATTTTAAGAGCCACAGCCGCAGATTTCTTCATGTTAGAGCAGAAAATTAAAACTTCCCGCAAATGGCGAGAAATGGGCAGGTAAGTTGACGTACTTAATCGAGAACAACCTTATGATGCAATCACAAATCGACAAATATTTTTATGGCATTATGTTTACAGATGCCTAAGCTTATTGTATTACACCTATGACCAACCACCTGAACCCCACCTGCCACTACTGCCATCTATTGCAAAACGGCGGCAGCAGAGTTGTAGAGCTAATGCCATTTTTCATGTCGTCAGAATTTGTAACCTTTGTTGTTAACCACTAACGTTTTAAATTTTCATTTAAAGAATTGTTTTCAGAAAGCAAGATATAAATTAAATCCGGAAAATAACTTCCATTAAGACAGTCATGTTAATGCTAATTTGGGCTATATCCTATTCTAGAAGGTACTCGAAGCTGGACTCGTAATACATAACGCAGTTTCGACTTTCGACTCCAAGCACATCACAGTAGGGCGAGATTTTGAAAGAATTGGTTTAGGTTCTATTGAGTTTGGTACATGTTGTTCTCTGATCGATTTTGTTCTTTGTATGGCGGAAGCAAGTTGCACAATTTATATTTCAAAAGTGTCAAATACGTGATAATAAATCATGTTTCAAGAACATGCAAGTAAAAGTAGAAAATGGTCAGAAGCAACACAATGTTCCAGCGACTTGTCATTTAAAACACCCCGGGAAAAAATCTTTTCAATAAGTGATACAGGAACACAGGAACCAGCCCTGACACTGTGACCAGCTTTGCAAGAACTATTTATCCGCAAATATAAAGTTTTTGCTCTTACCATATATTTTAACGTTGTTTAAACCAAAAGTAGTTATTATAATGTAATAACTGTGCTTCTTAATACATGGATTATAAGTAAGGGAGTGCATTATAGACTGAAGACCTCAACAACAGCCTCCAATGTATCTTCAACATCATTACCTCTCAGACCATTTATCATAACGGCAGTATATTGGTACCACAGAAAGCTTGTCTTTTCTACAGACGTGTGACTTAGATAAATCATGTCAGTGGCACCAGCTTCATTTGTCCGCCCAACGAACTGCTCCTATTCGACTGCCGTCGACGCAAGGTCGTATTAATTACCGGAGCTCTGTAATTGCTGGCCGCTCGCAGCTCCGCCACGCACAAAAGCACGTCTTTTGTGAACTACAGATGGAACTAGTTACCATCTGTCCACATCTAGACTCTGCTGGGTTCCAACGGCGCTGCAATGGGGGATCTAAGCAACATAAGGCCTATGTGTACATTGAAGATAATTATACACCTAATTAGCATCTCCAGCATTTTTGCAAATGATCGCCCTGCCATGACGAGAATGCGAATTATTTTAAATTAACTCTCCGAAGATTACATAAAATTTAAGTCCTATCATGGTCGCCAGATATAGGACTATAAACCTGAAAGTCGGACGTTAAATTTGAAAACCTGTAGGAATCTTAATTTAAACGACGAGGGTAAACTTTGTGAAGAAGTGGAAACCAAGGATGATATCGACAAGTAAGTTTCTCTGACTCTCAGACCCAAGCAGTTTCACAGTAAAACATTACTGGACGGGTCACGTCATTCATTCCGTATATTTACACTAATGTGTTCCAACAGGATAATAACTGGTGATACCTTGTATAGCTTCTTGAAGACTTCGTAGCAATGTATCTGCACTTTTACATGATATAATCGCTTGATAACGTACCCATCAGTGTTCTCTAAAAGTAAATACTCATGAGCTCCGTATTTGGAGGAAACAACATTACACTGAACATCCCAGAAGCAAATAAACAACATCGATGATTCCGTAGCAGCATATTCAAAAATGTCTCATTGGAAATGATCATCATTGTACGAAAAATTGCTTAAGTTCCTCTCAGGTTATGGTGCATGTCCATGTCGTACTTGTGTCACATATTTAGTGCATTTTACGTGAAGTCTTCACGATGCTGTGACTGTTCTTACTTTCACATTAGAGAGTGTAGCGCAATCAATGAATGCCCCTCATAATCCATAAAAAGTACAAAATACCAGGACAACGTCTGTGAGAGGTGGTAACAAAGAGATGAATTAGACATTGATGAGCAACTAAAGCTAGCAATTTTGTTAGATACTGAGATATTGAAACACCTATTACTTATAAAAAACAACAGATTTTGTGTTTTAACGCCACTCGAGAATCCTTGAAGTGACAATATATAACATGACGAATTGTGAAATTTGCACTGAAATATCTTTCAAAGTAGACCGGAAACGTAGCAATTGTTAAGACTTTCGGCAAAGTGGAGAGAATTTTACCAAGAAACATGTTATTGCACGCCTCTTTAGAATAGTAACAAAATGTTGTAAAACGAAGCAGTTTAATTTTAAAAAAATGTTCTTCACCATAACAGGTAATTAAAAAGGTTCAAGTGTTAATAATAGGAAATGTCCATTTTGTATTTCAATCGAAGAAAACATTTTCGATATATTGAATCGTCTATGGATTATGAGGGAGGGATACAACATGAAAGATTCACAATTACGCGTTGTAACAGCGCATAGTGGTTAAAACTCGGTGTTATTTAGGATAGAGTGCTTTTTTACTAGACACAATAACTGGCATGTGAAAAGATTGCTGTACTGTCCTTCACTGGACATTACATTTAGAACGGTGAAGTTCTTGTGAACAGTGATAAAAATATAGATGCTAATGCTGAATGCTGAATGCTATAGCTTGCACTATGACATTTTTGGAGATAACAGAAAAACCTACCATTGTTTCGTGAAGCAATGATTTGCTACTGAGTACGTAACGATTCCGTTTCCCTGAGCTTCCGACAGGCGCCGGACACTGAACTTCTAACCAACATTAATTATGCGGAATGTCTTCGCAAATGTGGGATACGTGTTTCCCTTGATGAGTATTTGAGTAATTGGTATCACTATATTATATGCCAGTATGCATTGCGTAAATGTCGATCGCACTTCTCTCACATGACATCCTGAGTCATGGATCAAGGCAGTCGGGCAAATGCAGCGTTACTTGATTTCCAAAAGGCGTTTGAATCAGTACCACACAGAATGAGATTTTCACTCTGCAGCGGAGTGTGCGCTGATATGAAACTTCCTGGCAGATTAAAACTGTGTGCCGGACGGAGACTCGAACTCGGGACCTTTGCCTTTCGCGGGCAAGTGCTCTATCCTTTCTTTCAAGAGTGCTAGTTCTGCAAGGTTCGTAGGAGAGCTTCTGTAAAGTTTGGAAAGTAGGAGACGAGGTACTGGCAGAAGTAAAGCTGTGAGGACGGGGTGTGAGTCGTGCTTGGGTAGCTCAGATGACAGAGCACTTGATGTGCATGTTGAGGTTTTGGCGGCGCAAAGACTGTTCCATTAAGTTTCGGGTGTGTAGCCGCAAGAAATCTCGTTCTTCTTCTAATATTTCGGCTGTATAACGTTCAGCCATCTTCAGAGTGAGCCGCAAGACTGCCGCTCCAGTGCTCGCTTCGTCCTTTTATACTGTTGTACCGCGCGACTTGCGCATGCGGCCACAGATGCAAATGCGCCAGAGACGTTGGTCGGTGGCAGAGACGTGCGTAATGCGCGAGTTGTATCTATGACTCCGCAGTTGATCTGTGTTGGCATATCGATTTATCATTGTGAGCTGCACTTAACGACGTCTTTGCGAGTTTATTACAGCAAGTGCCGGATTCCATGATTTATCAAGATTGAAACCACTATCTCTATTAATTGAATTTGTCGTCGTCTGATCGGCTCATTTCCCTCCCACCGTCCTTCCTACGTCACCATCCATAACACAGATTCCGACACCTTTTTCCCCTCCGCCGGTGTGCCCCAAGGCTCCGTCCTCTCCACCCTTCTGTACCTTTTGTATACGGCGGACATGCCGCCGCCGTCACCCCCCTCCACCTTCTCCAGTTTGCCGATGACACCGCCTTCCTTGCCCTTGCCCTACCCTGCAGCGCTCTCAACACCTTCTCCAATCCCATCTTGACCGGTTCACTGCTTGGTGCAACCAGTGGTTGCTCAAGGTCAATCCCTCCAAAACCCAGGCGATCATTGTAGGCAAAACCACCCCTGCCTTCCGCCTCCTTGATTTATATCTAACCATCTATGGCCGTCGTATCACCCTCACTCCCACCCTTAGGTACCTTGGCGTCACCCTCGACCGTCGCCTCTCCTGGACTCCCCATCTCCGGACAATCCAAGCCAAGGCACACTCCCGACTCCGTCTCCTAAAGCTCGTTTCCGGCCGTACGTGGGGTCTGGACCCCTCCACCATCCTCCACACCTATAAATCCCTCATCCGCACTATCCTTTGTTACGCCCATCCGGCCTGGATCTCTGCCCCCCCTACCTTTTATAAATCCCTCCAAATCCTTGAACGCCATGCTCTCCGCCTCACCTATCGCATCCGTCTCCCCTCCCCTACGCGTATCCTGTATGATCTCATCCCCTTCCCCCACCTCTTCCTTTTCCTTGAAAGGATACGGATCCTGTACACCTCCCGCAAACTCGATCCTCCTCACCCACTTGTCTCACCCATCCTCTCCCACCCCCGCCCGCTGCCGCGCCTGTATTCCCACGTCCCACCAGGTCTCCATCTCTCCACCCTCCTTACCCTCTCCCAAGGTGGCTTCTGGCAGCTCCCCCTCCCTGATGATGTCCTCTCCCCTTCATCTACCCCTCCTATCAACTTTGATCCTCCCCCCCACTTCCTGTGTCCTTTCCTTTAAGCACCCTCCCTCCCTTCTCTTTCCTTTTCCCCCATCCCCCTTCCTCCGCCCCTCTTCCTCCGGGCTTCCCCTCCCCCTTCCTCCCTCCCCCTCTCTCCCCTGCCCATGGCATCTCTGCTCTCCCCTCTCCCTCTCCCACTCCCCTTCTTCCTCCTCCTCTCTTGGCAGGTCCCCGGACTCACACACGCTCAGTGAACATTCGCGCGCCGGAGATCATCGCCATCAGTGTCTCGTGTGTGTGCCTTTGTTTGTGTTTAGTGTTCTTTCGCCGTCACGCCACCACTGTTCACGTGTGCCGTCGCCGTCATCCATGTTACGTGCGCCGTGTCAACTAGTGTTAGTGATATTTCTCGTCCAGCATGAACGGCTCCATGTTTTTTGTTTTTTAGTGTCTACATTTTTTGCCCGCCGTTTTGATTGTATCCTCTGTGTCACCTATATGCATTACTTATTGTAAAACTCAAGGCTGAAGAGCGGCGTACTATGCTGCTGACAGCCCACCTTTGTGTAAGGTGATCAAAATCACAATAAAGAAAAAAAAAAAAAATTGGAGCGGCAGTCTTGCGGCTTACTCTGAAGATGGCTGAACGTTATACAGCCGAAATATTAGAAAAAGAAGGAAATTTCTTACGGATGCACACTCGAAACTTAATGGAACGATAGAGCACTTGCCCGCGAAAGGTAAAGGTTCCGAGTTCGAGTCTCTGTCCGGCACACAGTTTTAATCTGCCAGGAAGTTTCAGTACCACACACTCTCTTGTTATCGAGAGTACGATGGTATGGGCTATTAGGTAAGATTTGTGGCTGAACTGAGACTTTGTTGGTTGGCAGAACACAGCCCGTTATCTTGGATGGAGAGTCATAGATAGGTGTAGAAGCAATCACAAGTGAGCTCCAAGGAAGTGTACTGGGATCCTTGCTGTTCATGTTGTACATTACAGACTTTGCAGACAAAATCAACGGTAACCTCAGACTCTTCCCAGTTGATTCAGTTGCGTATTATGAAGTACTTTCGGAAAAAAGCTGCATAAATATCCAGACAGCTCTGGATAAGATTTCAAAGCAGTGCAAAGATCGGTAACTTGCTTTAAATTTTCAGAACTAAAATTTATCACTCCACGTAGTATCCTATGACTATAATATAAAGACTCGCTGCTGGAATCGGTCAACTAATACAAATATTTTGGTGTAACTAATTCTACGAAAGTGAACTGGAACGATCATATAGGCTCAGTCATAGCTAAGCAGATGGCAGCCTCCGATTCATTGGTAGAGTATTAGGGAAATGCAGTCAATCTGGAAAGGAGATTGCATACAAAATACTCATGCGACGCATCCTAGAATATTGCTCAAATATTTGGGGCTCATACCAGATAGAACTGACGGCAGATATTGAAGGAATACAAAGGAGGGCACCACCAAGTCACAGGTTTGTTTGCGCCAAGGGAGAGTGTCACTCAGATACTGAAAGACCTAAACTGACTGGCACAGACTCAAACTATTCCAAGAAATCAGATAATAAACCGCTTCAATCGTCATGATAGAACGAATAAAACTATTTACAACTGATGCGGCTCATTATCTGAATCTACCAAGCTCAGTTGCGGATTTCCAGTGACCAAATTTTATTCCGTGAAAGCACACTCACAAAGTTCTTCGATCCAACTTAAGTGATGAAGTTAGGAATATGCTACAGCCCCCTACTTATCGGTCCCATAGACGTCTAGAAGGCAAAAACAGGCCAATTACAGCGTTCATAGAGGCATTTAAACTTTCTTCGTGCGCCCCATACGTGAATGGAACGAAAAATGCACTAATAAATGATACAATGGGAGTATCCTCTCCCACGGACTTCGCAGTGGTTTGCAGAGTATAGTTGTAGATATAGATAACAACGGTTGTGATTCAAGGAAGTATAATTTGCACTGTAAATTCTTAATATACATAAACAATTCATTAAATACGAGGAGCATCATCAATATTATAATATTGTTCTTCGAAGATGCTAAAGACTAGCATAGTACAGCCGCTGGACGATCGCGAAATGTCTTGATCACGAATTCCACTTGTTTTCATGAATTGCAGCTCTGTTTAGACGTTGTCAGATGTAAAATAATGTCTATAAGAAAGAGAAAAAACAAGGTATACCCGATTACTAAATTTGTGGTGACAATTTTGAGCACGTTCCAACGAATAAGTGTTTAGTGGTGATGCCAGAAGCAGCTCATGGTCTTGAGGCAGCCTTCCCGCTTCCCGCGCACGGGGTCCTGGGTTCGATTCCCGGCGGGGTCGGGGATTTTCCCTGCCTCGAGATGACCGGGTGTTGATGTGTCGTCTTCATCATGATCATTCATCCCCATTACGGTCGGAGGTAGGCAACCGCAAACTACCTCACTAGGACCTTGTCTAGTCGGCAGTGCGGGTCTCTCGCATTGTCCCCTGCGCTCCTCGGAGTATGGGACCTTATCATCATCATCACCACCACCAGAAGTGGAATGAAGTGGGGCAGTCACGTAATAGTCGTATCACGTAATGCTAATGGACAGCTTAGATTTGTTAGAAGGGTTATGGAAAGTTGGAGTAAATATTTAAAGTTAACCGAATGCATGTCGCTAGAGTAATGTTCCATTGTTTGGAGTCCTTATCAGCTGGATCGTAAATTGTGCATGTAGCCCACATTATGAAAATACGAAAGTTTAAAGTAATAGGGAATCCTTGGAAGAAAGACGACGGAGCTCTTGCCAAATTGTTCTGATAAATATAGGGAATTGGTGTTCGAAGAAGATTGTGCTACCAGTATGCTGCCACCATTGCATATCTCGTGTACGAATCGTGGGACAGGACAAGACAATTAGGATACGTAGAGAGGGGCATATAGACATTTATTTTTACCTCTCTCAATACGCGAATGATACAGGACAAAAAGATGATAATATTGGTGCTAAGTATCCCCCACCACTGTACAGTGCCTTGCCGAATACATATCTTCGTGTAAACTGACATTAAGAAAGGAAGGAATTGTTTACATGAATCAAGTGCATGGAAGTACAGGCTCGATAGGACCAGCGGGTGTCAGAGACGTGTTGTCCTACGTCATGTTTGATTTTGATGTGTACGAGCTACTATTCATGTAAGCCAACATTTCCTCCACGTGTTTCGCTTTCTGTATTAGTGAAGACTGAAACCTACGGGCAGCGTTCCGCGGATCCAGTACTGCAAGCTCTTCTCTTTGTGACGTGTGAGCCGCCCCACGCGAGAAGTTGTTTGCACCGTGCTTAGTACGCATTAAGCTTCATCTTCAGCAGGACGGGAGATTCATACGGCCTAGCAGGGAGGCAAGCTCAGATGTAAAGTGACGTAATACAGCTATTACACAACACGCGACAGCAACAGGGGAGTGTTGAGTGATTTCTGGAGTGTCTCAGCATCTTTTAAAATACACCTCTCCCGTTACGCCTTCGTCGTTCTGTACTGGAGGCGCCGAAGAGTATAAAAAGAGGCGCACTAGCATAGAGTCGTGGAGTCGGTGGCGGCGGCAGAGGCCTTCAGCAGACAAGTGTTTTACTTCAGAAACAAGATGACGGGAGCTGCAACGGCGGCGCCGCAGGACAGGGCCGGTGAGCCATTGTTTACATCATGTTTACACCAGAGACTTCTCCTTATCTCTTACTTTCTTACTCGTTTTGCACATGTAAACAGCACTCTGAACTTGTTCGGGATGAGCATTTTTACTCTCTTAACATGGCAAAATTTCTGCATTAATCCAGTGTCTTCCATTCTGCTAACCGTTCCATGCCCACTGACATTTAAAAATTATCCGTGAAGGGGCACTTAGTTGGTAATTTTCCAAGAATTCGTATGCTTCCTTTTGTTCGAAAACGGTTCAAATGGCTCTGAGCACTATGGGACTTAACATTTATGGTCATCAGTCCCCTAGAACTTAGAACTACTTAAACCTAACTAACCTAAGGACAGCACACAACACCCAGTCATCACCTTCCTTTTGTGACTGCTTGTAAATAAACACTAGCCTCCTCTAGCTAAATCTTGTTACCTACTTGGAACAGATAAAGTTAGATACTATTACTTTTCACAGATCCTTAGAACTGGGATCCGTAGGCTGTATACAGTTATTAAGGGACGTAATTGACCTTTATTTGGCTATAATTATTACTCGCTACAGTTCTAACACAGTCAGCTGATTTATGCCGTCTGTCCAAATTTACAAGTGATCTGTACGGACATATAACTCAGGCTTGCTACTTGGACTTGAAAGATATACCATTCTTTTCAGGGTTCCGTATCCCAAACGGTAAAAACGGAAGCCTTAGAGGATCACTTTGCTGTTCGTCTTCCTGTCCGTCCGTCAGTCAAAAACAGTTTTTCTCAGGAACATCTAGACCTTAGACGTATCAAGCTGAAATTTATGTGTCATACTAAGGTCTACATTCTCTCGGTGGTGTAGAAATTGAAGCTTCTAAGTCAATGCAGTCAAAATATACGGCTGTTTGTGTCACATATTCTGATACTCGCAAACTCGCTCATTAGCACCTATGGTAGTTCCCTTTGACCTAACATAATAAAATTTGGCAAAAAACAAAGTTTCTCAGTACAAGTAAAGAAAAAATCAGATAAAAATTAATTTCCTCTGCCATTTGTTAGGCGACTACAAGCTTAACATTAAAACATTCTCGAAAATCTTGGAATTCTGAGGACAGATATGTTACCATTATTAATGTCGACAACAGGCTGAAGCGGTCGAGATTCTCGGTTCTCGGGATGGATGAATTCATTATACATCGAATTAAGTTTGTAAGGAACCCTTAGCGCGTGGGCTCTTGTCGTACTTGGCCTTTTTTTGTTGTTGTCATTTCTTTGTGTTTACTGGAAACGAACCATAAGCATCGTACATATCCTTCTGTTCAATTGATAATGAAGTGTGATTAATTAATAAAATTTCTCGGGCTTCCAGACGCGTCAGGTGGTCAAAATCCCACGAGCTTTCGTCCAATCTCTCCTCAGTCATTGTCAAGTGGTAAGACTGACTGGCACACCAGTCAGTTTTACCACTTGACAATGACTGAGGAGAGATCGATCGAAAGCTCGTGGGATTTTAACCACCTGACGCGGCTGGAAGCCCGAGAAAATTTTATTAATCATATCGCCACGAAACCATGCATTCATACAAGTGTGATTAATGTTCGAATCGTTATTCCGTCAAGTCTTCACGGAATATATACTGCTGTTCATTCTGGATGAAATCATATTCAATTTCAGTAAATGAACACGCCTACTGGATAGTGGTACCAGAATTCCTTGCTAGCTGAACAGCGCTCGGCGTGAAATTTGCGAGGTAACTCAGCTGCTACTTTCGATTGGTGAAGGACCAACCGATTGACTTCTCGATTGTTCACTCGGTCTTTTCAGTCGAATTAAACTACACAATGAAACCAGTCTATATGACTTAGTCAGCTCCTCGACTGTTTTGACTCACTCGCCAGCTTTGATTAGTTTCACTCAGTGTGAGGAAACCGACTGTCAAGTCTCTGATGGCTGCGTCAGTTCTCTGAATGTTTTCACTCAGAAGGGAACCGCTCCCACTTGTCATCACCGATTTGTCCAAATTTATTGCATGCTAGAAATGAAAGTGACGAAAGTGGGAGCTCCAGATGGCCAAGCGTTTAGAAAAAAACATCGTTCCTGGCACAAGTCGGGCGAGGCACCAGCTACTTACGGTAACCTCGTTTCCAGCCTGCGGTTATCACAACGGGAAGCCCATAGAACAGTAATTCGAGGCTTGTGGGTTCGAATCCCTACGCAGAACCATTGTTTTATTTTCAATTTATACTTTAATCACACTGTAAATAAATCGAAATAGTGTCAGTATATTGTATTTATTAAGATTTTCATAAAAAGCATGAAAAGAAAAAGCAAACGAAAATTTTGGATTGAGAATAAATTTCCAATGTAGGATTCCCCTCAAATGTGATCCACTAGTGCAATTTTTGGTCGAAAACATCAAAACTGCTCTAATCTCATCGAGAGAGAAAAAGTATGTAATCGCATTCTGAGAAGATTGTATGAAAATACATTCCACCGAAATGTGAAATGATTTGGGTAAAGGTCACGGTTACAGCTATAGGCCCCCTGGCTCAGCAGCTGTTGTGGCTGAGTACCTGAAGGATAATTTGGAAAATATTTCGAGTAGATTCAAATGGCTCTGAGCACTATGGGACTTAACATCTATGGTCATCAGTCCCGTAGAACTTAGAACTACTTAAACCTAACTAACCTAAGGACATCACACAACACCCAGTCATCACGAGGCAGAGAAAATCCCTGATCCCGCCGGGAATCGAACCCAGGAACCCGGGCGTGGGAAGCGAGAACGCTACCGCACGACTATATTTAGAGTAGATTTCCCCACCATGTTATAGTTCTGGGTGGAGATTTTAATTTGCCGGATATAGACTGGGAGACTCAAACGTTCATAACGCGTGGCAGGGACAAAGAATCCAGTGAAATTTTTTAAAGTGCTTTATCTGAAAACTACCTTGAGCAGTTAAACAGAGAACCGACTCATGGCGATAACATATTAGACCTTCTGGTGACAAACAGACCCGAACTATTTGAAACAGTTAACGCAGAACAGGGAATCAACGATCATAAAGCGGTTACGGCATCGATGAGTTCAGCCGTAAATAGAAATATTAAAAAAGGTAGGAAGATTTTTCTGTTTAGCAAAAGTGACAAAAAGCAGATTACAGAGTACCTGACGGCTCAACACAAAAGTTTTGTCTCGAGTGCTGAGGATCAGTGGACAAAGTTCAAAACCATCGTACAATATGCGTTAGATGAGTATGTGCCAAGTAAGATCGTAAGAGATGGAAAAGAGCCACCGTGGTACAACAACCGAGTTAGAAAACTGCTGAGGAAGCAAAGGGAACTTCACAGCAAACATAAACATAGCCAAAGCCTTGCAGACAAACAAAAATTACGCGAAGCGAAATGTAGTGTGAGGAGGACTATGCGAGAGGCGTTCAATGAATTCGAAAGTAAAGTTCTATGTACTGACTTGGCAGAAAATCCTAAGAAATTTTGGTCTTATGTCAAAGCGGTTGGTGGATCAAAACAAAATGTCCAGACACTCTGTGACCAAAATGGTACTGAAACATAGGATGACAGACTAAAGGCCGAAATACTAAATGTCTTTTTCCAAAGCTGTTTCACAGAGGAAGACTGCACTGTAGTTCCTTCTCTAGATTGTCGCACAGATGACAAAATGGTAGATATCGAAATAGACGACAGAGGGATAGAGAAACAATTAAAATCGCTCAAAAGAGGAAAGGCCGCTGGACCTGATGGGATACCAGTTCGATTTTACACAGAGTACGCGAAGGAACTTGCCCCCTTCTTGCAGCGGTATACCGTAGGTCTCTAGAAGAGCGTAGCGTTCCAAAGGATTGGAAAAGGGCACAGGTCATCCCCGTTTTCAAGAAGGGACGTCGAAGATATGTGCAGAACCATAGACCTATATATCTAACGTCGATCAGTTGTAGAATTTTGGAACACGTATTATGTTCGAGTATAATGACTTTTCTGGAGACTAGAAATCTACTCTGTAGGAATCAGCATGGGTTTCGGAAAAGACGGTCGTGTGAAACCCAGCTGGCGCTATTCGTCCACGAGACTCAGAGGGCCATAGACACGGGTTCACAGGTAGATGCCGTGTTTCTTGACTTCCGCAAGGCGTTCGATACAGTTCCCCACAGTCGTTTAATGAACAAAGTAAGAGCATATGGGCTATCAGACCAATCGTGTGATTGGATTGAGGAGTTCCTAGATAACAGAACGCAGCATATCATTCTCAATGGAGAGAAGTCTTCCGAAGTAAGAGTGATTTCAGGTGTGCCGCAGGGGAGTGTCATAGGACCGTTGCTATCCACAATATACATAAATGACCTGGTGGATGACATCGGAAGTTCACTGAGGCTTTTTGCAGATGATGCTGTGGTGTATCGAGAGGTTGTAACAATGGAAAATTGTACTGAAATGCAGGAGGATCTGCAGCGAATTGACGCATGGTGCAGGGAATGGCAATTGAATCTCAATGCAGACAAGTGTAATGTGCTGCGAATACACAGAAAGATAGATCCTTTATCATTTAGCTACAAAATAGCAGGTCAGCAACTGGAAGCAGTTAATACCATAAATTATCTGGGAGTACGCATTAGGAGTGATTTAAAATGGAATGATCATATAATGTTGATCGTCGGTAAAGCAGATGCCAGACTGAGATTCATTGGAAGAATCCTAAGGAAACGCAATCCGAAAACAAAGGAAGTAGGTTACAGTACGCTTGTTCGCCCACTGCTTGAATACTGCTCAGCAGTGTGGGATCCGTACAAGATAGGGTTGATAGAAGAGATAGAGAAGATCCAACGGAGAGCAGCGCGCTTCGTTACAGGATCATTTAGTAATCGCGAAAGCGTTACAGAGATGATAGATAAATTCCAGTGGAAGACTCTGCCGGAGAGACGCTCAGTAGCTCGGTACGGGCTTTTGTTAAAGTTTCGAGAACATACCTTCACCGAAGAGTCAAGCAGTATATTGCTCCCTCCTACGTATATCTCGCGAAGAGACCATGAGGATAAAATCAGAGCGATTAGAACCCACACAGAAGCATACAGACAATCCTTCTTTCCACGAACAATACGAGACTGGAATAGAAGGGAGAACCGATAGAGGTACTCAAGGTACCCTCCGCCACACACCGTCAGGTGGCTTGCGGAGTATGGATGTAGATGTAGATGTAGATCAGTATTGTTACGCATGGTTTGGTGCCAAGCTGTGCGGTGAGAGATGACCTTTTATAAATATAAACCATTTTGCTGTTCTATAGATACTTTAAAACAAGAACATAATTGTAAAAATGCGGGAGTTAAAAACGCCTGCAAGATGCCGAGAAAATTACTGCTTCCCTGTTTCTACGATGAATATCTCTCCTGTACGTGTAAATCGTCAACTAAAAAATAATAAAACAATGTAGTTTTATATACAAATCTCGTGTATGCCTTACAGTCAATCCCTGGAAATTTATTCGCAATTCCAAATTTACCTTTGAGTTTCTTTTCATCTCTTTTAAGAAAATCTTAATAAATGCAATTTATGGAGTATTATAATGGTTCCTTCCCACTGTAAGTAACGTTGTAATTGTGGTCTTCAGGTCGAAGACTGGTTTGATGCAGCTCTCCATGCTACTCTGTCTCGTACGAGCCTCTTATTCTGTTTACTGTTTTCGTCTCTTGGTCTCCCTCTACGATTTTTACCACTAGCACTTCCCTGCAATACTAAATTGGTGATCCCTTGATGTTCAGAATGTGTCCTATCAACCAATTTCTTCCTATTGTCAAGTTGTGCCACAAATTTCTTGTCTCCCAAATTCTATTCAGTTCCTCGTCATTAGTTTCGTGATCTATCCATCTAATCTTCAACCTTCTCCTGTTGCACCGAATGTCGAAAGCTCGTCTTCTCTTCTTGTCGAAACTGTTTATCGTCCATGTTTCACTTCTATTTACGGGAACACTCCAGACAAATACTTTCAGAAAAGACTTCCTGACACTCAAATGTATATTCGATGTTAACAAATTTCTCTTCTTCAGAATTGCTTCTCTTTCCATTGCCAGTCTACATTTTATATCCTCTCTACTTCGGCCAACATCAGTTATTTCACTGCCCAAATAACAAAACTCATTACTACTCTAAGTGTCTCGTTTTCTAATCTAATTCCGTAAGCGTCATGTGATTTAACTCGCCTATATTCCATTATTCTTGTTTTGCTTTTGTTGATATTCATCTTGTATCCTCCATTCAAGACAAGGTCCAATCCGTTCAGTTACACTTCCAAGTCATTTGCTGTCTCTGACAGCATTTCATTGTCATCGGCAAAGCTCAAAATTTTTATTGCTTCTCTCTGAACCTTAATTCCTACTGCAAATTTTTCGTAGGTTTCCTTTACTGCTTGTTCCATGTACATATTGAATAATACCAGGGATAGGCTACAACCCTGTCTCACTCCCTACTCAATCATTGCTTCCTTTTCATGCCGCTAGACTCTTATAGCTGCAGTCTGGTTTCTGTACAAATTTTAAATAGCCTTTCTCACCCTGTATTTTACCCCTGCACCATTCAGAATTTCAAAGAGAGTATTCAACAACGTCAAAATCTTTCTCCAAGTCTACAAATGCTAGAAATGTTGGTTTGCCTTTTCTTGGCCTATCTTCTAAGATGTGTCGTAGGCTCAGGACTGCCCAGATTGTTCCTATATTTATCCGGAATCCAAACTGATCTCCCCTGATGTCGGCTTCTACCAGTTTTTCCATTCTTCTGCACAGAATTCGTGTTAGTATTTTGCGACCGAGTCTTATTAAACTGATAGTTCAGTAATTTTCAGACCTTTCAGTGACTGCTTTCTTTGGATTTGGAATAACTACATTCTTCTTTAAGTTTGAGTGTATTCTGCCTATCTCACACATCTCACGCACCAGATGGAAGAGCTTTTGTCATGGTTGGCTATCAGTAGTTCTGAAGGAATATCGTCTACTCCCGGTGCCTTGTTTCGATTTATATCTCTCAAATTCTTCTCGCCGTATCGTACCTCCCATCTCATCTTCTTTTACGCCCACTTCACTTTCTATAATATTGCTTTCAAGTTTATCTCCCTCCTATAGACCCTCTATATACTCCTTCTACCTTTCAGCTTTCCCTTCTTTGCTTACGACTAGTTTCCCATCTGAGTTATTGATGTTCATACAGCTGCTTCTCTTTTCCCCAAAGGCCTCTTTAAGTTACATCTATCGTTCCTCTAACGAAATAAGCTTTTAAAACCTTATGTTTGTCCTCTAGCCAATCCTGCTTAACAGTTCTGGACTTCCTGTCAATCTGATTTTTTAAACGTTTGTATTCCCTTTCGTCTGCCTCATTTTCTGAATATTTATATTTTCGCCTATCATCACTTAAATTCAGTATCTCCGGCGTTATCCAAGGATCTTCACTAGACCTTTTCTTTTTACCTATTTAATACTCTGCTCCTTTCAATATTTCCTATCTTAAAGCTACCTATTCGTCTTCTACTGTATTCTTTTACCTGTAGTGGCCAACCGTTGCCTATTGCTCCCTCTGAAACTCTCAGCAACCTCTGGTTCTTTCAGCTTATCCCATTTCCTCAATTCTCTACTTTTTCCGATTTCTTCAGCTTTAATCTACAGTTCATAGCCAATAAATTGTGGTGAGGGGTCCACATCTGCCCCTGGAAATGTTTTAAAATTTAAAACATAGTTCCTAAATCTCTGTCTTACCACTATACAATCAATCTGAAACCTTCCAGTTTCTCCAAGACCCTTCCACTTTTACAACTTTTTTAGTGGGTCTTATACCAAGTGTTAACGGTGATTAAATTATGGCCTGTGTAAAGTTCTACCAGGCGGATTCCTCTTTCATTTCTTTCCACATTCACGTGCAATTATTCCTTCTCTTTCTTTCCCTACTATCGAATTCCAACTCCCCGTCACAATTAAATTTTCGTCTCCCTTAACTATCTGAATAATTTCTTTTATCTCGTCATACAGTTCTTCCATCTCCTCATCATCTGCGGAGCTAGTTGGCATATAAATAAAAATAAAAAGAATGCTGCGTAGGGATTCGAACCCACTACCCTCGGATTAACTTCCGGTATTCCTTCCGCTTTGCCGACCCCTGTTTGGGAAAGAAGTTAACATAAATATCTCGTACCTTGCCAAGTCTCTAGCAAAAATACTATTTATTTCTAAATGACTGGCCGTCTTGAGATCCATCTTTTGTCAGTTATCTCTGGACAAGCCCTGCACATGCCATAAATTTGAGCGAAGTCGTTGATGACGAGCAGGCGCGGTCCAGTTTCTCCGGTTTGAGTGGTTTCACTGATGTACTATTCCAATTTTTCCGGTTATACGTGAACCATGCCCAGGACGGCCAACTGTTTTGGAGACAAGTAAATTATCTTATTTCAAGGAGAAATGTATAAAAGGTACATTTCTTAAAATTTCAAAATTTGTGTTCATTTACTTATATCTGACATTAAAAATGGATTTTTGGTTGGTTCTGAAAGGTTAATAGCTGGTGCTACATTATAAATGCATGTTTAAATAAATGAACAATTACTTTTTTATTTCAATTTATTGAACGTCCATGTCTCTCTTCTCGCTAATTTGTACCAATCACCGACAATGTTCTTTCGGCAAATACTGAGGTGTTATCAAAAGAAATATTAGATATAATACATTTTTAAATTGTTTGATGATTTCCTCACTTGCTATATAAGCATATACTGCCAATTGCTGGAAGTGATTTATTCGCGAGAAATATTTGTCATAATTCATTAATTTCCTTAGAATTTTTTTGACTTGTACAATATGTTTAGCTTCTACACAAATGGCTGGATTATTGTTTAAGGGCTAGATTGAAATGATTTTAAATTATTGGACATCATCACACCTTTTCAGTTAAACGGAATGCAGTCGCCAAAATTTAGTGATGTTCCCTTTCTCTGGACATATCCCTAAGGGAACTTTTATGCTCAATTTTATCAACTTTATACCCCAACCACTCATCAGTTGTACTAGTTACATGTCAATTGCATCTGGAAGAACTTAATCTACAGGAATATATCAGTCATGAAAAGAAGACTTAGTTTATTCAGTAGATAGTTAAATATGTATAACTGTATGTATGTAAATATGTAAGTTTGGTGTAACTGCTGAAATGTCTGTACGTACCATTATTGCTAGGGCTACCCCCTGGGGGCATATGCATGAATGAATAATTCGGTTAATACGCGAACCAATCAGGGCTGCAACTTTAATAGTGGCAAATACTTGTTTACGCCTTGCACAAACCAGATACATGTTTCAAAGTTTTGCTGTGCTTAAAAGTAGTCCCAGCAATGTGTACAACCCGTTGCCAGCGATGTGCTAGTCGTAGGATACCCTTAACAGCGCCAGTTGCTCTGATAGTTCTAGTGGAGCAGTCTGTTACTGCCAGACGAATGTGTGTAACAGTTCTGAAGCGAATGCCATAAAGTGCTTCCTTCAATATTAAATCTCTCTTAAATAACAAGGGCTTAAGTCAGATTCCATCGATCGAACGAATCGCTCACAACTTGCGCCACATGCGCCCGAAGTTTCTCCTGCAAAGTGATGGGCGGATACTGCAGAAAATCCGGCGACCAGCTTAGAGAAAGAAACGGCGACACTTTCTGCAGAGCCTGCCCATCATTTCGCAGGACAGTGCCCGGGCGTTTACAGCTCATGTTGTGACCGATTTGTTCGATCGAGGGGTCTTGGAGGTGCTGTACCACCCACCACACTCCCTGCACTTAAGCCCTAATACTACTTGATGGTGCCCCAGCTCAGTTTCGCATTTCTGTGCGGAGGCATCTCGACAACATCTAGTCCGGCTGATGGATCGGACGAGGTGGTCCAATCGCATGCTCTACCTGGTCGCTGGACCTCAGCCCTTTAGATTTCTTCCTGGACGAAGTCGTATTTTTGAGGCCCATCCCGGATGTGCAGACACTGCAACAACGCATTCATGTTGTCTATGACGTCATTCGGTTGCAGGGTGGCACATCTGAATGTGTGCAACAATCGCTGCTGTGCCGTGTTCGCAAATGCTTAGAGGACAGTATAAGTCACTTCAAACGCCTCGTCCAACGTTGGTCTCATGACATTGTACAGTACACGATGAATTAATAAATACGCCGTAGCAGAGAAACCATGCATTTACGCCCCTGTGTCCATATGACATGTTCTGTTCCTTGTTCTCTGCCGGCCGGGGTGGGCAAGCGGTTAAAGGCGCTACAGTCTGACACCGCGCGACCGCTACGGTCGTAGGTTCGAATCCTGCCTCGGGCATGGATGTGTGTGCTGTCCTTAGGTTAGTTAGGTTTAAGTAGTTCTAAGTTCTATGGGACTAATGACCTTAGAAGTTAAGTCCCATAATGCTCAGAGCCATTTGAACCTTGTTCTCTAGGGATCGTTTATTACTATTGGTCCACATTTCGCAGAATGCCCCTATCGATTATTATTGTCTGAATTGTTGATTTCAGATATTACACGGACATTTTGTGATTTTTTGATCACTTTCCTTAAGACAGAACAATATTCCTAGTGTATGGTATTTTGATTCCTTTTTTAATCTTTTATTATTACCAATATTTATTATTTTCATTGGAAAGCAGCTGTTTAAGACTGATACAAATCCTTTAATGTATACACCGTCTGTCAAAAAAGTTCTGAGACTGATTTTTATTCCTAGCGTATAAGCAACCTCAGCGCTGTAACTACGGTGGTAGCTTGAACTACCAATTGTAAACAATAGCTGTGCATTCGACCAGTGAGTTGTGAACAGGCGGTATTAAATAGCAGACGTTTTTCTGTAGTGTGTCAACATTATTGTGTCACAAATTGCAGTGGAGTAACATCCCTAAATCAAATGTTCGAGACATTCTATATAATGTTCCTAAGCAGACTAAAGTGTGTGAAAAGTTTGTCCGACGCACCTTGACTACCGAACACAAGCAACGATGTGGACGCCAGCCGTGATTTGACTGAAGCTAAAAATTAATGCAGACAATCCTTGTCTAGTTAAAAAGAGAAAAGAAAGACAAAGTGCAGAAATTCACACTAAGGGTCAACGCGTTGACGACGTAATCAACATTCCAACTTTAACCAATGTGACCCCCGAGTTTAACAGTATTCCAAAGAAGGTCCTTTTTGAGTGTTGCGTATCGTCGTATGAACGTTCTGTGTGTTGTTTTGGTAAGTTTTATTGGACCAAACTGCCTAGGTCACGGTCCTGTGCGTTGTACTCAAGTGTGGGGAGACTACGTAGAACATCTGAAGCATTAAAACAAGTCTTAACGTTTCTCTGTTTGTTATTAATATATGCTCGAGACGTTTTGGGGTAATGGGGGGTACGTTAAATTTTGAACTGACATCTGTCACACTATATACATCCTTCCAGTCAGCTTCCTGTGTGAGTGCCTCGAGACTGTCTGTTTCTTTATGATGTCTCTGGTATCCATGATACCACATCAATATGAAGAGAAAAGTCTTCGCCCTGGAATGTCATTGTCTGGAGCAGAATTGTCTTAAATGAGGAGCACGGCTTCGAAATGAGCCCCGACGCCCAACGAAGAGTTGGCTGGAGACACCCCGGGTAGTGGTAGGATACCAAACTTGCTGTCGCCGACCATGACGGACCGACTGGCATGAGTGATGGTCTGGGGTACCATTTCCTTTCATAGAAGCACCCCTTCGGTTGTCATCTGCGGCACCCTTACAGCACAGCGGTACTTCGACAATATTCAAATTCAAATGGTTCAAATTGCTCTGAGCACTATGCGACTTAGCTTCTGAGGTCATCAGTCACCTAGAACTTAGAACTAATTAAACCTAACTAACCTAAGCACATCACACACATCCATGCCCGAGGCAGGATTCGAACCTGCGACCGTAGCGCTCGCTCGGTTCCAGACTGTAGCGCCTAGAACCGCACGGCCACTCCGACCGGCTGACAATATTCCACGCTCTGTTTTGTTGCCCTTCAAGACAAGCCATCCTGGGCTTACATTTCACCAAAGTAATGCCCGCCCGCAGACGGCGAGAGTTTCTACTGCTTGTCTTCCTGCTTGCCAAAGCCTACCTTCTCCATCAAGGTTGCCGGATCTCTCGTCAATCGAGAATATTTGGAGCCGTACGGGCAGGTCCCTCCAACCAGCTCGGGCCTTCGACGATCTAACGAGCCAATTGGACAGAATTTGGCACAATGTTTGGCACTATATCCCTTAGGAGGGCATCCAACAACTCTGTCAATTAATGTCAAGCCGAATAACAGCTTGCTTAAGGATCAGAGGTGGGCCAACGCATTATTGACTAGCTCAGTATGTGAAGCTTTTCCTCTTGAATAAATCATCCACTGAAACTTCCTGGCAGACTAAAACTGTGCGCCGGACCGAGACTCGAACTCGGGACATTCGAGTCTCGGTCCGGCACACAGTTTTAATCTGTCAGGAAGTTTCATATCAGCGCACACTCCACTGCAGAGTGAAAATCTCATTCTGGAAATCATCCACTTTTTCTGAAACTGTAATCATTCGTTAATCTGTACATGTACATCACATGTACCGATTTCCGTCCCACTCGGATAATTCTTTGGTGGTGCGTCCTTTTTTTGTGTTAGAATATACGAATATTTTCATGTAACAAAGTTACGTATCTCTGTAAACTGATGTGTTAACTGGCCAACCAAACTCACATGAACATCATTTAGTAAAAGATGACAAACTACAAGTATCCGATAAGGCAGAGAGATTCCTACTTAATAGAAAAACGTAGAAAAATTACGTAATAACAACAGTCAAAAACTGTTTTAGGTCTAATTTTCGTAGAATAATTATCATTTAAAATAGGTTCTTATTTTAAAAATTTGATTGAAGGATATCCACTGATGATAGTACGAAGGTGCAGAAAAATGTTGGGTTTTATTTGAAAAAGCAGTTTGCATAACAGGCCAACCTTATACCCACTGATTATATCTGTAAAGCAGCAACACCGATGGATGAACATTCGTTAACTTTGTTTTTCAGTCCTCTGACATTTTGTTACATTATGATAAGATTATACAAACAAGATTATGTTTTGGTACGGCACCTCATTTATCTGGACGTATTTTAAAGCAGTCTGTCGAAATGAGGTATTTAACCTAAAAGGTGATCATCTTTCACACTTGTAATCAAATGAATTTCGTAATTGGTGACGTAGCCCTGCCCCTACTTATATTTCCAGGAATCAGTTCATTTGATTCGTCTTGCCCCTTCCTGTTAGTTAAGATGTAGGCCGTTTGTATCACCATCTTTCAGTATCAGTAGATGGCACACTACCAATATGAGCCCTGAGCGAACTCAGCAGCAGTTCCTGATTAGCTGTGTGGTGTAGCTTTGTTCATGCAAGATCGATCATGACACTGCAGAACCTAAACGAAGCCCACATTTGCCGGAGATGGTGCTGCACCTAGCTATTCCTGGTCACTCCTAATGGTGTGTTCTCCATTCTTGACCAACTGTTTCCTGCTCCCCCAACACCAATGCCTTTTCCTCTTTACTCATATTCCTGGCCTGTGCCTCACTATCCTCTACTACTTGTTCAAGGACAGTACTAGGTTTTGCAATACGTGTGACCTGGTGCATTAATCCTGTTACCCTAGTTTTCCATGCAGTTGTTGGCCTGCATCCTTCCAATGACTACGGCATAGCAACAGGAGCTGTGTTATTCTACTGAACTTTTAATTATTAATGCGATTGGAAGGATGATTTTTTTTATTTAGTGTATATAGAAGAAATTATCTTCAACTACCGGATTAATGCTTTACGGCACTGCAAACTGACAGCGTCTCGTCTGCAACCAAAGATATGACATATTCTGCGAAAAACCGTTAAGTAGATGGCAGAAGATAATACCTGTCAGAATACGTATTATGGTTTCTTCCAGTCCCATTTGCGTATGAGGAAGGGGAAGCAGGATTGCTTGTACGCCTTTGTGCCCGCAGTTTTCAGTCTATTCTAATTCATGGACCATACAGGAGCAATATGTCGGGGGCTGTAGTACACTCCTAGAAACCTCTCTTCATACTGGTTCTTAAGGCCCTGTAAATTGTCTTTCGCAGGAAAGTTGACATCTGTTTTCAAGCGTCTGCAAGTTTTTCAGCATGTTCATGACACTTGCTAGTGTATCAATCAAACATGTGTCCATACATTCAGTACACTTTGTTAGTTCTATACCAGAAAACCTCCTCCCTCGCTAACCCGATACTTTACAGCAGCGATACTCAAACTAAGTTTCACAGAGCGTTGGGACTCAGCAGGACCTATGTGGGGGCTTCGCTGCAATAATACACACGCCAAAAAAAGTTTTGTGTCACCCTGTTTCCCAGAACTCCTGAAGATAGACGTTGACTGTGGATATTGTACCACGGACACAGTCCCCTTGACTGTTCAGAGATGTCACTAAACCCGCCTAAGATGTATACAACCATGCATGAGCAGCGCCTATTAGACCGAGGGGGTCCGACAGCCGATTAGTTCGTCATTCAATCGGCTCATGTTGTCTGTAGTTTAACCATACCTACACGGTCAATACTGTGGTTCGATCGCCTCCGCATTGTTACTTTGCGACAGGAAGGGCTCTCAACAAAGGAAGTGTCCCGACGTCTCGGAGTGAACCAAACCGATGTTGTTCGGACATGGAGGAGATACAGAGAGACAGGAACTGTCGATGACATGCCTCGCTCAGGTTGCCCAAGGGCTACTACTGCAGTGGATGACCGCTACCTACGGATTATGGCTCGGTGGAACCCTGACAGCAACGCCACCATGTTGAATAATGCTTTTCGTGCAGCCACAGGACGTCTTGTAACGACTCAAACTGTGTGCAGCACTATAGGCTGCATGAAGCGCAACTTCACTCCCGACGTCCATGGCGAGGTCCATCTTTGCAACACACCATGCAGCACGGTACAAATGATCCCAACAACATGCCAAATGGGCCGCTCAGGATTGGCATCACGTTCTCTTCACCAGTGAGTGTCGCATATGCCTTCAACTAGACAATCGTCGGAGACGTGTTTGGAGGAAACCCGGTCAGGCTGGACGCCTTAGACACACTGTCCAGCGAGTGCGGCAAGGTGCAGGTTCCCTGCTGTTTTGGGGTGGCATTACGTGGGGCCGACATACGCCGCTGGTGGTCATGGAAGGCGCTATAACGGCTGTACGATACGTGAATGCCATCCTCCGACCGATAGTGCAACCATATCGGCAGCAAATTTGGTGAGGCATTCGTCTTCATGGACGACAATTCCCGTCCCCATCGCACACATCTTGTGAATGACTTCCTTTAGGATAACGACATCGCTTGAAGAGAGGGGCAGCGTGTTCTCCAGATATGAAGCCTATCGAACATTCCTGGAATATATTG
Source organism: Schistocerca serialis cubense (assembly GCF_023864345.2). NCBI lineage: Eukaryota > Metazoa > Arthropoda > Insecta > Orthoptera > Acrididae > Schistocerca > Schistocerca serialis. The sequence continues at coordinate 661,433,913 of NC_064641.1, read as the reverse complement.
AAAAGGTCTGTTTGTGGACGACGAGACCCACCAACCACTTTGAGGGACCTACCCCGAATCGACGTTGAAGAGTGGAACAATCTGGACCAACAATGCCTGGATGAACTTGTGGATAGTATGCCACAACGAATACAGGCATGCATCAAGGCAAGAGGACGTGCTACTGGGTATTAGAGGTACCGGCGTGTACAGCAATCTGGACCACCATCTCTGAAGGTCCCGCTGTATGGTGGTACAACATGCAATGTGTGGTTTTCATGAGCAATAGAAAGGGCGTAAATGATGTTTATGTTGATCTCTATTCTAATTTTCTGTACAGATTCCGGAACTCTCGGAGCCGAGGTGATACAAAACTTGTTTTGATGTGTGTAACAACCTAAAGAACAAATCACGTCAAATGTTGTCACATACTGAGAAAACCAACCCTTAGAAATACCATATCGGCATCGGTTTTGTAAAATTTAGTTTTTCCTCTCAGCGCACAATAGCCGAAACTGAGGCGACATCAGCGTAATAAATCTATAATAGTGCAACGATAGAAGACTACAAACAAAAGAATTTAACTTGTACGAGCAGGTATGTGTCGCCTCGTTACTCATTATTACAGATGCACGCAGTGGTGGTTCTGACATGTTCTCCGTGTCTCTATCTCCTTCTACCTCTGCATGCTGTCTAATCTAGGCATGCTGCGACCATTCCACTGCTCTGTCTCCATCTCTCTCGTCTGCACAAACACCTCGAACAGTCTCAAAGGATTTCGTCACTTCGTTATCTGTGCTTCATTACTCAGGACTGCACAAACCCGAGCAGCACAGTACAGTCTACAATACTTAACTTGAACTTGCGACTGCAGTGTACAGCCCTATTCGGCATGGCGTAGCCGCAAGCCACTCTAGGGCCGCGGTATTTTCGATTCATATTTGTTAGTCACGACAGTTGTAAAATACTGTACCTTATGATAATATTATTCCACGTATATCACATTGTTAAATTAAATTGTTGATTTTAAATGATAGAATGGAGCGTTGGCTTAATGGTGTTGCAACAAAAACTTGCATGGAAAGTTCAAAGGCGGTTTGCTTGAAAGATGTGGCATCAACCTCAGAGATATTCGATTAAGACTATGGGATTCAAGAAGGTGATGTAACGAGTTCGAGTTCCATGGTCTCAGGCCGTGAAATATCTAACGACTCGTTAAAGGTGAAAAAAGGTAGTACGACGACTCTTACACCAGTATCAGATTTGCTGATTTTAACGGCTCACTCTCTGCACATTATGTAGTAAGCTACGTCCGAATAGTTCCATGGTACCTGTTGAGATGCGCCGACATTCAGAAACTATACACCCCAACTGGAAAGACAAAGATGAATAATTTTTTATCCATGAGAAAAAACAATTATTAGGAATAACTATGAAGTATGTGACCCAAAGTGTGAATGAAAAAGCCACGGAGGCATCGTTTTTAGTCAACATCACGTTGCACAAGTGCGTGAAGGGCACAATATCGCTGAGAATTTTATAAAACCGTGTGTGGCAGACGTAACACAATTTATCGTCAATGAAAAAACTGCAAAGCATGTTTCTACAACGCCACTTTCGAGTTACATTGTTTCGCATAGAATCAACAACCTCGCAGGATATATCGAACAAGATTATTTGGACTACGAGCTGAATTACAAGCTTTTATCACTGACATTTCTTTTAAACTAAAGAACTGTTTGAGCGATGTGGCTTGGTTGTTCAGACTAGCTTTTTTGTCAGATATGTTTGGAAACATTAATGAACTGAATTTATCTTTACATGAGAAACAGACAGCAGTTTTCATTACTAATAATAAAATAAACCGCCTTTACAGTTAGATTTTTGGATTATGTTGACAAGAGCGGACTAGGAAGCTTTTTAACACTGAATGTGTTCGTTGGGGAGACGAGCAGAATTACCACATGAAATGTTTGAAGAATTCGACCAATGTCTCCATGATATGCACGCGTCTTTTCAGACGTATTTTCCTGGAGAGCAGAATACGAAGCTCAAAATGAATTCATGGGTTCAGAATGCTTTTGTACCAAATTTGCAGAAGCCAGAAAGTATATCAAACAAAACCTATGAATCACTTTTAGAAATAATATCAGATTCAGACATGGAATCATTGTTCAAAACAACGTTACTTAATAATTTTTTGTGCTGGGTTCGTGATGAATATCCAGAACTTGCCACACAGGCTCTGTTCTTCTCCCGTCGCAACAACATATTTGTGTGAAACGTAATTCTCAGCATATGCAGTTACAAAGACAAAATACCACAATAGACTGAATGCTAAACCTCACATGTGCCTTCAGTTCTCTTGTATCGAACCTCACAAATAGTGGGTAAAAAAAAAAAAAAAACAAAAAAAAAACAAAAAAAACAAAAAAACACACAGCTTCATACCTCCCATTAAATGGAAACAATTTTATCAGTTTAGAGCGGAATCAATACGTACTTATTTTGTGTATTAGGTTAGTGTGTGTTGTTTTGTATATTGTTGTAGAGGTCAGTAGTGTATAATGTACATTTTTGTATGACTTTCATTAAATTATTAAAATTAATGTACGCAAAACCAGATTTTGTTTGTTTTAGGAGTCCGTAAAAGCGTTCCGTTCCCAAAATAGCTTGACAACCGCTGCTTTAAAGATTCAGACTCGCAGTGAAAACGGATCGTACCGTTTGTGTGTCGCACAATGACATAATTTTGCAGATCCATTCAGTGGTATACGTGGATACTGTTTGCAAAATGTGCTGCTAATAGAGTTAGTTATTAAAAAAGTGGAAAAATTAAAACGTCATGCCTGAAACTGAAGTTTTACAGTGTGAACTGCGAAAATGAAATAGACAATAAACCTTTTCCCATTAATTTTTTGTGTGGGAGTGGGAGGGGCGAGAGGGGGATGGGCGGGCGGAAGAAAGGATAGAGTGCAAGGAGTCGGGGGGACGGGGTGTCAGTGAGAAAAAGTTACGAAAAGTTTTGAAACTAGGCGCAACGATTGTTGGAAGACTCATTCCAAAATACTGCATGGATGTACTGTGGATACACTGCACTCTGTCAGTTGCACTTACTCAAGACGACACAGTTCCTATCTGGAGTAGTTGTCTTACTGTGTTAAACCTTTGACGTAAGATTATACCACTTAATGAATAGATTATGAAAACATTTTAAATTTGGTCAATAATTACATGAAATACAGAAAATTGTAATTGTAGCCCCTGGAAGCCATTAGATAGACAACTTGCAACTGGGGCTGTGGAGCTGTGTGTACTCATTTAAAAAGTAAGTTGTATGGGTCCCACACACTTCATTAATATTGTATGATGCGCCGCATGAGTGTTTTGTAAGCAAACTCCTCGGTTTGGTGACAGCATTTTCCTCGTATCTTACTACCAAACCGAAGTATGCCACCATCAAGTGTACCAACACACTTCCAAGGGGACGTCTTAACCAACTTTAACATCACTGATAGGTACTTTCCTGCATAATAGGAGATTTTTCGTTTGTCGTCAGGGCAAGAAGAGCAGGCGGAGAAATCAGAGGAATGGCCTACTTCAGGGAAGCGTCCTCGCCCCAGCTCTGTATAATATATATACAAAAGACCATTCAGTGCCAAATATCAAGCGCCAATTTATGTATGCCGATGACACTGCAGTTGCAGCCCAAGGTAACAATTTTATGGATGTAGAGGAGAAATTAACCAGTACCTTGGAAGCTCTCTCCCAGTATTATGAGGCAAACCACCTAAGGTCGAACCCTTCCAAGACGCAGGTCTGTTCATTCCATTTAAAGAACAGGGAGGCAAATCGCGAATTAAATGTAATGTAGAGAGGTGAACGTCTCGAGCATTGTAAAACGCCCTTAGCCCGCATCTCGTGGTCGTGCGGTAGCGTTCTCGCTTCCCACGCCCGGGTTCCCGGGTTCGATTCCCGGCGGGGTCAGGGATTTTCTCTGCCTCGTGATGGCTGGGTGTTGTGTGCTGTCCTTAGGTTAGTTAGGTTTAAGTAGTTCTAAGTTCTAGGGGACTGATGACCATAGATGTTAAGTCCCATAGTGCTCAGAGCCACTTGAACTTAAAAGAGGAAAAGTCTCAACTAGAAACAACATCATCAGGAAACTAACCAGCGGATCCTGGGGTGCAAACCCAAAAGTCCTGAGAACTTCAGCCCTTGCGCTCAGTGTGTCAGCCGCGGAATATGCCGCTCCAGTATGGTCTGCATCAACACACGCGAGAAAAGTTGATGTCGCGGTGAATGAAATGGCACGGATTGTTACCGGATTCTTGAGGCCAACCCCAGTGCACAAGATGTACTTAATCATGGGGATCGCACCGCCCAACATACGACGTGACATCGCTGCCGAAGCCGAAAAAGCCAAGCAAGAAAAGGACATGCGTCACCCTTTACATGTACACCAGCCTGTTGACCGACGGATTTGTTCGAGGAAGAGTTTCCTGTCACGTACTCGAGCCCTGGAAGGGTCGGCTGCAGAGAATCGTTTGAAAAGGTGGGAAATCGACCTGAGAAACCCCCATAAAGATGTAAAAGAAGAACTGGCGCCTGGTGAAGACCTACCATACACAGTCTGGAGAACCCTAAACCGTATGAGGGTAGAAGTGCCAAAGTGCAAGACAAACCTGCAGCAATAGGATTTCCTAAAAGAGAATGAGAACACACTCTGTCTGTGTGGTTCTGTCCAGGATCCTCAGCACCTGCTTATCTGTCCATATTTAGACCATCCCTGCACTATTAATGACTTACGGGACGCAAATGACAAGGCCATGTTGGCTGCTGATTTTTGGAAGTCTGAAGTCTAGTTCCAGACACGGAAAGTAAAGCAAGTATCTATCGATGACTTTCCCCCACAAAAGCTTTATCCAGACACGAATTGATACCTCTTACGCTGCTACTTTCATTAATAGGCGTTGGTGTAATGCAGAGTCGAATGATTTTCAGAAATCAACAATTGCTTAAGCCACTTGACTGGCTTGATCCATTGCTTCATGGTGTCATATGCGAAATGTCCGACATAGGTTCCTCAAGATTGGTGTTTGCCGGACCATTGATAACTGGCGTAGATGAGACTATTCTGTTCGAGATATCTCGTTACGTTTGAGCTCAGAATATGTTCTAACATTCTGCAACAGATGGAGGTTAATGGTTTTAGGCAGTCGTTTTGTGGATCACTTCAGCTAGCGGAATAGGGTGTGACCTGTGCCTTTATATGATATTTTATGATTAAGAGAAGGGAAAACTGAGCTCTAAATTCCTGACAGAATAAGACAGGGAATCCATCGCGCCCTGGGATCTTGTTCAAGTTTAGTGGCCGGCCGTGGTGACCGAGCGGTTCTAGGCGCTTCAGTCCGGAACCGCGCGACTGCTACGGTCGCAGGTTCGAATCCTGCCTCGGGCATGGATGTTTGTGGTGTTCTCAGATTAGTTAGGTTTAAGTAGGTCTAAGTTCTAGGGGACTGATGACCTCAGATGTTAAGTCCCATAGCGCTCAGAGCCATTTGAACCACTTGAACCAAGTTTAGTGATCTCAGCTGCTTTCCGATGACACTGACATTAATATTTATGTCACGTATTTCTGAAACGATGCAAGAGTTAAACGGTGGCTGTATTGCTGACCTTCCTTTGTAAAAGAACGTGAAAAAATGGAAGTCACAACTTAAAAACTGTTGTTATTCCAATCGGATGTTGGGTTATTAATGTCCAATGAGAACAGTACATCTCCAAATCGTACCGGCTAGTACCAAGTTGGCAACATAATCCAGACAACAGCACTCATCTGTTCTGTCATCGATCACAATCCCCCATCCAGCTTCAACTTAAGACCTCGCTGCTCGTCCACACCCCCCTTCAGCATGTTGTATGACTTTGTGGATTATGTTGAGGGCTCTGACTATATGTGTGTATTGCTTACGTATTGAAAATGGGACACTAAACATTGTGCGTGAGTATCCTACACTTTTCCACTGATGAGTCTTCACAATAAACTGAGCAAAAATGTTAGAGCAATAAATCTTTAGTAGTTGTTCAGTTTCAAATGCACATATGCTCAAAACTACCATTTAACCGTTATTATCAGTCGAGGATCAGCAGGTCACATACAGTAAACATAGTGATAAAGTCCCCAGTCACGCAGAGCAAAAGTTTTGCCCTTACAATATCTCAGCACGTGAGTTACAACGTTGTGCTTCTCATGTTGGAACCTCCCTAGATAAATTAACCATTGTCTATTTGCACATGCTTTAACGTAGCGCCAGATAATGCTGACTTCCCAACATAAGACGCGTATTACACCGCCTTAGGCTCTGTACCAATTTCATACAGCACTTTCAAATTGTTGTTAAACTGAATAGTTATCGTATCCTCTGTTCTCCTTTTGATACTGGTTGCCCTGTAGAGTACATCTAGACCTACCACTGTTACAGCATTCGAGTGAATGCCATTTCATGTTCCCATTTATGAATACTGTTACTCATCCGTACGCACCACACCTGAGGCACATGTTCGACTCCATCGAAATGTCACATTCAGCACACTGTTAATGCTAAAGGCAGTGATGTGTGGTAAAAAGTTGATATTCAAAACTACCTGCTCGGTCAGACGTTTAAAACATTCCAAGATACTTCAACCCCTTATTGAAGCATATTCGCGTATCATTACCAAAGTCTCCGTGAAGTTTATGATTTCTCCTTATATAAAAAACTAAGGAGTTCCTCTCTCCCTCCCAACAAAATAATGTTTTCTAGTTTTAATTATTGTAAATTACATACTGATATACAGCATATATTAACATATTGCTTCTTGCAGAAAGCTACTTTACGTCCCACAAGGTATCTAACATGGGAAATAGGATTCTTAACTGAACAGTTGTGTGGCAAGCTCAACAAGTAAGAAACCACAACCCTCATTCTGAAAAAGTCATGATTACCGGCTCAAACTGCTGATAAAATCTTAAATTTAACAAGTAGTTTCGGTTTTTAAAAGCATTTACAGCATTATATTAGTCGTATATAGAATCATTGACATCATATATACTAATGAAATCATGAGTCTGTCACTGTTGTCCCCTCGTAATCTAAATTACATTTTCAGTATAATATAAATTGTGGTAGACAGTGAACTCTTTGATCTTACAACAGCAATCGATATTCATGGCTGCTGCATAACACAGTTTGTTTATTGACGATGTAATTTATATTATGACGTGACAACAGACAACTTTATGATTTTATTATCTGACGTCCGTGATTTTACAATCGCCTAATATGAGACTATAACTGCTTTTAAGAACCTGACGATGGTCTGTAGAGCAGTTCCAGGCGGTTACCATGACATTTTTCAAATACTTTCGATCTGTGAAACACCACTTTCTGAAAATATGTTCTTGATTCTGTCTCACATTACATAAGAGAATTTCAATGGAGAGCGCTTATGGTAAGTTCCGTGTTAATTTCGCACGACAGAAAAAAAGAATCCCTAACATTTAGTTGTAGCAGTCGTGAAACCACTAAATAGCTGTGTAACTCTGGAAGGATGATATCATTTATCACGGTTTAGAAAACACGGCAGCTCTTTAAAAATTTACTAGAGGTAAAAGAAGTCTTTTCACCTCATTTAACCATTGAGAGGATTTTAAAGCGATTTTAAAATATATTTGACAGACAATTTCTACTCTCTTTCTCACTGAGAGATGTGGTGTAATAGTTAAGTCACTGAAGTGGTTCTCGCGAAAATTAAGGTCCTAATACTCATCCAGCCAACATGATTTAAATTTTCTTTCTTTGTCGGAAAAAAAATCTCACGGGGATACCGGGCTGTTAACTTTGGCAAGGCCGTGATCAATTCACTTCCACATCCCTAACCAAGTGAACTAAAACATCTTTAATGAAACGCTGAATGGAAATGGGTTTTCAAATGAGTTGTTGTGAAATTATAGTCAGGAACATTTGTTTTCATCGTCTTTATCCAACGAATAATGTCAAAACGAAGGACAAAAAAAAGACAGTTTGTGTTGTTGCCTAACGAATAGTAGTGATGACCGCAATGAGTGTATGTGAAGCCATGGAAAACAGCATGAGTGTTATTCGTTGAAGAAAGACGATGAAACCGAATGTTACAGATAATTTCATGGTATCTCACCTATATCCGACGTCCATGTAACTTAAGACAAGTGTATAAGCAGTCTCACGAACACTGTATAAATTCGAAACCGGTAGCGCTGCCCTTTCAGCAAAGTAAACTCAAACGAAATTATAGCTTGTATCCCGTAACAGCAACAGTTCTTCAATAATGAAATTATTTGACGAATTAAGACGGCACAGATATTAAATGATATGAAATATTTTTTTAGAAAACTGTGAATGAGCGTCTGCTTTTTCTACATCTTGTCATTCTTCGATACTGCTTCGTCTTGATTATTTTCTCTTGCAGACATACAGACGTTAAGAAATGTCAACTTTAAAATAGCACAGTAATGCTACCAGAAACAGCCCTGTATCGACCTCAAATGATACGAAGTGACTACCTTTCGGTTCATGTCGCAGGCTTCTGGAAGACGCGCTACACCATGCTGCTACTTAATACACTGGGGCTGGCCATCAGCTACGCGACGCGTGTCAACATCTCGGTGGCCATCGTCGACATGGTCAACGGGACGGCGCTACAGGAGAGAGACGCCTCTCGAGGTATCCAGCTGGTCCGCGACCCTGACTCCTGCCCCGGCGAGCTGGTGCTCGAGGGTCCAGGCGGGCGCAAGGTAAGTTGCGGCTGACGTAATTGTATCCTGGCTCAGGTAGCCGAATTACTCTAGCAAGGGGTTCCAAAGGTCGTTAAAATTTTCTTTGATTTCCATGTTGGACCAATTCTTTGACTTTTCGGCAACTGTCACCAACATCGCCATTAGGAACAAACTGTTCACTGTCGGGAGTAGATTTTACCCATATTTATAATGATTATTTCTGTCCCTATGAGACCGTGACATTTCATCTTACATTTCCTTTGAGGTTTAAGAGAGTATCTAAGTAAAGTGCAGAGAGTGATAAAATATAAATGACTGGAAGTTCTACATCAAGCTGAACAACATTTACGTGTGAGAAAATGTAAACTCTAATACTGTTTTGATTAAGCAGAGCTGTATAACACAAATGGATGATGATGATGTGCTCCTGGTAAATGTTGGTAAATGACAGATTGTTGCGTAGGAACTTACCAGAATTCGCGTATCATGAGGCCTGTCTTGTGGAAGTGACATGAATGCAATTGTGGTAAACGTAAATGTCGTGTGACTAGGGCCTCACGTCGGGTAGACCGTTAGCCGGATGCAAGTATTACGATTTGACGCCACTTCGGAGACTTGCGCGTCGATGGGGATGAAATGATGATGATTAGGACAACAAAAGACGCAGTCCCTGAGCGGAGAAAATCTCCGACCCAGTCGGGAAACGAACCATTTTTTTTGGTTCCTTATTGTTCGTCGTGTTTGGTCGTAGCGCACGTCACATGACATCCGTTGAAGTTCGTTGTTTATCCCTTCACTCAGTTTTCTTTTTATTACAGAGGGCAGCCAGTTCTCTGACCGAGCACGCTGAGCTACCGTGTCGGCATCCACTCAGCTACCAGGGGCGGACGAAATAGTGGTACGATTGTTACACGAGCATGTGTTCGTCTCGCATGCCACGCATTCTTTCCGGATGAGATTGTGCCTAATAAAGCTTTGATTGACGGAAAGGTTATTAACAAGAAGGATAAATTTCGGCATGAATTTCTGAAATGGGAAGCGGAAGTCGGTATTAGGTCTTTTATCGTTCTGGTATTCAGTTGAACTATCATAACGATGAAACTTGAGACCCTGATGAGGACAACCTTTTGCTTTCCTCTTAATAAGTCAGTCTGTGACAACAGTTTCAAATCTGAAAGAAAGAAGACTAAACTTCCTTGTATGATTAGGACGGTTCTACGAGAATTGTTACCTGTAACTTAAAGACCGCTATAACAGAACAGAACGCTGACTTCAAGGATTTCATAGAATACACTATCAACGGAAAAGTGCGGTGGGCACACAAAGCTTTTCTTGTAGAGCTGCAAATGCAAAAACTCTTATGAGCGATGTGAATGCAAAGAATAGCTTGCAGTGATGCAACAAGCGTAGAAATGGACTGTCGACCTATGAAATTTACTGTGGTCTCACTATTCTACATTACGTCCTAAGAAAGTGTGTATATTTATCTGCAGAACATCAGGAACAACGTGCATTCATAGCCGCCTTTTCCAAAAAGTACAATGTTTCACGCGGGCATATACACTGAAGCGCCAAAGAAACTGGTATAGGCATGCGTATTCAAATGCAGAGATATGGAAACAGGCAGAATATGGTGCTGCGGTCGGCGACGCCTATATAAGACAAGTGTCTGGCGCCTTTCTTAGATCGGTTACTGCTGCTACAATGGCAGGTTATCAAGATTTACGTGAGTCTGAACGTGGTGTTACAGTCGGAACACTAGCGATGGGACACAGCCTCCCCGAGGTGGTGACCAAGTGGGGATTTTGCCGTAAGACCATATGACTAGTGTACCGAGAATATTAGGAGTCGGATAAAACATAAAATCTCAGACATCGCTGCGGCCGGAAAAAAGATCATGCAACAACAGGACCAACGACGACTGAAGAGAACCGTTCAACGTGACAGAAGTGTAATTCTTCCGCAAATTGCTGCGGATTTCAACGCTGGGCCATCGACAAGCATGAACGTGCGAACTATTCAACGAAATATCGTGTACCCTTGACGACTGCACGACGCAAAGCTTCATGTCTCTGCATGGGTCCGTCAACACCGACACTGGACTGTTGATGACTGAAAATATGTTGTCTGGTCGGACGAGTCTCTTTTCAAATTGTATCGAGCAGATGGACGTGTACGGGAATGCAGACAACCTCATGAATCCATGGACCCTGCATGTCAGCAGGGGACTGTTCAAGGTGGTGGAGGCTCTTTAATGGTGTAGGTCGTGTGCAGTTGGAGTGATGTGCGACCCCTGATTCATCTAGATACGACTTTGACAGGTGACACGTACGTAAGCATCCTGTCTTATCACCGGCGTCCTTTCATGTCCATTGAGCATTCCGATGGACTTGGGCAATTCCAGCAGGATAATACGGCACCCCACACATCCAGAATTGCTACAGAATGGCTCCAGAAACAATCTTCTCAGTTTTAAACGCTTCCGCTGGCCACCAAACTCCCCAGACATGAATATCTGGGATATCTTGCAACGCGTTGTTCAGAAGAGATCTCCACCCCCCTCGTACTCTTACGGTTTTATGGACAGCCCTACAGGATTAATGGTGGCAGTTCCCTCCAGCACTACCTCAGGTATTAGTCTTGTCCATGCCACGTCGTGTTGCGGCCCTTCTGCGTGCTCGCGGGGGCCCTGCACGATATTAGGCAGGTATACGAGTTTCTTTGGCTCTCCAGAGTAATTATCAGCAGATCATACAATTTTGCAGTAGTGATCATTACATTATAAAGGCATGTTCTCTAAAGAGGATTTCGTTCTAACATGACGACGTATCCATTCACACGCTTGTTGAGTCTGATGCTGTTGTGGTAATAATGCTTGTGAAATAACGTCTATTTTTGCGGATTCTACAATCGCTAGATTTCAATATTACTGAGTATTTATGTTGGAAAAACGGCTGATAGCAGGTTACACTCCAGTAGCGCATTAAATTCCTGCATTATTCAAGAAATTGACGACTTTTTTTAACGATGATCAGTGAGTCAAGCACAAAATCCCGTTTACAATCATTCACGTCAATGAAACCCGTTCTGGGTATCTTAGATTGCACAACAACATACTAGCTGAATTTCATGTGTGGTGTATCTGTAAAGTTTTAATGTACAATATCAAATAAACATATCAGAAACATTTTCATTGTATCTTTATTTCAGGATGGAGAGTTCATGTGGGATAAGCATATGCAAGGAGAGATCCTCGCAGGCTTCTACTACGGCTATACGGTTGGGCATATCCCAGGCGGCGTGCTTGCTGACCGCTTCGGTGGTAAAGTCGTCCTGTTGTTCGGCATTCTCGTCTCATCTATTCTGACCGTTCTGACACCGCTGTCTGCGTGGGCTGGCTACTACGTACTGTTTACCAACAGGGTCCTCCAGGGACTAGCTCAGGTACCTACACTCCTTTTCTTCCTTAGTTACTTCATCAGTGTCTAATGCTTGAGTGTTGATTCTGATCCAGGCAAGAGTTTTAGATAGCCTTAAAATACCAATAAATAACTTGCCTGTCTGACGTTGGCTTGTTAGTAATAACAAACAAACGTCAGCAGACAAAAATTCTCAGCACTGTAAAAGGATTAACAGAACATGAAATGCAAATAAAGGCTTAAAATTTTCTGCTGCACATGTTCTGGCCACACAACTGATATTCTTTAGTTCTTACTTGGTAGACTTCCCAAATAAGGAGGATACTTTTATATTAGTTACCAAGAGCTATTAGTCGGTGACATACTGGAACAAAGGCAGACTACGTAAAACATAATGTATCAGTTTTAGCAAGGATGACAATGAGGTCTGTAACTGAATGTAACACGGAGATGTGCCTTATGAACTGCTGAGAGTGGTAAGAGGCTGGGGATGGTGTTGTCGAATCTTCTTAAGCAAAAACAATTCAGTTTATTAACAGCGTAAAATCTGCTCCTGTGTGACTTTCATTTACTGACCTGCACAGAAAAATTATTGAATGCTTAGTGAGACAACAAAAATTTAATAAATTTGGTAACTTCGAAAACTGCCGCTCGGGATTAGCCGAGCGGTCAGGGGCGCTGCAGTCATAGACTGTGCGGCTGGACCCGGCGGAGGTTCGAGTGCTCTCTCGGGCTTGGGTGTGTGTGTTTGTCCTTAGGATAATTTAGGTTAAGTAGTGTGTAAGCTTAGGGACTGATGACCTTCGCAGTTAAGTCCCTTAAGATTTCACACACATTTTAACATTTTTTTTTAAAAACTAGATACACCCGCAATCTGAGGATTGCTCTCGAGAAAATCGTTAGTCGCAGCGTAGAAAAGGGATTTACATTAGCGAGGGAAGTACGAACGGGTTATTTCCTAATACCACATTCCACGATTATGGTTAGTTTTACGCTCTAGAAAAAAAAGCAAAACCTGTCTCGCTTTAGATCGATATGGAGGAGGTAGAGGGCTTGTCTGATGAACTGACCTGGAGGAAATTATCATTCGTATTATGTTCTGACAGTGAAATCGCAAAGTTAAAGACTACAAGCTCTTGAAAAGGGTGAGAATCACTATCTCAATTTTTACGTACCGCGCAAGCGGCCATTTCGACACAGTCCAAGACAGCCAGGAATTAATCCGTTTTCACTTACCTCCTTTTACAGCATTCGCTGAATTGCCAAACTCCTTCGCCTTTCCTACAGTAAAAGTTGCCACGGGACTATTGTAATAATGACGTACAGCGGTTTCTCCACTTGAATGGTTATTGTTAAATAATGAATGGACATACTCCCCTCTGCCCAAACTCTATTCCACGTTAAAAAAGTAAAGATATCAGAATGTGACAAATCAAGATGAACTTCAACATATCTATTGTTCGTCTATAGAGATCATAATATTCCATCTGGCACCGAAATTATTTATTGTCACGTTTAAATAGATATAAACAATCCATAGCGCATACATAATAAGCAGCGGCCAAAGACCTCAACGCTCAGAGAAACAAAGTATGACTTACGGACTGATGCACACAAAACACTTTTAATGAGATTTCTCAACAGACTCAATCAGGGTTACAATAAGGGGACACAAATGAATACAGAATTTAACAATAATACACTGGTTCCTAACACAATAGAGAGAATGCCAAAAAATCAGATCCTCTTAGTTCGTTCAGGCTACAACCTTAGGACATGAATTAAGATAAATAAGCGTATAGTGAAAGGATACGAGACACACAATAAAGAATCTCACCACAAGACCAAATTACAATAATACACAACCAAAGCCGACACCCTACTTCATAATAAACAGACAAAACAAGAGGCCGGCCGAGGTGGCCGAGCGGTTCTAGGTGCTCAGTCCGGAACCGCGTGTCTGCTACGGTCGCAGGTTCGAATCCTGCCTCGGGCATGGATGTGTATGATGTCCTTAGGTTAGTTAGGTTTAAGTAGTTCTAAGTTCTACGGGACTGATGTCCTCAGATGTTAAGTCTCATAGTGCTCAGAGCCATTTGAACCATTTGAACAAAACAAGAGGGACAAAATTGGAGCCAACAATGTATATATACACCAAGGGGAAAAAAACGACATACCACGAAGAACTTATCCGAATGAGACGGATATTACTACATGTGATATACACGCACAGACAAACAAACGATTAAAATTTCAGAAAAATTAGATGATTCCAGAGCAAGAACTTCACAAATTGAGCAAGTCAATAACGCCTTAGTCCACCTCTATCCCTTATTGAGCAGTTATTCGGCTTAGCATTGACAGATGGAGTTGTTGGAAGTCGTCCTGAGGGATATCGTGCCAAATTTTACCGTCTTAGATCGTCAAAATCCAGCGCTGGTTGGAAGGCTCGTTCAATTATGCTCCAAACTTTCGCAATTGATTCTCAATTGATGTACAGACTAACAAATAACTACAGTTTCAGAAAAAAAAAATTGGATGATTTATTCAAGATAAATAGCTTCACAAATTGAGAAAGTCAATAATGCGTTGGTCCACGTCTGGCCCTTACGTAAGCAGTTATTCGGCTTGGCACTGATTGATACGGTTGCTGAATGCCCTCCTAAGGGATAGCGTGCCAAATGCTATCCAATTTGTGCGTTAGATCGTCGAAATCCCGAGTTGGTTGGAGGGCCTTGTCCATAATGTTTCAAATGTTCTCATTTGACGAGAGATCCGACGACCTTCCTGACCAAGGTAGGGCTTGGCAAGCACGAAGACAAGCAGCAGAAAAACTCTCCTCGTGTGCGGGCGGGCATTATCTTGCTGAAATTTTAGCCCAGGATGGCTTGCCATGAAGGGCAATGAAACGGTGCGTAGAATATCGTCGACGTACCGTTATGCTTAAGGGTGCTGCAGATGAGAACCAAAGGGATCTTGCTATGAAATGAGGTGGTACTCCAGTCCATCACTCTTGGTTGTCGGGTTGTATGGTACACGACAGTCACGCTGGTATCCCGCCGCTGTCTAGGGCACATGTTCATTTGTAATCGGGGCTCAGTTCAAGCGGGGCAAATGAATGAAGACAGTTCTACTCCAGTCAATGAGATTTAGGACTGAATGTGCCCAACACTATAGCAAATGGTCTTGTTGGTGTACTGAGGTCAGTGGTAGTCGGCACAAGGGGTACCGTGAGCTAGACCAACTTTCTGTGTGCCGTCTATTAATGGTCGTTCTGGTCAGTGAAGCACGATTTGCACGTCGGATCGCTGATGATGATGAATCCAGTGTTCTGGGTTCTACTCTGGCGATTGCTCGGTCCTCGCGCTCTGTCGTCTGCCTAGGACGGCCGCTTCCTTCTTGATACTTTTTGGCGATGGTTCACCCATTCCTGCCAACGTCATCAGCAGTGGCATCGCTCCTATTCAAATGTCGAGTGATTCACCGGTGCCGGCCGCGGAAGCCGAGCGGTTCTAGGCGCTTCAGTCCGAAACCGCGCGACTGCTACGGTCGCAGGTTCGAATCCTGCCTCGTGTATGGATGTGTGTGATGTCCTTAGGTTAGTTAGGTTTAAGTAGTTCTGTTATAGGGTACTGATGACCTCAGATGTTAAGTCCCATAGTGATCAGAGCCATTTGAACCATTTTTTTTAATTCATCAGTCACTCCATCCGGTTTCTTTGAGCCCATCTACTGGTCCTCTCTCAAATATTGACATTTGCTTCTATTGTTCATGCACCAGTCTACGGGGCATAATTGCAGTCCAACTGAGTACGCAGAATGAACTCGCAAAGACTTTATGCCCTGGATCGAATGCCTCCTGTTAACTATCCTCGCTAGCTGCGTGGTGAAATTACGATGCCGCGTCACACATTCACGCATTGGCGCCAAAGTTTATAATTTTGCATTTTCCGTCGTGATATCATATGAATATCAATTTGTGACCATTTTGTATAACTCCTCCGTGATCTTATAGTGTATTTCGTAGCTCACAGAATATCGGAATGGTAAAACAATGAAACTCAACAGCAATGACTGTTTGATTTTCACCACGTAAATTTCCTGTAAGCAGTGTTCATTGAGTTGAATACACTACGCCAACAGCGGCCTCCTGCGTTTCAATAGGCAACTCAAGTGTGACAGCCCTGCATAACTCGCATGCACTGCACCCAGTACTTATCACAGCGAACACACACTTCACTTTGTTTCATGCTAGGAAACATGCCACAGCAACCAGCCCTTCGCTTCTGGCTGAGCTGCATTCCTTGATTCGTGAAGCCGCTGTTCCAGCCGGAACGATGCACCATGTTGACAGCAAACGCATTACCAAAAAAATGGTTCAAATGGCTCTGAGCACTATGCGACTCAACTGCTGAGGTCATCAGTCGCCTAGAACTTAGAACTAATTAAACCTAACTGACCTAAGGACAGAACACAACACCCAGCCATCACGAGGCAGAGAAAATCCCTGACCCCGCCGGGAATCGAATCCGGGAACCCGGGCGTGGGAAGCGAGAACGCTACCGCACGACCACGAGATGCGGGCGCGCATTATCAAAGAAATGGTTCAAATGGCTCTGAGCACTATGGGACTTAACATCTGTGGTCATCAGTCCCCTTGAAGTTAGAACTACTTAAACCTAACTAACCTAAGGACATTACACACATCCATGCCCGAGGCAGGATTCGAAACTGCGTACGTAGCAGTCTCGCGGTTCCAGACTGAAGCGCCTAGAAGCGCTCGGTCACAGCAGCCAGCAAATGCCTTATCAGCCTCGACTCTTTGTCCACCAGGCAGCCTCGCTGCACTGCTACACGCTCCCTGCTTCGTCTGCCCAGGAGGCTCACACTGGACTCGCATTCGGGAGGACAACGGTTCAATCCCGCGTCCGGCCATCCTGATTTAGGTTTTCCGTAATTTCCCTAAATCACTCCAGGCAAATGCCGGGATGGTTCCTTTGAAAGGGCACGGGCGACTTCCTTCCCCATCCTTCCCTAATCCGATGAGACAGATGACCTCGCAGTTTGGTCTCTTCCCCCTAACAACCCCCCCAGGAGGCTGCCCTCGCCCTCCAAGCTGCTAGTAGTGTTCCGTTTTCCGGCCGATTCCCATCGCCAACTTCTCCACCGTGGCTACTTATAGCTGATGACGACATTAGCCGCCTGTCCTCCGTCATAGTGACCCACACTGACACCGATACATCCTGGGCCAGCTCTGCCTATAAGAAACAAGCTCGGCTGTCGCGCCTGTCCATAGCCCCGGCGACGTCTCGAAGTCTTGTCAGCCACTTCACACCACGGCCCACCACTAGCTCCCAGAAGATGTGGTCGATATCATTTCGGACGTCAGACAGCCATCGGCTCTGCCTGGACTAGAGGTGTATAAATTCTCTTTCCAGCCTACCTGCCCCGTGCCAGCCGCAACCAGTAAAGCAGTTCAACCTGCCGCACCAGAGACACAAGAGCGGTTCAAAATGGCTCTGAGCACTATGGGACTTAACATCTGAGGTCATCAGTCCCCTAGAACTTAAAACTACTTAAACCTAACTAACCTAAGGACATCACACACATCCATGCCCGAGGCCGGATTCGAACCTGCCACCATAGCAGTCGCGCGGTTCCGGACTGAAGCGCCTAGAACGGCTCAGCCACCGCGGCCGGCCTACAGGAGGAATGTTTTCCAATGTATATTGCTATAACGTTGTCCTTATTCGCCTATCAGTTCTGTGTCTGGTGACAGAATTAAAAAGAAGCAAAAAGGGAAAAAAAAGAAAGAATAAGTGAATGAAAAATTATTTGAAATTGTTTCCACTGAAACTCCTATAATGTATCTTGATTCATAATCAGTTGCAACCGCCAGTTTTCGGTAAAGTGATCCCTTATGCGTGATTTGGCGCGAAATTGTTGCCAATGCGTGAAATCTTTAGCAACGTTAATGATATTGCTTTCCCGAGTGAGATTCATGCGAAGAAATGTCACTGCGGCAAACGTGGCTCTGCTCAGTGTTAGTGGTGTTCCAAATTTCTATGCTTCGGAGGTTTCTACAATCGGTATCATCCAAGGGAACATACCTTCCTAGAGAATAAACATAAAATATAAGAACTGATATAAAGTGAAATATAAGAATATGAGAATTTAAAAAGATTGTAACCCGTGGAGATACCAATCACACACATAGTGTATAATAGATTAGCTGATACCCGCTGCTTCGCTCGCGTATCAGTAGATGGTAATTATGAGTGATGATGCGTAAGTAAGCCAGTAATTTTACGAGATGTCTGTGTATGTAGTGGTGTAGAGATGTATGTAAAAAAATGTATGCAATGCCGGTATGCAGGTACATAATGAACGTGTTTATATTATTTTGCTGTATATGTAATTTGAAAGCATGCATTATATTTTCTAATTATATTTAAAAAAATCTCGATTAATTAATTCACGCAGAAGTAAAGTTTTCAGAGGTTTCTCTGGCTCGCTTCGTACTGGATGTGAGAATTTGCCACCCGAGCAACACATACCAACCGTTCCTCCGTCCCATTTTCATGCGTTATAGTGCCTACATTTTTGATCCATCACCCTGTGATGATTTTTTTCCGTACTGCTTTCGAGTTAACAAAACTGTTCAACCCTATTTTCAGCGTGTGATTGAGCACTTATTAAGTGCAGGCAGCACTGTATGTAATCTAACATTCCCGTCACACGCAAATTTGAAAGCAACAAAAAAACTTATACGAGGCGCATGGCACTCAGCGACTAAAATGTGACGTGTTTGTGACTAATATTATAATGGAAGTACTGGATTAAACACGGTAGAGGATTGTATAAATATTTTATTCATTACGTTGAGTCGTGTTACATAGAACATATCAAACAATGAAAGCATTTTCACAAATATGATAAACTTCAAAAGACAAAGAGTAAATAGGTCCTTCAAAGAGTAATTATTGTTCCATATTGCGCGTTATACTCTTCAAATCAATAAATATTAGCCTATATACTTTCTCAGCTTTCGAGCTATCTCCATACCAGCTTTTAACAAAATGAGTTCCGTGGTTTAGTCGTGAAAGCATAACATGCCGAGTTACTTTTGCATTTATAATATTAGTATGGATAATGCGGATGTATGTCACTGTGAAAGCAGGTTGTAATTTTACAGTTATTACACACAACTAAAAATGTTTTGCATCACCCCGGTTCCCAGAACTCCTGACGATAGACGTTGACTGTGGATATTGTATCACAGACACAGTCCCTTTGACTGTTCAGAGATGTAACTAAACCCGCCCAAAGATGTAAACAACCATGCATGAGTAGCGCCTATTAGACGGCGGGGGTTCTACAGCCGATCAGTTCCAGTCACTCCACCAGGAAGGAGGTACACGGCTCGTGTTGTCTCTAGTTCAACCATGACTAGACGGTCAATACCGCTGTTCTATCGCGTCCGCATTTTTACTTTGTGCCAGGAAGGGCTCTCAACAGAGGAAGTGGCCAGGCGTCTCGGAGTGAACCAAAGCTATGATGTTGATCGGACATGGAGGAGATACAGAGGATCATCGACAGTAATTATGTAACCATTAAAATAATCATGATGTTACAGCATAATCTACCACTGTAAGATACTTTGTTCTTCCTTTGCCCATTCTGTTGGGCACGAGTGCTTATGAACTATTTTGTAACACCATACTACTTTCGTTTTGGTACTATTCCCAGCTTAATGGAGACTGGAAAACGCTAATAAGGTAGTAAACCTGAATTGCAGTACTCGCTGTGAGAATAGTAATAGGAGGTGGTGAAGAAGGCCCTTGTCTGCCGGATAAGATGTCAGCAGGCGTCCGCTACATAGTAGTGGTATTGTTGCTTATGAATCAAGAATTATGGAGTACACAGAATAATCACCAGTCAGTCAGCCTGTCATCTACTTTAGATTAGGACTTGCTGCAAACTAAAACCTGCTGACTTTCTTTGATTATTCTCTTGCTTTATATTCCCAAAAGTCTAAAAATTTTCTCAAGGGATGAACACTACAAACAATGATTTAATACTTCTGTGAACTTGCAGTGAGCTCCACCTTCAAAAGTTGTGTCTTCTGTGAAAATTGTTTTCACAATAAAACTGTTAGATAATTTAATAACTTTTTTCCTAAAAATAAAAATAGCCATAGTTTACACATACCCATGCCAGACTCCTCAGTGTAGACTCATCTCATTCTGGAGCAGTCGTGTCGTCAGCGTGGCTGACACCGAACGATGAGATCCCAAAGTCGATTCCTGGTTCCTTGGGCTGTCTGTGATGGAAATATGTTGGATGTGGCTCCCACAGCCTCATGAATGCAAATGAGGAAGTGCTTGAATAAATAAGCAGAACATTGACATGCACGCACCCCAGAATGCGATAAATCTAAAGGTTTGTAGCATGGTAGAACTCACTTGAAATTCTTTTATTTAACCGAGCTCTAATTACAGAATCCATATACTTGATTGATACTGTTAGATCTTAACATCCAATAAAAATATCATCCCGTGATAAATTTTCACTTTCGTTTTCACAATGAAGCCGACATACCAATATTATCTTTATCTGGATAGAAGTGTGTCTTTTTCTCTGTCACTGCAGTTTTTACAAAACGATCTCCTAAATGAACCAGTTACCACTGTTCTGAGGCATCAAGGGATCACCAATTTAGTATTGGAGGGCAGCGTGGAGGGTAAAAATCGTAGAGGGAGACCAAGAGATGAATACACTAAGCAGATTCAGAAGGATGTAGGTTGCAGTAGGTACTGGGAGATGAAAAAGCTTGCACAGGATAGAGTAGCATGGAGAGCTGCATCAAACCAGTCTCAGGACTGAAGACCACAACAACAACAACCACTGCCTGTTTGTTAACCACACCAGTGTATGAATCATCTATGGGGCACCTCTCTTGATAGAATATACGACGATCTATTTGCACGTTGAGCAAATAGTAAGTGAAACCGAGCAAGCAGCAAAGGAAACCAAGGAAAAATTTGGAAGGAGAATTAAAGTTCAGAGAGAAGAAATAAAAACTTTGTTTGCTAATGACATTGCAATTCTTTCAGAGACGTAAAGGACTTGGATGAACAACCGACGGAAAAGAGGTCATAAGATGAACATTGGCAAAATTAAAACAAGATTGATGGAATGTAGTCGAGTTAAATCGGGCGATGCTAAGGGAATCTGGTTAGGAAAGAAGAATCTAAAAGTAGTAGACGGGGTTTGATATGTGGGCAGTAAAATAATTGATAATGGTGCAAGTAGAGAACATATAAAATGCAAACTGGCAACAGCAAGAGAAATGAGAATAATTAAATCGAATATAAAACTATTAGAAAGTATTATCTGAAGATGTTCGTCTGAAAACACGCTGCTAACATGACAAACGGTCAAAACGTCTTTACCATTTTACCAAATAAATAAACATGCGTTGTTCTGTCTCTGTATTGCCTTGATACTACTGTTGCTCTCCTAAGTACCCAGTGGCACTACACTGTATATTAAGTAAACATAACTAGACTGTTGTCTCTTTAAAATTCATTTGAACACCAATATCACATTGCTACCCCTTTGCTCGCGTCTATATAATCAATAATAAAATACACTATTAAACTTCTCTTATACTACATTGTTCTCAAACTTTCTACATGTACAACCTACGTATGAACACAACGCTCAAACACTCAAGCTAGACAACAAATCTTTAATGCAAAATAACAATATACTGTCTTATGTAGTTTATGTTCAGTTTATGTGAGTTACGCTATGTTATTAATTATCAGTTTCTGAATTTAATGCAAAATAAAGGTAAAAATTCAGAATAGGGCCAGTGCTATACTTAAGTGTTTCGTGCAGGAATGTTGTCAGCGTTTGCCGTGCGTATGATGGGAACAAAAGAAGATGCTTCAGCTGTTTTTGTTACGCAGCCTATGAGAGAGCAGCGAGCAACGACGTGTTTCGAAATAATACATTCGGAAGAAAGGGTGAAACATTGGTGTAAACGAGGATCATAAATTTAATTGCTCCTTGTTTGAGTCGCATCCATTTTACTGTGCGAGTATCTGCAGACCAATGACAGCGTTACAACCCATGATATATTCGAAAAGCAGTGAAATATTTCTCTGCTCTGTGTTGCTACGCAATCGATCTGCGAGAGCATACTAAGTAAGTGGATCAATATTTTTTACTTACATCCCAGGAGAAGGTAGGTGAATCAATGATTTTTAATGAAGTAATGGAAGACAGTAGTTGGACTAAAGTTCATTAATATATCGAACGTGTGACTCTATTATTGATAAACATTTATCTATACCTTCTCCCACGCTTTAATTAAAAAACGTTGGCCCATCGATTGCATGATTATTTCAGCACCATACCTGATACATCTTTGTCTCTGCAATTAATCCATGAGAAGTGTATCAGCGGACGATATCGCCATGCAGAACTAAATCAATTAAATCAGTCCACTTTATAGCAGTCGATGCCATAGTTCACATATATTTCTCTCGAAACTCATTAATACACTGAAAAACAGCAAACAAGACAATGGTTTCAATTTCGGCGCTAGAAATACATTGACTTTCTTCTCGCCTCTCATTGGTCACGTAAAAGAATCATTCCATTGGCTACTCAAACTGAGGCGTTGTTAACCTATAGCAGTTGATAAACACCGCCGTGACTGCCGCTGGCCCTGATCTAAATTGCAGCCCAAAAACATATCACATAAGATTTCTGTTATGTATAAATGTTTTATTATTTTGAACATTTTAGCTAGTGTAAGTTAATTTGACGTCGAAGAGAACTCACAAAACATTGGCAGTTACCATTGCCTGTTCGTTAACCACACCAGAGGTTAAATTATCAATGGGGCACCTATCATGATAGAATATACGACTTTCTATTTGCACATTGAGCAAACAGTACGTGAAACCGAGGAAACAGCAAAGGAAACCAAGGAAATATTTAGAAGAAGAATTAAAGTTCAGAGAGAAGAAATAAAAACTTTGTTTGCCAATGACATTGTAATTCTTTCAGATGCAGTAAAGGACTTCGATGAACAGCCGACGGAAAAGAGGTCATAAGATGAACATTGGCAAAATTAAAACAAGATTGATGGAATGTGGTCGAGTTAAATCAGGTGATGCTGAGGGAATCTGATTAGGAAAGAAGACTCTAAAAGTAGTATACGGGTTTTGCTATGTGGACAGTAAAACAATTGATAATGGTACAAGTAGAGAACACATAAAATGCAAACCGGCAACAGTAAGAAAAACATTTCTGAAAGAGAATAATTAAATCGAATCTAATATAAATGTATAGTACTAAACATCCAAATAACCTTCAAAAATTCACACAAGAAAATGAATTTAACTGGATATACATATACAGAAATTGTATGGCATGTAATTCAAATAGAAATTACAGTGTCTGTGTATACAATTAAAGTCTGTCTATCTATCGTTAATCTGAGTGTGTTCTACACAGTTTTGCACTGCAAGTTTAATTTTAGTTTTGTTATTTCATTTCCTACTGCGTATCAGTATTTTGGGTTTCAATTAATTGACTTCTCTAGATTTAATGACGATTACGACAAACGGAGTCGTTGTAAGTATGCTTTCGTTATTGTTACCTGTCTGCTACCAGAGACGTATTCCTGAGCACATACTTGTGGCTAAAGGCAGTTGGGAGGTATCAGAACACTGCGTGAAACTCTTTAGACCGCGCTGCCTCTCTGATCTGATTGTTAAACAGGTGGGAAAATCTCGGCGTTTGCACTTCACATTTAGCTGACAATTAATGCGAGCAAGATTCCGCTCCAAACAATAGCTCGTCGTACAGTAAACATCTCATAGACCACGTAGGAGGATCCTTGATTGGTTTCAGTGAGATATTTAGTAGAAAATGCAAATGTTAATAGCAATAACGAACATCCTCACTATTATGTGTATTTGGTTGGCAGGGTGCACATTCATCCCAAAATTCACTTTCCGCAAATCACGCACTATACTCTCACAAATAATTAAGCATAGTCCATTATCTATGAATGTCAATGCAATAGTCACTGATTCAAATGAACAGTATGTTCATTTCCTACAGTCCACATACGCTTTTCTCTTGAGTGGCGAATAATATAAGGCGGAAATTACCTATCCGTTACACCCTCCTCTCATTCCAAAAAATTAATCAGAATTCTTCAGACTCGACATAGTTTCCGTCCGCCATTGGACAATTTTCGATTTATTCTGTTCTTCTTCTCTGTCTTGCAAATCTAAATTAGAAAATTAATTCCGGTCCTTCTCCTGTCTTTCAGTGGGCTTCTCTACTTTCTTGATACACCTCCATAGTCTTTGAATAATTTACATCGCAACTTTCTGAAGGAAAAGTACATCAACGCGTTCTACTATGGCGCCATTACACAGTCTCTGATACAATCTTCATTTCACTGACAGGTTCCCAAAGTAACTCCCTTTCACCTTCTTCCAGTTGCAATATTTCCTTCAGCACTCTTCTCGGCACGCCACGGTCTAAACATAGCTTCAAAGTATTTCTTTCTTCTCGTTACCTCCATCAACATCTGTTCGCCATCAGCGCACTATCAACTGTCTTCCGTCTCCTACCTCGATTATGAAACACTGGTATTAATTTTGACCTAACGGGCATAGTATTTGATTACCATGCAAGTAAAAAAAAAAAAAAAAAAAAAAAAAAAAAAAAAAAAAAAAAAAAAAAAAAAAAAAAGGCAGTCGTTACTGCGTCACAAACTAAAGGCGACGTCCGCCATCTTACATAACCCAAAACATTAGGTCCACAGCATTTATATCTCCATGATTCATAGTGGAGATACTTCCCCGTGATATCATCCTGGCATGCCGGTGTCCATTTTTTACCGTTGGGGTATCTATCGACTTTCGTGGTCTTATCACAAATGTCATCTGGTGCTTTGATTGTGTGGAGACGTAGTTGCTTCATAAAAAATGCCAGCTTGCGTCGTTTATAGGTGTACTAACGATCCGATCGTAATCTATTGTTGAAAGAAATCACATTTCATTCGTAAATGATACTGAGTAGGAATTACTGATTAATGTGTGCATCTTTAATTAAAAAATCCTAAAAATTAATAAATGATCAGCACGGGAACATATTTACAAAAATTGAGTGGAAGAAATGTTATAAAATGATTTGTTCCGTATCATTACTATTTATTGTGCAAATGATACATGTCTCATGAAACTGTTCGTATATCACAGATCATGGTGTAAGTTGTATGGGCGTATACACTTTCAAAAGGTCAAAATGAAATTCAAAAGTAAAATCGAGCAGATGATCAAAGTAGACATACATTCCAGTTGTGATATATTTGGTTATTCCTGAAAAACTGACAGAGTTATTGGCGAAAAATATTCCGGGAAAAGTAGCAAATAGGCTACTGTTGGAACAGTAGGCCTACATGTTACGCAGGTTAGGCTATCATTACCATAAAATGATTTAAATATATGTTAAAGCAAAATATCCACTTTACAGGGTCTAAACGTTTCAGAACTTCCCTTAATAACATTTATAACACTGCACAATGTTGGAACATGTTTTAAAAAATTATACCGTTCTTTTACGCTGTTACTTATTGTTATTGGCAGCACACTGAATGACACATCATAGGTAAGATTTCAAAGTGGGTAGATACGTAAACTACAGTGAAACTAATGTACTGACAATCAAATAAAACAAGAATTCTATTCTGTGTGAAGGTATGTCTATATGAAGTTATGTTTCTTTGACGTTTCAATAATCTTTCACTTTGTTGATATGCATGAGATACGATAGCATGCCTTGTTTCTTTCCTCATTTCACACTTTTGTGGGCTAACAAAGACAAAACGCAAACATTAAAAATGTAGTGCATACGTACTGAAAGCTGCAAATGTAGTGAACAAGAAGCAGTACCAATAAGCAAACAAGCATTGGTTTCGGAGTTCCAGGTTCATTTGCTATCGATACAAATACAGTAGAAGCAGAACTCAATGGATTACGAAAGTTTCCTTCTCCAATGTCTTCCTTCTCTTCTTGGTTATTCGAAATATAACACAAACACACACACACACACACACACACACACACACACACACACACACACACACACATACACACAACAAATTACATCAACGAACCCAAATGCGTCGTATTACTGCTGAAAATACGCATTCAAGAACAGGAAAACATTTGAAATTATCTTCCTGACACTATGTGATTCAGGTAAGCACTGTAATTTTTAGTACTTAAAACAGCTGTTGTGTGTACACGAGGGAAAGAAAGAACAAGAAGCAATCTTAAACAGTAGTCTCCTAATGTTTTGGGCTATTTAAGACGTCGGCTGGCACTGGCCACCTTGGCTTCAAAACAACCTACAGATCTACAGCGCCATCCCTCTTCTTCTTTAGCCGGTCGAGGTGGCCGAGCGGTTCTACGCGCTACAGTCTGGAACCGCGCGACCGCTACGCTCGCAGGTTCGAATCCTGCCTCGGGCATGGATGTGTGTGATGTCCTTAGGTTAGTTAGGTTTAAGCAGTTCTAAGTTCTAGGGGACAGATGACCTCAGAAGTTAAGTCACCTAGTGCTCAGAGCCATTTGGATCTTTTCTTCTTTAATTTCCACTTTGATTACACATACCTTAAAATTTACATTACTTACATTAACATCACAGAAAAGTACTATTAAAGGATTAAATTTACAAATAAAGTTTCGACATTCGGATACATTCATTCATATTTTTAATTCGTATCAACAAAATCGGCGAATGAAAGGTACTAACCTCACACTGAAAACACATACAACGAAGAAACCAGGGACTACTGTCTAATTAACACACAGCAATTACCTAAGGCGAAAATCTCCGTACACGTCGTGTTACTTTATACGGAAGTGACACGTGGACGACAGACAGTCCACACAAGACAACAATACAAGTTCCGCGACTGAAGTTCTGTAGAAGAATGCTGAAATCACATGGGTAGATCCGATACTTTAGTGAGGAGGTAGTGAACCGAAATGGAGGATAAAGAAGTTTATGGCAAAACTTCACTAACAGATAGGACACAGAGGCATCAAGGAATAGCCAGTTTGGCTATGGAAGGAAGTATGGGGGGGGGGGGGGGGGAGAAAAACTGTAGACAAAGACCTATGCATCAATAAAGAAAGTAGGTTAAAATGGATGTAGGTTGCAATAGTTACAAATGAAGTGGCTAGCGCATGCACAGGTTAGATTAGCATGGAGTACTGTATCAAACCAGTGTTATATGAATGCGTGGGTGTCTGTTCTTTCGTACATGCCCGAAAGAATAGACACCACGCGTTCATATAATTGATGCGCCTCAATGTGTAATGAACCCACCACCTTCAGTGCGGATGCACAATTACGTTCGGCTTTCTGTGGACATCTGAGAGTGGTGGATATGGAGGACATGGACGACAACTGCGCTATAGGCGGGAACATGGGTGGGGCGAGGGGCGTGCCGAGTTAGTCCGAGAAATGACAATAAACACTCTGTCCGTTGGCGCAGTGGTTAATGCAACGGCCTCGGGTTCGACTGCCGGTTCGGCACACATTTTCACATGTTGGCACTGGTTCCGCATGAAGTCCCAATGCATCTGACATGAATAGTTCCCTCCGTTTCCTTTCTTCCCTCCTCCAGCTTCAGTTTACACGATATTTACTCTCTTTAACATATTTGGCTATTTGAATGTGCTTTGGACTACTGGTTATCTACATGTACCGTACGTTACACAATCGATTCCCGACGTACTCTATTGGAATTCTGCACCTCACCGCTCCTGATAATTACAACAAGTAATGCGGTATTGAAAACAATTCTCTTCACAGTTCACTCGCATAAATTAAGATATAAGCAGATACACTGTGTGCAACAGATTGTTTCTTTCTTTCTCTCTGTCTCTGTCTCTCTCTGTCGCTTTTTCGCTCTTTCATCCTTGCTCGCTTCTCATGACTGCCAAAGTACGAAAATCTAAATTAAGCGGGGCATTTTAAGATCATATTGTGTAGTTTATGTTCACTGCAGCTCCATTATGTAATTAAAGCATTTCAGCGCCTTACAATATCTTTGTGATGAATTTACTTTTCATTTTTTTCCTGACTGCGCAGATCAGATTTAAATAATGTCTTTTTCGTTTACAGGGTGGCATAATACCAGCTATACAGACGACTGTTTGCAGGTGGGCACCAGACCACGAAAGGAGCTTGTTTTCCATTATTTTCTTAGGTAGGCGTCAAGAAGTCTGTTTCCTATTATTTTCCTAGGTAGTCGTGAACGAGCATGTGTTCCATTCTTTTCATCGGTCTCAACAAACTGTGTTCAAACTTTCGTTCAGTACACATTACACATTCCATAAACATGTGATATTTAATCGTTGTTCAGGTGTGCTATCAGTAGGACAATGGTATTACTAAGAACGTAAGGTTCCGCTGCTGGATATTTTCTAGAGTGACTATTAAATGGTGATCTGTTTGCCAACCACAGATGCAGGGCAACGTCGATGAGAGGATGCTGCTCACCCAACACTTGCGTTATTGCTCTGTTATTCTTTCCACTTGAAGGAATTACTCCTCCTTGATATGTCATTCATATTGTGAATACTCTTACACTAGGTGAATGGATGAGGGCAACACATCCCATCTACCGAGACACCTTCCCCATTGTCCTCAACGCCCACACACTGAGCCAGAGCCAGTGTACAGGAGATTTCCTTCATCTACATAGTTCATTTACTTCCGTTCGAAGAGTGCTTATTGTAACTCAAACCAGTGTATTTTCAGTATTACTTTAACTTGACTTCACGGGCTATGTACCGTATTTACATATACTTTTAAAGCAGTCGCTAGGATTAAAGGCTCGACCCTAAAAACGGAAATGAAATGAGATGTCCACCAAATTTTGAAACAGATTGATTGATTTTATTGAGTATTCCAGTATACCATATTATTCACCTTGGTTACAAACCTTGATTTTCAACATACTCTCTCTGCCTCGTGATGACTGGGTGTTGTGTTATGTCCTTAGGTTGGTTAGGTTTAAGTAGTTCTAAGTTCTAGGGGACTGATGACCATAGCTGTTAAGTCTCATAGTGCTCAGAGCCATTTGAACCATTTGCACCAATCAACATACTCTCCGTTTAACGTGACGGCGTTACGCCGACTTACTGAGAGGCCTGTACGGCCGCATGGTTCCACGCTAGTGGTCGACGTCGGAGCAATAACCTCCACTTCATCCACGTACCGCTTCCTGCTCAGTGCATCCTTCTTTGGACCAAACAGCAGCAAGTCGGAGCGTACGAGATTCGTTCCTCTCGGGTGCGCAAATTTTCGTGAGACGTTGCGTTGTCATGGAGCAGGACAAGTTCGTTTTGAACTTTTGTGGCGACGAACACGCTGAAGTCTCTTCTTTAATTTCCTTAAGGTAGCACAATATACGGAGTATTCAAAAAGTCTCACCGCAGTGCCGTATGATTGTCCGCCTGCCTGGGTTTATTCCCTTCAAGTGGTCTCTCCCAACATTCCACTATTTCGTTTATTTCAGCCAGTGTCAGTAGTATCGTTGGTGTGTGTCGTTACGTGTTGACGTGAACGTTTGAGTTTAGTTCCTTTGTTCGTTTGTTCCTTTTTTGTCACAGTTAAACTGCTAACCATTGAAGAGCGTGTGTTTTTAGTCGAACAAGTCTTCAAAGCTGGCGGTAAATATACAGTTTCAGTTCGTCAAACATATAATTCAGTTTTCCCGGAGACAACACACCCACATCGCTGTACTGTGCGAGATTTGATTAGCAAATTTCGAAGTACGGGTTCAGTGACAGATACTTCGAGAAGTGATCGTCCTAGCGTTTAGTCTGAGGATAAACTACTCGATATTTCCGATAAAATGTCCATGAGTCCGAACAAGTCAGTAAGAAAACTCGCCCAGGAAATCGATGTTGGTGTCGGAACGGCCCACACAGTTGTAAGGAAAAAATTAGAACTTTTCCGATGCAAAGTGACAGTCGTGCAAGAACTGAAAAATACTGCTCATGGCAAGAGACTGAATTACTGTCAATGGTTCAAAAATTTCGTTCAACAAAATGGAAGGGATATTCTTAATGAAACGTACTTCGCTGAGCCGGCCGGGGTGGCCGAGTGGTTCTAGGTACTACAGTCTGGAACCGCGCGACCGCTACGGTCGCGGGTTGGAATTCTGCCTCGGGCATGGTTGTGTGTGATGTCCTTAGGTTAGTTCGGTTTAAGTAGTTCTAAGTTCCAGGGGACTGATGACCTCAGAAGATAAGTCCCATAGTGCTCAGAGCCATTTGAACCATTTTTTTTTTTTTTTCGCTGATGAGGCGTGGTTTCATTTATCCGGGTACATGAACTCGCAAAATTCTCGTATGTGGAGTACTGCAAATCCGTTGTGTATTCATGAGGAACCACTTCATTCTGTGAAAATAGGAGTTTGGATTGCAATTTCTAGACGTCGGATTGTGGGTTTCACATTTTTCAACGAACACTAAACGCACAACGATATTGCAGTGATATTCTGTGCCCATTCATAGGAGAACTTGTGTTAAGTGAAATACTGAACGCTTATTTTCAACAAGATGGTGTAACCGCGCATACAGCTCGCGTTTCAATGTCACTGCTTGCTGATGTTTTTGATGATCGCATAATTTCACAGGGACTTTGACCTCCACGATCGCCTGAACTAACACCACCTGACTTTTTCCTCTGGGGTGCAGCGAAAGCAATTGTCTGTAAAAACCGTCCAAACTCTATCGATGAATTGAAAACTGCAATATCCACTTTCACTGCTTCTGTTACAGAAGAAATGTTACAGCTTGTGTTTGGAAACATGATTAGACAAATTGAATTGTGTATTCAACAACAGGGGGGACACTTTCAACATTTAATGTGAAAATCTGTGAGTAAAAATGAATATTCAATAAATTAATAACTTGTATTTCACTGAGTTTCATTTCGGTATATTCACTGCGGCATACGGCAGGCGCGTCTAACAGTCATACGGCACTGCGGAGAGAGTTTTGAACACCTCGTACTTCAAAGTTGGTCGTTGCACCACGAGGGAGGACATCAAACAGAGTAACCCCTTCAGAGACCCAGAGTTTATTGGCTGAAAGTGTGGCTTTCAATTTTTTCTTCAGAGGAGAGGTGATGTTGAGCCAATCCACGGATTCCAATTTGTTTCCGTTTCGAAGTGATGAACTCATCTTTCGTCGCCAGTGACGATGTTCGACAAAAAATTGTCACGATCAGCCTCTTAATGCGCAAGTAATTCCGGACAGATGGTTCCTTGTTGCTGTTTATGATCTTCTGTTAAGAGACGAGCACCTCAGCAGGCACACACCTTTGAATACCGCAACTGGTGGACGAGTGTGTCAGCACTATCAACAGAGACGTCCAGTTGTGCAGCACGATGTTTGACTGCGCTCCGTCGAGGACCTCGAATGAGAATGTCCGCACCTTCCAGCACAGCAGGAGTCAGAGATGTGTACGGCCGGTTAGGTCATGGGAGACTGGAAAGTTTTGCGCGATCTTGTTGCAATGATGGCAGATGCCTCGCTCGCCGACTCGCCGTGCTTTTGTTCACTGCCAGATCTCCGTAGACATTCTGCAAGTGCCTGTGAATATCTGCGATGCTCTGGTTTTCCGTCAAAAGAACCTCAATGGCAGCTCTGGGTTTGATCACACCTTCCTTACAGACGCCATTTTGAGGGCATCTTGTAGCGCCGCCACCAACTGGAACTTCATGAAACTACAGAGAATGAAGCGAGAATCTTCCACGACGTCCTACAACAAATTTCACATTTTTTCAACCAGAATTAGCGAGAAGAAAATGTGCTGCATTACCCACGGAATGTCCTCCATAATTTATTTCGTTCCTTTGTGCTCACGGTTGTGTTCGAGTTAGTGACCTACATGTCTGTCTCTAGAGGTGGGCTTTATTCTTTGTAGAATATGCATTATCACTGTTGCATTACGAAAGTTATTCGTAAAGGCAGAAACATTAAACATATTTATTTAAAGCGTTATTCCCCTCTCTTTTTTCGGATGTTGTTTCGCCGGCATTACAACCCTTTTGTTGATGTGTGCCTCAAATCACTATCGCATATTCTATTCCTTTTAATGTCTCTCCACGGATCAGTGTTAATTATGCTGTATCGTACGTTATTAACACATTTTTCTGTTACTGGGAGTGAGATTAACGCTACTGTCAACTAAGTTAGGGGTATACAGCGGTTTTCTGCCGCATAACGCGCATAATAAATGACGGCAATGGCTTGTAGTTCTGTACTCATTCGGGTAGCATGAGAGCATGAGATCTGTTACCACTAGCGTACGAACTTGTAATAGTAGTATACCAGCAAAGATCTGATGTCGGGCAAAATGTGCCATACAGCATTAGTCTAGTGCGAGCATTACTTCATGACTCGTACTTCGCATGTGCAAGTAAATCGGTTTGATGACCTAAAAAGGGAGAGTATGACTCTCGAAACGCGTAGTTGCGAGTTAGAAGTGGCTTTTTGCGTTTTGTATCCTGAATAAATATGTCGACTGACTCAAGAAACACTATCTGGTGTCCATAATGTTAACATGACGAATTTTTGAATAGTATGGTTGATAGGAACATGATATAGTTATTTCAGGAGCTGTGAACAGAAGACTGCAGCCCGTTTAATGGAATTACGTGTCTCTGTCAGTGGAAACCAGAGGTAGACCAGTTCTCACTATTTGTAAAGTCCTGCTCTCGGTGTTTTGTGGCAAAGTAGATTACTGATGAAATTTTCTGGAGTGTGGTTCAGTCATAAACACCAGTATTTATTTTTACACCCCTAGAAAACTGCTTTGAGCTGTGTAACACAAAGCACGTGCCTAGGTGAGACTTGGCGTTGTTTTTCTCTGCAAATATACTCGTCCTCATTCGGCAGCAACAGTGCCAAGACTCATTTGTGGTTCTGACAGTGAAACACTTCCTCCTTCCTTCATCTGCGATCTCGTCCCATCTTTCTTTCTTCTGTTGGTGGCAACAGATTCCTGGAGTCTTATATATCTAACAGGAAAACAAAGGGTGTCGTTACGAAATACCTGTGCACTAAGCATCAGTCTTCATCTGACTGGGAATTAATTACATGTGGTGTTCCTCAAGGTTCCATCTTGGGTCCATTCCTTTTACAAACATTGCAATAAGTAGCAAGTGAAGTACAGATTTAGAAACAGCTGCTTATCAAACTATCACTGACATTAACAAGCGATTTAAAGCTAATTCATTGTCATTAAACTTTGAGAAGACCCACTACATGCAGTTCAGAACCTGTAAGACATTTGCTTCCAGGACGTGTATAACATATGAAGAAATGCAGATCGAAGAGGTTGACAGTGTTAAATTTCTGGGATTACAACTCGATAATAAATTCAATTGGGAAGGGAATACCACAGAATCGCTTAAGCGCCTAAACAAGTCTGTATTTGCCTTGAGATGATGTCAGATGTAGAAGATATAAATATAAAAAAACTTGCATACTTTCATTCTATTATATAATATGGAATCATATTCTGGGGCAACTCATCAAACTGAGCAAAAGTTTTTAGGGTGCAAAAGCGTGTGATAAGAATAATTTGTGGTATAAAGTCAAGAGCATCATGTAGAAACCTGTTCAAGGAACTTTGTATTCTAACCACAGCTTCTCAGTATACAGTACTGGCCATTAAAATTGCTACACCAAGAAGAAATGCAGATTATAAATGGGTATGCATTGGACAAATATATTATACTAGAACTGACATGTGATTACGTTTTCATGCAATTTGGGTGCATAGATCCTGAGAAATCAGTACCCAGAGAAACCACCTCTGTTCGTAATAACGGCCTAGACACACCTGGGCATTGAGTCAAACAGAGCTTGGATGGCGTGTACAGGTACAGCTGCCCACGCGGCTTCAACACGATACCACAGTTCATCAAGAGTAGTGACTGGCGTATTGGGACGAGCCAGTTGCGAGGCCACCATTGACCAGATGTTTTCAATTGGTGAGAGATCTGGAGAATGTGCTGGCCAGGGCAGCAGTCGAAGATTTTCTGTATCCAAAAAGTCCCGTACAGGACCTGCAACATGTGATCGTGCATTGACCTGCTGTAATGTAGGGTTTCGCAGGGATCAAATGAAGGGTAGAGCCACGGGTCGTAACACATCTGAAATGTAACGTCCACTGTCAAAGTGTTGTCATTGCGAACAAGAGGTGACCGAGACGTGTAACCAATGGTACCCCATACCATCACGCCGGGTGATATGTCAGTATGGCGATGACGAATACACGCTTCCAATGTGCGTTCAACGCGATGTCGCCAAACACGGATGCGACCATCATGATGCTGTAAACAGAACTTGGATTCATCCGAAAAAATAACGTTTTGCCATTCGTGCACCCAGGTTCGTCGTTGAGTACACCATCGCAGGCACTCCTGTCTGCGATGCAGCGTGAAGGGTAGCTGCAGCCATGGTCTCCGAGTTCATAGTCCATGCTTCTGCAAACGTCGTCGAACTGTTCGTGCAGATGGTTGTTGTCTTGCAAAAGTCCCCATGTGTTGACTCAGGGATCGAGACATGGCTGCACGATCCATTACAGCCATGTGGATAAGATGCCTGTCATCTGGACTGCTAGTGATACAAGGCCGTTGGGATCCAGCACGCCGTTTCCTATTACCCTCCTGAACTGACCAATTCCATATTATGCTAACAGTCATTGGATCTCGTCCAACCCGAGCAGCAATGTCGCGATACGATAAACCGCAATCGCGATGGGCTACAATACGACCTTTATCAAAGTCGGAAACATGATGGTACACATTTCTCCTCCTTACACGAGGCATCACAACAACCGTTTCACCATGCAACGCCGGTCAACTGCTGTTTGTGTATGAGAAATCGGTTGGAAACATTCCTCATGTCAGCACGTTGTAGGTGTCGGCACCGGCGCCAACCTTGTGTGAATGCTCTGAAAAGCTATTCATTTGCATATCACAGCATCTTCTTCCTGTTGGTTAAATTTCATGTCTGTAGCACGTCAGCTTCGTGGTGTAGCAATTTTAATGGCCAGTAGTGTACTCATTCCTTAATGAAATTTGTTGCAAGTAATACATCTCTATTTCAACCAATAGCTCAACACATAGTACCAATACTAGGGACAAGAACAATCTACATAAAGACCTAAAATCATTTACCTTGGTCCAAAAAGGGGTCTAATATTCAGGAATACATATTTTCAATAAATTTATAGCAACCGTTAAAAATTTGATTTCAGATAAAGCACGGATTAAACAGAGTTTGAAAGACTTTTTGATAGCAAATTCCTTCTACTCCATAGATGAATATCTTCACACAGACTGTTAAGCCAGCTTAAGTAAAAATCTCTAATTGATTTCAGTTTTGACAGTAATTACTGAAAAACAGTCAGGATTAGGTATTTTGTGTGTGATGGATTTATTAATAGTGCATAACAGTGTTTCATTCTGACAGTGTGTTAATTCTGTAAATATTAGCTGTTCCAGTTTACAGCGTTGTAGTCACCTATTTCGACAATCTCCTGACAAATGATCAGGGTAGTAAGTATTATATTCAAATGTTTTGTTTTTTTATGTTATACTTTCTGACATATTCCACACCCACGAGAATCATCTAATTTTTTGGGTCTATGGAACGAAAACTGAATCTTACGTAATCTGGATGACGAGACTGTCAAGCGGCTGTTACCGTCTGCTTATAACATGTGAAACGTTGTATTTGAGTGGTGCCTTGCTATCTGAACATGGATAAAAATCAAGCCTTTGGTGCTTACTTTCTGGCTGCTCCTTGCAGTTTCGCAAGACTTTACCAAGCACGTCTAAGAAATGATACGCTTGATTCGATTGTGCAGTGAGTATTTCCTGTTGTTACAGAGCTGCTGCGACATTTGTTTGCCGACAGGGATATTTATTGGAACCCTCGTATCCATGGCGGTGACGGGCGTCCTGTGCGAGACCGTCGGTGGGTGGCCGCTTTCCTTTTATTTTTTCGGAGGCGTCGGACTGCTATGGTGCGTGCCCTGGTTCTTCCAGGCTGCAGATTCGCCGTCGCAGCACCCGTACATCGACCCAGCCGAACGTAACTACATCAAGGCTACGATACGGTCAGCTGCTAAGGTAACGTGCGCTTTCACCAGCTCTTCCTGTATCATAAAATAAATGACTACTAAATGACGTTGTAGTCTTCCTGCTGCGACGCTGGTCTTGAGGAGTCGTATGTGACGGTGGCTGATAGTAGTGACAGCTATCGAAAGGCGTTCCACTCCATTTAAAAAAAATGTAATTTGCAAGAAAAACATACCACAAATTCAAGAACCACCCGCTATGCTGTACTTGTGTTGCTGTAAGCACCAACTACAAAGTTTAAAGTTGGTTAAAAAAGCTCCACTTTCTTGAACTTCATCATTATTTTTATATTTATTGTTATCCTAATCAGACACACTTTCGCAGACTCTTGACAGCCACATAACAAGACCACCGTCAAGAAGATCGTGACTGCCATGTATTAACTGCGACGATGCAAATCCTCAGTTACGGGTTGCCTACCTAATGGCTTCCAGGGGCAACAAAAATTAGTCTTTCGATATTTTATATAGCTATTGACTGCATTTAAAACTTTAGAATGCTTTCATAATCTACTCATTAAGAGTATAATCTTATGTTAAATTTTAACACAGAAGACAAGTATTAGACTTAGGAATTGTATTTATGCCTTGACGCAGCTTAACTGACTGCATACAAATTACCCACACTACACTGCTTGACAGTCGCTGAGGGACAGAGTCGTTGTTGGACAGAAATAATCACAAACAATGATGGATGATATGAAATACAGTACATACGTAATAGAGGTGGAGTGGCATATTTATCAAGAAAAATTATGTATATTACACCACATGGGAATGCAGGGAACAGACACAAATAACGTTCATGTTTGACACAGGTCAGACTCCCAAAATAAAGGTCGATATCGAACTCTCAGTAAGGAATATGCCCTCCTCTGGCATTAATGCACATTTTACACCTGTTATTCGTGCTCGACGGTGGATAATGTACTACTTCTTTCTCAAGGCGGTTTTCAGTTCTTGCACTGTTCGGGGTAGGGTTGTCAATTAAGAAACACGTCTGCCAAAAGCATCCCAGGCATGTTCAATGTCTATAGCGCTTAGGTTTGAGGAGTGTGCAGGTCATTCCATACGTTCAATATCTTCACTTTCCAGTGTGTCCGACTCCTCAGCTGTTCTGCGTGAGCGGCCGCTGTCGTCCGTAAACAAAAAACCGGTACCTACCGTCCGTTTCCTTCCCTCCCACCCCCCCCCCCCCCCCACCAACCCCCTGTAAACAAAACAGATGGACTATAACGTCTAGCCCATACCATTGACGTTCGTAAACATTATAAGGCGTGTAATGTGTTCCACTCTCTCACTCTATCTACACACTAGCTGGTGGCCAGAATCACATGCCTCAGTCAAGCAGTATTCGTCGCAGAACATCACTCTGGACCACTGTTGCTGACTGCATCCAACACACTCATTACACCAGCGAACTCTTTCTCGACGACAGAGTTGGGATGCATTAAACAGGCTTCCGAGCATAGAAACTCGCCTGATTTAATCGCCGTGAAATGGTTCTGCCAGAGACGAGTGTACTGATAGCGGTTGCAAGGCTACAGCGATCTGCCTGGGAGTGAAATGTCTGTTCCTTTTCGCCACTAGGGCTACGCATCGATCCTCTTGCTTGGTGGTCCATCTATGACCACAGCCATGCTTTTGCATAGCATTTCCACCTTCAGGGGCCTTTTTTTAAATCTCGAGATGACACTTTTGGACACAACACACCCATTGCTGAGGCCACAGCAGTGACACTTTGACCAGCTTCGAGATGTCCAAATGCTCGTCCATGATCGTAAACACTCAAACGACGTCTTGCAGACTTGTCATATCACACGAAAATGTAGTAACCGGTTCTACAATCACTTCCGTCAAACACAGTACTGTATGAACTGTCGAATGCATACAGA
This sequence comes from Schistocerca serialis cubense, assembly GCF_023864345.2. Lineage (NCBI taxonomy): Eukaryota > Metazoa > Arthropoda > Insecta > Orthoptera > Acrididae > Schistocerca > Schistocerca serialis. The sequence continues at coordinate 661,395,542 of NC_064641.1, read as the reverse complement.
GCATTCGTGCACAGGCTTCGCTGCTGTTAACACATCCTGCCCAGCACATTTCCTTTTGCTGTCATTGGTCGGGTGTTCCGCAGCAATTGTCGGTTGTTCCTCAGCAACTATCAATGATGATGATGATAATGATGATGATGATTGGTTTGTGGGGCGCTCAACTGCGCGGTTATCAGCGCGCGTAGAAAGTCCCGATCTTTACATCTACATCTACATTTATACTCCGCAAGCCACCCAACGGTGTGTGGCGGAGGGCACTTTACGTGCCACTGTCATTACCTCCCTTTCCTGTTACAGTCGCGTATGGTTCGCGGGAAGAACGACTGCCGGAAAGCCTCCGTGCGCGCTCGAATCTCTCTAATTTTACATTCGTGATCTCATCGGGAGGTATAAGTAGGGGGAATTAATATATTCGATACCTCATCCAGAAACGCACCCTCTCGAAACCTGGACAGCAAGCTACATCGCGATGCAGAGCGCCTCTCTTGCAGAGTCTGCCACTTGAGTTTGCTAAACATTTTCGTAACGCTATCACGCTTACCAAATAACCCTGTGACGAAACGTGCCGCTCTTCTTTGGACCTTCTCTATCTTCTCTGTCACCCAGTCCTGGTACGGATCGCACACTGATGAGCAATACTTAAGTATAGGTCGAACGAGTCTTTTGTAAGCCACCTCCTTTGTTGATGGACTACATTTTCTAAGGACTCTCCCAATGAATCTCAACCTGGGACCCGCCTTACCAACAATTAATTTTATATGATCATTCCACTTCAAATCGTTCCGTACGCATGGTCCCAGATATTTTACAGAAGTAACTGCTACCAGTATTCTCTGACTGTAGCTGTAAAATTACGTCATAGTACGACACATAGTTTAGCAGGTATTACGTCATAAACATTGAGATACATGAAAATCTTTACTCGGTCCAATCTCGCCACTTTCATGAATGATGCTTAAATGATGAGGACAACACAAACAACCAATCCAAGAGCGGAGAAAATCCCTAACCCGGCCGGGAATCTAACCCGGGACCCCGTGATCCAGACGCAGCAACGCTAGCCACTAGACCACGAGCTGCGGACAGCAACTATCAAGCAGTGTGTATTAATCCAATATCAGAAAATGAGAGCTAAGTGCAGCTTCCAACAAATATTGCACAAAATTTTAAACCGTTACTAAACCTTTTGTCGCTGGTACCCTCCCCCTTCCCGCGCCCCACCCCACACCATATGGTTCAAATGGCTCTGAGCACTATGGGACTCAACTGCTGAGGTCATCAGTCCCCTAGAATTTAGAACTACTTAAACCTAACTAACCTAAGGACATCACACACATCCACGCCCGAGGCAGGATTCGAACCTGCGACCGTAGCAGTCGCGCGGTTCCGGACTGAAGCGCCTAGAACCGCTCGGCCACTCCGGCCGGCCCCACAGCATAATGAAAGGAAAAAAAAATTATGGCTTACCACATTTCCGCTGCTCGTGCACTAAAACTGCACCATCAAGCATGACGTTTTGATATATTACTTCTTTACGATTAACTTTATTCGCAACACGTTTTGCAGACAGTACTCACATATATCTCTGACTGTAGCTGTAAAATTATGTCATAGTACAACACATTGTTTAGCAGGTATTGCGTCATAAGCATTGAGATACATGAAAATCTAGCTTTTCTTTGAAACGAAGCGGAAATTACCCAGACAATAACCACCCACTGCTTGATAATGAGCGGATTTATCGACCTGCAACGAGCACTAAAAATAATTTCAAACCGTTTCTAAACTTTTTCTCACTTACATGCTTGACGTCAAGTATTAAATACATTAACTCATGACACGTTTGAAGATGTTTTATACATGGGAGTTGGATTCTTAAAAGAATTGGGGGTTTTCTGGTTAAACGCTTATTTTCGTTCCTTGTATCTTAAAAGAAAATATATATCATTAAATGAATCATTGATACGAGTTTTAATTTCCGGCAGCCTTTCCCGCCAGTTGGTAGAAAATGACCTACTGGTTTTAAAAACTGCACTTTACAAAATGTTAATTACATTAGCTTCTACATGATACCGATAGGGCAAAAAATAAAGATAATGTTTTTAATTTATCAAGAACATAATATTAAGCATTATGCTGTCAGTTTTCATTGAGTGCAGATTCTGTTGTGCCACTACGATTTAAATCTAGAAATCTATGTAGTCTACCTTTTTAAAGAAATATTTTAATATTAAAGTTGATATTTAAAATGGAATAAATTATTCTTTTGCATGTGCTTGTTATGTATACACCAAGCGCGTTCTATTGTTTATCTGACGCCGCTGATGTTCCCTTAGCAAATATGAACGTAAATTACGATTTTTGTACTTTTAATAATACAATGTGGAACTGTTGTGCATTTTTGTACTAATCTATTGCCATTAAAGCCTTGAGTTCGAGTGAGTCATTACTTCATTTTAGTCAACAATGAGCATTAGTCGGACAAGAACTAGGACATAAAAAAGCATAAACGAAAAGATCAAGGAGTATATAAATAAATTCGGAGATTATTTCACGAGCATGAAAGAAAATAGAATGCGTACAAAATAACGGATTATCCTCCAGCAAAGAAAAGACCAATAGGTTGACCAGTAAGAATGTGGGGAGATGAAATAAAAACTAACCATAGACAATAGGGACACTGAACAAAGTACATAAGTGGCAAATGCCTAACATGTGAAGGAAGAAGAAGTAGTTTTATGTTACAAGAATATTAAGGATAAAAAAGAGATAACTAAAGAAAGAATATGAAGTGACAAGATTGCAGCTGGTCAACAACGTATCTCTTTTGTGATCTTATTAGAAACCTAGGCAGGAATTTTCAAGCTTAGTATCATGGGAGTACTAGTATAGGTTCAAGTTATATAAAATCGCTACCATGTCATATACTGACAATTTAATTGAAGAATTTTCCCTCAGCTCAGTCAAAGTGGTATAAGATACTGTGTCATCACGACCTGTGTGTGTTCATTTCCACGGCCACGCCGTTGGCCCGGGTGGGACTATTGCTATGCGACTGGTCTGGCATTCGAGATAACTGTGGCTCAAATCGCCGCCCCCTCACCCGTATTATGTTTTCCATGGTTAACATTGTTGGAACACGTGAGGCAATACTGACCTTACGACTTATCTTAGACGAAAGATTAAGGAAATGCAAACCCACGCTTCTAGCATCTGTAGACTTAGAAAAAGCTTTTGACAATGTTGACTGGAATACTCTCTTTCAAATTCTAAAGGTGGCAGGGGTAAAATACAGGGAGCGAAAGGCTATTTACAATTTGTACAGAAACCAGATGGCAGTTATAAGAGTCGAGGGGCATGAAAGGGAAGCAGTGGTTGGGAAGGGAGTGAGACAGGGTTATAACCTCTCTCCGATGTTATTCAATCTGTATATTGAGCAAGCAGTAAAGGAAACAAAAGAAAAATTTGGAGTAGGTATTAAAATCCAGGGAGAAGAAATAAAAACTTTGAGGTTCGCCGATGACATTGTAATTCTGTCAGAGACAGCAAAGGACTTGGAAGAGCAGTTGAACGGAATGGACAGTGTCTTGAAAGGAGGATATAAGATGAACATCAACAAAAGCAAAACGAGGATAATGGAATGTAGTCGAATGAAGTCGGGTGATTCTGAGGGAATTAGATTAGGAAATGAGACGCTTAAAGTAGTAAAGGAGTTTTGCTATTTGGGGAGCAAAATAACTGATGATGGTCGAAGTAGAGAGGATATAAAATGTAGACTGGCAATGGCAAGGAAAGCGTTTCTGAAGAAGATAAATTTGTTAACACCGAGTATAGATTTAAGTGTCAGGAAGTCGTTTCTGAAAGTATTTGTATGGAGTGTAGCCATGTATGGAAGTGAAACATGGACGATAAATAGTTTGGACAAGAAGAGAATGGAAGCTTTCGAGATGTGGTGCTACAGAAGAATGTTGAAGATTAGATGCGTAGATCACGTAACTAATGAGGAGGTATTGAATAGAATTGGGGAGAAGAGGAGTTTGTGGCACAACTTGACTAGAAGAAGGGATCGGTTGGTAGGACATGTCCTGAGGCATCAAAGGATCACAAATTTAGCACTGGAGGGCAGCGTGGAGGGTAAAAATCGTAGAGGGAGACCAAGAGATGAATACACTGAACAGATTCAGAAGGATGTAGGTTGCAGTAGGTACTGGGAGATGAAGGAGCTTGCACAGGATAGATTAGCATGGAGAGCTGCATCAAATCAGTCTCAGGACTGAAAACCACAAAAACAACATGGTTAACATGAATAGACTGAGGTCAAGGCTGGGAAGGTTCCTTTGAACATGACCCGTCCTCCATCCTTGGCCATACAATGCTTGTGCTCTTCCTTTAGTGGCCTCGTCGTCGATGGGATATTAAACCCAAATCTTTTGCCTATCCTTTTTCCGTACAATGCACTCAAAATGGCATTCTAAATCTTGTTTTTGACACATAACAACTTTCTTACTTTCACACCAGAACATTGGCAATGCTAGAAAATACCGCCAAAACTCAAAAACAGACACACAACTTGGAGCCTTCTGGCAAACCAAAGGAACTAGTGTGTCTTCTACATTTGGCAGGAACGATGTCGGTAGCTTTCCAGCCACTATAATGTCGATATGACTTCATAAGTAAGGGATACAGAAACAGATGGCTTTGCACATTGGCAATGGTAGAAAATACCGCCAAAACTCAAAAACAGACACACAACTTGGAGCCTTCTGGCAAACCAAAGGAACTAGTGTGTCTTCTACATTTGGCAGGAACGATGTCGGTAGCTTTCCAGTCACTATAATGTCGATATGACTTCATAAGTAAGGGATACAGAAACAGATGGCTTTGCATGTCTCATACAAGGCTGTTTGTTTCCACCGGATATATCCATGTCCGCTTCTTTTTCCCCTAAACCAATACCATGTCTTTAGGTTTCTCCAGATTATACCTCTAGACATTTTTCGAATTAATAGCTCTTCAGGTTTGAGAGTCATGTAGCCGACTGAACGAAATGTACCTGTTTGCCCTCCTCTCGAACTGCTCCACCTTAACTATCAGTGCTGAACGTCGCAGGTGACGGCAAGGGAGAACATAGCCAGCGACAGGGGAGGGCAACTCCCTCCTCCTCCTCCCACCTCCACGTCATTTACTAGAAAGAAAAATCTTTGCGGCGTGAAATTCATGCTGCTCTCCCGAGCAAATTTATAAATTCAATATTACACTGAAGAAAACTGGCACATCTAATGGATGTTCACTTTTAGCTAGTTAACCTACAGGAATTTACGGTGACGTGAAATCCAAGAGCCGTTTCGTCACCATTCACATCGTGAAACTAACACGAGCCCCTTCCCCCTTCTCCCCCCCCCCTCACCTTCCCCTCCACCGCAGCTCAGAGGACACATCTTAAATACGCTGTTGGGCTGCGGTGTCATAAAACGGCAACGAATCAACCACACGGAAATGTCCCTCTCAAATGGCGTACATAATCCGTAATTACGCATATCGAACCAGAAAGGATAAGAAAAACAACATTTCAGTTTAAGGTCACGTTGACAAAGTGGTCATCAGAGACAGAGCAGGAGCTTAGGTCATGGAAGGATGAGAGAGGAAATTAGATTAGATTAGATTAATACTAGTTCCATGGATCATGAATACGATATTTCGTAATGATGTGGAACAAGTCAAATTTTCCAATACATGACATAATTAAGTTAATTGAACAATATACTTAAGTTAATATAACAACTTTTTTTATTTTTGTGTGTTTTTTTATATTTTTTATTTTTTTATAATTTGTTTTTTTTTCTTAATTTATATCTAAAAATTCCTCTATGGAGTAGAAGGAGTTGTCATTCAGAAATTCTTTTAATTTCTTCTTAAATACTTGTTGGTTATCTGTCAGACTTTTGATACTGTTTGGTAAGTGACCAAAGACTTTAGTGGCAGTATAATTCACCCCTTTCTGTGCCAAAGTTAGATTTAATCTTGAATAGTGAAGATCATCCTTTCTCGTAGTATTGTAGTTATGCACACTGCTATTACTTTTGGATTGAGTTTGGTTGTTAATAACGAATTTCATAAGAGAGTATATATACTGAGAAGCTACTGTGAATGTCCCTAGATCCTTAAATAGATATCTGCAGGATGATCTTGGGTGGACTTCAGCTATTATTCTGATTACACGCTTCTGTGCAATAAATACTCTATTCCTCAGTGATGAATTACCCCAAAATATGATGTCATATGAAAGCAATGAGTGAAAATAGGCGTAGTAAGCTAATTTACTAAGATGTTTATCACCAAAATTTTCAATGACCCTTATTGCATAAGTAGCTGAACTCAAACGTTTCAGCAGATCATCAATGTGTTTCTTCCAATTTAATCTCTCATCAATGGACACACCTAAAAATTTGGAATATTCTACCTTAGCTATATGCTTCTGATTAAGGTCTGTATTTATTAATGGCGTCATACCATTCACTGTATGGAACTGTATGTACTGTGTCTTATCAAAATTCAGTGAGAGTCCGCTTACAAGGAACCACTTAGTAATTTTATGAAAGACAGTATTGACAATTTCATCAGTTAATTCTTGTTTGTCAGGTGTGATTACTATACTTGTATCATCAGCAAAGAGAACTAACTTGCCTCTTCATGAATATAGAATGGCAAGTCATTAATATATATTAAGAACAACAAAGGACCGAAGACTGACCCTCGTGGAACCCCATTCTTGATAGTTCCCCAGTTTGAGGAATGTGCTGATCTTTGCATATTATGAGAACTGCTTATTTCAACTTTCTGCACTCTTCCAGTTACGTAAGAATTAAACCATTTGTGCACTGTCCCACTCATGCCACAATACTTGAGCTTGTCTAGCAGAATTTCATGATTTACACAATCAAAAGCCTTTGAGAGATCACAAAAAATCCCAATGGGTGGTGTTCGGTTATTCAGATCATTCAAAATTTGACTGGTGAAATGGGCCACGACCTATTCAAAGAAACCATCCCTGCATTTACTGTGAACCACCGTTCTCTGAGTTCATTGTGCTAACCATTGCATTGCCGTGCTCGATGCGTTGAACCAGAACTCAGAAAATCGTTCAGTTGTACTTTAATTTAGAACCATACGAGCATTACTGAGGAGCGGATAGTGGAGTGTGTTGCTTCTTTGGTGTTGCAGAAGAACCTACCTGTGCCGTGGAAGAGCATTATGTCAACGCCAGCTATTTGGGCTCTCGTCGCTATCATGGTTACTTTCGACTGGACCTTCTACCTTCTCATCACGTCGCTGCCACAGTACATCGCCCAAGTGTTGCACTTCGATATCCGCAGCGTGAGTGTTCTAGCACTACTTGTTCCATAACTGAAAAAGTGACCTGGAGTAAAACAGATTTCTATATCGTACTGTTTCCGCTCTGCAAGATGATCTCTGTTTTAAAATGTATGAATAATGCTAATATACTTTTCACGGAAGTTCGCAGAAATTTACCTTAGCGGAGAGAGGTCCTAGACTCTAGAGTGGCGTTTTCTGAGTAACCCAGTTGGCGAGTTAGGATATATATCATAATACAAGAACTCACTTTTATAGGAGACATAGAGAACTTATTGCATCTCACAGAACTGGTTAACTTCTAGACCTACACTGTTCCAATGATCCCAGACATCAAGCATTTATTTGACATTTTGTTGAAGTGTGAATGTAAGCAGCGCGGGTTAGAGAATATGTTTCCACACTACTGACATATTATTTTGTGCCTCAATCCCCTCCCTCAAACATTAGTTGCCGATGAGGACTTGGTAAGTCCTTCAAAGATTTTGTAGTTAGGCGCCTCTGTCACTCGCCTCAGCTGGACGTACCAGGTGGCCGCATGTGTCGCATGTTTCTTAAACCTGCTCCAAATATAAGAAAGGCGAGTCTAATTAATAAAAGTTACAAGCTATAGCTCAAGGAATAGCACCTCCTCACAATGGGGTCATAAAGGGTAAGCCGAGACACTGTATTATAGAGCGTAGATTTCGTTTCTTTGTGAGTCATTCCCACTCTCATGGTTTTGAACTCGCTGCTGTATGGTTCAACAAAGGAAGGTGGAGAAAAAGCCGCTCTTTGTGGTATGCCGACTATCACAATTGTGAAGTTGGCAACGAGGCGTAACCCAGTTGTTTTGGTAATCAGCATCTCCCTTTCAGAAGTCTCTAAACCATACTATTGAGTACAGTTTAGGACCCACATCTTATATGCTTTTCTAAGGTGTGAGAGGTTTCCAGAATGAGATTTTCACTCTGCAGCGGAGTGTGCGCTGATATGAAACTTCCTGGCAGATTAAAACTGTGTGCCCGACCGAGACTCGAACTCGGGACCTTTGCCTTTCGCGGGCAAGTGCTCTACCAACTGAGCTACCGAAGCACGACTCTCGCCCGGTACTCACAGCTTTGTTTCTGCCAGTACCTCGTCTCCTACCTTCCAAACTTTACAGAAGCTCTCTTGCAGGAGTGCTAGTTCTGCAAGGTTCGCAGGAGAGCTTCTGTGAAGTTCGGAAAGTAGGAGACGATGTAGTGGCGGAAGTAGGGCTGTGAGGACGGGGCGTGAGTCGTTCTTGGGTAGCTCAGTTGGTAGAGCACTTGCCCGCTAAAGGCAAAGGTCCCGAGTTCGAGTCTCGGTCGGGCACACAGTTTTAATCTGCCAGGAAGTTTCATGTGAGATGTTTGTTTACTTATTATATGCACACTCCAAGAAGACTTTTGCGGAGGCGGTAGACAGGACAGCTGAATCAATAGAAATCATATGACATCCATTGGTAATAAATGATTTCTGACAGTATTTAGTGCGTCTACATCTAAGAGAGCATAAATGACACACTGAGTTAAAGAAAAAGTGGAAACAATCATTCATCGTGCCATCCTGGGTGCTTTTCTTTGCATTTCGTGGTCACTTCTTACAGCCTGACGCCTAAGTGCCATGCTCTATATAGTTCTAAGTCACCCTGTGGTATCCGTTCCCATTCTTCAGTGACGGCCCATGAGAGTTCTTCGAGAGTTTGTGGTGGAACACGACGACCACGTACACGTCTGTCAACCACGTGCGTAAGAAGGGACTCACCGCCTACCATTCCATTACTTCAATGTCCAGGCTTCGCAACACATTTCTACTGATGCCCGCCGCCTGGGTCCTGGCATTAGAAGGAATTCAGAGCCACCACCGTATACAGCAGCCACCACATGGTCCAACAGGATCTGTTGGATGCACTGCCTGACGTTAAGGCGAATATGGACAACGACAAGATCCGTCTGGCTGTCAACACTTAAGTTTCCCCACAACATTACAGAACCTTGCAAATCTGTCGATTTCCTGGACACTCTTTGGCAGGTTCCTCTCGCTACGGGTCTTCGTATACGAACACGGCTATCACCTTGCGTCGGAGGATATCTGGACTCGGGTGTGAATAACACGATTCGCCAGTGACGAAGTTGTCGGTGCACATGGGAATGACAGAACTGAAGGTGAGCTGCAAGATGTTGTCGTGTCAAGTGGGGTACTAGAACAGGACGTCTGGATTGTAAGTTCCTTTCTCGTAACTGGTTTATTATAGTCTGATAGGACATAGCGGCTCCAGTGGCCCTTCAGTGTTCATGGTGTTGAAAAAAGGGAAAATCATCTAGAAAACTGTAATAATCTATTTATAGCAAATTTTAAAAGACAAAATTTTCTTAGAACCTAGAAAAATTAAAGTTTCGTACAAAATCGACAATGCTGTGCATACTGTAGACTATAAGGTTGATAAGAGCCTGTGCTATAATCATCGGAGCTACAGTTCATTACTTTAAGAAAAACTGTTTTTTGCAACTTTGCCTTTTTTTGGCCATTTTCGCCATATTGGATCGAGTTTAACGAAAGAGAAACTCTATTTAAAATTTAATTTCCTATACGCTCATATTTTTTGTGTGCGTGTCGTAATTTTTACAAATTTAATATTAAGCTATCACAGAATGCTTGGACTAAAAGACTTTGCTGAAATTAAGCAAGCACACCTACTGTGTAACATGACCGAATTCTTCGGGGCTAGTACAACGGTCTGCCACGTGAAAATGAACAACCCTGCGCCGGCTTCTAACCATCAGAAGCGGGTACCGTGAATTGCCACAAAAAAGACTGAGGACTCTGTTCAACACTGTCTTGCAAATTTTTTTTGGAAATTTGTGATAAGTTCCTAAGGGACGAAACTACTGAGGTCATCGATCCCTAGGCTTGCACACTACTCAACCTAACTTAAACTAACTTACGCTAAGGACAACACACACACCCATGCCCGAGGGAGGACTCGAACCTCCGACGGGGGGAACCGCGCAATTGTGGCAAGGCGCACCAGACCGCACGGCTACCCCGCGCGGTTGTCCTGCAAACGTTCAGTACAGCACAAAGACGCTGCTCCACCAACAAAAACGGAGTAATTTCATGTGACCATGTGACAACCAAAGAAACATAAGTTATGCAGCACTTCTTAAAGCCTCGGTACTCCTGGCCGTGGTCGTACACGTAATAATATAATTCTCCAACCTTACGGTCTAGAACATTGGCAGTCATTTCTTGGAGCATACGAAATTCTGTAATGTATGAAAAAATTCTATACGCCAGCTTCCAGAGAGACAGGGAGGTGCAGGTGCCCTATCTTGCACCCTCTCTATGCCGCATCTGAGGATGAGTCTGAGTTCCCCAAAAACTATTTAATGTAAATAAAGTATTGTTACATAAGTGACTTCCCACAACCATAATTCATTTAATATAATGTCACGGTGTTCAAAGATATTCATAATGGATAATATTAATATACGTTTTATAAAAGGTCTGCCACACTCCTACAGTATGTTAGTGAGATGTGGGTATACGGAGTAAGCTGTGGTAAAAGTTACGTGGAATGGCAATTATGTAACTTTTCTGAATAAATGGCATTTAGCCTCTTAATCCTTCATATCACTCTACGAGAAATTTGAAAACTTATTTTTTCATTACCAGCCTTTTTTATGTTATAATGGTATTATGAGGCACACACTCTTTACTTAGCTGAGAACTAGAACTATGTTATCAATAACGCTCTGTTTTCCTGCTTTTCGACAGAATGGGATCGTATCAGCCATTCCTCACATCACTGGTGGTGTTGGAAGTTTGGCTTTTGTGTGGTTTACTGACTTCCTGCTCCGGAAAGAATGCATGTCCAAAATCTGGAGTTTCCGTGTTATAAATGCATTAGGTAAGTACAGGTTGGCTAAAATCTCAGATTTCAGTAACAGCTTACGTCGATGTTCAGAACAGTGCAGATGTATACACAGGACATTAACATGTCTGTTGTAACTTACAATCTTGTGTCTCAGTCTTCTGGAACTTTCTGTTTATAGTTACTAATATTTGCACAGGGCAAGCAACCACATTTCTCCTTTTGAAAAAAAAAAAAAAAAGAATTAATTCAGTTAACACTGATAGGTAGCATTTGCCTGACGATGTAGTGCTTCTAAATTTGGCCACCGTGAGTTGGAAGCTCAAAATAAGCTTAATGTTCTTTGGGAAAAGGCGTAGAGTGAAGAGTCCGACATAGCGAAGGAAGAAAGAAAAGTTGGGTAAAATATTCCATCAAAGGTGAGGCCATTACGGTATCTTGACATTGAAAACCAACTCTAACAAACAGAAGCACACAACCGTTAAGTTTGGCAAACATGCAACAGTTGAGAGTTCAACAAACTTACAACTGTTGCAAAATGTTGACAACAGTTTCAAACTGTTGTAAATACACATACTTGCTTCTTTTACGGAAAAGAAAATGGATTCCGGCTGTGAAGGTGCATTAGCACTTATTTGTATAATACTTGCTGTAATTGTTTATCACGAGAATCAACTCCAAAATGCGCATGTGCCCCAGAAGATTTTTGTTACAAAGAGAAACTCACGGAGCTTTTAATGCTGTGTTAGAGAAGCTCTGTATTGAACGCAGACAAGGTTTCAAGAGTTTTGTCAGAATGATTTGTGGACGATTCGAAGAACTTCTGAGGCTAGCAAAGCACAACATATTCAACGTTGTTGAATTTTATAGCTGCAGTGTCACCAACAAACACTTCTTGTAATAACCGATTTTTGGCACTTGGTGACAGTCAGAAAGTTTAATGTATTCTGACTGAATGTAACTGGCTACGATTAGTGAAACCGTGCCTAGAGCGAGCTGAGTTACCGTGAATGTACTCAAGTTTTTTTGTAAAAGTAAGTACCGTTATTTTACTATCTATACATTCTTTACACATTAATACGTAAATTTATTGAGACATATCACATATTCAATTTCTTCACAATATCCCATTGTCTCAAGGTAAGGAACAGAAAATTATTGTTAAGGTGTTATATTACCATAGTAGCTGGCAGGCACGCCAATCTTTCATTAAAAATTGTAAGTTGCAGAAACTCTTCAAATACATGCACCTACACTCAGATACACTATATGTCACCAGCACTTCCTTCTGAAACCACAATATATTTTAAGACCCGAAATGAACTTAGTAGATGTCACTGCCTTACACTTATAATTTATCCATAGAATTATTGAATCAGAATGATCAAACAGAGGTTTCCTAAGTTCAGTTTCTAATAAAAACTGAACAGTTACTTCTATGGATCTCTCAGGAGTCTCCGTTGTATAAATACAAAAAAGATTCAATGCAGACGACACGGTACTGTGCATACGTCAGTCACTCAATTCTGACGTGTTCAAATGGCTCTGAGCACTATGGGACTCAACTGCTGAGGTCATTAGTCCCCTAGAACTTAGAACTAGTTAAACCTAACTAACCTAAGGACATCACAAACATCCATGCCCGAGGCAGGATTCGAACCTGCGACCGGAGCGGTCTCGCGGTTCCAGACTGCAGCACCTTTAACCGCACGGCCACTTCGGCCGGCATTTTGACGTGTTTTTCCCACTGACTGTAAAGTACAAATTCGAGACAAAACTCCTTTCAACTAGTTTTTCAAACTCGCTACTTCATACAACCACTGATAACAGCCGGCCGGAGTGGCCGTGCGGTTCTAGGCGCTTCAGTCTGGAACCGCGTGACCGCTACGGTCGCAGGTTCGAATCCTGCCTCGGGTATGGATGTGTGTGATGTCCTTAGGTTAGTTAGGTTTAAGTAGTTCTAAGTTCTAGGGGACTGATGACCACAGATGTTAAGTCCCATAGTGCTCAGAGCCATTTGAACCACTGACAACAGTTGAAAATTAAGTCAAATTTCGAGCTGAAGCCAGTTGTCAACCGAGTTTGTTGGAGTTGGTTTTCGGTGTGGAGGTACCTTTAGAGATGGAGCGCAAGCTGGGAGTTGTTAAGAATGGGAACTGAAATGGAATACCCTTTCAAAGGAACCGCCTCAGCATTCGTCTTAATGGATGAAGAGTCATAATGGAAGACCTAAATTTGGATGGCAACATGGGGAATTGAGCCGCCTTCCCCCTGAATACGACACCAGTCTTTCGACACTACGCCACTCTGCTTGCGCCAACTTAGCGACAGTCTCTGTGATGACTTTGAGATGAAAACTTTTTACTCTTTAGTGCAGATATTTTTAGCGCATCTGTTGACTATGGACCGGGGGAAGGAGGGGAGGGGAGGAACCAGTGACAGATGAAAGCTTTAAGTCAATTCGCAATGAGTGCAGCGACAGAGGAAAACATCAAAATTGGAGTTCCTTTCAAGTCTTGAGATGTTTCCTGTACCGAACTCAGAAACAAAATCATTCCCATCTCTTTCAAGGTCTTTCAATATCTCTTTTGCCATTCGGCTTGTGGTTCAGGATCTTCTGGGGAATTTGCTGACCATTCTCATGAGGTATTGTCTACGATCTTCACAATATTTTTGAATTTTTTCATTCATGTTGAAAATATTTAATTATGTTCTAATATCTTCATTTCCTATCTTGTATCTTACTGTGTAGCCCTTCATCTTCCTTAGGAACCTCCGGTCTGCTGTTTGAATTTGATTTTCTAGGATAACCCAGGAACCGCCATCACTTTACAGAATTTCATGATAGTCTCTGTTTATGTTTTATGGCCCAGTGTTCTGCTAATGGTACCACAGACAGCTTGGTACTTGTGTGTTTGATTTTCAGTGTCAGAGTGAAAATCAAAACTTATAGCACAGCCTAAATAAGAGACTTGAGAGACTTGTTATAAAACTCAATTGTCCAAAACAATTTTTGATCTGACTGGATATTTTCCTCGGAGTGCCATTATTTTCATTTTATTACTAGAAATTTTACAGTTGTATTTTTGCATATTTCGTTCAGCTGGTGTACTGACATGTGGAGGTAATTTTCATTCCTTTGAATAATAACGATATCATCAGCAAACCAAAGTTGTTGTTGTGGTTTGATGCAATTCCGCATGCTACTCTATCCTGTGGAAGCGTCTCATCTCCGAGTAACTACTGCAACCTACAACCCTCTGAATATGCTGTATTTATCTCTCGGTCTCTCTCCAGTACTAAACTGGTGATCCTTTGCTGTCTCAGAATGTATCCTACCAACAGATAGATCCCTTCTTCTAGTGAGATTGTGGCACAAATTTCTTTTCTCCCCAATTCTATTCAGTACCTTCTCCTTACTTACGTGATGTACCCCTCTACTCTTCAGCATTCTTCTGTAGCACCACGTTTCGAAAGCTTCTAGTCTCTTCTTGTCTAAACTATTTATTCTATGTTTCACTTTCATACATGCCTACACTCCATACAGATACTTTCCGAAAAGGCTTCCTGACACTTAAATCTATACTCGATGTCAACAAATTTCTATTCTTCAGAAACGCTTTTCTTGCCATTGCCAGTCTACATTTTATATCCTCCCTACTTCGACAGTCATCAGTTATTTTGCTTCCCAAATAGCAAGACTTATTTACAAGTGTCTACTTTCGTAATTTAATTCTCTCAGTATCATCTGATTTAATTCGACTACATTCCATTGACATTGTTTTGCTTTTGATGATGTTCATCTTATATCCTCCTTTCAAGACACTATCCATTCCGTTCAACTGCTCTTCCAAATCCTTTGCTGTCTCTGACAGAAGTACAGTGTCATCGAAAAACCTCAAAGTTTTTATTTTTCTCCATGGATTTTAATTCTTACTCTAAATTTTTCTTTAGTTTCCTTTTCTGCTTGTTCAGTGTCCAGACTGAATAACATCGGGGACGGGCTGCAACTCTGTCTCATTCCCTTCTGAACTACTGCTTTTCTTTCATGCCCTTATAACTGCCATCTGACTCCGGTACAAGTTGTAAACAGCCTTTCGTTCTCTGTATTTTAGCCGTGAAAAACAGTATTCCAGTCAACATTGTCCACAGATTTCTCTAGGTCTACAAAGGCTATAAATGTAGGTTTGCCTTTCCTTAACCTATCTTATATGAGAACTCGTTGGGTCGTATTGCCTCGCATGTTCCTATATTCAGGTGTTACTCATTCATTATCTTAATCCTTTTGTTTACCTTACATTTCCATTTTCGAAGAATAAAGACAATGTAAATATTAAAACGGGTGGGTAATAATCCACACCCTTGTCTAAGACATCGGTTAGGAATTATTTCTTCTAACCGATTTCTACATGTGTTTATTACAATGTGTGTAATTTTCTTAAGACTTTTCACTACCTCTATTATGCGATAAGGACATGCACATTCAGGCATAATACTTCTTAGGCTGTCACAGCTCGCACGGTCAAAAGCCTTGCCAAGGTTGCACTTTGCTGTAATTTGTCAGAAATTTCCAGAATCTTTACTGTCCACCGTACAGGGTTATTCGTAAGTACCTCCAGGTTTTCAGAAGATGACTGCATGAGAAATACAACGCTAACGGTATAATGGCACGTATCAGTGGATAGAACGTCTCTCTAATTTTCAGTTCCTAATACGCGCAATTGCGTAGTTGCAGGCATGTCAGAACATGTAGAAAAATCATCCGCTCCGTATTATCACCTCGAATTAGTTCGCGCCTCTAAATAAGCGACCAAGTGAACAGATTACTGAAACAAGCTACTGTCACGCCTTCCCGAGCAGTTTGCGGCAGCGACTACAATGAACTGCGCGCACGTATTGAAGTTTATCATGATGTAGATATCTGTCCATATTGGGTATCTGTCATGTGAGTCAAATACACGGAGAGCTGCTCTCTCCACTGTTATGTGTCTATTTTCTGTATGTCCTGTACTAAGGCAGGTTCTGTGATTGATCAGGCAAATTGGCATGTATGCTGTTACAATGGCGGCCGATCAATTGCGTCATCTTATATCAAGATTTCCACGTCGCCTCGTCTCAAATTAGTGCTGAAACAGATAAGTATGAATTAGGACAAGGTAGATACAATGATTCGTTTTAACAAGAACATGTCAGAGTTTAACCGATATATTGACATAAAATATGCAAACATTAAAAACACCGCGCCTCCTATCAAAGCGTGAGTCTACATCGGAAGCTAAACCGGAAGAGAGTGAGGGAGACAAGAGCCCTCGCTAAGGAAACTGAAATCATTTGTTTCAACAGACATTAGTTCACATTTGAAGAGTCACAGATTACGCTCACATAATTTTCTACTACGTCGCGTCGTTTCACCTCTGGAGCGGTCGCTTATGCAGTTAATTTAGAAAAAGGGTATGACAACTTTAGGTTGAATATTACGATTTATGCACGCATAGTGTAGAAAAATGTATATTTTGACCATATAAAGACATACTTACACCTTTTGTAATAATAGGTCATATTTCGGTCAGCTTTGCCATAATAGGTCATATTTCGGCCAACTTTTGGAACAAAAGCATATATTAGTCATTTCTTTAAGGACATAAAAATAAGAATATGAAAAAATTGCTGACATGACAATGTATCAGACGATATTTTCCAAATGAAAACAGCCGTTACTTGACGAACTAGTAGGCAAGCAGCGTAGTACTATAGTTGGTTCACTACGTAAGACATTGTTACACGGAGTCGACAAAACGCTCTCAAAGCCAACGAACACGGCTTCCGACGTAATGAACATCGCACACGTGGTCACGCTATTCTGCTTGAATGCAAACTCAGTCTCGTTCAACATACCGAAAGTTAAGTGCTCCAACAGCAGGAAGTTGCGAGGTTTTGTTCAGGATTTAGGAGAGAAGTTTTTCAGCTGTGACGGGGAAATATTATCTTCTAAACTATATGAAATTAATGTAGTGCAGAAAAGCGCTTTATTGTGCAACAACACGGTAATACCGCCAAACACAGCAGTTCTGTGAAGAGAAGTGCTGAAAGCGACTGCAGACAGACACTGTTATTTAAGCAGACAGGCCCATCTTCAACTGTAAAATCATTATTCAAGTACTTGTGTGAGTTGGCGATATCTTACAACATCCCATTGGAGAATTCAAGTTGTTGGAGAAGCACACAACACATTCAGTTCGAGATGAATCTACGTTGAGATGTTCACCGTAATACGAATTAGTGTTTCTGGCCAAAAGGTCTGGGTGTCCAAAGATGAAACCACCGATGCGGGCTGGCGATATGTTGCAAATGTTGTTATTGGTATTCTAAAAGCTGATGGGCCTGGAGAAATGGTCCTCCTGCCGTGTGAAGTTCTCGAGACACTAAAGAACTCGACAACTGTCATTTTGTTTGACAACTATGTGAAGCTACTGAGGCCGGATGGTGTGAACGGAGACAACGGTTTCTTGCTAGTAGCGGATGATGCTTCATACGTCTAAACCAGCCAAGGGGCTTCAGATCCTCTACCCCTGTACGGTGTACGTTAAGTGCCTTGCTCAAGCATTACTCAGAGTTGCAGAAGAGTGATGATCAAATTATCTTCATGTATACAAATTAATTTCATTTGGCAATTCACGGAACAAATGCCTACGCTGCCTCCCTCCCTCCCACCACCTCCCCCCACCACCCACCCCCCGCCAACCCCGCCTCCCAATCAGCCTATTCTTTCAACATAGTGTTCTTGGCTTAACGCTGCTGAGCATTACTGCACCAATTACACCAAAATAAAGACAATCTTGTGAGCTTGATAGCGATGATTCATATAGTAACAGAACTGTGGAAGAGGTCATGACAGATACCTTGCCTACAAACTTGTCCTACATCAACCCCAACTTTCCAGTCATATCAAAAGTTATCACTAGAATAGAAGCTGCTGGTAATCAACTGTGTGATGCACTGGATATTATGCAACATGTGCAGAGCGAGTTGGGTCGAGCTCGTGGTCATGTGGCTGACAAAGTTAACAACAAATTGAAAGGTATTCTTCAGCAGAGTCCTGGATACTCTACAATGTCCATAATTAGTGAGTCTTTGTGGGAACGCCATAACGTTTGAAGACAATGAACCGAAGTTGGCATGCAGTGACCTCGCCACCTTCGAATGCGATCCTGTGACATCCTATGATGTGGAGAGGTGCTTTACCAGGTACAGAACTATCCCCGATGACAACTGTACGTCTTTAATAAAGAAAAACCTGAAAATGCACGATGTGCTCCAGTTCAGCTCTGCAGAAACTGAAAATTGACGATACGTGTTAACTAACTTCGAATACTTTGAACAAGTTGTGTGCAGTATTAAAAACATGGGTTTACTATTTGGATTGGTGTTATTGTTTTCGCTGTATGTCGCGATTTTTGCACATGCAGACAACCCCAAAATAAGAGCTAGTTAGTTTCAAACACTCCAGAAAATAATTACTGTACTCACAATTTGTTCAGAAGTGAAAGTTGTATTACACAGACTGGACACATTGATCAGGTTACCTTCCATTAGGAACGTGGGTGCACTCAGCGACTGTGATCTGAGTAATAAATTATACAACTCAGCTATCAGTCGTCCTTTTTTGCAGGTTTTATTTGGCAAATCCAGATTTCGGCTAGTGCTTAGCCATTATCAATGCACTATTTCCTAGTCTCAATGCATGTAAGTTCCCTGTTGTTCGGGCGTCAGTCAAGTTCTTTGAACTGTGGCACCTTGTCATAATAGAAACGAGCCAAGCAAGTATAAATACTGGCTGCTGCGTCCAACACTCTGAATGAAAGTACTTTGTGGTTGACATTTCAGCGTGTCGAGTGGTAGGGGCCAGCCGCGGTCCAATTGCAGTCCTTTATTGAGCGCCACATACTCCCCGTGTTGTCTGTCTTGTGGGCACGAGCAGCTCCTGAAGCATGGTTGTGTGTACACCGGCAACACTGCCCACACCAGAGCAATCTGTCGATCGCAAAATTATTTCAATTGGCCAGGGGTTGAAAATACCGATTCAGTTGTAAATTTCTTTTATTATCGCACGACCGGTTTCGGGCTCTTGTAAGTCCATCCTCAGGTGTTGTAGTGGAAATAGCAAGAGACGGGAGATAATTTTCACACACAACAACACACATAAAAACAAAAAAATTAATACAAAAGTTAAAAAAACTTTTAGAAAACATTTCAAAACCGCCTGTCGGGCTAGGTGCTGTGAAACATACGTCAATGCGGAAGTGACACTAGACAGTACTACGGACGACTGCCTGGGTAGGGAAATAAACAAATAATAGCAGGACACTCACATTGTGCTGTGGGCCCCGAGCGTCGCAGTGGACGTGCACTAGGCGCGGTGTGCTACCTATGAGCGCAGAACAGGGAGTTGCGGATGCGAACGAGGTAGCAGAGTGGTAAACCAGAGTGGCAAAAGAGCTGACGGAGAGAAGAACGCGGGGCTACTAGCCCGGCAGTTCACAATTTTAACTATTAGTTTACATTTAAAATGAAAAAACAACAATAAAATTACGTAAAAAATACAAGAAATAAGATAAAAGTGCATTAAGCGTAGTAAAGGAGCGTATTGAACAGGTCAATATAGAACTGCGGTAAAACTGAGTGGAAGCTGCAATACAAAGTTATTATATAAACCGCAAAGCGCAATCAAACTTTCCTTTTACATGAGTGACAAACAAGTTTTAAATTTAGTGGGGATATGTAAGTGGCAACGTGGAACAACGCGCCACAGTCATCAGTTAAAAGTTACAAGCCCTAGTTACTGATCAATCGGGAAATTAGCGGAATCTTGCAGTCTATACTGTCGGAAAGTAAAATGCCAATTAATAGCTAGCACCAGTAGCACTAAAAGGACACATTAAAAGTTGGGTCAATTTAAAATCTGCTAACCGACAGTCGCAACTAATCGAGCATTATTTTGTCCATGATGATCATGCCATCAAGAACAGAGAGGAGTTAATTATACACCTCAAACATGTAACTGTAACAAGTGATACGAATCTAGCATGTCTCCACATCGTAAGCATGTACACGAATATCCCCATTAAAGAGGTGATTACTGTTACTGAATCCGACTTACGGATGTTCTCACGTCTAGATTCACAAAAAAATAATGAATTCCTTCATTTGCTCAGAATTCTCCTGGAGCATATTTACTTTGTCTTCAAAGACAGATTGTATGGACAAACTGATGGGTTAGCCATGGGATACCCCATTGCCAGTATGTTGTTCTTGTTGTGGTCTTCAGTCCTGAGACTGGTTTGATGCAGCTCTCAATGCTACTCTATCCTGTGCAAGCTTCTTCCTCTCCCAGTACCTACTGCAGCCTACATCCTTCTGAATCTGCTTAGTGTATTCATCTCTTGGTCTCCCTCTACGATTTTTACCCTTCACGCTGCCCTCCAATACCAAACTGGTGATCCCTTGATGCCTCAGAACATCTCCTACCAACCGATCCCCTCTTCTAGTCAAGTTGTGCCACAAACTCCTGCCGGCCGGAGTGGCCGTGCGGTCCTAGGCGCTACAGTCTGGAACCGAGCGACCGCTACGGTCGCAGGTTCGAATCCTGCCTCGGGCATGGATGTGTGTGATGTCCTTAGGTTAAGTTAGGTTTAATTAGTTCTAAGTTCTAGGCGAGTGATGACCTCAGAAGTTAAGTCGCATAGTGCTCAGAGCCATTTGAACCACAAACTCCTCTTCTTCCCAATTCTGTTCAATACCTCCTCTTCAGCATTCTTCTGTAGCACCACATTTCGAAAGCTTCTATTCTCTTCTTGTCTAAACTATTTATCGTCCATGTTTCACTTCCATACATGGCTACACTCCAAACAAATATTTTCAGAAACGACTTCCTGAGACTTAAATCAATACTCGATGTTAACAAATTTCTCTTCTTCAGAAACGCTTTCCTTGCCATCGCCAGTCTACATTTTGTATCCTCTCTACTTCGACCATCATCAGTTATTTTGCTCCCCAAATAGCAAAACTCCTTTACTACTTTATCTCATTTCCAAATCTAATTGCCAGTATAATAGCGAATATTTACATCAATCACATTGAACATCAGTTTTTTTTCAACCCACCAACACCTTCAAAGAGTGGTATGCTACAAATGATATGTCGATGACATCATACTTTTGCATAATGGGACCGACGCGCAGCTGCAACTTTTTCAACACGACTTTAAAAAAAATGCACCCCAAGATTAAGTTTACGATAGAATACCACTCTGGCTTTACACTCTCATTTTTAGGTCTGGAAATTTCGTGCAGGACAGTAACGTTCACCTTAACATATTTAGAAAACCAGCTACGAGTAGTTCTATTATTCATTGCTCTTCAGTTCACTCAAAGCAGTCCCTCTCTCAAAAGAAAATTATTTTTGTGGCCTTCAATAGGCTTAACGAATGTACGGCATATGCCTGTTTCCTGTAGTGAGGTCCGCAAGGTTCACGCAGTTCATTTTACATAGCTGTAAAATTATCAAGGTTCAAATGGCTCTGAGCACTATGGGACTTAACTTCTAAGGTCATCAGTCCCCTAGAACTTAGAACTACTTAAACCTAACTAATCTAAGGACATCACACACATCCATGCCCGAGGCAGGATTCGAACCTGCAACCGTAGCGGTCGCGCGGTTCCAGACTGTAGCGCCTAGAACCGCTCGGCCACCCCGGCCGTCGTAAAATTATCCTCTCTTAATAAAAGTTTGCGTGTTTTTCATTTTATCCTGTGATTATGGCACATTATTGTCTGTGGCATTATCTGTTTCGTCAATAATTAAAAATTTGCTTTCTTTCATGATGTAAAATGCATCTCAGGTCTTATCTCATATAAGCCTCTATTAGTTGTCGACTGTTGGTTAGCAGGTTTTAATTTGACCCAACTTTTAATGTGTCCCTTTTAGTGCTATTGGTGCTAGCTATTAATTGGCGTATTACTTCCCGGCGGTATAGACTGTAAGATTTCGCTGCTTTTACTGTTGATCAGTAACGAGAGCTTGTAAGTGGGAGTGGTACACGTGTATGTTCTTTCAACTGATGATTGGGGCGCATTGTTCCACGTTGCCACTTATACATCCCCACTAAATTTAAAACTTGTGTGCCACTCATGTAGAAGGAAGTTTGATTGCGCTTTGCGGTTTATATAACAATTTTATATTGCAGCTTCCCCTCAGTTTTACCACAGTTCTGTACTGACCTGTTCTGTACGTTCCTTTACTACGCTCAATGCACTTTTAACTTGTTTCGTATATTTTTTATGTAATTTTTCTTGCTGTTTCTTCAGTCTAAATGTAATCCACTAATTCAAATTGTGAACGGCTGGGCTAGTGCCCCCGCGTTCTTCTCTCCGTCAATAGATGGCAGCACTTCGCCACTTTGGTTTACCAATTTGCTTCCTCGTTCCCATCTGCTACTCCCTGTTCTGCGCTCATAGGTAGCACACCCTGCCTAGCTCACGTTCACCGCCGCGCTCGGGGGCCACAGCACCAAGTGTAGGCCTAAGTGTCCTGGTATTATTTGTATATTTCCCAGCCCAGGCAGTCGTCGGTAATACTGTCTGGTGTCACCTTCGCATTGCCATAGGTTTCACAGCACGTAGCCCGACCGGCGGTTTTGAAATGTTTTCTAAAAGATTTTAAAAACATTTGTATGAAATTTTTTGTGTTTTATGTGTGTTGCTGCGTGTGAAAATTATCTCCCGTCTCTTGCTATTTCCACTACAACACCTGAGGACGGGCTTATAAGAGCCCAAAACCAGTCGTGCGATAATAAAAGAAATTTACAACTGAAGCGGTATTTTCAACCCCTGGTATAATGCTCAGTTGCAGATGTTCTTCCGGCAAGATTGTTTGTAATTTTAATTGGAGTATAACACTATTAGGCTACTGCTACAACCTTTGTCAAGAGCTACTCCACGCCAGTCTTCGATTTGATGTGTGTCACCGAGCCTCGTTTACAACCAGCTGTCACTTCTGCGAGCTGTTGGTCTATGGACCGTTACTACACCTGATGCACTATCGCCAGAACGGTTACCCTTTGGCTGGGTCTCCTCCAGGTTGTCATCAATTGGCTTCTGGGCATCTCCGAGGGGACCATATAGTATGAGGATATGTTGTGATCATTTTGGACACGTCATACCGTAGAAGTACTTAAGGGTAATACAAGGAACCGACATAAAATGTGACGTCCACGTAAGATCATTACTAAGCAGGGAAGTATCAGCGTTAGGAAAGGTGACTGGAAGACTTAGATTTGTTGGAAGGGTTTTAGAAAAGTGCAGGACATCTCTGAACGAAGTCACAGTAAGACGCGCTACTGGAATTGTAGCAGGTCGATGTAGCTCATACAGAACTGTAACAGAAATGCTCAGAGAACTTAAACAGGAGGACATAGTTCTCACCAAAGCCTGTTTGGTAAATATTTAGAACCTGTATTCCAAGAATCTGTGCGCTCATTGTACTGTCAGCAACGTATATCTCGCGTAGGGCACGTGAACTAAGAGGTATCACGAGGGACACAGACGGTCATTTTTCGTTCGCCTAATGCGCGAGTGGAATAGGAAATAATGTTTTTAATACTGGTACTATGTATCCTCCGACATGCAGTGTACAATGGCCTGTACAGTACTCACACTATGTGACCAAAAGTTTCCAGACACCTGGCTGAAGATGACTTACAAGTTTGTGGTGCCCTCCATCGGTAATGCTGGATTTCAGTACGGTGTTGGCCCACCTTTAGCCTTGATGACAGCTTCCACTCTCACAGGCATACGTTCAGTCAGGTGCTGGAAGGTTTCTTGGGGAGTGGCAGCCCATTCTTCAATGAGTGTTGCACTGAGGAGAGGCATCGATGTAGGTCGGTGAGGCCTGACTCGAAGTCGGCGTTCCAAAACATCCCAAAGGTGTGCTGTGGGATTCAGGTCAGGACTCTGTGCAGGCCAGTCAATTACAAAATGGTTCAAATGGCTCTGAGCACTATGGGACTTAACTTCTGAGGTCATCAGTCCCCTAGAATTTAGAACTACTTAAACCTAACTAACCTAAGGACATCACACACATCCATGCCCGTGGCAGGATTTGAACCTGCGTCCGTAGCGATCGCGCGGTTCCAGACTGTATATCGCCTAGAACCGCTCGGCCACCCCGGCCAGCAGTCAATTACAGGGATGTTTTTGTGGGTGTCCGGATACTTTTGATCACATAGTGTGTGTAGGTACAGAAGTACAAGAGAGGCATTGTGCAACACGGTGTGGGTTACTTCTAAATTTATGAGAGTGTACGTTGTTAAAAGAGACAGCCAACATATTGCTCCCTCCAATGCACGTCTCGCGAAATCGCCATAAAGGTAAAACTAAACAGATTCGAGCTCACACGGAGTCTTCTTGCACACCATTCGCAACTGGGAGAGAGGAGAAAGTGAAAAGGGTTCATAAAGTAGCCTCCGCCACACATGATGACGTAGATTACAAAGTATAGATGAAGGTGTAGGTCTGTAAGCTGAGTGGCCACGAAAAACACAATGCATAGAAGAGTGAGTACAACTCGGATAAGTGGTGAACCAGCCTTTAGAAGTTTATTTGATATTTCATCATATCCAGTCTAGTCTTTAATGTACCGGGTGACAGTACTGAACTATATGAAAAAGCCTCGATTAGTTACAAACTGCAGTGAGCGCACACTTTACTCAACATGTACACGTCACTACAAATATTCAGATTTACGTTGCGACATGTTCTATATGCTGCCATCATTGACGATGATGTGGCTTAGACGAAAAGCGAAATTCTGCATGACCAGCTAAAGTGGCGGAATATCGTAGTGTTGATGACTTCCTGAATGGCTGTTTTCAACTCAACAATGGTTTTGATGTTATTGCTGTGCTCTTTTCTTTAATAAAGTCCCTCAAAAAGGTGTCTCACGTGTTCAGATCCAGAGAATATGGCGGCCAATCGAGGGCCATGCCAGTGCCCTCTGGAGCCAGAATGCGGTTCCGAAGTGCTCCTCCAGGACATCAAACACTCGCCTCCTTCGATGGGGTCGAGCTCCGTATTGCATGAACCACATCTTGTCGAAATCAGGATCACTATGGATAATGGTAGTCACCGTGCCCTCCAGTAATGTCGCGCCGATTATTCCGTGGCTGAACATTGCACATGGCAGTCACCCTTGAGAGTAAAGGTACTTCTCGATCGCGAAATGCGGATTGTCAGTCCCTCGAATGTGCCAATTTTCTTATTGACGAACCCATCCAAATCAAAGTGGACTTCGTTGCTAAACTAAACAACAATGCACATACTAATTTCCATCACGCCACGCCGCCAACCATACAATTTGAAGGTCCTAACGCATCTTTCAGAAGTTATGACGATTTTATTTTATATAGTTCAATACTTTTCACCGTGTGTGTTTGCTTTATAGCTGATTGAATTTCAGTGTTGCTTCTTTCCTGGTGCTGGCATAAGACACAGTTCTCTTGGAAAAACAATTTTTGTCACTAGTTCCCTGGCCTGAACACCCACTTGAATCGTCGCCTGTCGAATTATACTATGTATATACAGAGACCCACCACGAAGGAATTATCCGAACGCGACGGAGATCGGTAGATGTGATGTACATGTACAGGCTAACAAATGACTACAATTTCAGAAAAAACTGGATGATTTAGTCAAGAGAAAGAGCTTCAAAAATTGAGAAAGTCAATAATACGTTGGCCTATATGGTGGGCGACAGTCAGCTTGGCTTCCCATCGTTGTCCAGAGCGTCTCCAGACAGGCCTTCGCTGTCATCGAGACTCAGTTCGAACCGGGGCTCATCACTGAAGACAATTCGAGCCCAATCAATGAGATTCTGGACGTGGGAAACTCTATAAAGTTCGATATCCACCCTGTCCTTAATTCCATGCTCTGACGCTTAGACTCTCTGCTCACAGCACATGTTTAACACCATACCGACTTTCCAAAGCCAGAGATCAACTGCAGCTCTGTAATCACATCTATTAATATACAGGTACCCTAGTGCCCGCCGCTACGATGGTAGTGGTAGCGCTGGTGGGCTGTGACAGCACCATCATCATTGCGATGTTGGCGCTCAGCGGCTTCTGCACAGCGACCGACTGCACGGGCTCCTACCTCAACATGCAGGCCATCGCCCCCAACTACGCAGGCACCATCGTCGGCATCGTCAACATGTTCGCCAATCTGACGGGCATCGCAGTCCCTTACATCGTTGGTGCCTTTACCAACACCAATGTAAGTAGTGCCGTTACGTGAAACAGTACATATGACATTTCAAGAAGATGTTTCCGATTCACAAGACTATACCTTCACATGGAAAGAGAGAGAAGCTTTCGATGAGTTTTAACTTACGCTTAGAACTACAATTTTCTATTTCCGAAAGAACAATCTGATTTTACAAGGGTGTAGAAATTATAACAATTCCTGAAGATTTTACTGGAACATTCTTCACCTAAGTAATACTATTAAAATATCTTATTTAAAAGATTTAATAAAACTCAGTACAATAACAATATAGTTCGTTGACTTTTTTTAATATTTTTTTACCCTTTGCATTTCAGTCGTGTAAATTTTTGGAGCATTGTATCGAACATGAAAACCGCAATGTGCGGAAAAATCATTTTTGTTGCAAAAAAGTTTTACGTTGATGGTAAATCCTTTTAAACTTTAACTAGTCCATCATATCACGTAGTTTTTTAAAGAAATTGTCAACTTTTTTCTTGTTCAAACCTGCTGCTTGCTGCAAAGTCTGGGATTCAGGTGTTCTTAGCGTTAAGTTCTTATGCCTTTACAGACAATTATGGTAAAAGTCTTTACCCGATTTAATTTTTGTTATTTTTAACAGATGTTTTACTTTCAGTTGCTCTGCATTTTGTAAACTAGATTTAATAAAGCATATAGGCTGTCCAGGATAAACGTATAATAATATATAATTTAATAACTTGAGACGTAATTGAGATATTTATTGACGTAAATGAGTATTTATTGGCAGTTTTCTTCTACAGGTTTGGTTCGTGTTTGTTTGCAGCAGTTGATACTGCATGTGTATGCGCTTAACTGCTTTGTTCACGTAAACTCGCGTCACTACTGACACACATATGGACTTCATAGCAGAAGGTGTTCGGTATGCTGTGCTACAATTTCTTCTTGACGTGATCTTTTAGCGAGATGACGCACGATACCATTTTGCGAACGTTGTGAGGGATTTTATGTAACATGAGTTCTCAGATAGCTGCACACGGAGAGGTAGTCCATTGATTTCTTGGTCCCGTAGAAGCCTAGACATTACGCCACTTGATTTTTTTTTCCTTGGGGGTTTAACAATAATGAAGTGTATCAAATACCATTTCGTGATTTAGCAGCTCGGCGTCATCGCATTCGTGCAGCTATCGCAGATGTTACACTTGGAGAGAAGTGGAACACAGATTAGATATCTGTTGGGCCACTTACGTTGTGAGTATCGAGGTGTATTAGACGTATAAAAAAGTTTTGAGTTACCATACTTGTAGAAGCAAACAGCCAATAAATATCTCAATTACATCTCAATTTGTTACATTTTATATAACAATATGTCGAACCCGGACATCCTGTATTTACTAAAAAGGCTTAAGCTGGTTATCTAAATTTTTAACATGATCGTCCAATACTCTTTCCACTTTGTCACTGAATATTGTCTGGTAAAACTCATTATTTCTTCAAACAGGGTCCACAGCCACCTATTTGCTTTCTCATAAGCCTTACGTCTGTCACCTAACGACCCCTTGTAACTGAATACTTCTGACTCGCTTTCCTGATTGTCATTGCAAGAAGTTTGACTTCTTCTACGGCCACCTTCATGTTATTTTTATATCATTTATAACCTGCCTGGATCTATTGCCCAGATAGGGTAATCAGTTATATGAATGCGTGGTTTCTGTTCTTTTAGGCAATGGATCCGCTTTCTTCAGTGCGGATGCACAAGTATGTCCGACCTCGTGTGGGAATCTCAGAGTAGAGGTAATGGAGAAAATGGACAGGGACAGCGGATAGGTGGTGCTCGATGGGAGTGTGGATCAGCCGTGAGGCGTGCCGAGGTAGTCCGCGCAGATGCGATAACGCTGTGTCCCGGATGGCGCAGTGCTTGACGCACCTGTCAAGTAAGCAGGAGATCCCGGTTTCGAAACCTGTTCCGTCCTACACATTTTCACTCGTCGCCGCCGATTCCGCGTAATGTCCCAATGCAGCTACATCAGTGACGCCCTCCCTTTCCTTTCCTTTCCTTTCCTTTCCTTTCCTTTCCTTTCCTTTCCTTTCCCTTTCCCCTGTCCACCTTCAATTTACATGCAGTAGACATTAATATTGGGAGTGTATTCTGTTCGAAACACAGACATAATTTTTTTTAATAGTTGGCCAAGTACAAGCAGGACTAGCGCACTGCGGGTTCTGTACAAACTTAATTGTGTGAGTAGATGGTTCATCCATGTCGGGAATCAAGAATCTTTGAGATTTTTAGCTTTTATCTATACCGTTACTGGCAAGATATCAGTCCTGGGAATATCAAGACCGTAACAAATTTTCTACAGTAGTTTCTGAGACTAGCTCACACATACAAAAAGAAGTGAACAGCTGACTTCAGTTTATATACGTAGAGAGAGAGAGCAGATTTAATATTTTTTATTTACTGAAAAAGACTAGAACTGTAGGCAGAGAGAGAATTCCCCCAGTAGACAAAATTGCAGAGTGACAGTTTGTAACACATACATCTTACACTCTAAATACCCAGGATGTAGCATTCAGTCATATGATCTGCTGGTCATAGCTTCTAAATTTGATAGTACTTGTAATCCAATTGTAAACTCCTAGCTCAATTACACTATGTTGTGTGTGCTGCATCGTGGATACCCCATCTTCAAAGAGAGAATACAAGTGTGCATTCATCAATGCAATAAAAAGAAATCTACTGTGTATAATAGTTTGCATTAGATCCCTGCCTGTCAAATACAACTTAGTCACATGCAGTAAGTGCTTTGAAAACCTTGCTGAGGTGTAGATGGAGCCTACAATGTTTTCCCCGTTCTTTTTATAAGAATAATAGTAATAATAATAATAATAATAATAATAATAATAATAATATGACACTTATGGATAATAAATGTATCATACTCAAAGCTGTTACAAGATTCCATTGAAACACTCATTTTAACGCCGAGCATTTCCAATTTGTAGCAAGATCAAATTTGTTTGTTTGTTAAAATAATAATAATAATAATAATAATAATAAAAACCCGTGGAGGCCCAGGAAAAGAATAGGCCTTCGGTATGTTCTGCTAGTCTTTAGCCAGAAATTTGCTATTTTATCTTTTCCAGGGGCTATCCAGTTGTGCGTAGAATTAATTGCTCGGGTGACTTCATGTTGCAAAATTATCACTTCAGGCATTTGTGGTATCATTTTGTATGTGTCTGTTTCTGCTTGTATCCACCGTGCATGTCTCTTATGTTGTACCGGGTTTGACCACATGTTGCTCCAGAAGTGTTCCATGTCTGTTATGTTTGGTGGGTTATCTATTTTAATGTGTGTGTTATCTATTGTCTGGTAAAATCTCTTTTGGTTCGTGTTGAATGTTTGGTTTTGTTTCCATCTATTTTCACTTTTTTTGTATCTTCTAAGTCGCTTGGCCAACGCTTGTAATTTCCGCTTCTTTTCATCTAATTGCTCTATCGCTTCTTGTTGTGAGATTTTACCTAATCTTTTTCGTTTTTTGTCTGATATTTCATTTCTTATAAATTGTGTTAGCTGTCCGATGTCTTTTCTCAGTTTTTCTATTCTGATCTGTAGCCTGCATTGCCATGCTGGTTTTGTGGGTTTCTTCTGTGTTCTGATCTCTGCCTATTGTGTATATTTAGTGTAGTGAGTGCTCCTACATAAACCAGTAGTTGTAACTCTTCCATAGTTGTATTTTCATTTATTTTGTTGTGTATGATTGTGTTGATAGTTGTTATTGTTGTTTCGACTTGTGGGTTATTTGGTGGTCTATGCAAGAAAGGTCTAATGTCTGTATTTGTGTCTTTGTATTCTATATACGTTATCTGAAATTTTTCTTCTATATCTAACATGTGTGTCACTTCATGTTCTATTTGTGCTTGTTCTGGTGGCCATCTTAAGATGTCATTTTCCTCTGATTGTTTAACTGATGTGTGGTGTTCTTTGTTTGTTTGCTCTTGGATGTTTGCTGTATAGATGCAGAGGTGACATATCAAGCTAAACCTAAACAAAGGTCACTACACTACGCATTCATTGATTACCAAAAAGCTTTTGATAGTGTACCCCACTCATGGTTACTACAAATATTGGAAATATACAAAGTAGATCCTAAATTGATACAGTTCCTAAACATAGTAATGAAAAACTGGAAAACCACACTTAATATCCAAACAAATTCAAATATTATCACATCACAGCCAATACAGATTAAGCGTGGAATATACCAAGGAGACTCATTAAGTCCATTCTGGTTCTGCCTTGCTCTGAACCCACTATCCAGCATGCTAAATAATACAAATTATGGATACAATATTACTGGAACATACCCACACAAAATCACACATTTGCTATACATGGATGATCTAAAACTACTGGCAGCAACAAAACAACAACTCAATCAATTACTAAAGATAACAGAAGTATTCAGCAATGATATAAATATGGCTTTTGGAACAGACAAATGTAAGAAAAATAGCATAGTCAAGGGAAAAAACACTAAACAAGAAGACATATTGGATAACCACAGCGACTGCATAGAAGCGATGGAAAAAACAGATGCCTATAAATATCTAGGATACAGACAAAAAATAGGAATAGATAATACAAATATTAAAGAAGAACTAAAAGAAAAATATAGACAAAGACTAACAAAAATACTGAAAACAGAATTGACAGCAAGAAACAAGACAAAAGCTATAAATACTTATGCTATACCAATATTGACCTACTCATTTGGAGTAGTGAAATGGAGTACCACAGACCTAGAAGCACTCAATACACTTACACGATCACAATGCCACAAATATAGAATACGTCACATACATTCAGCAACAGAAAGATTCACATTAAGCAGAAAGGAAGGAGGAAGGGGATTTATCGACATAAAAAACCTACATTATGGACAGGTAGACAATTCAAGAAAATTATTTCTAGAACGAGCAGAAACTAGCAAAATACACAAAGCAATCACTCATATAAATACATCGGCTACACCACTGCAATTTCATAACCACTTCTATAACCCTTTGGATCACATAACATCAACAGATACGTAGAAAGTAAATTGGAAAAAGAAAACACTACATGGCAAGCACCTGTATCATCTAACACAGCCACACATCGATCAAGATGCATCCAACACATGACTAAGAAAAGGCAATATATACAGTGAGACGGAAGGATTCATAATTGCAATACAGGATCAAACAATAAACACCAGATATTACAGCAAACATATTATTAAAGATCCCAATACCACAACAGATAAATGCAGACTTTGCAAACAACAAATAGAAACAGTAGACCACATCACAAGCGGATGTACAATACTAGCAAATACAGAATACCCCAGAAGACATGACAATGTAGCAAAAATAATACATCAAAAGCTTGCCATACAACATAAACTTATAAAACAACACGTTCCCACATACAAGTATGCACCACAAGATGTACTGGAGAATGATGAATACAAATTATACTGGAACAGAACCATTATAACAGATAAAAAAACACCACATAACAAACCTGACATCATACTCACCAATAAAAAGAAGAAATTAACACAACTAATCGAAATATCTATACCCAATACAACAAATATACAAAAGAAAACAGGAGAAAAAATTGAAAAATACATCCAACTGGCTGAGGAAGTCAAGGACATGTGGCATCAGGATAAAGTTGACATTATACCAATTATATTATCAACTACAGGAGTCATACCACACCATATCCACCAGTACATCAACGCAATACAGCTACATCCAAGCTTTTATATACAACTACAGAAATCTGTAATTGTTGATACATGTTCAATTACCCAAAAGTACCTAAATGCAATGTAACATATACTGTACAGTTAAAAGGAAGTCACACTTGATCAAGGTCCGCGTCACTTTCCATTTTTGACCAGACATAACGTCTGAGAGAAGAAAGAATAATAATAATAATACCTGATGGCGAATATTAAACCATAAGGTGCAGACAGACACTCACTGGCTGCCAGACTGAGAGCACTATCAGATGAAAACTTCCCTAACGTTCGACAAAGTCTGCAACACGCTGCAAATGTGTACCTCTTTGAGGAATATCCAAAAAACCAACTTTTCTACTATGTCATTCATGTCGAAAGAATAATGTAAATTACTATGTATATAGCAGAACCGAAAAAATGGCTAAAATTATGATAAATCACTTAAAAATAGGCAAAACGCTGAACAATAGAGGAAGCCCAACATCTGTATCGCCCTTTCGGCATACTATATGCACACTGCATACCACTTATTAATGGATGATACAAACTGAATGTTTTGCGATCAGCACCCTGCTCTTTGTGTGTGTATGTGTATGTGTGTGTGTGTGTGTGTGTGTGTGTGTGTGTGTGTGCGCATGCTCGTGCATGTATGTGTGTGTGTGTGTGTGTGTGTGTGTGTGTGTGTGTGTGTGTGTTTGCTTCTCTTATGTGCACATACGTTTTTGAATACTGGGAGGTTGCCATGCTGTTGGTAGGACAACACACTCATTTCAACACAAACTATGGCGTCATACACTTGTTAATAGTGTAAGGATGAAGTAGATTTGGCATACAGCAAGAGTTTATTTACTTAGCTATCGAGTTGTGGTAGGTTATTTGTATTTATATGCCTTCTGAATCTTTTTTGTTCTACCTGAGAGCACTGGTTGAAGGCATTCTATGTGCTAGTGGAACACAGCATCTGATTCTACCGTTACGCAGACCTCGTATTAATGTCCAGATACTTCTGACCATGTATAGTCCACGTAGTTTGCATATCACTAAGATGAAAGTAGGTTGTCAAATAAGTTTTGTTCTAATTTCTCTGGTGCACAGAGTGACGACAGACATGCTGAATGTTGTGTAACCTTATGTGGCTGGCTGGTGGGCACGCTATGGTGTGGGATGGTGTGGGAAGAGGGGGGGGGGGTAGACAGCGAGCTGCCTATGTGGAAGACATGTGTGTATGGTAGCTCAGAACTGAGTCAGCATCCACTGTGGACACATTGTGCACCACATGTGACCCATGCTGGGCAGCCCCAGTCATTGGCCAGTGTGATCTGGACTCTAGTTGGCGTGATAAAATCTTTGTACCATTTTTACCCCAGAGTGAGCTACAGTGTAAGTGGTTATCCCATAGTAAATGACTCACTGAACGGTGCATACTGCCTCCCACATTCCTTTCTAAGTGATGATATCTCCTGATGTATTGCATTTGTGTATGTATGTGTGTGTTTAGGAAAGTCTGCGTGTGTGTGTGTGTGTGTGTGTGTGTGTGTGTGTGTGTGTGTGTGTGTGTGTGTGTGTGTGTCTGGTGTGACTGTAGATCCTAATTGCCAAGTGTTATTTACAAGTACACAGTACATGAACTCCTCCTCTTAGTAAATGTCAGAGTGTGTAGGCTTTTTTTTTAACAAGTCTAAGTTTCAGATTAGTATATATATATATATATATATATATATATATATATATATATATATATATATATATTTCCAAGACTGTAGCATGATTTCAATTGATTAAGCATCTTTATTGTTTAAATAATGCACTGTGATACTTGTCAATCATGAATGCCTAGTCCTTCCCAGACACATAGGTGAGTGATGGTGATGGTCACACCATTTTACCTGCCATGCCAATTTGCCAATTTTATGGCCTATCCTGCGAATTTGCCACTTTTACTGCCTGTCCTACCATCACCTTACCAATTTTACGGCCTGTCTCTCCAATATGCCGCTTTTAGTGCCTATGCAACCAACTTCCTGGCAATTTTATGGCATACCCTTCCGACTTTAACAATCTGTCCTATCAGTTTCCAGATTTGGTGTCAAATTAATTATGGACCTCTCACTATATAGCGTAGATATTGAATGATGAGAAACTGCCTGAGAGCAGTATAGCCCTGCTTGTATTCGCCAAGAGCACGATGACATCGATGAGCAATTGGGCGAGAGAAAAATGGGGAGTTGTGGGGAGGGATAGATGGAGGGAATAGGAGAAGTAGGGGTAGGGGAGGGGTGGGACTGGGGAGTGTGGGAAAGAGAGGAGGGGAATTGGTGGGGAGGGGACGGGTTGACTTTGGATGTAACTTGTGCAATTGCATCAGCTGTAATCTGACACCGGAAATGATGCCTTAACTGATCGAGAATCTACTCATTGTGTCCCGAATTTCCTTATTCAATCTATAACACAATACCTTCATGATCACCGTTTGACCTAGTTATCACCTCCATAAAACACTCAAGTTACAAAGCTGTCCCTTCACAAAGGGTTTCATAATGTAGTTGTGATATGTTTTCTGGTACAAGCTTTTCAGCTGGATGCCATTTGGGTTCTTGTATGTCCATATTTCCGATGTGATTGTGATTAATGCATTTAGAACATAATGTTGTGTTAATATGAAGTCTGTAACTTCTATTTTACTAATTTATGAATGTGCCAGAATGATGTAAAACCAGCTAAAACCTAGAGCCTGACAGATATTCATATATTGGCATTACTTGAGATCCTTAGATACCATCTTGAGACGGCATGCATCAAATAGAAAATAAGTATAGCCTTCTTTTTGTAACTACAGCAAACACGAGCAGCTTGGAATGCTGTCTTCTACCTGTCGGCTGGGGTGGCCACTGTGTCATACTTAATCTATGCTGTGTTCACCACGACTGAAGAGCAGCCGTGGAATGTGCCACCATCAGGTAAGTGCTGAAAAGTAAAGAGTTAATTATATTTAATTTAATTTACTTATTTATTTAACTTAGTCATATTAGATCTTTCAGAGCCTCTATTACATTGGATCAGATTTTAATATATACAATACTTTTTACAGCACATTTCCTTAAAGAATTATAATGATCTTAATATGATACATGATAATGAAGTTATAACAATAGAATTAAAAACTGATTGACACATGATCTAATGTACCTCTTGCATATAAGATAACAGTACTTATCCAATAAACATGCAGTTACTTAAAGAATCGAACTCCCATGTAGGAAACAGCTTAAAATCACTGATTAATTTACAAATGAGGTAATGTGTTAAATATTTGATGTTAATTATGTAAACAAGAAAAAGTTTAGGAAGGTTTGAAATTATGCTTAGAGTTTGAAAGTCGCTAAATTCTCTCATTATGAAACACTGGATGAATATAGTGTTGGTATTTTTCGCTCCATTCTAAGCAAAGCAGGTTTTTCACGCATCTCGATGTTTATGACGTAAAATATTCTGAAAAATGTGTCGTACAATGATATAATTTCACAGTAACATACAGCGGTATATGTGGATACCGTCTGAAAACTGTGCTGCGAATAGAATCGATAGCAAAGAAATAATAAATTAGAACTTCATGTCAAATGCTGAAGATTTAGTGCATGAATTGCGAAAGTGTATAAGGAGCAGTCAAATGGAAGTGAGACAGACGGAAGAAAATAAGGAAAGCGTTTATTAGTTCAAAAGTTATCACCATAACTGGTAATGCATTTATTCCACTGCAAGACAGGACGGTCGGTACCTTCGCGGAAAAATGATTGTAGTTGCCTACGGAATGCACTTACCACACTGTGAGACAAGACAGTCAACGCCTTCATGGAGAAATGTTTGTGGTTTCCTACAGAATCATGATTATACGCCGGCGTACACCTCTTCATCCGAAGTATATCGACGGCCACGAATGTCTGTCTTCTGGGATCCAAAAGTGTGCCAATGTTATGTCGCCAACGTTGTTTCGACTACGCTGCAGAAGTTTCACTGGGAAGCCCTTACACGTCCTCCATATAGTCCCTATCTCTCCTCACGCTAGTCCATATTTTTGGATCACTGAAAAAAGTCATTCGTCTATTTGCTTCGGACAAAGAGGTCGACGCCATAGTACAATCATTGTTCCGCAGACAACCGCAAACATTTTTTCATGAGGGCATGTCTCATAGTGGTATAAGTGCATTAACAGGTATGGTATCACTTTTAAAACAGCAAACAGCTTTCTTCGCTATTTTTCCATTTGTCTAGTATTCATTTAACTTTCCCTTATGATATAAACATCTTTCCTTTCATCGTTTTGGGAGGTTGCGGCAAAAATAAAAAGTTTCGTAAAGATTTGGAATTATGTGTAAAGCTTGTTGGAAGTCGTTAAACGCTTTCAGTGTCAAATACTGGTATTTGCGCGCCATCAGTTACACTGCCTCAAGAAACACAGTTTCAACGACAATGCTTGTCTTATTGTTATAACTTTTAACTCAAGATTATACCTCTTAATGATCGGATTATGACAGCATTTTAAATTTGGCCAATAATTACGAGAAACATTGAAAACAAATATTTTGTTGACACCGCAAACCGTTACATAGTCTATCTGCTACTGATATCGGGTTCCTGGTTAGTACTTAGTAATACAGGTAAGAACGAATAGAATTAATATTAGTTTGGTACATAAGTTCGTAGTGTTTTTTTTGTTCTGCATGTTGGAATTCCTGTTGCTATGGGTTTATTTATCAATTGTCATCTTTTATTTGTTGTTCACTGTTGCTGTTTTAGTTTACGTACTGTAATTTTGTCATTGGGAGATAGTGAGTGCAGCTGTGGACGCTACAAAACGGAATGCCAGGCGGAGAAATCGGAACATTTCCGACATATTGTTCTGTTTGAGATCAGTAGAGGAGTGATAGCAGTGGAGGTAGCCAGAAACATTACCGCCGTGTATGAGGATAATGACATTGGACAGAACACAACAAAAAAATGGTTTTCTCGCTTTAAGGAAGATGTTTTTCATATTAGTGACTCTCCACGTTCAGGAAGATATTTGGGGTTTCATGAAAATCGTTAAAACGCATTTATGCATCCACATCACCGTACTCGAAAACAGGCAAATATGATTAAGCGCGATCATTCGACCATCGAGTGACTTGCAGCCAAGGGGGCGGGTTCAAAAATCTGTTGTGTGGATACCGTATTCTCTAAGCCAAAACCACAAAAATCGGCTGGTGGCCACATGTACATCCCTGCTTGCTCGTCATCAATTGGCTCGTGAACAACACCGATAATTCGTATCCTGTATCGTTACCGGTGACGAGAAATGATGTCTTTATGCTGACATAAGGAAAAGAAAGGAACGGTTAAGCCTAAACCAATCACAAACTCCCCGTATAAAGAGCTGCTCTCATCCACAAAAGATAATGTTATGCGTCCGGTGGAACAGCGACAGTACGCTGTATTACGAATTGCTTGCCGGGGTGGCCCGAGCGGTTCTAAGAGCTACAGTATGGAGCCGCGCGACC
This sequence comes from Schistocerca serialis cubense, assembly GCF_023864345.2. Taxonomy (NCBI): domain Eukaryota; kingdom Metazoa; phylum Arthropoda; class Insecta; order Orthoptera; family Acrididae; genus Schistocerca; species Schistocerca serialis. The sequence goes on along the minus strand of NC_064641.1, from coordinate 661,357,672 downwards.
GCTACGGTCGCAGGTTCGAATCCTGCCTCGGGCATAGATGTGTGTGATGTCCTGAGGTTAGTTAGGTTTAAGTAGTTCTAAGTTCTAGGGGACTGATGACCACAGTTGTTAAGTCCCATAGTGCTCAGAGCCATTTGAACCATTTTGAACGAATTGCTTCCCCGATGTGTAACCATCACTGCTGACATTTATTGTCAACAACTGAGACGCCCTGAAGACGCAGTCCAGGATCAACGACCAGGAAGACTGCGTTAAGTGATGCTACTCCACGGTAACGCCCTCTCGCATTCTGCCATACAGACAAAAAAAAAAAAAAAAAGCTATACAGGAGTTGAATTGGGAAGTCATCCTGCATCCACCTTCTCTTTTCCGCTCTCTATCGAACAACCTTCAAGAAATTTTCTTTCCGGATGAAAATGTGCTCCGAACATGGCTCGACAAGTTCTTCGCCTCAAAACAAGTTTTCTACAGTCGTGTAATCGAAAAGTTACCCTAGCGTTAGCAGACTGTTGTAAATAGGGAAGGAGAATATATTACTGATAATTAAAGTCTCTTTATAGGTATCTGTTGTGTTCATGAATAAACGCTACGAACTTAAGCAGCAACCCCTTACTAGCGATAATACTCCTAGTGCTAGTAATAACAACAGTGACAGTAGATGATCGTATTTATGTGTGTACGAAGATGATAGTTTTTAATATAGTGAGACTTGAAGGAAAAAAAATGTCAGATAGACCTCACCCGCTAGGAACTTCGGGAAATGAAGACGTTCTGGTGACAAAGAAGGATACAAAGTTGTGATGAGATAATGCAGTGATTTTCAAACTTTTTAGGTCCACGGCTCCCTTGATTTAAACATAACCACCCACAGTTCTTTTCGCATATAACACTCCACTGGAATTGTGAGGTAAATAGACCTACGTTCCGAAAAAAATGAATAACATTATTTATTGCTTTATGAACAGTTGACACACCAATTTCAACCAATTTTTGATGTTAGTGCATCTTATTCTTGCAGTAAAATCACTGGCAAAGATAAGCTTCATTCTTCATCACCAATTCTTAAAATCTCGGTAGAAAATTGTAAATTGCGGATTCCATCTTTTTATCTACATTCGTTTATGATCTGTCTTTCGTGTTGGTGATTGACAACACTGAAAATCCTACCTCGCGCAAGTAGGATGTTGAAAAATTTACTAAAATGGGTTGGGCCATGTTACCCACCTGCGGATACTCTTGCTTCACAAAGCTCTAAAACTGAAGCAGTGTTGGGGAAACGAACTTCGATTTGATAGTAAATAATCAATTCACTATTTTTATAAAACCACGCGACGCCCCCTTCTGCAAGACTGTGACGCCCCTGGGAGCCGTGACGCAAAGTCGAAACCCCTGAAGTAGGGGATTCATATAGAGGAATGGCAGTCATTATTGTTGTTTTACTGCACGGGGTAGCCGTGCGGTCTCAGGAGCATTATCACGGTTCGCGCGGCTTCCCCTGTCGAGGGTCGAGTCCTCCCTCGGGCATGGGAATGTGTGTTGTCCTTAGCGTAAGTTAGTTTAAGTTAGACTAAGTAGCGTGTAAGCCTAGGTACCGATGACCTCAGTAGTTTGGTCCCGTAGGAACTTACCACAAATTCCCAAAAATTGTTGTTTTAGTAGATATGTCATTAGCTCTCATTTGAAACTGGAGACATCATTCAATTCTCTGGTGTAGTGAGGGATATCATTCCAGAGGCAGGTTCCTGCTACTGAAAAGGATGTAGAGAAGGGGACGGGGGGTTGGAGGTTGAACAGAAAGAATTTTAGTCTGATGGGAACGTTTCTGCATTGGTTTCCAGACTTAACGATCGGAGAAAGATATGAGGCAGAATACATGTTCATAATACGATAAAAAGAAACAGAGTTTGTGCAAATTTCTTATGAGATAAAAGAGTAAATACAGAAATGCTCTGCAGTGAACTTCTGTCGTTTTCAGTTCAACCATGTAGGACATACATTTCAAACTTCTGGAACGTTCTCCGTGTTTACATTTTCCTGAACGTGGCTTATCACGTACAAGAATGAGACTCTCTTTGAAAGAACAAACTGTTTTTGCCATAAACGACACTAATGTTTAGGGCTTCCTAAAATGCCTTTGCTCCACTACTCAACTAAAATAAAGAATACTCAGAAGTGATCTTACTTTCCACTCGGCACTGCCTTTTGTTATCTACAAGTAAGATACATCAAAATCAGGATAATATTTCCTATCTTAACGACAAAAGTATCGAAGGTCAAATGAAAAACGCAAATATGTCCTAGAAATGCTTGTGATGGAAAATACTACATCACACCAAAAATATTATACGAACTATGTAGAAGCTCGAGTCTCAACGAATTTCAACAGACGAGTACACCAGAAGGACATATCAATAATTCCCATTTTTCCTCTATCCATATGTTATCTAATATTTTCGTTGACTTTTCTTGCCAGGAGTAGCTGTCATGATATCAACATAATATTATCGAACTCGATCACAGCAGTAAATTGTATTTCAAATGAATACTTGCCAAAATTAGCAACAAATGTGTAGTGAAACTTGATACAGAGTTTCATAATGTTTTAATCCTTTGTCTCTCTTTGTTTCAGAAAGAGCACGCAAAGCGAATACCAGTGAGGGAATCGAGAACACCGCATTTGATGAAGGAGTGATGCAAGCGGTTGACGAAGAAGTAATACAGAGAGGTCATCGGAGAACTGTTATACCGTAGGGTCCGTTCCTTGGACACTGAGTCTCTAAGAGAGACACGCACGCATATAAGGCACTTATATTCTATTTTCGTAAATTAAGGAGATCGTCAATGCCACCAACCGTTTGACATCCCCTGCAAAGGCTTTACCCATTTAGGTCTGTTTTCAGTATCCACACCTATAGCTCCTCCGCAGACCAAAAGTGTGCTTGAGCTTACCACTTCCGTTTCAACTCTCTCCTATACCAACTGCGGATGGAGAGCAAGAAGAGCGACTATGATAAGAGCTCGAATTTCTGAGTGACAGTCATTTCTCGGGGAAGTAATACTTGTACGTTGGAATTTTAGCAGTGAACCTCCCCGTAAAGCACAATGCCCATCTTGTAGTATCTGCAACTCAAGTCGCATGAGTACGCTTGTTACGCTATTGCCCTACATAAACAAACCTGTGGTGAAACGGAATTCTCATCTTCTTTGAATATTCTCCGTCTTCTTTATTAATTCCATATGTTAAGAGAGCGACTGACGAGTGTTCTGTAAGTTACCCCTCTCTTGGGAAAATTACATTCCGTAAGGAATCTTCTAATAAATCGGTCTGGCATGTGCTTCCCCTACAACTAATTTTATCTCGCCTCCCTCAGTTATTCCAAGATTTTTTAAGTTGTCGGGTGTTTATAGTGGTTCGTCGCTAACAGTGTAATCAGACTAACACCACAGGTCAACGAAAAGTGTTTTTTTATTACTTTCTGTCAGGTAATAGTTTCACGTCACTATTTTCGGGCACTGAATCTGTGTCTGACTTTTTTTTTTTGTATCATGTAAATGTATGTGACACTGTGAGTTTGTAATAAACTATAAAATTAGCATAATAATTTGGAAAAAAGTTGAAGTTTCCACCGTGAACAAAGGCTTTTGTTGAAGTATAAACATTAAAATACTTCTTCGATATCTATACAGGGTGAGTCACCTAACGTTACCGCTGGATATATTTCGTAAACCACATCAAATACTGACGAACCGATTCCTCAGACCAAACGTGAGGAGAGGGGCTAGTGTAATTGTTTAATACAAACCATACAAAAATGCTCGGAAGTATGTTTTTTAACACAAACCTACGTTTCTTTAAATGGAACCACGTTAGTTTTGTTAGCACATCTGAACACATAAACAAATACGTAATCAGTGCCGTTTGTTGCATTGCAAAATGTTAATTACATCCGGAGATATTGTAACCTAAAGTTGACGCTTGAGTACCACTCCTCCGCTGTTCGATCGTGTGTATCGGAGAGCACCGGATTACGTAGAGATCCAAAGGGAACGGTGTTGGACCTTAGGTACAGAAGAGACTGGAACAGCACATTACGTCCACATGCTAACACCTTTTTATTGGTCTTTTTCACTGACGCACATGTACATTACCATGAGGGGTGAGGTACACGTACACACGTGGTTTCCGTTTTCAATTACGAAGTGGAATAGAGTGTGTCCCGAAATGTCTGGCCAATAGATGTTCAATGTTGTGGCCATCATTTGCTGCACACAATTGCAATCTCTGGCGTAATGAATGTCGTACACGCCGCAGTACATCTGGTGTAATGTCGCCGCAGTCTGCCACAATACGTTGTTTCATATCCTCTGGGGTTGTAGGCACATGACAGTACACATTCTCCTTTAACGTACCCAATAGAAAGAAGTCCAGAGGCGTAAGATCAGGAGAACGGGCTGGCCAGTTTATGCGTCCTCCACGTCCTATGAAAAGCCCGTCGAACATCCTGTCAAGGGTCAGCCTAGTGTTAATTACGGAATGTGCAGGTGCACCATCATGCTGATACCACATACGTCCACGCGTTTCCAGTGGGACATTTTCGAGCAACGTTGGCAGATCATTCTGTAGAAACGCGATGTATGTTGCAGTGCTCTCCGATACACACGATCGAACAGCGGAGGAGTGGTACTCAAGCGTCAACTTTAGATTACAATATCTCCGGATGTAATTAACATTTTACAATGCAACAATCGGCACTGATTACGTATTTGTTTATATGTTCAGATCTGCTAACAAAACTAACGGGGTTCCATTTAAAAAAACGTAGGTTTGTGTTAAAAAACATACTTCCGTGCATTTTTGTATGGTTTGTATTAAACAATTACACTAGCCCCTCTCCTCACGTTCGGTCTGTGGAATCGGTTCGTCAGTATTTGATGTGGCTTACGAAATATATCCAGCGGTAACGTTAGGTGACTCACCCTGTATACAGGGTGGTCCATTGATCGTGACCGGGCCAAATATCTCACGAAATAAGCTTAAAACGAAAAAACTACAAAGAACGAAACTTGACTAGCTTGAACCCCAATTTTTTATTACATATTCGTGTAGTACGTAAAGAAATATGAATGTTTTAGTTGGACCACTTTTTTCGCTTTGTCACAGATGGCGCTGCAATAATCAGAAACATATGGCTCACAATTTTAGACGAACAGTTGATAACAGGTAGATTTTTTAAATTAAAATACGGGACGTTTGAACATTCTACTTCGGTTGTTCCAATACACGTACCTTTGTGAACTTATCATTTCTGAGAACGCCTGCTGTTACAGCGTGATTACCTGTAAATACCACATCAATGCAATAAAGGCTCAAAATGATGTCCGACCTCAATGCATTTGGCAATACGTGTAACGACATTCCTCTCAACAGCGAGTAGTTCGCCTTCCGTAATGTTCGCACATGCATTGACAATGGGCTGACGCATGTTGTCAGGCGTTGTCGGTGGATCACGATAGCAAATATCCTCCAACTTTCCCCACAGAAAGAAATCCGAGGACGTCAGATCCGGTGAACGTGCGGGCAATGGTATGGTGCTTCGACGACCAATCCACCGGTCATGAAATATGCTATTCAGTACCGCTTCAACCGCACGCGAGCTACGTGCCGGACATACATCATGTTGGAAGTACATCGCCATTCTGTCATGCAGTGAAACATTTTCTAATAACATCGGTAGAACATTACGTAGGAAATCAGCATACATTGCACCAGTTAGATTGTCATCGATGAAGTGGGGGCCAATTATCCTTCCTCCCATAATGCCGCACCATACATTAACCCGCCAAGGTCGCTGATATTCCACTTGTCGCAGCCATCGTGGATTATCCGTTGCCCAATAGTGCATATTATGCCGGTTTACGTTACAGCTGTTGGTGAATCACGCTTCGTCGCTAAATAGAACGCGTGCAAAAAATCTGTCATCGTCCCGTAATTTCTCTTGCGCCCAGTGGCACACGACGTTTGAAGTCGTCGCCATACAATTCCTGGTGCATAGAAATATGGTACGGGTGAAATCGTTGTTTTTGCGATTTTGACGTTTTTAAGATTCTCGATTCTCGCGCAATTTGTCTGCTACCGATGTGCGGATTAGCCGCGACAGCAGCTAAAACACCTACTTGGGAGTCATCATTTGTTACAGGTCGTGGTTGACGTTTCAGATTTGGATGAACACTTCTTGTTTCCTTAAATAACGTAACTATCCGGCGGACGGTCCGGACACTTGGATAATGTCGCCCAGGATACCGAGCAGCATACATAGCACACGCCCGTTGGCCATTTTGATCACAAAAGCCATACATCAACACGATATACCTTTTCCGTAATTGGTAAACGGACCATTTTAACACGGTTAAGGTATCACGAAGCAAGTACCGTCTGCACTGGCGGAATGTTACGTGATACCACGTACTTACACGTTTGTGACTATTACAGCACCATCTATCACAAAGCGAATACAGTGGTCCAACTAAAACATTCATATTTCTTTACGTAATACACGAATATATGATAAAAATGGGGGTTCCTATTTAAAAAAACGCAGTTGATATCCGTGTGACCTATGGCAGCGCCATCTAGCGGGCCAACCAATTGCGCCATCTGGTTTTCCCCTTCAAGGTAGTCGAGTTTCGTTCTTTGTAGTTTTTTCGTTTGATGCTTATTTCGTGAGATATTTGGTCCGGTCACTATCAATGGACCACCCTGTATTAAGTGCCCGCTGGCTTATATTGCCTTTCCATGTTCACAACTAATATTGCTCTTTTACTTAAATTAATTGCCCATTACACTTGTTGTTGAAGTGAGGAACAGCCGATTCTCGCCGTATTGGTAGTCCAGCAATCCTGATACTGTATTTCTATCACTATGACATCTTTATAAAAGTGTTCACCTTGTTTGTCACTGACAGCATGCAAATTTCCGAGGAAAAAGAAGGGTGACTATAAAAAAAGTGAATCTTGAAGTGCATCAAATAGCCTGTCTTTTTGAACTTTTCCATCATAATAGCTACAACAGAAATACGTAATGAATACTTTTATTACTCAAAAATTTAGCAACAGCCTCTATGAAATACAGCCAACCGTCCCTCTCACGCAGTCAGTTTTGATACAAGGTTGAAACTGGTTTGAATCTCAGGTGGAACCAAAACTTTCACAGAGATAACTGGAAAATTCTCTATTTTTGGCTAACGTTTTCAACAGGAGTTTCATTAGGGTCAACGTAATCTCTAGTGGTGGCAACGAAACATTTTTTTTAAAGCTCTTGTACAAAATATGGTGCAGGAAACTGTGGAGTGGCAAGTGATTGTGTGTTGTGTGGGCGCAAATCCTGAATAATTTTTTAATATACTTATTTGCCCATTTCAACAACTCCAATTGCATACACAAGATGACACAAGTATTCAGCATTCAGCTTACCAAAAAGCAAACTTTAATGTTTAACACAATAGAGGACACAACAAACTGATGTGCCCCTTTGAATTCACCAACTTTACAATAAAGGAGACAAGAAATACTGCACCAAAATAATTAAACAACAGAATAAGGAGAACAAGAAAAGACATAACAATCAACCAGCAGAAAAATGCTCCTATCAGAACACACAAAGGCAAATATACTTCTGAAACGTCGAATACCAGCTGCCTCATTCTATCCTGCTCAGCAGCTTTAAGAATTTTCTCAAAAATTTTGGCATGCTAACATATTCACCTTCTTTTTAACGCTTAACACACGTGTCACTCCCACATGCTCCTGTAAATGTAATGCGCTCACACCCGCTAGTCCATGGCTGTAAGTCACTCATACCCATCCACTACCACCTGCCCATTCTCACTCACTCAATCAGCCCAATTCATTGTCATTATCTCTTTGTCTCTCCCTAACTGGCACAGCCTCCTGTCTCATAGCCATAGTCTCCTTCGTTCTGTCCGATCCTCACTATCACTGTCTCCCTGTTGCTCTCTCTTACTGCTAATATCACATTTCTTCCTTCCTTTCTCTTCTCACTCTCTGTCTCTCTCTCTCTTCGTTGTCATTGCCATAGACTGTCACTCTTTATCACTGGCTCTCTCCCAATTCCACGTTTTCCTTCTCTTGATTCCTCTCCCACTGGCACTGCCTTCTTCATTCTTTTCTTAGCAGTTTTCTGTTCCACTGCCACTGTGTCCCTCTCTTTCTCTCACGCTGCCATCGTCTCCTTCGCTCTTTCTATCCCACAATCACTGTCTATTATCTTCTGATTGAGTATTTATTACTTTTCCGTCTCTTTTCCACTGCCAGAGTCTACTTCTGTCTCAGCACAGTAAAGCACGAATATTTTGCACACGCAATATTTTGTAAAATTTTTGAAGGTGCTGAAGAAGATAGAATGAAGCAGGTGGCACCCCACATTTCAGTCAATCTTTCAAACAGGAGCATATTAACCTTCTTTGTGATCCAATAGGAGCATTTTTCAGCTGCTTTCCTTTTTTTGCCTGCTGTAGCAGGGCAAGTCATTCATATGAAAATAACTTCATGGGTCAATAAAATTTTGACGGTTTACTTACAAGGTGTACAGCTTTGCTTCCGCCGTTTTTCCCCCGACATTTGAGGCTTTAAAGAGACAAATTGATTACACATGTATCATTCAAAGTATTTTCCATCGCTGGCCACTACTATCTCCCATCTTTCTGGCAGTGTACGAATCCTGCGTCGAAAAAATTGTTCATGTTTTAAAGCGATTCACGAATCAATCCAATTTGTGACTTCTTCATGAGATCGGAAGTGAAGGTCAGCCAGGTCTTGCGCCATTGATCTAAATATATGATAGCCAGAGGTAGCAATGTCTGGAGAATACGGCGGGTGGGGTAGGACTTCCCATTTTAACGTTTCCAAGTACGTTTTGACCTCTTTTGCAACGTGGGGTCGAGCGTTGTCGTGCTGCAAAATCACTTTATCGTGCCGCTCGCTGTATTGCGGCCGTTTGTCTTTTAATGCTCTGCTCAAACGCATTAACTGCGTTAGATAACGAGCATCTGTGATTGTTTCACATGGTTTTAACACCTCATAGTACACGGTGCCGAGCTGGTCCCATCAAATGCAGAGCATGATCTTGGAGCCGTGAATATTCGGTTTGGCCGTCGACGTGGAAGCATGGCCGGGATATCCCCATGATTTTTTGCATTTAGGGTTATCGTACTGAATCCATTTTTCGTCCCCGGTCACAATGAGATGTAGAAATCACTTCCGTTTTTGCCTCTGAAGCAACTGTTCACAAACACACAAACGCCGTTGAACGTCTGTTGGTTTCAGCTCACATGGGACCCTTAGTTCTTTCTGAATCATGCCCATAGCCTTGATACGTTTTGAAATGGCTTACTGTGTTACTCCCACTAATCGTGCCAATTCTTCTTGAGTTTGACGCGAGTTACACTCAGCAGAGTCTCCAATTCTGCATCTTCGGAAACATTCTCTTTCCACCACTATGCCGGTCTACGGCCTTAAAATCACCGTTCTTGAAGCGTTGAAACCACCCACGACACGTTCTTTCACTAATAGCGTCCTTACCATACGTACTTGAGAGCATTCGATGAGACTCAGCCGCTGTTTTCTTCATATTGAAACAAAACAGTAACACCTCCCGCAAATGACGAGAATTAGGCTCGTTAACTGACATTTTCAATCAAGAACAACTTTATGATGCAGACACAAATTGACTATTGTTTGAATGAGGTTATGTTGACCGAGGTCCAAGCTAACTGCCTGACGTCTGCGATCTGTTTAATAATTTTTTCATAATGTGGGGTCACAGTCATAATATATTTCTTTAAAGTCAGTACCGCCATTAGACTGTCTCTTTTTTATTTGCAGTGTTACATTTACACGATCATGATTTCAGCTTTACAATGCCATTATCAAGTGTTTTAATGTTATACAGTGCCGAAGGTGGCATACTGTCGTATTTAAAATACACTATTAGACACATTGTCTAAGGGTCAATATTTCTGGTGCGATCTGTTTCTTTCGACCGCTACTTACCGTTGTCGGCACCTATCAGCAAACGGCGGAAGCAAAGTTGTACACCTTGTATATGAAATTGAAATAACGCAAAACTAATTTTAAATCTCAGACAGGATTTTATGTGCACAAAAATGTTGCATGTTCTGAAACTTGAAGTTCCCAGAACTCTTCTGACGATAACGGAGACACTTCACAGCATATATGTCCCCGTTCTATGTCACTTTGTAAACCACGTTATACCTCATACCGGAGTTTACGTGTACAGGTAGCGTAACTTTGAAATTCTGTGTCCAGAAAACGGATAAAGATATCAAGAAAATTTTCAAAAGTTGTTCGAGATCGGTATCTTAGAAATGTCTCGTAAAAAGTACAGCTGTTTGCTCCGCATAGCCATCTTGGAATCCACGGCTCGGTTTCGTTATCCAAAAATCATGTTTTTGGGGTGTATCTCGATAACGGGTAAAGATTTTTGAAAACGCGAGGAAGGCGCTCCTAGATAAATACCTAGAGAGTATACCGTCAAAATTTGAGCAGTTTTCTGTGGTTAGTTGTTAGATATCCGCTGCTGACGGCAGACCATCGGTGAAAAACGCCTTTTTGGGATTTTCTAAGAAACTGTCCACAAAGTGAATGGTGTCTCTATAAACCACTTAAGGCGCACCGTAGACCGCATCTAATGCAAAAAGAACCAACTGATTTCTTCCATTGCTGGAGGAAGTGTGTAAAATTCAAAAATTGACCCTGTATTGTAGGTTAGTTACTATAAGACGATCCTTCAGTTGGGCATACAAGTGATCCCTAGCTCAAGGACTATCAAAAACACTTCACTCTACCTTTCTATCACCAATAGAACCCAAGGTATGAGCCCCGGGAAGATCCCTTTTTATGCATACCGGTAGAACAGCAAAACCTAAAACATACCCAACAAAAGCCGACATCATAGCTAACGCTAAACAGGGAACCGACAAGGAGCAAGAATCCTCAGTACACGTTACTCACTGCTGGGCGGAATGAGTGAGAACAACGTAACAGTGAATGCAACATCAAGAGAGAAGAATTTCATTTACCAAAACAATAATAAAATAAACTTTTAGAACTTTACACACATAGGCCTGGCAGTTGCCTGTTGTAGTTGAAAATTGTGATCTGTTGATAACTAAATTTGAACAGCCCCAACATTCATCTGCGCTATAAGACTGCATTTGTCATAATAGGCAAAAATTCCATTAACTGTCGTAGCCAAAACCACACAGCAGTTAACAACATTAGGCTTCTTGCCGTACTTCTTTTCCTGGATCCACGAAGCAAAAGTCCGTCTGCTGCACCCGAACCGATGATCCATGTTGTCGGAAAGCCCCGCGTGCCATGACTGCAAGTCGACTGGACCACCTCCCTGCTTTGCTTCACGAAGGGCACATTAAATGTGTTGCAGGTAGCGTGCAGTACGCCTGGCTGGAATACGGCATCGAATCCAGGACCCTCACCTGCTGTCTGCTTGGTTGCTGGAGTAGATGTCACATGTTGCGTCGTCTCGTTCACGCCTGTCGGTACACTGGTTATGGTGGACAACTCCGTCAGATGCGTCATGAAATAAACCCAGAATAAACCATTATATTCTGCACTAGCTCTGACACTAACGCTGTGGGGAAAACGCATCGTGGTTAGTTATTATTGTCTAGTACAGGAGTAGTTCTGAAAGCTTTTAATTGACTAGGGTGCCACGGGTTCGTAAGTCTTGTATATTGACATTTTGTGGTAAGTTTATCTCACAGTTCTTGATTATAGTTTTGCATTTTGCGTATAAGTAAACAAATAGACGAACAGTTTACACGAGGTGCGACAGTAAAGTAATGAGACTAATGTGAAAAAAAAAGTTGCTTACCGTTTTAGTCAAGTTTAGTATTGTCTCCTTCAAAGTAGTTCCCTTCTGACTGCACACACTTTTTCCAGCGCTTCTGCCATGGTAACATTTCTGGAACTCATCTTCTGTAATACCCTCCAAGACCCTCGTCACAGATTTTTGGACACCATGTGTTGTTTGAAAATGGTATCCCTTGACCGCCGTTTTGACTCTTGGAAATAGAAAAAAAGTCGCACGGAGCTATATCTGGGGAATAAGGTGGCTGTGGTAGTAATGAAATTTGTTTTGAGGTTAAAACTTGCTGTACTGACAGAGCAGTATGGGATGGCGCATTATCGTGATGCAGAATCCAATTATCAGCAAAGTTGGCACGAACACGAAGAACTCTTTCATGAAGTCTTTCTAAAATTTCTTTGTAGTAATATTGGTTAACTGTTTGTCCAGGAGGCACCCACTCTTTATGAACAATTCCCTTGGAATCAAAGAAGCACACAAGCATGCATTTCAAAAATGGCTCAAATGGCTCTGAGCACTATGGGACTTAACAGCTGTGGTCATCAGTCCCCTAGAACTTAGAACTACTTAAATCTAACTAACCTAAGGACAGCACACAACACCCAGCCATCACGAGGCAGAGAAAATCCCGACAAGAGACACAAACACGTGCTAACTTATTACGGCATAACTCACAACTGAGCAGTTGCATCGATGGGCCACTTGGACTAGAAGCAGCTTTTCGATCAAGGTCAAAGATATTATGCCTACGCAAGCCTGCAGGGTTGCCACATGTTGCAAAGTAAATCAATCTCATTACTTTATTGTCGCACCTCGTATGCAAGTGGGCACCCATTTAGCATCTGTCTACTAATGAGTGTTCGTTTGCAAACTCAATTTGGAAAATATTCAGCTCCGCGACCCTGAATTGTTCACGCCGTCGCATCTGTTGCTGGCGAGGACTGTGCCATCAGTTCCAAAAGAACTGACTGTGGACTGTACGCACTAAACCACTGTCTAGACTTTACGTAATGTGACTTAACAGTAGTTTCACACACGTAAAGTTTGAAACCCTGGTTGCCACTGTCATGTATTATGCTCATAGACGTGGAAATGCCTAAAATGTGGACCAAAAATAGTTATTTCATCCTGTACATGTTTCAGAAAAAAAATAACGAACGCCATCCGAGCGGGCCTTGAAGGCACAACGGTAGCGAACGGCCACTGTGTCATCCTCGACCCTTGAGCGTCACCAGATGCGGATACAGACGGGCACTTGGTCATCACACCATGATGCCGGCCGTTATCAGTTTTCGTGACCGATGCCGCTACTTGTCAATTAAGCAGTTTCTTAACTGGGCTCATAAGGGCTGAGTGCACCCCGCTTACCAACAGCACTCGGCAGACCTGGACGGTGACGCATCCAAGTACTAGCCAAGTCCGACAGCGCTTAACTTCAGTGACCTGATGGGAACCGATGTTATCAATGCGGCGAGGCCATTGGCCACATGTTACAGAAGCAACAGCAATTTCCTACCATGGTTTGTACAGTTGCCGAAATATTGCTGAGTAGATCAGCAGCAGATCACCATTTAAACGTCAGTCACTCCTGCCCAAGGGAAGCTACAGTCAGTACAGCAAATCTTCAGCAAATGGACGGCCAAATTCTGTATACCCCAGGAATTACTGCTATGATCATCCTTTCCACATAGTTACCGTAAAAACGGCCAAAACGTAAAACAAATTTCAATATGCTGTTCAAGTTTGAGGAGCAACAGCAATTTTGTAACACAGCACGTGCAGCTGGCGAAATGTTTCGGCGTATATCGTCAGTAGAACACTATTCAATCGCCCATCACTACAGTCCAAGAGGAGCTAAAGTAACCATACAGCAAACTACGAGTAGGAGCAGTGCCGAAGCATGTACCGCAGGAGTGTCTGCTTAGATCATCACTTTGAATTCGTTACTGTGGAAACGTCTAAAATGAGAAACAAAAGCCGACCGGTGTGGCCGAGCGGTTCTAGGCGCTACAGTCTGGAACCGCGCGACCGCTACGGTCGCGGTTTCGAATCCTACCTCGGGCATGGATGTGTGTGATGTCCTTAGGTTAGTTAGGTTTAAGTAGTTTTACGTTCTAGGGGACTGACGACGTAAGAAGTTAAGTCCCATAGTGCTCAGAGCCATTTAAACCATTTTTGAGAAACAAAAATATTTTCATGTTGCCTTATTTTAGAAGCAATAGCAATTCGTACTATGGTGGTTTGGCTCTACTACAGGAACTACTGATACAATCATCTCTTTCATACAATTACTGTAAAACCGCCTAAAACGTGAAAAAGAAATTCTTCATGCTATTAACGTTTCAGAAGCAATAGCAATATGGTGCTGCTGCCTAAATTTTTTGGATTTGATCAACAGTAGAGCAGCATTCAAATGTCAATCGCTACTAATCATGGGGAGCTGTAGTTACTTTACACCAAGCATCGAGTAGATGAAATGGAAAAGCTGGTACTTCAGGAATTACTGCTACGATCTTCCCTTAAAATTCGTTACCGTGGATACGCCTAAAGCATGAAAGAAAAAAACAATTTTTTTTCACGCTGCTCATGTTTCTGAGGTCAGCAGTTGCGTACCATGTTGGTGCAGCTGCCGAAATGTTTCTGAGTGGATCAACAGTAGAGCAACATTGAAATAACAGTCACTACTGCCCAAGGGGTGTTAGAGCCACAGTACAGCGAAGATCGAGCTCATGTACTGCCAAGCCGGTACTCCAGCAGCTCCTGTTACGGCCATTCCTTCCACGTCGTTACTGTGGAAACGCCTAAAACGTGAAACATGCCGCTCATGTTTCAGAAGCAATAGTAATATCCTACCATGGTTGATGCAGCTGCCGGAATGTTTCTGAGAAGATCAACAGCAGAACAACATTCATACGTCAGTTACTGCTGCCCAAGAGGAGCTTAAGTCACCATACAGCAAAGCTCGATCAGATGTATTGCCAAAGCAACTATTCCAGAAGAGTCTGCTGTGACCAATCCACTCAATTTCTTACCGGGGAAACGCCGAAAACGTGAAACAGATTTTTTATGCTCCTTATGCTTCAGAAGCAAAAGAAATCTCATTCTTTGGATGGTGCAACTGCCAAAATGATGAGTTGGTCAACGGTAGAGCACCATTAAAACATCGATCTCTACTGCCCAACTGGGCTAAAGTGTCTGTACAGGGAATCTTGAGCAGATGTACTATGAAAGCAGGTAATTCAGGAACTACTGCAACGTTCATCCCCTCCACTTCATTACCTTGGAAACGCGTAAAACGTGAAACAAGAGAAAATATTTTATCATGCTGCTGATTTCTCAGAAAGAAGAGCAATTTAATAGCACAGTTGTTGCAGTTGCCGATATGTTTCTGAGTAGATCAACAGTAGTGTACCATTCAAACGTCAGTCATTACTTCCAGAATGAGATTTTCACTCTGCAGCGGAGTGTGTGCTGATATGAAACTTCCTGGCAGATTAAAACTGTGTGCCGGACCGAGACTCGAACTCGGGACCTTTGCCTTTCGCGGGCAAGTGCTCTGCAAGGTTCGCAGGAGAGCTTCTGTAAGGTTTGGAAGGTAGGAGACGAGGTACTGGCAGAAGTAAAGCTTTGAGGACGGGGCGTGAGTCGTGCACGAGTAGCTCAGTTGTTAGAGCACTTGCCCGTGAAAGGCAAAGGTCCCGAGTTCGAGTCTCGGTCCGGCACACAGTTTTAATCTGCCAGGAAGTTTCATGTCAGTCATTACTGCTCAAGGTGAGCAAAAGTCACCGTACAGCAGACCTCGAGCAGATGTCCTACCAAAGCCGGTATTCCAGCAACTTCTGGTACAATCATCCCCTCCAATTCGTTACTGTGGAAACGCCTAGAACGTGAAACAAAAACAGTTTCTTCATGTTGCTCACGCTTGAGAATCACCACAGTTGATGCAGGTGCCGAAATATTTCTGAATAGATCAACAGTAGAGTACCAATCAAACGGTGCTACTGCTGAAGGAGAGGTAAAACCAGTTTACAGCAAATCTCAGGCAGATGTACGGCCAAAGGAATTACTTATACGATCATCCCTTCCACATCGATACTATGGAAACGGCTAAAACGTGAAACATAAAACATTTTCTTTATACTACTCTTGTTGAGAAGTACAGGAATTTGGTACCACATTTGGTGCAAAAAAATTCAAATGGCTCTAAGCACTATGGGACTTAGCATCTGAGGTCATCAGTCCCCTAGACTTAGAAGTACTTAACCTAACTAACCTAAGGACATCACACACATCCATGCCCGAGGAAGGATTCGAACCTGCGACCGTAGCAGCAGCGCGGTTCCGGACTGGAGCGCCTAGAACCGCTCGGTTACAACGGCCGACACATTTGGTGCAACTTGTGAAATGTTTTTGAATAGATCAACAGTATATTACCATTCAAACGTCAGTCTGCACCGCTCAATATAAGCTAAAGTTATTGTACAGCAAACCTCGAGCAGATGTATTGCCAGAGCCCTTACCAATCCTTTCACTTTCGTACAGGGGAAACGCCTAAAACGGGATTATTATAATTGTTTTCAGCCGTCTTCTGACCGGTTTGACGCGGTCCGCCACGAATTCCTCTCCTGTGCCAACCTCTTCATCTCAGAGTAGCACTTGCAACCTATATCCTCCAATTATTTGCTGGATGTATACCAGACTCTGTCTTCCTATACAGTTTTTTCCCTCTACCGCTTCCTCTAGTACCATGGAAGTCATTCCCTCATGTCTTAACAGATGTCCTATCATCATGTCCCTTCTCCTTATCAGTGTTTTTCACATTTTGCTTTCCTCTTCGATTCTGCGCAGAACCTCCTCATTCCTTACATTACCAGTCCATCTAATTTTCAACATTCGGCTGTAGCACCACATCTGAAATTCTTCGATTATCCTCTGTTCCGGTTTTCCCACAGTCCATGTGTCACTACCATACAGTGTTGTTCTCCAGAGCCGCGCGGAGTGACCGCGTGGTTTGAGGCGCCATATCACGGACTGCGCGCCCCCTCCCGCCAGAAGTTTGAATCCTCCCTCGGGCATGGGTCTGTGAGTTGTTCTTAGCATAAGTTAGTTTAAGTAGTGTGTAAATCTAGAGACCGATGACCTCAGCAGTTTGGTCCCTTAGGAATTCACACACATTTTGTACTCCAGTCGTACATTCTCAGATATTTCTTCCTCAAATAAAGACCGGTCTTTGGTACTAGTAGACTTCTCTTGGCGAGGAATACCCTTTTTGCCAGTGCTAGTCTGCTTTTGACGTCATCCATGTTCCGTCCGTCGTTGGTTGTTTCGTTGCCTAGGTAGTAGAACTTAACTTTATCTACTTTGTGACCATTTATCCTGATGTTAAGTTTCTCGTTGTTCTCATTTCTGCTACTTGTCATTACTTTCATCTTTCTTCAATTTACTCTCAATCCATATTCTGTACACATTGGATTGTTCATCCTGTTCAGCAAATCATGTAATTCTTCTTCACTTTCACTCAGAACAGCAATGTCGTCAGCGAATCGTATCATTGATGTCCTTTCACCTTCAGTCTTAATTCCACTCCTGAATCTTTCTTTTATTTCAATCATTGCTTCTTCGATGTACAGGTCGAACAGTAGAGAGAAATACTGTATCCCCATCTTACACCCTTTTTGTTCCGAGCACTTCGTTCTTAGTCGTCCACTCTTATTATTCCTTCTTGGCTGTTGTACATATTAAATATTAACCGTCTCTCCCTATACCTTACGCCTATTTTTCTCATAATTTCGAACATCTTGCATCATTTTACATCGTCGAACGCTTTTTCCAGGTCGACAGATCCTATGAACGTGTGTTGATTTTTCTTCAGTCTTGCTTCCATTATCAACCGCAACTTCAGAATTGCCTCTCTCGTGTCTTTACATTTTCTAAAGCCAAACTGATCGTCATCTAGTGTATCCTCAGTTTTCTTTTCCATTCTTCTGTATGTTATTCTTGCCAGAAATTTGGATGCATGAGTTGTTAAGCTGATTGTGCGATAATTCTCGCACTTGTCAGCTCTAGCATTTTTCGGAATTGTGTGGATGATATTTTTCCGAAAGTCAGTATGTCGCCAGACTCATACATTCTACACACCATCGTAAATAGTCGTTTTGTTGCCACTTCCCCCAATGATGTTAGAACTCTGATGGAATGTTATCTATAGTTTCTGCCTGGTATGATCTTAAACCCCACAAAGCTCTTTTAAATTCCAATACTGGGTCCCCTAGGTCTTATAAAATGTGGAAATGTTTCTGAGTAAGTCAGCAGCATAGCACCATTTAAACATTAGTCTCTACCGCTCAGGGTGAGCTAGAGTCACGGTACAACAATTACTAAGCAGGGGTACTGCCAAAGCTGGTACTCCAGGAGCTCCTATACGAAGCTATCTTCAGCAGAACTCGAGCAGTCGTGTCTCGCATTCGGGAGGACGACCATTCAAACCCGCGTCCGACTATCCATATTTAGGTTTCCCGTGATTTCCCTAAATTGATCCAGGAATATACCGGGATGGTTCCTTTGAAAGGGCACGTCCGATTTCCTTCCCAATCCTTGGCACAATCCGAGCTTGTGCTCCGTCTCTAATGACCTCGATGTGGACGGGGTGTTGAATAGAATGTTCTTTCCTTCTTATAACTCGAACAGATGTATTACCAAACCGATACTCCAGGAGCTTCAGCTACGATCGTCACTCCCACTTCGTTGCCGGAAAACGCCTACAACGTGGAACAAAAAGTAATTTGTTTCAAGTTCCTCCTGTTTTAGAAGCAACAAGTGAATGGGGAATTGCCTATTTATTTTTTTAAAAAAAGAAAGCATTTCAGACGAAAAAGAAAACAAACTACCTGAGTAATGTACCTGAATCTATGTGCCAGTCTTGTCGTTAAATCTGTTTTTCGCATTTCTTTTTCCTGTTCCATTTTGAGCATCTGTTTAATGGAATTCCTTGAAATAGGAAATGAAGATAAATTTTCAAATAGAAAGCGTTAAACGTGTTTATAAATGGTGTAAAAACTTATTAACATGCAGACATAGCTGTCGATGATAATAACTCACGCGTACAACTTTAGCACGTAACTGAGATTGAAATTTTAAAATTTTGTGTTGTGCTTGTTGTTGTTGTTGTGGTCTTCAGTCCTGAGACTGGTTTGATGCAGCTCTCCATGCTACTCTATCCTGTGCAAGCTTTTTCATCTCCCAGTACCTACTGCAACCTACATCCTTCTGAATCTGCTTAGTGTATTCATCTCTTGGTCTCCCTCTACGATTTTTACCCTCCACGCTGCCCTCCAATACTAAGTTGGTGATCCCTTGATGCCTCAGAACATGTCCTACCAACCGATCCCTTCTTCTGGTCAAGTTGTGCCACAAACTTCTCTTCTCCCCAATCCTATTCAATACTTCCTCATTAGTTATGTGATCTACCCATCTAATCTTCAGCATTCTTCTGTAGCACCACATTTCGAAAGCTTCTATTCTCTTCTTGTCCAAACTATTTATCGTCCATGTTTCACTTCCATACATGGCTACACTCCATACGAATACTTTCAGAAATGACTTCCTGACACTTAAATCTATACTCGATGTTAACAAATTTCTCTTCTTCAGAAACGCTTTCCTTGCCATTGCCAGCCTACATTTTATATCCTCTCTACTTCGACCATCATCAGTTATTTTGCTCCCCAAATAGCAAAACTCCTTTACTACTTTAAGTGCCTCATTTCCTAATCTAATTCCCTCAGCATCACCCGAATTAATTAGACTACATTCCATTATCCTTGTTTTGCTTTTGTTGATGTTCATCTTATATCCTCCTTTCAAGACACTGTCCATTCCATTCAACTGCTCTTCCAAGTCCTTTGCTGTCTCTGACAGAATTACAATGTCATCGGCGAACCTCAAAGTTTTTATTTCTTCTCCATGAATTTTAATACCTACTCCGAATTTTTCTTTTGTTTCCTTTACTGCTTGCTCAATATACAGATTGAACAACATCGGGGAGAGGCTACAACCCTGTCTTACTCCCTTCCCAACCACTGCTTCCCTTTCATGTCCCTCGACTCTTATAACTGCCATCTGGTTTCTGTACAAATTGTAAATAGCCTTTCGCTCCCTGTATTTTACCCCTGCCACCTTTAGAATTTGAAAGAGAGTATTCCAGTCAACATTGTCAAAAGCTTTCTCTAAGTCTACAAATGCTAGAAACGTAGGTTTGCCTTTCCTTAATCTTTCTTCTAAGATAAGTCGTAAGGTCAGTATTGCCTCACGTGTTCCAGTGTTTCTACGGAATCCAAACTGATCTTCCCCGAGGTTGGCTTCTACTAGTTTTTCCATTCGTCTGTAAAGAATTCGTGTTAGTATTTTGCAGCTGTGACTTATTAAGCTGATAGTTCGGTAATTTTCACATCTGTCAACACCTGCTTTCTTTGGGATTGGAATTATTATATTCTTCTTGAAGTCTGAGGGTATTTCGCCTGTTTCATACATCTTGCTCACCAGATGGTAGAGTTTTGTCAGGACTGGCTCTCCCACGGCCGTCAGTAGTTCCAATGGAATATTGTCTACTCCGGGGGCCTTGTTTCGACTCAGGTCTTTCAGTGCTCTGTCAAACTCTCCACGCAGTATCATATCTCCCATTTCATCTTCATCTACATCCTCTTCCATTTCCATAATATTGTCCTCAAGTACATCGCCCTTGTATAGACCCTCTATATACTCCTTCCACCTTTCTGCTTTCCCTTCTTTGCTTAGAACTGGGTTTCCATCTGAGCTCTTGATATTCATACAAGTCGTTCTCTTATCTCCAAAGGTCTCTTTAATTTTCCTGTAGGCGGTATCTATCTTACCCCTAGTGAGATAGGCCTCTACATCCTTACATTTGTCCTCTAGCCATCCCTGCTTAGCCATTTTGCACTTCCTGTCGATCTCATTTTTGAGACGTTTGTATTCCTTTTTGCCTGTTTCACTTACTGCATTTTTATATTTTCTCCTTTCATCAATTAAATTCAATATTTCTTCTGTTACCCAAGGATTTCTACTAGCCCTCGTCTTTTTACCTACTTGATCCTCTGCTGCCTTCACTACTTCATCCCTCAAAGCTACCCATTCTTCTTCTACTGTATTTATTTCCCCCATTCCTGTCAATTGCTCCCTTATGCTCTCCCTGAATCTCTGTACAACCTCTGGTTCTTTTAGTTTATCCAGGTCCCATCTCCTTAAATTCCCACCTTTTTGCAGTTTCTTCAGTTTTAATCTACAGGTCATAACCAATAGATTGTGGTCAGAGTCCACATCTGCCCCTGGAAATGTCTTACAATTTAAAACCTGGTTCCTAAATCTCTGTCTTACCATTATATAATCTATCTGATACCTTTTAGTATCTCCAGGGTTCTTCCATGTATACAACCTTCTTTCATGTTTCTTAAACCAAGTGTTAGTTATGATTATGTTGTGCTCTGTGCAAAATTCGACCAGGCGGCTTCCTCTTTCATTTCTGTCCCCCAATCCATATTCACCTACTATGTTTCCTTCTCTCCCTTTTCCTACACTCGAATTCCAGTCACCCATGACTATTAAATTTTCGTCTCCCTTCACAATCTGAATAATTTCTTTTATTTCATCATACATTTCTTCAATTTCTTCGTCATCTGCAGAGCTAGTTGGCATATAAACTTGTACTACTGTAGTAGGCGTGGGCTTCGTATCTATCTTGGCCACAATAATGCGTTCACTATGCTGTTTGTAGTAGCTTACCCGCATTCCTATTTTCCTATTCATTATTAAACCTACTCCTGCATTACCCCTATTTGATTTTGTGTTTATAACCCTGTAGTCACCTGACCAGAAGTCTTGTTCCTCCTGCCACCGAACTTCACTAATTCCCACTATATCTAACTTCAACCTATCCATTTCCCTTTTTAAATTTTCTAACCTACCTGCCCGATTAAGGGATCTGACATTCCACGCTCCGATCCGTAGAACGCCAGTTTTCTTTCTCCTGTGCTTGAGCTGATAAATATTCCGAGAATGTAATGAGACTGGTGACAAGATGTACATTGTAGTGTTGACACAAAAAAATTAACTTGATGGTGCAGAAGACAATGCAGTCCGCAGAAGCCTTGTTTTTGTCGAAGCACACTTCATCGCATCCCATCCCACTTATCTTTTTTGTTGAGATATGCTATGAGGATTAAAAATTCTTGTTCTGGCATATAAATCAATGATTTTCTTTTCCAATTCGGCAAACCTTAAATACATTAGAGAGATGATAACGACTCATGTGTCTACAATGGGGAATATTTGTTCCACGAAAAGAAGTACAAATAATTTAGAGCTCAGATATTGCAGCAGACCTCTCGGGTGATAGGGAAGTAAGCCCATGCTGATCCAGTTTTAATGAGCCTGTGCTCACATTAAATTATGTTTAGTATATTCTTTGGAAATATGTTATTTCAATTTGATATTATTATGCTAATTAAAGACTGTTATTAATATTTCAGAGAAGTTGTCTACATGTGGCGTAATACTGCTACAATTGGTAAAACAGTAAAAAGTATCTAGCAATGCTATGTGGATTCTAAGCCACATACGATCAATATCTCACGAACAAATTAAAATACAACCAAATGCACATTGATAATCATTCGTGAAAATAAATAAGCTTTTAGCTGCCACTCTGCATTTCAACGTGCGGGTCAAGTATACTGTTCACTTTTTGTAATGAATCTCGTCCTCCTTTATACGTAGCTCAGCCTGCGGCCTAATTCCACACAATATCTTAAAATGACTGGGAAATTCGTCATTAAACTGCCTGATCCAGGTCTCTAGCTTTGCTAGAAGAAAAATTATTAAATAATCGGTGCTGATAGTAACACACCTTTAAAACAACAATGAAAATTACATAAATGTGACGCGTAATGGCGGCGGAATGGACAGCTCCAGCGATGTTGTTTTCTCTCCGCTACAGACAATGCTATCATTGTGAAAACTGGGATTAACTTCCACAGATAAAACTCAACTCACACTTTAACATATTATCTATTTGATATCAGCACAGTAAAGAAAGTTACATTACATTCCAGACCTGGATAATTTTGCAGCGTACGTAACAACGCTTCGGAAGACAACCATAGAGGGAGCGCGCGCGAGAGAGAATCTTTGCATATATAAATCGGTTGAAGACCCCTGTTATCATTACAATTATATCGTTTATTTTTCAGATATATCATTATTGTCTTAGATTTTAAAACTATAATTTTTTTAGTTATAAAACACTGTCCTTAAGCATTTTGTAGTCACACGACTTTATCTCGTAGTTTTTCTACGTCTCATTTCACTTGCAAAAAACATTGTTGTTACATATTGATATAAAGACGCTATTTGGCCTCCTTGAATGCTAAGAGCACAAATTTTTAGTGTTTGTTACTGGCATTCCACGAGAGTTCCTGCACTACGGTACTCTCGTCATTGTTCCACTAGTGTCCGTAGTTATGCTTCAGTTTTCAAGTTATCAGCTTAAATTCATATAAGTTCATTTGTTACATTCATTTAATGTCATGCTTTAGAAAGATTTACATTATGATTATTGCTGGTGGACGGCAGATTTATTGCTGCTTTTTCTTACGTGCTAGGTTATGGATACAGATTTTTATTCACTTGCCTGGGACAGTATATTGTTGTATGGCTTCCCCATTCGGGCGAAGGTCAATGGGAACCCCAAGAAAACCTGTACCCGTACTACTTTCTCTTCTAGGTTTTACTTTGAACTATGTAGAAAATTTAAGAAATACATAGTTTCATGGAGTAAGCATTCAAAACGTGTTGGTAAAGTGTTTACATAAGTACTGCATGAAGAAATAGTCTTGTTGTAAAGTTCTACAAGTTTTATGGTTATGTTTGAATAGTCTTTGTAGTTTCCGTTATATACAAATGATTCCTCATTGTTCGGATCAGAAAATTTATTATAAACTTTGTCTGTTGTGAAAGTCTTCTCCGCCGCATGTAGTTGGTCCCCGAGGTGGCTGTTGTCTCGTCGCATCGTTGAGAGTGTGCTGCAGGTGGTGTGGAGTGCGCCTGGCTGGAGCACGACATCGAATCCAGGACACTCAGCTGTTTGTCTGCTTAGCTGCTGGCGTAGATGGCCTGGTGGTACACTGGTTATCTTGGAGTGCTCCGTTAGACGCGTGCAGGAAATAATCGCAGGATACGGCATTACACTCTCTGCTGGCTCTGACATTAACGCTGTGGAAAAACGCATGGTGGTTATTTATTATTGTCTGAAAGTTTTTATTTGGCCTGAATGTCACGGGTTCATAACGACATTCTGTATTAAGTTTATCTCTCATTTTTGATAGCGTTTTTGCACTTCGCTTATAAACAAACAAACGCACGAACCGTTTACGCACAATTAGGCACTCATTTAGCATCCGTCTACTAGTGAGCGTTCGTTTGTATTCTCTAGTTGAAAAACATACAGCGCGGCGCCTTCGACTGTTCTCGCCGTCCCGTCTTCTGCTGGCGAGGATTGCTAATTGTTGACTGCACCAAACTCGAAACAGTTCCAAAGGAAATGACCGCGGACTTCCTGCATCAAACCACTGTCCATACATTTCGTAATGTTACTTCACAGTAGTTTCGCATACTTCAATTTTGAAACCAGGGTTGTCATTTTCATTGTGCTCATATTACGGTGTCCCAGAAAACGTCCAATATCGCACCACGTTCACTAAACACTGTTTGTGGAGTCTTGGTTAGCATCCTTTTGACGCGGTTTTGAGACACAAACACATTTCCTTACAAAGTTCATATATTCACAAATTTAGAAGAAAGTGCACTTCACAAGACTCTCACTCAAGAGAGTGTATAACACGTTTCTGCATGCAGGTGTGTGTATGAAACAGTAGTATACATTGTTTAGTTCTTTTATGTCACGTCATTTCAAGTAATCGATCACTGGATCTGGCTTGCAGATCCTGGCCTGACTTTATAATAGCGTTTGACTTTCATTTGTAGTTTATCGAAAGAAAATGGTTACTTGTTCTCATTTGAGATTACATTTTCGAGGACGGGAGTGCATTTTCATGTAGGTAAGCCAAGAAAAGCTTCCCGATTCTGAGTTACAGAAGAAGTTTCTGTAAACAGGACTTCAACAAGGCAGCTGTATATGTAGAGAACACCTATACGGTTTCAATTTCAAGTCAGAGTACAGAGACCACTGATGGTGCATTCTGTACTAATTCTTCCCATCAAGTTTGTTCTGATAAGTTATTATCTTTAGTCGTCTCCATCTCTACTATTATTACATAAAATACAAAAAACTCATAAATATTCATTATAGAAACACAAAAAAATTATAATAGCAATACATCTAATTACTGAAGTTATTTGATTTTTAAGAAAATTACTCTATTTAAAGCTTATTTAGTTATGTATCTCCAAATTGTATAGTATGTTCAATTGAATATTCAGTAGTATACTGCAGAATGCAGTGCAAACTTGTCTGCATAATCAATACATGTTATTAAAACATATTGACAGCAACATAATTATATTCTTACACAAAATCAGGTTTGAGCATAATAACGTTACTTGCAAGTACTATACTTCAAACTTAGACTTACTATATATATGCCATCAGTGTGAATACTTCTTCAAATCCTTGTACAGGTGTAAACCCTTGAGTTTGTTACCTTCTACACCAGCTAGTAAATAATTATTCCCCTGTGGAGTACCGATTATCTCGTAAGGCCCTGCATATAGAGATTGCTAGAGATCGGTTATGTGCATTTGCATGTTGCATATGCATATTTGGCTATTTTTCACCAGTTATTGCATATTTTAACTAAAACTAGTGACGATTCATATTTCCGCTCTATGTTTACAACATTTTTAAAATTCTGACGTGCTGTCTCCAGCTCGATCTAGTTTTCGTGTCTCAAAGATTGCCCACCACCTAGAACTGCGTGCAATCGCTAAGCGAGAGGCCACTGCTTAGCGAAATCATTGTAGAAGAGGAACAGGAACAGACAGACAGAGTAATGCTCCTGCCCCCGCCCCCCCCCCCCCCCCCGGTTAATCCCCTCTGTTATCATACCGTACACGTCGGCAACAATTAAATTAAACTACGCAAGCTTGCAGTCGCACGTTCACTGTTTCAGTTTAGCTTTCTATTTACTTGCACACAGTTGAACGCATTTACAATGTGTAGTGTGTAACATGTTGTGCGCCTTGGCATCCGAAAAAAGAAACGTCATTTCGTGGATAGCAGATCATCCTGAAACATTTACAAATGATGGAATTGTTTTATATTTTGTCGGGTTTGCGAGAAAAACGTTTCGTACAAAAAAAGTTACAAATAGACTAGCATGTCAAGACAAATCTTCATATCGCAGGAATGCAGAAGAAAGACCAACGGCCGCACGGAGTGACCGCGGGGTTTGAGGCACTATGTCACGGATTGCGTGGCTCCTCCCGCCAGAGGTTCGAGTCCTCCTTCGGGCATGGGTGTGTGTGTTGTTCTTAGCATAAGTTAGTTTAAGTAGTGTCTAAGTCTAGGGACCGATGAACTTAGCAGTTCGGCCCCTTAGGAATTCATGGACACACACACACACACACACACACACACACACACACACACACACAAAGGACCACGACAACAACTTCTGCCAACAGTAAGGTGCAGTGGCAGGGTTTCATCCAAAGGTAACCAAACAAGTCGGTTTAACGTGGATCGATGTGAAGTATTCATTGCAAGCAATATTCCTCATCTCAAACTTACCAACACCATCCTGAAAGGCTTCCTGCGCAAATATTGCTTAAATCAAAATGTACCAGGTGAATCAACATTGCGTAAAAATTACACACCGACAACTTACGCAAATGTTCTGGAAGAAATACACAATGACAGCATTATCTGGATTTCAGTTGACGGAATTACAGACGTTTGTGGCCGTTACATTGCAAATTTAATTCTTGGTGCTTTAAAAAAAGAGCATTCTTTTTCCTGTTTAGCGGCCTGCAAAGAACTTGAAAAGATTTGTGAATGAGGGTATTAGAAAAATAATTCCAGAGTCTTCTTCAAATGAAAGGGTGTTTGTGTTTATTTCATTTGATGCTTCCTATTTCATCAAAGCAGGAAAAGTCCTCCGAGTATTTGATCACAATTTGATTCATGTGACATGCTTTGTTCGTGGGGTACATCGTCGTGCTGAAGAAGTACGTTCCCCGTTTGTGAATGTAAATAAACTGATTTCATCCACAAAGAGTGTGTTTCTAAAGGATCCTGCTCGCATCAAGACCTACAAAGGAAAACTACCCAATGTGCCTTTACCTCCTGAACCAGTGGTAACTCGCTGGGGTACGTGGGTCGAAGATGTGTTGTTTTACAATGAATATTTAGAGGCCATTAGAGGGGTAGCAAACGGCTTCGGTAGTGCAGAGGCTTTGGCAGTTTATCAGTGCAAGGAAGCTTTTAATGATTCCGGAATTAAAAAGACATTGCTGTGATTAGCACTCATTTTTCCCATATACCTGAAAGCATTAATAAGCTTGAAACGCAAGGCTTGGCGTTGAATGAGTCTATTCAGTTAATGAATAAAATTATTCTAGTGAACTCCTCATTGCCGGAGGAGGTATTCCCAAGAAAACGTAAAGAAAAATTTGTAAACACTTTGAACAATAACCTAAGCTTTTTACCCTTGTGCCAAATTGATAGTTTTGTTAATAGGATGGGTGAACTTTTACCAGAAACAATAACTGCCAACATAGCACCCAAATTCAAATACTGCCCAGTTACCTTAGTTGATGTATAACGGTCCTTTTCTGCTTATAAAAATGTTTTGAATGATCGAAGACACAATCTTAGTACCGAACAGTTGTTCAAAATGTTCAAATGTGTGTGAAATCTTATGGGACTTAACTGCTAAGGTCATCAGTCCCTAAGCTTATACACTACGTAACCTAAATTATCCTAAGGACGAACACACACACCCATGCCCGAGGGAGGACTCGAACCTCCGCCGGGACTAGCCTCACAGTCCATGACTGCAGCGCCTTAGACCGCACTGCTAATCCTGTGCGGCCCGAACAGTTGGAACCGTATTTGGTCGTTTATGTTTGCAATAGTAGAATAATGTAAAATAAATTGTAAATGATGCTTTGGTCCAATAGCATTAATTAAAAGTCAATGCTGTTCAAAAAAATTCATGATTGTATGTTGTTTTTTAAATAAAATATTACCGAATTTTTTGAGTGTGCCTCTCTGCGTGCGATATATCTTAAAGTTGGCCCTGTAAATATGGACTGTTTCGCTGCGTCTCATTCGCATCGTATCTGCTCGTTACCGACAAGAATAGCAAAGAAGGAACAATTCTTGAAACACGGTAGGCGTCCCCATTTTGCAAATTTTTAGAAAATAATCCCAGGAGAGCCCCCTTCCTAACCTCTGTCAGAAAGTATTCAGAAAATGATATCAGCGTTCGAAATGTATCGATTTTTCGCTTGGCCGGCGTTCTTCCTCGAATTGATATGCACAGGTTCGACTCTGAGATATAATGCACGCAGTAACTACCATATTTTTCTATTTTTCTGTTATTTAATCTTGCATACTTCGACACTTTTCCTGCAATTTTAATCGTTTTTCACGTATAATTGCATGCATATTTTAAGGTTTTTTGATGGATATAATTCGGTATCTAGAGATTACCAATTCTAATTTTTCGTAGTTGAGGTTGACGACTTGGGGGTAGATCCGAAGTAATATTAAGTCGTTGATTTGAAATTGTTGTTCATTACTCACACACCTGTCATATTTTATTTTCTAATCTGAGCACACTTCATTAAATTCCGAAAAAATATCTTCCAATGTCTATTGTTTGGTTCTTGCCGGTCATGGCAATTGAGGTAAAGGAATGAGACACTCGTTTCTTTCCCCTCTGTCTAACATTACTTCTGCTCGTGTGTAGTCAATCGAAGCACGAGTTAGGTTATAGAGTATTCTTTCGAAAACAGTTACATAAGCTAACCATTTACTGTGCTGGTTGGGAATACAGGATCTAATGAATCTACTAAACTCTTTAAGTATTCGTTCCACTGGTCTCGATTCCGGGTGGCAGCGTGATAAAAGTAAAGTATGTCGCATTGTCTGAGACAATGCCTTTTGGCTTACCTACCTTAGATACACATTCTTTCAAGAAATTGTTGACAATAGGAACCGCTGTAAAGATTTTAATGGGGTAGAGTTTTAAATACGTAGAGTACGTGTCACACACAGCTAACAGATACTTTACCTGCGACTTGCATTGGGTAAACATCCAGTTACATCTACAGAACTAGCCGTAGTGGACCTGTGGGGACTACAGCATGTAGATCAGTTCTGCAGGACCTATTTACATGCTTTGTCTTTTGACAAATATCACAGATTCTCACGATGTGTTGTACTCGGCGTCTTAAATTAGGGACATGACAATATCATTTTATGACTGCACACGATTTCCAAGGGCTGCATGCCCCCAGGTGAGGTGTGTATACCAGATATAATTTTCTACACACGACTGCAGAATAGACACACACAACACCTCAGAGTCTACACTCTACCTTTAAAATAAGACATTATATTCTACATTGTACTTATCCCTCAACCCACTGGTTTGATATTGTGATATAAATTTCTTAACATCACTCAAAGTAGGGTCTAGGTTTTTGCAACCCCACTATGTTGTTGCACACAAGCAAAAACTTTTGTATACTTGGTCTTTTACCAACAATATTTTGTACTCGGAGGCTTGCTCAATCAACCCTGTGAGTTCAGATAAACCCTGTGAAAGACGTGATAATGCGTCGGCAATCACCTTATCATTTCCTTTGATATACATTATCTGCAACCGATATTCCCGTAAGGTCAATGCGCGCCAGGCCAACCTGTCATGTAGCAGTTTACAGCTGAGCAAGAAACTCAGGGCCTGGTGGTCGCAGAAGATTTTAACTTGTTTACCGTAAATATAAAAATCTAACTTCTTAACAGCTCATGATGTCAAAGCATCCAGCTTGGTAAGAGAATAAGATAGTTCAAAACTCTGAAGCACACGACTTGCAAAATCTATCACTCTTATCTCTGTAGTATCACCTTTTTCCTCTATTTGGAATAAACATGATCTCAAACCGTACGAGGACGCATTCGTTGGCAAACAACAATCGTTTGACATATTCGGATGGTACAGTATGTTTGTTTTCAACAATGTCTGTTTAATAGTCACGAATGCATGTTGCACCTTGGAACTAATCGTTTGCATATTCGTATGTTGGGATTTCGCTGACCAAACCCAAGGCACAATCTTGCCTAATAGACCCAATAATACATCGCTGTAGAGTATCTGGTATGGCACGAAACACCGGAAGAATGATGCTAATTTTATAAATGGCTTTATCAGTTTTTTTTAGTTCTTTGCTATAGGAATTCCTCAATTGCTTACATCCGTTTTTGGATCAGGCACTATTTCTAAGGGCGAAATTAATGTGTTCTTAAGAACAGGAATTTTGTTGTTCTCTGCCAAGCTTCGATTTCTCTAAGTTGGCAGTCACGCCTGCTTCTGTGAATTTCGCAGAACTCTCTGTAGTATGTCGATGGGCTCTTCCCGTGACTGGGCTGCTATTAGGAAGTAGTCTACGTGTACATCTATACCTGCATGGACACTCCACAAGCTCCTTAAGGTGCATGACGGAGGGTACCCGCACCACATTCGTAGTGACTCTGTCCAAGAATTCTGGGCCTTATAGTGCGTCTAATGCAGTAATGAATACACCTGCGCTCACACTGAGCTCAAAGGGAAGCGCTCAAACCTCATACTACTTCCTTAAAAATGAAAGCTGAGTATGTCTTTGAGGATTCAGAAAATAGGATCGTCCAGTACGAAGATTTTAAATCGCTCGATGTTAAATACTTTACATCGAAAATTTTTTCGATTTTTCCTCCAGATTCTCTGATATGGTACGTACTAGTACTATGGTTTTATTGATATCCCAGCTTCTAGAACTAATCTGATTTTTCCTCCAGCTTTTACCACTGCAACTACGAACTGCTGTAAGGTGAAAGGGGCAGGTTCATAATTCCCCATTCTATCATTTCTCTTATATCTTTAGTAACAGACTCCTTTCCATTCTATGGGAATTGCCCAAGTCAGTCGGAATACACAATAGACATGAATAGATGCAGGTGATTAGATAGAATCTTTAGCACGTGTTACCTGTCAAAGTCGTATCTAGACATATCAGAGGTCCTATATCACTCCAACTGCACATGCTCCACATAGGTAGGCGTGAATTGAGACGCGTATAGCGCGTGTGGCGCGACGCAGCGCAGCGCGTGTTTTGTAACATCACAGGTTCGAATGGGAACGCGGAAATTGCGACGCGACGCGACTGGGACGCGACACGCGCCTGCGCCAGGTCGCGCGGCGTTGTGGTTGAGGCACAGTTTCTCGCGCCGCGCGTCGCGCGTGCCTCGCTAGCACCGTGGGAAATTTGAGGCGGGGAGCGGAAGAGTAGCCCGGCCATATGCTCACATCGGAAGGGTAGTGTATCGTTTTTCGCCATTTAAACGCTCCAGCTTTCTTCGTTAGTACATTATACTTTTCTGTTATTGATATCTGTATAGTTTTGTTTTGTTTTGCTTTTCTTCTGTCAAGAAAAATGCAGACTTCAGTAACTGATAAGCCATTGGCCACTGGAATTGAATCATATGCCTCCGCGATGTTTTCAGATCGCAAGAACGGACAGTGGGTCGTGAATAAGGAAGCAAGGAATATTATAAAATCGTGTGATTAAGAATCAAGGCAGGAAAGTAAAACAAGGTTATCTTCTCGCTGCCTAGTATGCTGGCGTATCTGTACGATCTGTTACAAAAATTCAGAAAGGGATAATCTCCACAGTTGTGATCCCTTTGTGCTCCTGGTAAAAAGCGTCCAAGAAGTATAGAAGTCTCACTGTGATTACTCTGATACAGATGTAATAATGTAATACGACACACTGTATTACATGCATGTGGAGATCACATTCCCACTGCAAGCTATAAACAGTAGAAAAGCAGTCACAAATAACAATGTTTTAATTGGCTCGCCGTGATGAGAAAAGCATTTCAGTTGTTGCATGCACATTATCAGCCTTAATAAACTAATTGTACAGGTTACACAAATGAAGAAAATGATCGGTATTATTACGAAAGTAGGAATATCCTAAAAGAGTGTTGTGATTAGATATATTTAATTTGTTGAAATGTACAGATGACGAAGGCAGATCTACTTTCATGACAATATTTTTCGAACTCCAACTCATAAGGCACACATGGGGCTAGCTGCTGCATTCCTGTAGCGCGCATTATCCTCTGCTGCTGACAATACACTCACCATTGTGTTGTGAGACAGATTAGTAGAATTTTTTGTAAATAACTATTTTATTCGCGATCACATATTGTCAGCTCGGCAAGCCGTAGGTGAGTAACCAGTATCTGGCACGTGCCTATCATTCCGCCTGAAGGAACGCTCGTCATTATTTTAATACTGCTCAGATCAAGAGAAGGAATAAAATCCGTTGGTAAGTTTGCATTCCAGTCGCTCAGTGTTAAAAATACGATGGGATACAGGGATTCCACCAAAATTCCAACAGAATTGGCAATCTATTTTTGTGTGAGTAGTTAAACTTTTCTCTTTGGAAGAAGCTTCACCGTTTGTGAGCAACGGCCACATTTCTCTTTGTCACTGGTTTAATTGTACTTCCTTTGTCACTGTGTAATTTGTCAGACTCATCTCACAGCAGCTATTGAGACAGAATTCCGAAACGGAGTGCCTCATTGAACAAGTACATGGCAATCACAGAGCTCCAAAGCTTACGAAAAACCTCATAGTGTCGGTTTGCAGTAACATAAAAGAAGAAATTTCGTATTTATTTTCATACTAGGAAGCTCTTGTTTCGCTAGCTGTCCATAACTCTTAAAAAATTACAGTCACTGGAGTGAAATAAATAAAAAGGGAAGTATAAGTACTGATATATAGATAAGAAAGTTCCGTGTGTTTAAGAATTGGCAAAACTCTCTGCTCCTTGTGTGCTATCATTCGCCAAACTTTCGTTTCGATGTCTCGAGCTGTTTAGGAGATATGAGAGATGTTGCGAGTATTTCATTCTCGCGGGAGTGGGAGCCATTTTCTCGAGATCGGCAGATATAGACCTCCTTCCAAGTCTAAACAAAAATTCATCATGTTAGCTAAATTTCATACGCAGCAACATGTGGTGTAATACTCACCAAATGCAAAATCATAGCGACCCCTAATTTTCATTGCAAACTTTTTGAGTTTTGCATAGTGCCTTACCAAAATGTGTACATCACAATAAGAATGACCATTAGCGAGGTGATGGGCACTTCGCCACGAAGCTGACATATAAGGCTACAAGTAAGGCAAAAATCATATATTTTCAGTGAATAGTGTCTGTAAAATCGTTTGAGAAATATAACAGGTTGCGCGCGCTCCGGTTCTGTCAGAGTAAGCGCGTGCGAAGTATGGTTCACGCGTCACAATATGCGCTGGACCCGCGCGACTCGTGCGGCACGTGCGTGTCGCGCTGTAGTGTCGTTTCACGTCACACGTGCTATACGCGTCTCCATTTGCGCCTAGCCTTACGCTAGGCGCAAAATGAGACGCGTATAGCGCGAGTGGCGCGACGCAGCGCAGCGCGCGTTTTTGTAACATCGCACAGATCCCATTTGAACTAGTGATGTTACAAAAACGCGCGCTGCGCTGCGTCGCGCCACTCGCGCTATACGCGTCTCATTTTGCGCCTAGCGTAAGGCTAGGCGCAAATGGAGACGCGTATAGCACGTGTGACGTGAAACGACACTACAGCGCGACACGCACGTGCCGCACGAGTCGCGCGGCTGCAGCGCATATTGCGACGCGTACACCATACTGTTGAGTGTTAATTAAGTAAATAAATTAGTGAAATCAAAGTGAACTAAGAAATTAGAATATAAATGGAAAACTTGGTTTAGTTTAGAGAGTTACATACTGGCATTCAGCGGGCAGAACAGAAGAAACAATGACCGTGGAGTCAGCGAGTTCCACATAAGCGGGCGCTGTCGATTCAGCCGCCAGGGCATCGCCCGACCGGCTCACGTGTTTCTAAGTTGTCGCATGAGCAAAGGCCCTCGCCTACATTCCAAGAGCCAATGACCGACGTTAAGAAGATTCTTCGAGAAGCCTTTCAACGTGACGGAAGAAGCAATGACCGGCTCACGTGTTTCTCAGTCGTCACATGCGATCAGAGGCCCCCGCCTACATTCCAAGAGCCAATGACCGAGGTCAAGAAGATTCTTCGAGAAGCTTTTCAACGTGACAGAAGAGGCAATGGCCGTGAAGTCGTTCACCCCCAGTGAACTGAAGTGAATAAATACGCGAGACGCGGTGGGCCCGAGAGGAAGACAGATGAAGACAGTTGAAGAGAGATGAAGACAGATGAAGACAGTTGAAGACAGATGAAGACAGATGAAGACAGGCGGAGACGAAGACGAGAGACGAAGGAAGAAAAGAAGAGTAGCAGTAGTTTTCAGTCAGTTTCGGTGCTGAAGACCGTCATGCAAGAAGAGACTGCATCATGCACAGACGCACCAAGTCCGCCGCTGTAATGGAATAGCAAGCAGCAGCCGCGGCGCCAGAAGACAGAAGTTAAAAGGTATTGGAAGTCTGGTTTTTACATACCCGGGTGACTCGTGAGGACGGGAAGGAGACGGCCTCACATCAGTAGTTACCTGTGAGCTGGGATGAAGACCTGACAGCCGAAGACTGGCAAGCGGGAGTCCGTGGTTCGAGTTCGGGACACTGGCCTTCCACCGCCGCGCTGCTCCGCGGGTCGACGCACAACACACGCGGCCGCTTAGAGAAGAGAAACACTGGGACGCCACATTCAAGGTATCACCATCCGATGCACGACGTCGCTCGCAATAATTAAACGGGCCACCTCGCGCTGCGCGTCTCCGGTCAGCTGGGCGAGACGGCGACACGAGATACACACCGCTACGCGTAATCAGACGCCGCCGCCGCCGCCGCCGCCGCCGCCGCTGTCGCAGCAGAAGGCTACGCAAACGACACGGCTGCCGCTCTCCGAACCAGAACGTCCCAGTAAGATACAGTTGTACGAAACTTTCAATAAAATTTATCTTATGTAAAATGATGTTTCATTCGACCTCATACCCGAGCCAAGGGAGAACCCACCCTGCCCACATGTTGTAAGAGAGAAAAGTTAATTTATTTAATATTTTCACCCTGACAGAATGCTTTAGAATGCTCATCCTGACAATTGACAGCATCAAAAGAGAAAACCCAGTTACATTGAGTGACAGAACTGTCACATTTAGTAACACAAATGTTACATTTGATGTCAGAAGCCGTAGTAGTTGTTACAATACTTCGCACGCGCCGACTGGCGACGCTCTGCGCTGACAGAACCGAAGCGCGCGCAATGTTATCTTCCTCAAACGATTTTACAGAAACTATTCACTGAAAATATATGATTTTTGCCTTACTTGTAGCGTTATATGTCAGCTTCGTGGCGAAGTGCCCATGATCTCGCTAATGACCATTCTTATCGTGATGTACACATTTTAGTAAGACACAACGCGAAACTCAAAAAGTTTGCAACGAAAATTAGGGGTCGCTATGATTTTGCGTTTGGTCCGTATTACACCATATGTTGCTGCATATGAAATTTAGCTAACATGATGAATTTTTCTTTAGACTTGGGAGGAGGTCTCTATCTGCCTCCGATCTCGAGAAAATGGATCCCATGTAGCGCGCTCACTTCCGATCTCACGCCGCGGGAATGAAACGCTCGCAACATCTTTCATATCTCCTAAACCGCTCGAGACATCGAAACGAAAGTTTTGCGTATGATACCACACAAGGAGGAGAGTGTTTTGCCAATTCTTAAACACACGGAACTTTGTTATCTATATATCAGTACTTATCTATATATCAGTACTTCCCTTTTTATTTATTTCACTCCAGTGACTGTAATTTTTTAAGAGTTATCGACAGCTAGCGAAACAAGAGCTTACTAGTATGAAAATAAACATGAGATTTCTTCTTTTATGTTACTGCTAACCTTCGTGATCCTGGCAAAAAGCGCCCGAGATATGAAGTACACAAATATCATTATTTGGATATGGATGTAATAAGAGACATTTACTACATACATGTGGACATCCCATTTACACTTCAAGCTTGAAACAGTCGAGAAGCCATCACGAATAACGATGTTTTAATCGGCTCGTCGTGACGAGAAAAAGCATTTCAGTGGTTGCATACACACTGTCAGCATTAATAAACTAATTACACAACAGGCTAGACAAATGAAGCAGTGGTCGGTATTATTCCGAAAGTATGAGTATCCTGAAAGAGTGTGGTGATTTGATATATTTATTTTGTTGAAATGTATTGTTGACTAAGGGAGATCTGCTTTCATGACAATGTTTTTCGAATGACGTGAACTCTTCCTCTCACAAAGCACACTTGGCTAGCTTCTGCGTTCCTGTCACATGCATTATTCTCAGCTGCTGACGATACACTGACCATTGTGTTGCGCCATGTATCAATTGTTTATTTTTATCAGTAACAATTATTTTATTTGTGAATTACATAGTGTCAGAAGTAGGGAGACAACAGTGGCACCACCCCATGTTGCATTGTTGCCAAATTTATTCAAGATGGCGGATCCAAGACGACAGCATTATATGTGGGAACGTCGCAATGACGTCATGGCAGGAAGTTCAAATTTTGGTGGGAAAACGGGTCAATTGGGCTACCGCCACTAATCTAACCTCCTCCGTCCTCCTCCTTCCACCCCTCACGAAGAAAATGGAGGGAAGTCCAAATTTTGGCAGGAAAAAGGTCAATTGGGCTACCTCCACTAACATAAGTTGTCTGACCACCACCTCTTCCTTGGAATTGACAGAAAAAGGGCACAGCTTGTGCTACACTGCTGGATAGTATGGATGTAACTCTTTATTTTGCATACAGTGTTTATTTAAACAATTTGAGTTGACATAGGCAGTAGCTCTATCCAGATGTTCACCATGAGGTCCAGAGTCCTACTGACCTAGTACACAGTACTGCCACCAGAGGGCACTGTCTTCCCATTGCAGTCTGGGGAAAAATGGACTTAGTCTGCGTCCAGCTGCTGGGAGAGGGAAGAGTGTACTTTTATTTATTTTTTCAATGAGATGTTGGTAAAATTTATTTAGGGATGGAGTTCACATAGTATTTTTATTACACTGATACAAAACACTCGTCCTGATGTGCTTGGGGTCACAGTAAATAGCCTACAGATCTGCAAACTACTCTCAATCACGAAAATAATGCAGTATGCTGATGTAAAGACACAAAAACAACTTGTAAATTATCAAAATAATGCTTGTAAAACACTATGCAAACACACTCACTAATTATAAGCTGTCGAAATAATGCATTGCGTAGCCTACAGACCTTTTCACTAAACAATGCAACAGACACAACCACAACTCATGAAATCGTCAAAAATAATGCATGCATAATGGTCAAATGCTTAAACTGCCGTAAATAAACAGGGCACAAACACTCATTGCAAGTAAAAAACGCTTTCGAACTATTGTTAACAAATTCAACCATACTGTATCAGCAAACTGCCTGCTACAGAGGCACCAAGGCTCTCATGCTGGGCACAAGCATGTCAGTCCAGTCTGTGAGACACCTCTGGGCTGCGCACGCATGTTTACCATTGCTGGCCTTTGTACCTGTGGTCCAGCAAAGACCTAATTACTGAGAGACTCACCATCACAAGTGCGGCCATAATGTTCTCAATGTTATAGTGACATCACATGTCTATGTAAATAAGAGCCAAGTCTACCTCTGGACTCACTATCGAAATCTTTTGCATATGCTCCCTGAATAACACAAGATGCATTGTTGCTAGCAATCCTTATGGGACATGTGAGACGCATCTAGCCATGTACATGTTTACTGTGGCTGACGCATAGCTTTCAGAGCTGTGGGTCCAGTGGAGTCCTAATTGCCAAGTGAGAGATGTTTGGTGTAGCAACTCACTCGCACAGGTGCAGCTAAAAGTCTGTCAGTGTTATACTGGTGGCTCATGTCTATGTAAATAACAGCCAAGTCTCCCTCTGGATGTGCTATAGAAATCTTTTGCAATGCTTTCAGAAACTGTTAACGAAAATAGTCCAGAATAGCACCGAATGCATTCTTCCTGATGCTCCTAACGTCAGACCTCGTCCATCTCATATCAGCCCCTCACAGAAATCGTAAAGTGTGACAGAAATGTTAGTGATAGCTTTTGTTGTTGTTGTAGGAGCTTTGTGATGTCTCTGCTTGTCTGCATGTAGGAGCTTTGTGATGTCTCTGCTTGTCTGCATCGAAATTCTTGCCCTAACAGGAGCTGTTTAAGAAAATGGCTCAGAATAACACCGAATGCATTCTTCCTGATGCTACTAATGAGACATTCCATGCTACCCTTCCTGGAAATCGTGACGTCCTGCTTTCAACAAACATCTCTGAAATGGTAAACGTTCACACAGCTATGTAGATGCTCTGACGTCCCAGCACAAAGAATGTCTTGTGAATGAATGGATTTTTCTGACTGGCTCTTACTGAATTTACCCGCCAAACTACTGCTGCTGCCACTGAGGGAGCACTGTCTGCCTTTTGTTTCTGCAGATGAGACTTTCAGCAGCAAAACTATTTTGTACAGATCACCTTATTGCACTGGTCTACAGATCGTCAAATATAGAAAGACACTTGCTCAATTACACTGCTTTGCCACTGATGACAGAAGCTTGACTATTTCAGTGTGAAACCGATCTCCACATATTTTCACTTGGGTTTACCTGATTACCAAAACATTTTCGCGATACTTTTCCGTGTCAAGCACATAGCAGTATGCTACCAGTTGCTTGCACAGTATAATTCCGACGATATAGACTGGAAATTATTTCTCTAAAAACTCAAAACTTTATCAAGGCGCAGTATGCTGTAAACCACTGAGTAACTAGAAACTTACCCGTCTGCGAAGATCTTTACATGAAAACTCGAGCCGGCCGACGTGGTTGTGCGGTTCTGGGCGCTACAGTCTGGAACCGAGCGACCGCTACGGTCGCAGGTTCGAATCCTGCCTCGGGCATGGACGTGTGTGATGTCCTTAGGTTAGTTAGGTTTAGTTAGTTCTAAGTTCTAGGCGACTGATGACCTCAGCAGTTAAGTTGCATAGTGCTCAGAGCCATTTGAACCATGAAAACTCGAAACAAATAGAGAAAACTGATATTTACACTTGCGAATATCGATGTTGGTGATATGACAGATTCCAAATCATCTTATAATTTACAAAGTCAATTAAGGTGTTTCTTATGTCTAGAGAAACAGCAAACATGCCTTTCACCTGCTAGATGCGCACACAACAATTGATGTTCTCTCAACCATATAAAGACAGGATGTGTGCAGAAGCAGTCAACCAGACAATTTAAATTGGAGGGAATAGTGGTCCAGCGCAAAAACATGTCCATATACAACTTCTCAAATTTTTCTAGGAACAATGCATCCTGTGCGATTCTGGGAAGCACTGCAAAAGATTTCTATAGCATGTCCAGAGGAAGACTTGGCTCTTATTTAAATAGACATCTGACATCAGTATCACATTGAGAACCTTTTAGCTGCACTTGCAGTGGTGAGTCGCACAGCAATTAGGTTTTTGGTGGACCACAGGTACAAAGGCTATGCATCATCGCACCAGCAATGGTAAACACATGTGCGCAGCCCAGAGGTATCTCTTAGGCTGGACAGACATGCTTGTGCCCAGTGTGAGGGCCTTGGGGCCTCTCTAGTTGACAGTTTGCTGATATCTTGTGATTGAATTTCTTAATGATAGTTCGAAAACGTTTTTTATATGCAATGAGTGTTTCTGTTCTGTGCTATTTTTGGCTTTTTAAGCGTTGTGAGCATGTTTTTTACATAGCTTTATTGATGCATTATTTTTTGACGGTTTAGCTAGTAGTGGACATGGATGTTGCATTATTTTGTGAATAGGTCTGTTGGTTGTGCATGGCATTATTTCGATGGTTTGTAATTAGTGAACATGTTTGCATAGCATTCTACAAGCATTATTTTGAGAATTTACAACTTGTTTTTTGTCTATACATCAGTGTACTGCATTATTTCGGTTATTTATGCGTAGTTTGAAGGTCTTTAGGCTATTTGCTGTGACGCCAAGCACATCAGGGTGAGCGTTTTGTATCAGTGTAATAAATATGTTACGTGAAATCCATCCCTAAATAAGTTGTCCAACTTCCCACTGAAAAAATAAATACAAGTATACTCCTTCCTCTCCTCAGCAGCTGGACTCTGAGTCCTTTTCTCAACATTTTCCCCAGAGCACTATGGGAGGGCAGCTCCCTCTGGTGATAGTACTGTGTACTAGGTCAGTGGGACTCTGGACCTCATGGTGGACACACTGGATGGAGCTACTGCCTACGACAACTCAAATTTTTTAAATAAACACTGCTAGCAAAATATTTATGTCCATGCTATCCAGCAACTCAACACATGCTGATTCCTTTTCCCCTCAATTCCCAATTTACCTTTTCCTCACAAAAATTTTAATTTCCCACCATTTTCTTGGTGGGGGGGGGGGGGTTGAGGGGAGGGGATGGGAGGAGGGGATAGGTTTGTGGAGGTAGCTCAATCGACCTATTTTCCCACCTAAATTTGAACTTCCCACAATAATGACATTGCAACATGGCCACATCTATCGCCGCCATCTTGGATCCGCCATCTTGAATAAATTTTGCAACAATGTAATATGGAGTGGTGTCGCCCTTGCCCCCCTACTGACAGTTTGGCAAGGCATAGGTGAGTAACCAGCATCAGGCATGTTCATGTCATTCTGCCTGAAGGGTATGCTCATCATTACTTTGATACTCCAGAATGAGATTTACACTCTGCAGCGGAGAGTGCGCTGATATGAAACTTCCTGTCTCCGCAATATCCTTTCTTTCAGGAGTGCTAGTTCTGCAAGGTTCGCAGGAGAGCTTCTGTAAAGTTTGGAAGGTAGGAGACGAGGTACTGGCAGAAGTAAAGCTGTGAGTATCGGGCGTGAGTCATGCTTTGGTAGCTCAGTTGGTAGAGCACTTGCCCGCATAAGGCAAAGGTCCCGAGTTCGAGTCTCGGTCGGGCACACAGTTTTAATCTGCCAGGAAGTTTCATACTTTGATACTGCTCAGATGAAGAACAGTAATAAAATTCTTTAGTAATTTTCCATTCCAGTCGCTCAGTGTTAAAAATTCAATGGAAATTCAACCATAATTCCAAGAGAATTGGCGATTTATTTTTGTGTGAATTGTTATCATTTTCTCATTGGAAGAAGCATTACCATTTACGAGTAATGGTTACATTTGTCTTGTTGACAGTTTTTATAGCACTTCTTTTCCTAAAACACAATATAAGGTGCACAAAGTCATTTTTGCAGCAGCTATTGTGATAGAATTCGGAAACAGAGTGTCTCAGTAAACAAGTAATTGGCGACCACAGATCTCAATAGCTTACGAATAACTTAATTGTGTCAGTCTGTGGTTACATAAGAGAGGAAATTACATATTTATTTTCATACTAATAAACTCGCGTCTCACTAGCTGTCGATAACTCCAAGAATTACAGTCACTGGAATGAGAAAAATAAAATAGAAAATACACCTTCTGACATATCGTCATAGATAAGAAAGTTCAGTGTGATTACGAATTGACGAAGTACTCTCGTTCTTGTGTGGCATGATTCGCCAAAATCTCATTTAAATGTCTCGTTCGGTTTAGGAAATGTGAGGGATGTAAGACTATTTCATTCCCGTGGGCGTGAGATCGGGAGTGAATGCGCTACATAGGATCCATTTTCTCGAGATCGGAGACAGATAGAGATCTCCTCCCAAGTATAAACAAAAATTCAACATGTTAGTTAAATTTCATACGCAGAAACATATGGTTTAAATCGCACCAAACGCAAAATCATAGCGCCCCCTATTTTTCATTGCAAACTTTTTGAGTTTTGCGTAGTGTCTTACTGAAATGTGTATATCATAATAATCATGACCATTAGCAAGATGATGGGCGCTTTGCCACGAAGCTGACATATAACGCTACAAGTAAGGCAAGAAACAAATATTTTCAGTGAGTAGTTTCTGTAAAATCTTTTGAGTAAGATAACAGGGGCGCGGGCTTCGGTTCTGTCAGCGCAGAGCGTCGCCAATCGGCGCGTGCGAAGTGTGTGTACGCGTCGCAATATGCGCCAGACCAGCGCGACGTGAGCGGAACGTGAGTGTTGCTCTGTAGTGTCGCGTCACGTCACACGTGCTATACGCGCCTCAATTTGCGCTTGGCTTACACAGCTTCCACCAGCTGGAACAGTGCCCTGCTGACATGCAGGGTCCATGGATTCATGAGGTTGTCTCCATACCCGTACACGTTCATCCGCTCGATACAATTTGAAACGAGGCTCATCCGACCAGACAACATGTTTCCAATCATCACCAGTCCAATGTAGATGTTGACGGGCCCAGACCAGGCGTAAAGCTTTGTGTCGTGCAACCATCAAGGCTACACGAGCGGGCAAGCGGCTCCGATGTCCATATCGATGATGTTTCGTTGAACGGTTCGCACGCTAACACTGTTGATGGCCCAGCACTGAAATATGCAGCAGTTTGCGGAAGGGCTGCACTTCTGTCACGTTGAACGATTCTCTTCAGTCGTCGTTGGTCCCGTTCCTGCAGGATCTTTTTCTGGTCACAGCGATGTCGGAGAGCTGATGTTTTACTAGTTTCCTGGTATTCACGGTACACTCGTGAAATGGTCGTATGGGAAAATCCCCACTTCACCGCTACCTCGGTGATGCTGTGTCCCATCGCTCGTGCACCGATTATAACATCACGTTCAAACTTAAATCTGGATTACCTGCCATTATAGCAGCAATAACCAATCTAACAACTGCACCGAACACTTGTCTTATATAGCCGTTGCTGACCGCAGCGCGGTATTCTACCTGTTTATATATCTCTCTGTATTTGAAAACGCAGGCATATACCAGTTCCTTTGGCGCTTCAGTGTATTATTATTACGTACTGTTATAGGGACGTTATACAGTCTTGTTTTTCTGTTAACTTTGTGCTGAAATGACATTTTGCAGTGGTATTGTCTGATGAACTGTCATTATTTTCGCGCTATAATATGATGTATCCTGCTTGATATTTTAAGGCATTTTGAATAACGTCATTGCCGAGCCTACTGAATCACCAAGTCCCCAGTCTAGTAAGTCATCTTCATCTTTAGTTTTGCCATACAAGTTACCAGTATTTTTGACGTGCAATTCAATTGACATAAAATTCTCATCCTTCCTCGTTTTTTTTCACACAAGAGTATATTTCTCGCTTTGTGAGTCTGTATGATTGATTAATTCTGTTTTTCACATCTAAAGGAGGACGGTATTATAAAACACACCAAGACAATGAATACTGGAAAACAAATTTTTAATTCAGTCAGTATGCACGTTGCCTCGCCAATTTTCACATACGTGAAAATACGAAATACGTAGGTTGGAACTTAAATAGTGGCAACACTGCTGTGGAGACACTATGCAATGGAATCTACTATTGCCGCTGATAGCACACGTTGTTTACATACCTACCTTACCTACAAGTAAATGGACTCGCCCGTTCCACGTCACCGGCGTGCGCATAGCTTAAATAGTGGCAACACTGCTGTGGAGACACTATGCAATGGAATCTACTATTGCCGCTGATAGCACACGTTGTTTACATACCTACCTTACCTACAAGTAAATGGACTCGCCCGTTCCACGTCACCGGCGTGCGCATAGCCGAGGGAAACACAGTCACTTGTGAACGAGCGGTCTAGCGTAACGGTGTCACTATGTTTTAGAAACTGGAACAACGGAGCTGGATCAAGATTGAATGTGATAGAGGCCGTGCAG
Source organism: Schistocerca serialis cubense (assembly GCF_023864345.2). Taxonomy (NCBI): domain Eukaryota; kingdom Metazoa; phylum Arthropoda; class Insecta; order Orthoptera; family Acrididae; genus Schistocerca; species Schistocerca serialis. The sequence goes on along the minus strand of NC_064641.1, from coordinate 661,313,653 downwards.
CACGACAGTGTCATCAAGGTCTTCAAGAGGCTTGCGAGGAATCGGCATTGCCGTACAGAACAGTGGCACGTAGGGTAAATGCCTTGAACGAAGGTCGGCTAACTGTGGTAGACATGCGTCGGGCAGGTCGTCCTAGCGTCTCTGAAGAAGAAGTGCATGCTGTTGCCGCGTTAGCGAACAGTGATCGACGCCATACGATTCGTGAGAGTGCGGTTCTAGGCACTACAGTCTGGAACCGAGCGACCGCTACGGTCGCAGGTTCGAATTCTGCCTCGGGCATGGATGTGTGTGATGTCCTTAGGTTAGTTAGGTTTGATTAGTTCTAAGTTCTTTGCGACTGATGACCTCAGAAGTTAAGTCGCATAGTGCTCAGAGCCATTTGAACGCATTTGATTCGTGAGCTCGTCCACCAAACCGGATTAGCACATACGACTGTGCTTCGCATCCCGAAGGAACGCCTGGGCACGCGAAAAATTGCATCACGATGGGTTCCTCATGACTTGAAGGAAATGCAGAAATGCATGCATTAGCCGATTAGTCGGCCGCAGTGGCCGTGCGGTTCTGGCGCTGCAGTCCGGAACCGCGGGACTGCTACAGTCGCAGGTTCGAATCCTGCCTCGGGCATGGGTGTGTGTGATGTCCTTAGGTTAGTTAGGTTTAAGTAGTTCTAAGTTCTAGGGGACTTATGACCTAAGATGTTGAGTCCCATAGTGCTCAGAGCCATTTTTAGCCAAATGCTTGCATTACGATGCTGCTTAGACGCACTTGGAGCGCTGTGAGCGCGAAGGAGAGGCTTTCTTACGCCCAATCGCAACACTGGATGAGAGATGGGCCACATCGTACGAGCCAAAACTGAAACGCCAATCCAACGAATGGCGTCATTACGGGTCGCCACGAAAGTCGAAAGTGCGTCAGAGCCCCCGTATGGTGAAAGTTATGGTGATTCTCGAGTACGACTGTGATGGTGTTATCCTAACGCATTATGTTCCACTACAGACCGTCAATGCACAGTATTACTGTTCGTTTTTGGAGCATCACCTACGACCGGCTTTGCGAAAGAAGCGGCGACACCTTCTGAGCAACGCACCCATCATTTTGCACAACAATGCGTGGGCGAATACAACGCAAGCTGTGGCTGCTCTGTTCGGTCGCAGGGACTGGGAAGTACTGTACCATCCATCATACTCCTCGGACTTAAGTCCTTGTGACTTTGATTTGATTCCGAAGATGAAGGTACCACTTCGTGGCATTCGCTTCAGAACTGTTCCAGAGATTCGACAGGCAGTAGACCGCTCCATTCACACCATCAACAGAACAGGATCTGCTAACGGTATACTACGCCTTCTACATCACTGGCAACGGGTTCCACACAACGCTGGTGACTACTTAGAAGTACAGTAACAGATGCAAACATGTAAATCTTTTGTATCGGTTGTGAATAATTAGTTGCCACTGTTTAAGTTCCAACCCTCGTAGTTAATTAATTGAATTGAGAAATCCTGACTGAAACGCTAAGAGACTGTTTCTTTCGCTACTCTCATATTTGGATAAATTTCCTCTAATCTCTTCAGAGAACTTTCCTAACTTCTGAGGTTGAGGCTCACCCACTTCTTAGTGGTGATTTCTAATTTTGGGTGTAGCTCAGTTCAACGTATTGAAAACTTTGCTCACAAATTCGATGGAGCTTCCCTCACTAGCTTTCTGTAGAACCATTGTGACACGCACATCCACTGACACCGAGGTGAGCTTTTGGTATTCGGTGGATAGCTGACAGATTATATGTTTGGTGCTCCAGAAGATCTGTTACAGTTTTCATAAACCTGGTACCATCAGGCAGGGCGCTCCTCTTGTCAAGAGAATGATTGCAAAATAGTATCAGTAAATGCAGAACATTGAAAAAAAAGACATAGCTTTTTTTCCCTTTTATTGCCCACAGGACTAGAAAAATACGCAGTAGCTGAAGATAAACGGTTTCCACACTTTGGAAATTTTCGCTCTCGTATTACATTTAATAAATAAAACATGGAACCTCAAATGCTTCAAATTTTGCTATAATTGCCTGCAATTCAGTGCTTGCCTTTGTGACCTCAAAAGTAAAATGTATTAGCTGCACTCCTGTTAAATATAAACTTCAGATCATGGATACTTGAACATTGTTGTGTGCCCAAGGCATCATATTGTAGGATGAGTTGCGGTTCACACAACTGTTGATGTTCTTTTCGTCAAAGCTTAGGACAGCGATTGCTTTATTTTGGTGAAATATTGCTGAACTAGCTTTAACTAAACCTAACACCTTTAAAATATACAGGGTGTTTCAAAAATGACCGGTATATTTGAAACGGCAATAAAAACTAAACGAGCAGCGATAGAAATACACCGTTTGTTGCAATTTGCTTGGGACAACAGTACATTTTCAGGCAGACAAACTTTCGAAATTACAGTAGTTACAATTTTCAATAACAGATGGCGCTGCAAGTGATGTGAAAGATATAGAAGACAACGCAGTCTGTGGGTGCGCCATTCTGTACGTCGTCTTTCTGCTGTAAGCATGTGCTGTTCACAACGTGCAAGTGTGCTGTAGACAACATGGTTTATTCCTTAGAACAGAGGATTTTTCTGGTGTTGGAATTCCACCGCCTAGAACACAGTGTTGTTGCAACAAGACGAAGTTTTCAACGGAGGTTTAATGTAACCAAAGGACCGAAAAGCAATACAATAAAGGATCTGCTTGAAAAATTTCAACGGACTGGGAACGTGACGGATGAACGTGCTGGAAAGGTAGGGCGACTGCATACGGCAACCACAGAGGGCAATGCGCAGCTAGTGCAGCAGATGATCCAACAGCGGCCTTGGGTTTCCGTTCGCCGTGTTGCAGCTGCGGTCCAAATGACGCCAACGTCCACATATCGTCTCATGCGCCAGAGTTTACACCTCTATCCATACAAAATTCAAACGCGGCAACCCCTCAGCGCCGCTACCATTGCTGCACGAGAGACATTCGCTAACGATATAGTGCACAGGATTGATGATGGCGATATGCATGTGGGCAGCATTTGGTTTGCTGACGAAGCTTATTTTTACCTGGACGGCTTCGTCAATAAACAGAACTGGCGCATATGGGGAACCGAAAAGCCCCATGTTGCAGTCCCATCGTCCCTGCATCCTCAAAAAGTACTGGTCTGGGCCGCCATTTCTTCCAAAGGAATCATTGGCCCATTTTTCAGATCCGAAACGATTACTGCATCACGCTATCTGGACATTCTTCGTGAATTTGTGGCGGTACAAACTGCCTTAGACGACACTGCGAACACCTCGTGGTTTATGCAAGATGGTGCCTGGCCACATCGCACAGCCGACGTCTTTAATTTCCTGAATGAATATTTCGATGATCGTGTGATTGCTTTGGGCTATCCGAAACATACAGGAGGCGGCGTGGATTGGCCTCCCTATTCGCCAGACATGAACCCCTGTGACTTCTTTCTGTGGGGACACTTGAAAGACCAGGTGTACCGCCAGAATCCAGAAACAATTGAACAGCTGAAGCAGTACATCTCATCTGCATGTGAAGCCATTCCGCCAGACACGTTGTCAAAGGTTTCGGGTAATTTCATTCAGAGACTACGCCATATTATTGCTACACATGGTGGATATGTGGAAAATATCGTACTATAGAGTTTCCGAGACCGCAGCGCCATCTGTTGTTGAAAATTGTAACTACTGTAATTTCGAAAGTTTGTCTGCCTCAAAATGTACTGTTGTCCCAAGCATATTGCAACAAACGGTGTATTTCTATCGCTGCTCGTTTAGTTTTTATTGCCGTTTCAAATATACCGGTCATTTTTGAAACACCCTGTTGGTTGACATTTAAACTGTTTTGTCGCTGTCTGGAGTGTTAATCGGCAGGGCAAAAGATCTTCTCCCCAAACAATCATTCGATTTTGAAGATCTTTCCCCTCCGATCAGCACATGATTTTGATGACAAAAGTCTCAAATTGAGGGTGTTTTCTATGTTGTCTGAGTTCCAAGTGTAATTTTTTTTGTAGACACCAAACACGTTCTTGTGAATAACCCTGAGGCAGTTTTACGTCTTTATGCTTTCATGTTTATTTTAAAGAACAGATGTTATGAAAGCTATGCCCTGTTCTCTAATTTTCTTCATAGCTTCAATTTTTTGCATCATTGAAGCATTCATACAGTTCGCAATAGCCAATTATTTTTCCAGTTCCTTGATTTCTTGCTCGTTGATTATAACGACAGTCTGAGACAGTAGTGGTGCAACTTACAGTATTTCCTCTTTTGTATTATTTATCGAAACACCGTATCTAAAATTTTGACCCACCAGTAAATTTAATCTCTGACGATCCTTTATGCTTTACACTTTCATTACTTTCAATTTCATAAGTTAGAGTACCTTTACCAACATTGACGATAAACTGATGTTAACATGTAAAAGGGCACATACTTCTCAAATCCATTTTTACATCAGTGTTATCTGAAATGATGCATTAAATCTAAAATGTCTGTATGTAAAGATATTATCAATAATTCAGTGTTCGATGTCTAAAACATCTGTCAAATTGCGTAAAGATATTGACATTATAGTATTTCCACATTTGTATTATAGACTGTTTGATATGAATGAGTTGCAATAAAGATTTATATTCAGGAGTGAATCGATTTTATAAGGCAGCCTCAAGAAATTTTTTTAAAATCTAAAGACGTCAATAGCACTCATGTTGCATTTGAAAGAATGCATTAGAGATGTGGCCGACTGCCTCAAGTAGAGCCGAAAGAAATTGAGACTTATGAATTGTAGCTCAAGAGACACACTCGAACATGCAGAGACTGCTATCTCTATAGTCACTGTTACAGACAAGCCAACAAGCTACTACAATGAAATTGAAGAACACTATTCTGAATAGTTGATTTTGGCCTTATTGAGTATCACTGTGTTGTATGTTCTAATACTGCTATATTATTTATCACTACCAGCAACTCTTCAGAATCACTTTACTTACATCATGGATGATGGACAATGATATGAATGCGAATGACTAATGCCTGATGAACTAACATTATGTTGAGTCGATTTTTTAAATAATTTTATAGACATATTGAAGTCGATCATTTTTGTGAGACAGTTACGATTTTTGGTGTTGGATGTTTCGATAACGCCACATTATTTATGATAAGCAACAATCACACTACTTACATTGCAGCTGTAGGTTAATGATATGAGTGGTACTTAATGACCTACAATTACTTTAAGTCGAGACCTTGAATAATTCCAATAGACGTAGTCAAGTGGAAATTACCGTTGGACAGTAACGACCATCGGCGTTGGATGATTCAGTAATGCTACATTATTGGTCATAATTAACAATAATGCATAACCATACTACTTATACTATGGATGAATTTTAATAAAAATGAAAGCAAATGACTGATTCTTGATGAAGTGCAATTACATGGAGTTGAGACTTAAAATAATTCTGATTAACATATTCAAGTGGATAATTTTTATTGGACAGTTCCAATAGTTGTTGAGTGTTTTAATGAGAACCACATTATTTACCACAATCAACCATTACTTACATTATGGATGTAGGTTATTGATATAACTAATGGTTGACGAAATATTTTAAAAAATTGCTCGATGTTTCTATAAATTATTTTGGAATTTCATCACAACGTATTTGTTAGTTAGCTCTGATTCTTGACAATTCATTTAAGTTAGTTCAGTGAACTATAACAATTCCTTAAATGACATCAGCAAGTCTGAACTTGCTGACTACTTATTTTGCGTGTTGGAACAATTTCTGACTTGCTGGCATTGACAACCCATTGGAGCAATCAAGTATCTGCACTGTGGGTCAGTATGATGTTACGATTTTAATAAACTCATGAGTGTACATAGGAGTAGACATACTACTGTTCAAGGTAAACATGGAACACTTCTTAGTATCATGTTAGTTCTTGATTCCTACTCCTTCCATTCCCATAATATTTGCATTTTTCATGCACAGCACATCAGCCTTCTTAATTTAAGAGGCATAGTGCAGCCATTTTTGCAGTTTTCGTTTGGATGTTGGAAACAATCTCCAGCTTCAGAAGACAGTTAATGGCATATCTATTAAAGCAACGATAATGATTACCATTGCCCCTGTTCACACTTGTTACTCTTTTACATCCTTCTTCCCAACCAGATCTTCCCCTTTTCCCAGCATTTTTAGCTAGTGCAGTCTTCTCAAATTCCCTTTCCCAAGAACTCGTTATATCAGAAAACATCTGTCTTGTATGCCTATAAATTCTTTTCATACCTGCCACTATCGTTATTTTTATTATTGTCGTTATTATTATTATTATTATTGCTGATCAATATTATCACTACTAGTGGCAGCAGCTGCAGTAGTGCAAATACTGTCAGAATTAATTTCGTTACTTAATAGTCAGCCTTATTTACTCATATTGCCTCTTCTGACATTCAAATATCTTTAATACTATTTGTCATATTTAAACTGTTGTTTCTCAGGAAACGATGGTGTAAAAATGGTATTGTATTGGTGAAATCCTGGTATGATGTAAGATACGGTCTGACGACCCTAATCAGATCAGGTTAAATAATAAATAAATAAATAAATGGACTGAAGAAGATCTGAAAAAAGCAAAACAAGGTGCTGTTGAAGTTTATCGATTAGAAATGTTGCTGAAAATTTTAAAATAACCTTTATCATGCTGCAGATCTGGTTAAAGAGAGGATCTGAATTGGACCCAAGCTTAATAAGGAAATATGACTTTCCTCCTGCATACAAAGAAGCTCTGGCTTACCATGTCAAAACACATGATGGTACAGTGTGTTTGAAGATGCGATCCAGAATGCCCATCAACTTCCCATTAATTCTATTACTTACGAAAACGGATTACAGCCATTAAATTGAAATCATGGCAGTCTCTTTCCAGATACAATTAGATGAATTATACATGTTCCTTCCAATTGTGGAAAAACGAATGTTTTTCTTCACATTCTTGAAAATGATCTCAGACTGATTATCTTATGTATTTACTGCAAATCTCTTCAGCAATACACATATAAACGTCTAGCACAGGTATCTGAGAATTTGAATGCTATTGGTTGTTTCACACTTTCAAGAAAGAAGGATATAAGGCCAACCAAAGAAGCACTATCGTTTCAATTTTTATTTTTTTTATGACATTGCTTATAATAAGGAAAATCATATGAAGGCATACTTTTCTATGAGTTGTTATTAATGTGTAGACAGATTTTTATCAACATCAAATTTGTAGCAAAATTCAAAAACTGTTAATTAGATATGATGCTAATGTGAGTATTCTTTTAAAAAAATCTTAATTAGGCTTACATTTACCGATCATATTAACCATGATACGACTTTTCATCCGTTCCTCGAAATGTGTAAATGAGCTTGGAGTAAAAATGTGTACAATTTCCTAGTAATGGGTAAAGATGATGATTTATATACTGGACTTTGTCGTATTAATTTTGATAGCTATATTTCTGTTTAATAAATAGAAGAGGAAAGACTGAAATTGTAATCAATGTTACAGATGTATCATATGTTAACGGAACGTGTTGCTCGAATATGTTGCATGTAAAGAAAAGATGTAAACTGTGAATACAAGCTAAATGTTGTGGAAGTGGAAGAGAGATAAACTGAGAATGTAAGCTACATTTTGTAATTTTATTACGAAACTGAAACTAAGCTGTATGTTCTGTATGTATTATGAACATGTGATTGAAAACTACTGGTGTTCCATAGTATATTGAGCTACGTATCTCAGTTTTTTGTTGTGATCTAGACCTAAGCTCGCCGGAGAAATAATTAGATGAATCGTTAAGCTTTAACAGTTGGCGCAGTGTTGGAACAGAGGGTAGAAGTCATCATCAGCATCCACAAAATTATGTGGAATTGCACTATCAAAGCCTTACCGAGTTGTTTAACCTGGATGTGACGCGCCACACAACCTTGTGGACTGATTTCCTAACCGAAACCAAGCAATTATCAAGTCCGGTGATTCTGCTTTGCCTGTTTGAACCTCCACTACAGAATAATTCATCTCCCTCTTGCATTGCATAGATACATTACGTAATAGCTTTCAGAGAGTGTATGTGAAAGGACTTTACTGTGCAGAGAAGAAAAGTATATGCATTATGAAATAAAGTTAAGCCTATTTGATGAGCCATTTTTCTAACACTCACCTTTAATTTTCTCCTTAAAATTTGGGTACTCTCAATGGGAACAAGATATCAACAGTTGGTAAAAAGACAGTATCAGGACGGCTGAAATAGCAATACGACTGGAGACCGTTGTTAGTCACTTCACCAACACATGGGACAGGCAATTAATGTGAGCAAAAACGGTATTATATGAGAAGAGAGAAATGAAATATAAGCCAATGGACACTTGGTTCCTAGTTGTTGAAGAAGCGTTTTAATGTTTATGCTTCAGTAAGAAACTTTTGTTCACACTGAAAAATTACAATTATTTTTCATTCAAATTGTTTTGCTTGTTTATCAATATATAACAGACTCACAGTGCGACGCAAGACTATACATTATAGAAAAAAACGAATTCAGAAACGCCTTCAATGCCCAAAAAACTGTAACGTCGAGCTGTCTTCTAACGAAATAAATCAAAAATATTTTTTCTATGACCTGTTCTGTTGTACGATTACTTTATTAGGGATAAAGCACTGTAAAAACTAAGAACCATAAAATATCAGGGAGTAGCTGGCGGCAGCGATTGTAGGGAAAGCATATGCAAGTCCAGTTTATTGGAAGAATCCTTACGGAATGTAATTTTCTCAAGAAGCAGTTAGCTCATAGAACAATCGACAGTCTGAGACTCTTAATAAAGGAGACGGAGAAGATTCAAAGACGATAAGAACTGTGTTTCGTCGCGGACTCGTTTACCTAGACCAAGAGAGCAACAAAGTGTTCATCAGGCTCCGGTCGCTGACACTACAAGATAGGCATTGTGCACTATGGAGAGGTTTACTGCTAAAATTTCAACATGTGTCAGGCAACATCTTTCACATACATCCCAGGAAATGACCATGATGAGAAAAGATTCCAGCTCATCGGTGGCTTCTCTATAGCCACACTTCCCGGTCACCATTCACAAATGGAACAGGAGAGAGGAGAAATGGTAGTGGTACACAAGTACAATGTAGTTTGCGAAGTATAGATGTTGATACAGAACACGGAAGTAAATGAAGGAAGCCTATACAGTGGATGTCAAGTAGTTGTTGATGATGACGATTTGTGTAATAAACAACTCATATTTGTTCATCAGCCTTTTTTTGGAGATTCATTGTCCAGTGAATGGCCCCTAAGGTATTACGTTTCTCCGATGACCTCTCTGCGTTATTTCTTCGGTAACCACTTGCGTTGCGCCTTCATCGAATGCTGCGTTCTCGATTCCTTCAGTGGTGTTCGCTCTGCGTGCTATTTCTGAAACAAAGAAATGACAAAAGTAACATAACACATTTATTGTTAATCGCTTCAGTTTTTTTAATAATGACGTATAATTTAGTCGTGTGGCGGATAATATAAGAGGGCCAGCTGCAAAATAATGCCTCCGAATTTTCACCTGTATTATCAACATCGATAAAGGTACACTACTGGCCATTAAAATTGCTACACCACGAAAATGACGTGTTACAGACGCGAAATTTAACCGACAGGAAGAAGATGCTGTGATATGCAAATGATTAGCTTGTCAGAGCATTCACAAGAGGTTGGCCCGGTGGCGACACCTACAACGCGCTGACATGAGGAAAGTTTCCAACCAATTTTTCATACACAAACAGCAGTAGACCGCCGTTGCCTGGTGAAACGTTGTTGTGATGCCTCGTGTAAGGAGGAGAAATGCGTACCATCACGTTTCCGCTTGTAGCATATCGCAATTGCGGTTTATCGTATCGCGACATTTCTACTCGCGTTGGTCGAGATCCGATGACTGTTAGCAGAATACGGAATCGGTGGGTTCAGGTGGGTAATACGGAACGCCGTGCTGGATCCCAACGGCCTCGTATCACTAGCAGTCGAGATTACAGGCATCTTATCCGCATGGCTATAACGGATCGTGCAGCCACGTCTCGATCCCTGAGTCAAGAGATGGGGACGTTTGCAAGACAACATCCATCAGCACGAACAGTTCGACGACATTTGTAGCAGCATGGACTATTAGCTCGGAGACCATGGCCGCGGTTACACTTGACGCTGCATCAAAGACAGGAGTGCCTGCGATGGTGTACTCAATGACGAACCTGGGTCCACGAATGGCAAAACGTCATTTTTTCGGAAGAATCCAGGTTCTGTTTTCAGCATCATGATGGTCACATCAGTGTTTGGCGACATCGCGGTGAACGCACGTTGGAAGCGTGTATTCGTCATCGCTGTACTGGCGTATCACCCGGTGTAATGGGTTGCCATTGGTTACACGTCTCGGCCACCTCTTGTTCGCATTGACGGCACTTTGAACAGTGGACGTTACGTTTCAGATGTGTTACGACCCGTGCCACTACCCTTCATTCGATCCCTGCGAAACCCTACATTTCAGCAGGGTAATGCACGACCGCATGTTGCAGGTCCTGTACGGGTCTATCTGGATACAGAAAATGTTCGACTGCTGCCCTGCCAGCAAATTCTCCAGATCTCTCACCAATTGAAAACGTCTGACAATGGTGGCCGACCAACTGGCTCGTCACTTTACGCCAGTCACTACTCTTGATCGTCTTGAAGCTGCATGGGCAGCTGATACCTGTACACGCCATCCAGGCTCTGTTTGACTCAATGCCCAGGCGTATCAAGGTCGTTATTACGGCCAGAGGTGGTTGATCTGGGTACTGATATCTCAGGATCTATGCACCCCAATTGCGTGAAAATGTAATCACATGTCAGTTCCAGTAAAATATTTTTGTCAAATGAATACCCGTTTATCATCTGCATTTCTTCTTGGTGTAGCAATTCTAATGGCCAGTAGTGTATTACATGTCATGTGTATTACTCGGTCAACTATTCTCACCTCCCTAATGAAAGTTGCAACCCTCTTCTTGTAGCTAATAACATGACGGTGTTTAACGTATCTATATCGTTATGTGAGAAACTGAAAATAGGAATTCGAAGACTTCGTCCACATGTGGAGCAGCCTCTCCTTCAGGACGGCAATGCCAGATCACTCACTGCAACAATCTGACACACTGGGTTCACTGTTACCGATCATCCCTCAGACGATTCCGAGTTGGCTCCATCTAATTTTCGTCTGTTTATAAAACTTAAAGAAAACCTTGGAAAGCTTCATTTTGAGAGTGATAAAGCGTTTGAAGCAGACGTGACGTTGTGGCTCTGTGAATAAAGTCCAACATTCAACAGTGCCGGTATCAACAAACTCGTCTCTTCTCGGGAGAAATGTGCTAGTACCATGGTGATTATATTTAGAAATAAATATGAAGGCATGAAGAATAAAGATGTAGAATGTTAATAATGTTTGTTTTATTTAAGAAGCTTTAAGAGGTTTCGTGTAAAAAATTCGGAGTTATTACTTTTGTTCACGCCCTCGTAGTTCTGATGCATTATCAACTTTGGCTGAGATGAAAATCAACGATAATATTAGGTACCATACCGAAAGAGACGAAAGGGGAATTAGTTAATGAAGTACGCTTTTGGTGTACATGTTTGGTGAACCTAGTAGAAACTCCAGCGTCTACAAACTGCTCATTATATTTGCTTCTTACCATCAAAACATTTCTAGGATATGTGTATTTATGTTTTTCATTTGACGTTCGACATTTGTAGTGTTATGATAGCAAAAATTAGAGGCCCTAGTCACACGACATTTACATTTATCCGAATTTTTCAGTTTTGAACAAAGTTTATTTTACTTGTGAGTAGCACAAGAATGTGTCGAGTGGGAAATAAAATCACTTATGTATATTCTTCATTTTAGTATAGTAACAGAACAACGACGACGCAGGATGCCTGAAGCGTTTCTGCCGTTCATTGGGAGAACGGGTTTGGTGGAAGAATGACATAAACGGTTTGTCAGACCAAAAGATAGTCTCATTCAAATAAACGAGTAGTCATGTTAAGAAAGACCCGAACGTGTTAACTATGAGGACCTATTTTATTAATTGTGATCATCTAACCACAGTCCTACATTTGCAATATTTGGTAAACGCTTAAAAAGTCGAGGTATGAGTCCATCTCTATCGGCGTGAAAACGAAAAAAGTCGCCGGTTGAGCATTTGTTCATTTGTACTTTGTCATCATCAAAGATTCCCACATCGACTTCTTTACTGTATTATAAATATGTAAGTTATAGTCATATGACCCACCTGGATAGCCTTGCGTGTTAGCACGCCACGTCTGGGAAACAAGAATTGGTGTGGCTCGGAATTGAATCCGCCTGGCGGATTAACGACAAGGACCCTTGTGCTGGCCAATATGGATGTAGTTTCTAGACGGTTTTCCACATCCATCTAGGTGAATACCGTGCTAGTACTCACGCCTCACCTAAGTTACACGATTCGCAAACATTTAGAAAATGTTCGCACACTTTCATGTGGATAACACTAGATGCGAACAGTTGTGATACACAAATTCCGTCCCTGGGGGTAAAGGGGTGGCGACAGGAAGGGCATCAGACTACCCTCTATCATCAACACTGCAAATTCCGATTATGAACATGCCGGCCCCATGCAGATATGGTATAAAGAAAAAAAGATATTACATAATTCCTCGACCCTAAGTCTCTTGCCAGAACTACACAGCAGAAAAACGCGTCCTCATGAGAGTATAATGCTATCTGTCGCCCTCAGTCACTCAGCCAGCCTTTGTATGTAGTTTTCAGTAACAGGAACCAACATTCGGAACATTCCATCTCTTTCGGGCATGCATTCGGGACATAATTATTTCTTCTTTCGTCATGCGGATAGGGAGATACGCGGACAGCCGAGTTTGCCGGTCATTTGCGGACACCACCCGATTTGGGATCGCTGGTCGTGAGAACTGCAACTGACGGCCTGAAGATCGTGTCTCCATTAATGAAAACGTGGGACCTACGAGAGTCCCAGAATCCGACGGAAATTTCCTTATTCCGTTGAGAAAATCCGCTCGTTTACAGCCGAAGGAGGAGCAAAGTGCAGCGAACCAGGGCCTGGGGACGGGACAAAGTACCCATTCAGTGCATGGCAGGGCATAGGAGGGGAGGCTGTGTCCACAAATCTGCGGTGTCTGCAAATCTGAGTGTTCACTTTTCTCCGAACATTTTACAGCCATCTTCAAGTTGAGTCGCTTCTATTTCGAACATATACATACTTTATGTGTGTATGTGGTAGATCATTGCTGGTACATTTAACATATTTTATGTACTTCGTTGCCTAATGCCATGCATTAATCTCATGCTAACAGTGTTTCGTTGTTTACAGGGTGAATATGAATCATGTTTATTGTAGAAGAGAAGGTGGCTATTGTGGTTGAAATGGCTCTGAGCACTATGGGACTTAACTTCTGAGGTCATCAGTCCCCTAGAACTTAGAACCACTTAAACCTAACCAACTTCAGGACATCGCACACATCCATGCCCGAGGCAGGATTCGAATCTGCGACCGTAGCCGTCGCGCGTTCCAGACTGTAGCGCCTAGAACCGCTCGGCCACCCCGGCCGGCGGTGGTTATTGTGCTTTGGAGGCTACGGAGGTCGTCATACGACGACATTCGGACGAGGTTTCACCGGAAATTCCATCACGATGGTCCCACTGATAAAATAATCCGCACATTGGTAAACAAGTTTAGACGCACTGGATCGCTGACAAAAGAGCCTAGACAAGGACGTGCGTCAATCTCCAGCGAAAGGATTGAAGCCATCACGACGTCCCACGAAAGGAGTTCAAAATCTTTGCGATGCCTGTCAGTGGAATTGAACATTCCGGTTTACCCTAAAGAAGAAGCCGTACCACCTGCAGGTTCTCCATCATCTACATGAAGAAGATTTTGCAGAGCATTTAGCCATGTGCATGGACTTGCTCGTTGCACTTGAAGAGCGCAACCTCCTGAATCATATCTTATTCATCGATGAAGCGACCTTCCTCATCTGTGGAAAGGTTAACAGGCATAACTACGTTATCTGGGCTAACGTATCACCGGTGGAACATGTTGAAGTCATTGGAGACTCTCCTAAGGTTAATGTTTGGATGGGCATCACGGGCGACAAGGTTTACGGGTTGTTTTTCTTTGCTGAAAAACGTATAAGTGGAGCACTGTATCTAGAGAAGCACACAAATTTTCTGTTGCAACCGCTTATCCAAGATGGGCGTCGGGATACTGTTTAGTTTCAGCAAGGTGGTACTCCATGTCATTGTGCCTTAGATGTTCGCACGTTCCTGAATTCACAGTGCCCCGGGAGATAGGTTGGACGCGCAGGCCCCTTGCCGTGGGCAGCATGTTCCCCTGACGTCAGGCGGATGGAGTTTTCTGTGTGGGGATTTATCAAAGAACGTGTGTTGGCCCGACGCATTACCAGGAGCTCAGGAGCTCAGGAACTGCTGCCATAACACAAGTAATGCTTCAGAATTTGTATTGCGCCACTGCTGAAAAATGGGAAGTGTGTCGTGATATTGATGGTGAACATGTTGAAAGTAATCACTCATAAACCGATACAACAGCAAACACTGCAAGTAGCATCACTATTTCTACAAAAAAGGTCTTTAATTTCTGGACATCCTGTATTTACTTCATTTGCAGACTAAAAATTGCCGCGCGGGATTAGCCGAGCGGTCTCGGGCTCTGCAGTCATGGACTGTGCGGCTGGTCTCGGCGGAGGTTCGAGTCCGCCCTCGGCCATGGGTCTGTGTGTGTGTTTGTGCTTCGGATAATTTAGGTTAAGTAGTGTGTAAGCTTAGGGACTTACGTCCCATTAGAGTTCACACACATTTTTGAACAACTAAAAATTATGGCTATTACGAGGAGTGTTTTTTTAGGTTGGTTAGTATCTCCAAGTACACGAGGTATAAGAAAGATTTTAATGTTTATTTTCCCCTGCGCAGCAGGCCACCTGTTGAAGTGTCTATACTATACTGACATGCACTCAACACTTGGCGACCGAGTTACGAGCGTACGTAAAAATCAGGTACTAAGCTACGTGATGTGTTGCGGAAAGACTCTTACACACGGAGAAAAAAACAACTGACTTGCAAGTGGATGCATATGAAGGTACCAATGATCAAAACATCTGTACCTGTACCACTAGCAGCCGCATATCTAATTTCATATACAGTAAAACAACAATAATGACAGCCGTTCTTCTGTACACAACTTTTATCCCATTACCGTTCTTTCTCTCCAGACCTTCATTCTGGTGCAGCCTATCTGATTTCCTCTCTTTCAGACCTCACTGTCAAAAAACTCTTTTGTATACCAGTAAATGCGTTTTGCGTCTTCTACTGTAACTATTGTCATCATTAATATTATTGTTATCTATTTCTCAGACAATCCTATTATTACAAATGGGATTAATAAATTGAAATCGTATATCAAATATGCTAATATGTGATCTGAAAACAACTTTCACGTAAAAATTATGGTATGTGTAAAGTTCTGGCTCAGTGTAAGAGTGGAATGGAAGACCATAATCCCACAGGTTAAATAAATTAAGTTACTTTAAATTAAAGACACTGATCTTCCTGTTTCATTACTTACCGGGTGGTGGTTCATTCCACGGCTGCTCTTCGTCGGTGCTAAACACAGCGTAGATTAAGTACGATACGGTGGACACCGCAGCTGACAGGTAGAAGACGGCATTCCAACCCGCCCGCGTTTGCTGTAGATTAAAAACAAGATCACGCATGCCGCACAATAAACTCAGTTTTAATGTGGGAAACAGGGTGCTAGGACCTCTGTTGTTTCGTGTCCCTCAATAATTCAAAATGTTATAAAATGCATTTATCACAATTACTGACAAGTAATACATCTAAAATCGGAACATGCAAGTAACCAAAACGGGGTCCAGTTGAAAAACTTGCACCAGGAAGTAAATCATACCTAAATTTCTGAGGCTCTCTCTGAAGGATCAGCTTTATGACTTGAGTATTCTGCGAATATCACATTTGTCACACTTTAAATATCTAGGTAGCCAAATTAGAAGCGACAACAGCCTGACAACAGAAATTGCAGCTCGTATAGCCAATGCAGCCTCAGTTTTCGGCAAAGTGAATCACCGAGTATGGAAACCACATGATCTGACTACAAACTAAAATTGCGGTCTACAAAGCAATAATATTACCAACTTTACTCTACGCCTCGGAAACCTGGTGCTGTTATAAAGCTGACATTAGGAAGCTAGACACCTTTCATCTTCGCTGTCCGAGGTCAATTCTCCGCATGAAATGGGAAGACCGTGTTCCAAACACGGTGATTTTGTGTCGCATGAAACTGCCTGGCATTGAAGCTCTCTTAATGAAACACCAACTGAGATGGAGTGGCCGTATCATACGAATGGATGACAGCAGACTTCCCAAAGCGATGTTCTACTCGGAGCTCTCGTGTGGAAAGCGGCGGCAAGGTGGCCAACACCTGCGATATAAAGACACCATCAAACGCCACGTCACAGCCTGTGGCATTCCGAGCAAACACTGGGAGGAGCTTGCATTTCACCGATCAGAGTGGCGCTCAACTGTACACAAGAGTGAGGAACAATTCGAGCATATCCGCATAAAGAACCTGGACTATAAACGAAAGCTCCGCAAACCTAAGCCTAATTACATCTATATGTATAACTCTACCGGGCAACTGTAATGCTCTTCGTGCGACCGGATCTTCAAAGCAAAGCTCGGCTTTGCAAGCCACATCCGAGCCCGCCACAATACAGATTAAACGACTGACGGAGTCGCTGTCGCCGGACACAGCGAGGAGGACATCATCATCGTCATCATCATCATCATCATCATTCTGCGAAGGTCTTAAGTACGTCAGCTAATGACTATGAGGGTGTTGCGGTACAGACGAAGTAAGGACATTCTGGACGTTGTGTTCCAATTGCTGCCCTAAAGGCACGCAGCCCAGGTCTTGAGTTCGAGTCGATGTGTCAGCCTCCCTCCATGCCGCAATCTTTGCTTGAACACAGACGACTGTTCCAAGCATAGTCGCTATGGCCCTCAGCTAGGCCGCTCTAGTCTCAGCTGGCCTCTGGTGCTACTCAGGATCTAGCCAGCGTGCTGACTCCCAGCGTCACGTGTACCTTCAGGGGCATCTGCTACGCTGATACGTAGACACGTGGGCCAAAGGCATGTTGCGCCACTGGACAAGGGCTCGCACGTGTATCAGGCATAGCTCGCTGGAACAATAAACGCCGTCTGTCTTACTGCAGCCACCTTCACCTCCAAAAGATTCCTGTTGCTCTCGCAACCCGCCGAAACCACAATGCCCATGTGGGAGAACCGAACGCCATCCTGACAAATAGGAAGAATGACTGATCTATCACTCACTGTAAAGGTCGACGCTTCCCAGGACCCTACAAAGGAGAGAAGAGATAGGATGAAACCCTCTGCTTCTCTGATAGAACGACATTGGCTACGAATACAAAATTTTTAACCAATGGATGACCCGCCATCACAATTCCATGAGCTACAGCAGATGAATTTATCATCTAGCTCTGGATATCTGCATACAACCTGCTGACCAGAAATGCTCCTACCTGATTCGAGTCAAACTCTAATGCAGACAATTTCATGCGCCAAGAGGATTCTAAGCAGCTGAGCATCATCATTCTAGAGAGTGTTAGCAATCTCAGTTACGAAGGCGAGTTTATGCCTCATTTACCACATTGAGATGAAACGTTTTTAGTGTGAGTTCCCAGCTATGTGCGATTTAACAATCGGTAGCTGAATATGAAACCAACAGAACACTAACCATATTGCGCTACGAGGGCTATCCACTAAGTACATTACGTTTTGGAATTAAAAATAAATAAAGCATTGGAATTTTTTTTATTATATCCAGATGAAAGCCACACTTAAATACAACTTTTCTACATAGTTGCCATTTAAATTAAGGCATTTATCGTAGCGATGGACTAGCTTGGAAATTCCTTCGTCGTAAAATTCGGCCGCCTGCGCCTTCCACCACGTGGTTACCTCTTGAAGCTGTGCGTCGTCATCAAAACGCTGCATAGCCAACCACTTCTTCATTGCTGGGAATAAGTGGAAGTCGCTCGGTGCCAGGTTGGAGCTGTACGGCGGATGAGGAAACAACTCCCACTTGAAAAGATTCGAGAACTTCACAAGTGGCATTTGCCGTGTGGGCCCGGGCGTTGTCGTGAATCAGCAAGATCTTTGAGCCAAACATTCCCCTGCGCTTGTTTTGTATTGCTCTTCTGAGGTTGTGCAGAGTATGGCAATATCTTTGAGAGTTTATTGTAGTGCCTCTTTCCAGGAAATCCACAAAAATCACACTTTCTCTGCCCCAAAAAACAGGCGCCACGTGGTTGAAGGCGCAGGCGGACGAATTTTACGACGAAGGAATTTCCAAGCTCGTCCATCGCTACGATAAGCGCCTTAATTTAAATGGCAACTATGTAGAAAAGTAGTATTTAAGTGTGGCTTTCATCTGTGTATAATAAAATAAATTTCCAATACTTTATTTATTTTTAATTCCAAAACGTAATGTACTTTGTGGATAGCCCTCGTATTTAGGGTGATCACTGACAGGGGTGAAAGTATGCAATGATAGAAGCAAAATCGTTCCAGTGAACATGGGTCGCTAACGAGCCGTATGCGTATGTGTAGTTACGAGCGTCCACCGACTTTACTATGAAATACTGTCGTAGTTAGTACACATGTATTTGAAATGTACACTTTTCGGTGAACCGCATCTAAATGAACTCAAATGTGAGTCATGTCCCATGGCTGGGGAATGTGATACATGTGCAATGGAGCACTGACATACACTCCTGGAAATTGAAATAAGAACACCGTGAATTCATTGTCCCAGGAAGGGGAAACTTTATTGACACATTCCTGGGGTCAGATACATCACATGATCACACTGACAGAACCACAGGCACATAGACACAGGCAACAGAGCATGCACAATGTCGGCACTAGTACAGTGTATATCCACCTTTCGCAGCAATGCAGGCTGCTATTCTCCCATGGAGACGATCGTAGAGATGCTGGATGTAGTCCTGTGGAACGGCTTGCCATGCCATTTCCACCTGGCGCCTCAGTTGGACCAGCGTTCGTGCTGGACGTGCAGACCGCGTGAGACGACGCTTCATCCAGTCCCAAACATGCTCAATGGGGGACAGATCCGGAGATCTTGCTGGCCAGGGTAGTTGACTTACACCTTCTAGAGCACGTTGGGTGGCACGGGATACATGCGGACGTGCATTGTCCTGTTGGAACAGCAAGTTCCCTTGCCGGTCTAGGAATGGTAGAACGATGGGTTCGATGACGGTTTGTATGTACCGTGCACTATTCAGTGTCCCCTCGACGATCACCAGTGGTGTACGGCCAGTGTAGGAGATCGCTCCCCACACCATGATGCCGGGTGTTGGCCCTGTGTGCCTCGGTCGTATGCAGTCCTGATTGTGGCGCTCACCTGCACGGCGCCAAACACGCATACGACCATCATTGGCACCAAGGCAGAAGCGACTCTCATCGCTGAAGACGACACGTCTCCATTCGTCCCTCCATTCACACCTGTCGCGACACCACTGGAGGCGGGCTGCACGATGTTGGGGCGTGAGCGGAAGACGGCCTAACGGTGTGCGGGACCGTAGCCCAGCTTCATGGAGACGGTTGCGAATGGTCCTCGCCGATACCCCAGGAGCAACAGTGTCCCTAATTTGCTGGGAAGTGGTGGTGCGGTCCCCTACGGCACTGCGTAGGATCCTACGGTCTTGGCGTGCATCCGTGCGTCGCTGTGGTCCGGTCCCAGGTCGACGGGCACGTGCATCTTCCGCCGACCACTGGCGACAACATCGATGTACTGTGGAGACCTCACGCCCCACGTGTTGAGCAATTCGGCGGTACGTCCACCCGGCCTACCACATGCCCACTATACGCCCTCGCTCAAAGTCCGTCAACTGCACATACGGTTCACGTCCACGCTGTCGCGGCATGCTACCAGTGTTAAAGACTGCGATGGAGCTCCGTATGCCACGGCAAACTGGCTGACACTGACGGCGGCGGTGCACAAATGCTGCGCAGCTAGCGCCATTCGACGGCCAACACCGCGGTTCCTGGTGTGTCCGCTGTGCCGTGCGTGTGATCATTGCTTGTACAGCCCTCTCGCAGTGTCCGGAGCAAGTATGGTGGGTCTGACACACCGGTGTCAATGTGTTCTTTTTTCCATTTCCAGGAGTGTATTTTGCTGCTAATGTAAGACGACATATAACGTACCAAAATTCTTCAAGATTTATAGGTCGAGCGGGACCTGTGCCTTGGCCTCCAAGATCAACTGACCACAGTACCACAGGCTTTTGGCTGCGATCAACTACAAAAGTGAAGGGTACAGCACTCCCGTTTAAAGAACTGAAGAATTGGATCAGCGAATTTTAAGATCTTGTCAAGAATTTTGAGATGATAGTGGCAGGGGTTGGGGGGGGGGGGGGGGGGCGACGCGTTGTTCTTTGAAAGAATTCGTAATTCACTGCGGAGAAAAAACAGCGTGAACATTAACAAAACAGATAAACTGCAGGGACGGATTCCTGACTCCAAATGGAGTAAAAAAGGTCCTACGAATACGTGTCGGGAAGCATTTTTGCCATGGTAGATGGCGTTGATGAATGACAGTTCCTCTGATCAGGTGCCTTGTGTTTCTCGTGTGTTGCACGCTGTGTGATTGAAGCAACGTAGTGGAAGCAGGAGAATGATCCTGTATTTTTGCCGCAACAGTGAAAGTCCGTTATCAGCTTAACAGTCGTCGATTCACTGTGGAGAGATACTAATGGCAGCAGGATATGGACATCTGAAGAGCCTCACAGTTTCTGTGATACCCTTTCAGCCTACAGGAATTCGGAAGGTGCGTTTTGTTTGCTGGCTTAAATCAGCACTTTGTACCATTCTCTGCTCAGGGAGTCGAAAGAATTTTATGTATGCTTTCTACTGCGTACAGGAAAAGGTTCGTTGCAATGACCAAGGCGGACTCATTTCCATAAAATGATATTATGACTGCTCTTTGGTGTAAATACAGATTTGAAACATCACACTGACACTGAAGGTGGATCGCTCAGCTGTCGACTGACACCATGAAAGATTTTAAGTTTTAGAAGCAATTGCTAGCAATACTCTTTCATAACTTGCAATACACATTACATACGAAATATTTAATAGCACTTACGAAATAATAGAAGTGATTGAGCAATTCATAAATAATGAAAAAATTTCAGAGTGCTGCGCGCAGCTTAAGAGAACGAGTCGATAGCTGGTTTCATTTTCCTCCATCTGGGATTATTGGTTATAAAATAAAGAAAAGTTATAATTTAACTGTACACTGATGAAACTTGTGAGTTAGAAACGTTATGGTCTCATATATGGTATACATATGGAACCAACATTCTGACTTGTATCTCCAGTGCTTGGCGTATATGTGCAATAACTTAACTCAGCATAGGGTTCGAGAAACTGTTCAAGACCCGGCCGCTGTGGCCGAGCGGTTCTAGGTGCTTCAGTCCGGCACCGTGCTGCTGCTACAGTTGCAGGTTCGAACCCTGCATCGGGCATGGATGTGTGTGATGTCCTTAGGTTAGTTAGGCTTAAGTATTTCTGAAGTCTAGGGGACTGATGACTTCAGATGTTAAGTTCCATAGTGCTTAGAGCCGTCTGAACCATTTGAAACAGTTCAAGATTTTTTGAACCACATGTTGTTGACAGCATCATAGTGTGAAGTCTGTGTCACCTGAAGTTAGAGCTTTTTATGTTATATACACTCTGAGCTCTGCCAGTCACACGAATCTCAAGAATTCATTTCCTACGCTTAAAAATTGATGTCGGTTCCACAATGAGCTGACAAAAGTCACGGAACAGCGATTTGCACATATACACATAGCGGCAGTATAGCGTACACAAGGTATAAAAGGCAATGCATTGGCGTAGCTGTCATTTATACTCAGGTGATTCTTGTGAAATGATATCCGAAATGATTCTCACCGCATGACGGGAATTAACAGACTTTGAACGCGGAATGATAGTTGGAGCTAGACGCACGGCACACTCCCCTTTTCGGAAATCGTTGGCGAATTCAGTATTCCGAGATCCTCAGTGTCAAGAATGTGCCGAGAATACCACATTTCAGGCATAACGTTTCACCATCGGCAACGCAGTGGCCAACGGTCTTCACTTAACGACCGAGAGCAGCGGCGTTTGTGTAGTATTGTGAGTGCTAACAGACAAGCAACACTGCGCGAAATAACCGCAGAAATTAATTTGCGATGTACGACGAACGTATCCATTAGGACAGTGCGGCGAAATTTGGCGTCAATGGGCTATGGCAGCAAACGACCGCGAGTGCTTCTGCTAACAGCACGACATTCTTGTAGAGTCGTGAGTAACTAATGTATGCTGTAATAAAGCAGTACTGTATAAACTCTTTTCCGCATTATACAATGAACTACTGATTCACGCATAACATTTTCATTCCGTTTATGCATTGGGCACGTTCCGCTTTATACATAAACTTGGCGTATAAAATTGTATTGAATGCGTCGGGACTGAAATACGGAACTTGTACAATTTTGTGCAAATTACCGAATTAAATACGTTCCGCTTTGATCACGTTTTACTGTAATGTGTGTTATATGAAGCTGATATATGTAATTAGGCGTCAGTTAATTACTTTTTCTTCTCTGCAAAATTTTAATGTTCTTTTGTCGCTAATTTCTTCTAGTAATTGGTCTGTGGATTTTCTTTCAGACCTGGATGTTTTTATCGCTCTTCACCCTCTATTCACGTCTTTTTTTTACTTCTAACTGATATTTTTCCTGCTGTCCCGTATCTTTCAACTTGCACAAATAAATAAATCTAAGAAAGTCAAATCCCGTAAACTGGTCAGCCAACGTACAGGTCTCCTGAGTCCAATCTAACATTTTCACAGCTGTCGGTGAAGACAAGCCATAATGTGTCGTGCACTATGCGCTAGATAACCACAACTGCTGATAGCACATGTTCCTTCTAGTCTGCAGTGTAACGTGACGTAAATATCGTTATTTCTCTGCTTGCATTTTTCTGCGTTTCCCGAGGAAATATTTTGAGTCCATTCTTTTATAGCGGAAAAAACAGTTACAGGTATCGGGCACTCGGACGTGTTCGAGATCTGGCTTTCTACATCTGCATCCATACTCGGCAAACCACCGTGAAGTGCAAGGCAGAGGGTACGTCCCATTGT
The DNA here is from genome assembly GCF_023864345.2 of Schistocerca serialis cubense. Classification (NCBI taxonomy): domain Eukaryota; kingdom Metazoa; phylum Arthropoda; class Insecta; order Orthoptera; family Acrididae; genus Schistocerca; species Schistocerca serialis. Next base: position 661,290,235 of record NC_064641.1, on the reverse strand, counting down.
ACCAGTTATTAGGGTTACTTCCCGTCCCATTCACGTATGGTGCGTGAGATGAATGATTGTTTGAATGACTCTCTCCGTACAGTAATTACTCTAATCTTATCCTCACGATCCATAAATGAGCGATACTTAGGGGTTGCAGTATATTCCTAGAGTCATCATTTAAAACCGGTTCCTGAAACTTTGCAAGTAGGCTTTATCGGAAGAGTTAACATCTATACCTGCCAGTTCAGTTTATTCAGGATCAAAAAAATGGTTGAAATGGCTCTGAGCACTATGGGACTTAACATCTGTGGTCATAAGTCCCCTAGAACTTAGAACTACTTAAACCTAACTAACCTAAGAACATCACACACATCCATGCCCGAGGCAGGATTCGAACCTGCGACAGTAGCGATCACGTGGTTCCAGACTGAAGCGCCTAGAACCGCACGGCCACATCGGCCGGCTTCTTCAGGATCCCCGTGACACTCTCCAACGGGTCAAACAAACCTGTGACCATTCGTGCTGTCCTTCTCTGCACACGTTCAATATCTAATTGAATATCCCCTCTTAGTGGTCTCACACACTTTAGCAATATTGTGGAATGGGTCGCACGAGTGATTTGTATGCAATCTTATTTTAGACTGATAGCATTCCCGCAGTATTCTACCAAGAAATCGAAGTCTACCATCTGCTTAACCCACGCCGCACCCTATTTCATCATTCCATTTCATATCCCTATAAAGTGTTACACTCTGGTATTTACATACATCAAGAACCGTTTTGCATCACTCTGGTTCCCAGAACTCACGAAGATAGACGTTGACTGTGGATATTGTTTCACAGACATAGTCTCTTTGACTGTTCAGAGACGTCACTAAGCCCGCCCATTGATGTAAACAAGCATGCATGAGCAGCGCCTATTAGACGGACGGGGTCCGACTGCCGATCAGTTCGTCATTCCACCAGGAAGGAGGTACACGGTTCGTGTTGTCCGTAGTTCAACCATGCCTAGACGATCAGTATCGTGGATCGATTGCCTCCGCATTGTTACTTTCTGCCAGGAAGGGCTCTCAACGAGGGAAGTGTCCAGGCGCCTCGGAGTTGGCTCTGAGCACTATGGGACTTAACATCTATGGTCATCAGTCCCCTAGAACTTAGAACTACCTAAACTTAACTAACCTAAGGACATCACGCAACGCGCCTCGGAGTGAACCAAAGTGATGTTGATAGTGATTAAAATTCTTCTGGATATTATGACGCGTCATTGCTAAAAACTAGCAACAATAATAAACTAAAACCGCCGTTTCGGCCGAATTGCCACGGCCTTCCTCGGGGCACGACTGGTTTTGCATGGGTATAGGTGCTTTTATTTATTACATACTATCGATGTCTGACGTCGCTGTTGTAAAACTTTTAATTGGCCCTCTAATATGATTGGCTAGTCATGACGTAAGGGAAGATGGAAAGAAAGAGGCTATTCGTGGATGTCCATGTCGTCAAGGATTGGTAGCTGTCCGCCAATCAGCGTTCGGCTTCTGGTCGGCAAGTTTTCCTCCTGATGAGCGCGGAAGTGGACTGACAGTTTCTCTACAGCTGTTTGTGCAGATACGTCCATGTCCCGTGTAGCTTCTGCCCGCGACCGCTCGCGGCCCGTTGGACTGGGGTGGCCGGCAACCAGGCTGCCGAAGGTAAACTGGGACACAAAATGTACCGGAAACCAACGCACACTATTCGGTACTTTTGAGCTGGGTGGTGGTGGCTCTCCGCGTGCAGGTACCGATTAGTGTGCTTTGGTTTCCGGTACATTTTGTGTCCCAGTTTACCTTCGGCAGCCTGGTTGCCGGCCATCCCAGTCCAACGGGCCGCGAGCGGTCGCTGTGCAGAAGCTACACGGGACGCGGACGTATCTGCGCAAACAGCTGTAGAGAAACTGTCAGTCCACTTCCGCGCACACCAGGAGGAAAACTTGTCGAACAGAAGCCGAACGCTGACTGGCGGACAGCTACCAATCGTTGACGAGATGGACATCCACGAATAGCCTCTTTCTTTCCATCTTCCCTTACGTCATGACTAGCCAATCATATTAGTGGGCCAATTAAAAGTTTTACAACAGTGACGTCAGACATGGATAGTCTGTAATAAATAGAAACACCTATCCCCATGCAAAACCAGTCGTGCCCTGAGGAAGGCCGTGGCAATTCGGCCGAAACGTCGGTTTTAGTTTATTAGTGTTGTTAGTTTTTACCAGTGACGCGGCATAATACCGAGAAGAATTTTAATCATTATGACACCGGCCGCGGAAGCCTACGTTCTTATACAAGTGATGTTGTTCGGACATGGAAGAGATACAGAGAGACAGGAACTGTCGATGACATGCCTCGCTCAGGCCGCCCAAGGGCTACTACTGCAGGGGATGACCGCTACCTACGGATTATAGCTCGGAGGAACCCTGACAGCAACGCCACCATGTTGAATAATGCTTTTCGTGCAGCCACAGGACGTCGTGTTACGACTCAGACTGTGCGCAATAGGCTGCAAGATACGCAACTTCACTCTCGACGTCCATGGCAAGGTCCATTTTTGCAAACACGACCCCATGAGCGCGGTACTGATAGGCCCAACAACATGCCGAATGGACTACTCAGGTTTGTCATCACGTTCTCTTCACCGATGAGTGTCGCATATGCCTTCAACCAGACAATCTTCGGAGACGTTTTTGGAGGCTAACTGGTCAGGCTGAGTGCCTTAGACACGCTGCCCAGCGAGTGCAGCAAGGTGGAGGTTCCCTGCTGTTTTGGGGTGGCATTAGGTGAGGTCGATGTATGCCGCTGGTTGTCATGGAAGGCGCCGTAATGGCTGTATGATACATGATTGACATCCTCCAACCGATAGTGCAACCATATCGGCAGCATAAAATTCTTCTCGGGTATGCAGCCGGATCACAACGTCTTCATGACACAATATTTCCGCGGTCCATCTGGCCGCCATCTTCAGGTGAGAGTGCTGGTGCACGAACTCGCCGGAACTGACTTCCTAGCGCGAGCTGCGGTCCCTATATAGGCCAGCAGAAGAACCACAACGCGTGCTCGAGAAGGTGCCGTGACTGCCCTCTAGCGCAGTAAACATACCGCGCCGCCAGCGGTGGAAATAGGCGAAATCGAGACATCGCTGTCAAAAATTAAAAAAAATTTTATTCCGACGATCGAAACACAGACCGTTGTTTTTTGATGTCAGATAACAGCGGGTCCCAAGTCTTACTTAAAAGATAGCCCTTGCCTCTATTAAGAAGATTGTCAGATAAACGAATCTCTATGGATTCTTTTAAAACACAGTCCCAATAGCGAGATGCAGGGGCAACCCTTTGTGTCTTGTCATAGAGCATTCTGTGTCCTTCGGTGAGACAGTGCTCCGCCACTGCAGACATCTCAGGTTGAAGCAGCCGTGTGTGTCGCTGATGCTCAACACATCGGTCCTGAATGGTCCGGATTGTCTGCCCAGTATAAGCCATCCCACAGTGGCAAGGGATCTTGTACACACCGGGCTTCCTCAAACCCAAGTCATCCTTTACAGAGCCAAGGAGCGCTCTAATCTTGGCTGGCGGACGAAAAATACTTTTGACATGGTATCTTTTCAGAATTCTTCCTATCTTCGAGGAAATGCTCCCAGCAAAAGGCAGAAAGGCCACCGATTTGCAGGTATCTTCTGGTGGTTCAGGCGAAGGTCCATACTGGAAAGCACGACGGATCTGTTTATCTGTATAGCCATTCTGCTTGAACACAACCTTAAGATGGTCCAATTCTTGTGTCAAGCTTTCTCCATCTGAAATGGCATAAGCTCTTCTCGCCAACGTCCGCAGGACCCCCGTACGCTGGAACGATGGATGACAGCTAGAAGCATGCAGGTAACGGTCCGTGTGCGTGGGCTTTCGATAAACACTGTGTCCCAGTGTCCCATCATCCTTTCTGTACACCAGAACATCCAGAAACGGAAGCTTCCCATCACTTTCCACCTCCATGGTAAACTTGATGCTAGGATGCAGGGAATTAAAATGATCTAGGAGGCGGTCAAGAGCTTCTCTCCCATGAGGCCACACCATAAACGTATCGTCAACGTACCTCCAAAAACAAGTTGGTTTTAAAGACGCCGTCTTCAGCGCCATGTCCTCAAAATCTTCCATAAAAAGGTTGGCGACTATTGGGGACAATGGGCTCCCCATAGCCACTCCGTCAGTCTGTTCAAAATATTTGTCATTAAATAAAAAGTACGTCGACGTCAGCACGTGGCGACAAAGCCTGGTTGTTTCCTCATCCAGTTTCTCACCAATTAATTGCAAGGATTCTTCCAGAGGAACCCGGGTAAAAAGTGACACGACATCAAAGCTCACAAGTAAATCCGAGGGACTAAGAGACAAGGACTTCGAGGATGTAATTCTTTTAGAGATACCTCAAGACATTTGAGCTCAGGGTATGTTCTAAGATTCTACAAGAAATGGATGTCAAGGATACTGGAGGTAGTTTCGTGTATCACTTCTACTGCCCTTGTTGTAAAAGTCCGTGACCTGTGCTTTCTTCCTACCATTGGACACAGTTTTTTGTTCGAGGAATATTTAGTATATTATTCTTAAAAGAGGACCTAATTCTAGAGCAAATTCGGTATAGGGGTTCCATCAGGCTCTGGAGCCTCTGGAGCCTCTGGAGCCTCTGGAGCCTCTGGAGCTGTTACTCAACGCCACTGATATTAGTATCTGTTTTGTAATCTTTGCAGTTATTCGAGCATTAGGTTGTAGCATTATTCTAGTGTTTTTCTTTGTAAAGTAACATTTGAAAACAGCGTTAAGCATTTCTGCTTTTGCTTTGCTACTCTCAGCTTCAGTTTCTGCCCCATTCGCGGGTGACCAGACGCTAACTTTGATGCCACCAACAGCCTTTACATACGACCAGAAATGCTTTGGGTTTTGTGACAGATCATTTGACAATGTTATGCTACGTAGCCTCTGAAGGCTTCACGCGTTGATCCCTTGACAGCAAAACTCTTTTCATTCAGCATATCTCTATCTACAGCCCTATGATTTGTTTTACACCTATTATGCAGTAATCTCTGTTTCTATTTTTTGCACAACTGCGGTAACATGTCGAAAATGTAGATTTTCTAGAAGAAGTGTGGCACTGTATTGTCACCTTGAAAGTCGTCTATCAAAATCACAAACTTGAGCACAGATATTCTTTCACGCATTTGAAATCGCAGATATTCTGCAAGATGTACTTTGTACCGAGCAACCGATTTCTGAAAGCATGACTGTCTTTGACACACTCGGTAGTATGCTTATAAGAAACTCTCTGAAATGCCGGTTGTGACTTACCAATAAGAAGCGACGAGACTACATTGTTTGTAGCGGGAACTTTCATTTTGAAAACACACAAAGGATATAGTATTGGACACGAACGTACAGTAAGACACCACGTAATAGAGTTATATTTAGGCAGAATCTATGTGAAGTTGGTGCGTATGTTGTATGGTGAAATGGTTAACGGTTAACATTTCAGAGAACTTTTGCAGTGTGGCCTAGTGCTTAGCAGGATTGTCGGACGTTCTGCAGCTCGCCAGTTCAAACCTCTCAGCAACCAGTTATTTCTTATTTACTGTTTATCATTTCTGGAAGGTTACCGAATTATCTTATGTTTGTAATAGTTGTATATTCTGGGATTTTCGAGTTTTCTATAAATACCAGAATTCTGGAAAATTCGATTTTTGTAGAAATAGCTGCACGCTCCGTGAAGGATGTCAATTCTGCTCTGGCTGAACGTTGGTGATCGAAATGAACGTACCTTCTATGCTAAATGTTCTTTTCACTGACGAGTCTGCTTTCGGTTGTGGTCTTGAGTACGGTTACGTTACCACAGTATTAATAATACTAGGGCGTTTGAATTCATCACACTCCCACTCAACGAGCTTCTCCATCGAGCGAGGTGGTGTAGTAGTTACCATACTGGACTCATTCGGAAGGACGACGTCTCAAATTCACATCTTGCCATCCAGATTTAGGTTTTCGTGATTTCCCAAAATCGCACCAGGCAAATGGCGAGATGGTTCCTTTGAATGGGCACGGTCGATTTACTTACCCCATCTTTAAAACATTACGTGCTTATGCTTTCTCTCTAATGACCTCGATGTCGTTCCTAATCTTTCTCGCTTTCTTTCAGTGAATTTTTTTATGTATTTTCCGAGTCTTAGAAAGTTCTTTTTGGTGGTCATTGTACAACGTGTTTTACACACGGCTGTTAAGTGGGCCGTGGTCGACTTAATCATGCTTTAAATACGATCGTGCCGTTTCTTCCCAAAGTTTATTCATGCTTACTTGCCGATATTTTAAAATCCTGACATCTTTTCGACCGAATTGTACTTGGCAATCAGCGGTAACTATCTCTAACAAAGTTCTTTTTGCCTTCGGTAGAAACACAGTTCAACAGAAATTTTATTACAAATAACTTTTATATTTAAAGGCTACAGTGAGTGGACCCCACCGACATTTTTCCCTGGAGGCTTTCACAGAACAGGAGCAAGTCAACTGTTGCAGTTACGAAAGGAGCTGACAGATCATCACTTTGTATAAAACGTGATTTTCAGATTCCTAAATGGAAAGGCTAGGGCGAGAGACAGGGCCAAGCACGTCCAGTGCACCAATTTGGCCACTAAAACTATTATTTACACATTATTCCGATGAATTTATATATTTACTGCAGCTTAGTACGTTCATGATATTCAGTCAAATATTTAAGCGTAGTGTGTGTATGTTGCGCGAAATAAGTTACTCTGTCATTTTGTCATGTGTCTTAAAGGGTGCAGTCAGACAGCATTATCACATTATTTCATGCGTCTAAGTTACGCATGTAAAAGGATATTTTAGTTAGGGCATATTGCAGAATGTGTATGTACATACAACCTGAATATGAAAGAACAAGCAGCTAACAACCTGAATGTAAGAGCATTTTTAGCAGTGGGCTGCATGAGCGATGGATCAGCCATCCCCAGTTATCGAGTTACAAGGCAATTTGTCAAAACTTGTGTCCGAAAATCATTCACAGCGGGAGCAAAATAGTCGACATGCTATTTCAACGGCGGCCTAACAGTCATCATGGAAATTATGAACGTGCTCGAGCTTTAGATCAGACTAACCTGTCACAGCTTCTGCTCAAAAGCGGAAGAAAAGCCTATCGAGCGAGCAGAGCAGCGAGTGACAGAAGCGGCCAAAGAGGCCCTCAGGACCACCGTGGCCTTGAAGAAGATGGAGGCGGACCTCCTTTTGGATCCTGAAGGATTGCTGTATGTTCCAGGGATCGCTGGCCAGAGGTATGTTAACTACAAAAAATATAACTCAAAAGTTTAAACAAATTTCCCTCGAAATCGTATTTTTCAAATTGGCGACAAATATAAGTTGAGAGTGGAAATGCTCGCAACAGGCTCAGTGTGGGGCAAACGTGTGAGGCAAGCAGGCAACCATGCCACGAAGATGCGCTTGTGGTTCTTACAACTAACTGAGAGAATTTGAAAGGGGTCAAACTGTGACCCTCCGAGTGCTGGGATAGTATTTTCGGAGAATTGCCACACGAGTTGAAGTGCTGCGTCAATTGTGCAATGATGTTGGTATCGGTGGTCACGTGAACATTTCGCACCCAAAGATGTTCTACAAGCCCACGCAACAAGGACCCCCACCCCCCATGGATTGCCATATTCGAAGGGCAGCAGTGGTAGAGTGTACAGTTGCCACAGCACAAATACAAGGGCTTGTGAGTCCAGAAGTGTCAATATGAACTGTTGTGAACTGGTTACTAGCAATGGGACTACTGACTAGCACAACTCTCGCCCATCATCTACTCACGCCACAGCATGTACGTGCACGGGTCAACTCGTGCCTCAGAGGTTCACTTCGAAGATGGAATGGCGTGACGTGGTCTTCAGGGACGAAAGCAGATTTTGTCTGCACGCAATTGAGGGTCGTTTGCGAGTATGACGTAGACCTGATGAACGTTGTCTCGTAGACTGCATTCCTCCAAGACCTTGTGGTCTAGGGGCGGCCGCGGTGGCCGAACGGTTCTAGGCGCTTCATTCCGGAACTGCGCGACTGCTACGGTCGCAGGTTCGAATCCTGCCTCGGGCATGGATGTGTGTGATGTCCTTAGGTTAGTGAGGTTTAAGTAGTTCTAAGTTCTAGGGGACTGATGACCTCAGCAGTTAAGTTCCATAGTGCTCAGAGCCATTTGAACCATTTGTGGTTTGGGGTGCGATAACCTACACCTCTTGTTCGCCTTCAGTATCTCTGGATGGGACGCTAAGTAGAGCTCGGTATGTGCAGATGTTGTTAGACCCGTACGACTCGTCAACCAACAACTCCTACAGAACTACGTGAGCAAGTCGAGCAGGCTGGCACTGCGTATCCCAGTACAGTATTCGCTACTGTAAGGTAGGCTGGATACCAGAGACGGCGCCTGGACTGCCGCCTGTGGACGCTACACCACTTACTAATATGAATGCATGGGTCGATACCTAGTACCTCAGAACTGCGTGTGCTATTGATCTGTAAATGTAATCATTTCATGTACACCATATGAACTGCTACAACAATAAAAGGGTGCACTACATTTCGATCAGAATTTGATGCCGAAATTCTAAATTGAATTCTCTATCAGCGTACGTGGCCGTTTTGCGATACCTTCGAAAGTCTTTTGTCTCGATGTTGTGGAGGATGGAAATGACATTTGTTTCAACATGTGAGCATTTTGTTAGAACTTTATATTTTCCAATTATCCTTCGTACGCAGAAAGAAAATACATTGAAAATTACTTATAGAAAATTGTTTCGTTACAGGTCCAGTAGGAAGGCTTCGGGAATTCCTGACGATGACCAATGTTTCGGCTAGAAAGGGTCCTCCAACCTACCTGGCTGCACTGGTGACAGGAAGCGTCCGATGTGGACACAAAAATGATTCCTTTAAGAGAGAAGTGTTAGGGACTGTAGATTTAGCATTACTTTTTATTTTACTTGAAAAAAATCACGAAAGTCACGTATGTTTCAAGAGTTCAGAGAGGGCAACCTCTGTAAGGCTTCAACGGAAAACAAAGAAGTGGCCATGGACCCCTTTTAGGAAAATAAGTTTTACCCGAGAATATTCAGTGATGAAAAGAAAACTGTATTGTACGACCACAGTACACTCTTAGATAGTCAGCTTACGCCTTTGAGTAAATATGAGTTATTAAATCTAGCGTATAAACATACAGGGTAGTTGAAAATAAAGCATAAGTTCAATAAAACAAAAATGAAAGTCGGTAACGAATTTTACTACGATTTTAGCAAAAGAAATCATGACTTCAGGCTGAGGACTGCTGAGACGCCGAATTTGCAGCTAATAGCAAGTTTTAGCAAGGAACACGTTGACAGAGTCTTAAACAAACTAGAAGAGCTAATGAACCTGTTCAAATTTACAATCATTTACTATCTATTTGAATAATATTTGCAACAAAAATTACTTTTTTATACATAACAGTTTCATATCCAATAAAATAAGCCAAAAATTTAAACGGTCACAATGCAAAAGGGCAACAAGATATTAAAAAGTCAACGTACATACATAATGCCACTGAGTCTTATAACTGTATTTAGTAACGTATTAGGGCATTGTTTAGTGTGAAGAATGTTTCAGTACAAGCTGGATCTGAAAAGTTCCGTGAGTGATTCCAGAAAATAAAAGAATCAAGAGATACAAACAAAACACCTTTACTGTCCTTCAAAGTAATCACCATTAGCTACAACACATTTCTCACATTGGTTGGAAACTGTCAGCAAAACGTCTTGCGGAATGCCTCGAAGCACCTTGGCCGCGCACTGTTGGAAATCCGCAACGTCTGCGTGCTCCACTTTCTCGCTCGACGCAACGTGACTATTTTTCAGTTTCCTCCTTATTTTCCATACTTGGCACTGGCAGACTTCTTTTTGGTTTCCCATCGTAAATTAGCCCTGAAAGACTTACGCTTCACAGATTGCACCTGGCCACGGTCCATCGAGCGATTCCACAAGAGCCGTTTGCTGGTAGTTTCAAACAGCTTTAGGAGTGATGTCGGAAGTGTGCTGTGTCCTCCAATGATGATGTATTTGAAGGATAGTAAAGTTATTTTATTTGAATTTTTTTTGTCTTCTGAGACCATTTACCAAACTTTTCGGACACACCTTGTAATTCTCAAAAATTTTTTGTGTCCGACACTACCCGACTTTCCCCTACATGAAACGTTTGCTCCTAGATGTAACTGTAAAAAGTATTCCGCGGATGCATTTGCTTGCGTGTAAAACGTATACCCTTGTAAAATCGGATAGTACATTCGGAAACAAAAACTCTGCAGTCCTGAACGTCACTTAAAGCCCATCCCGGGTTTCTCTCTTCTTTATCTAGAATACAAGGTTCATTCAATAAATAACTGAAAAAGCTGTATAAAAAATATAATACTTCTGTAAAGTTTATCTTTCTTTGCTTTTTTTACGCTGGTGTTCTAGAACTAAACTCATGTTTATAAAAAACAGAACACCCTGAACGACTAGGGAACGGACGTTCATTTTCACAGACATGTACATTACTGTCTGCGGGTTCCAGATCAACATCGATATAACGGCGCAACGCCGCCTACCGGTAAAATGTGCCTGCGGCTCTCCGTATCTCTATAAACCTAAGGTAACAGATCAGTGTGACTTGAGCAGATGTGCAGGATGCCTCCCAGACGTATGCGCGAACCTGTCAAATCAGTGAGTTTGAAAGAGGGCACATTATGGCATGAGAGAATGTGATGCATCCATCCAGGAAATTGCTGCTCGTGTAGGGCGAAGTGTTCCGGCAGTGCAACGGGGGTATGCAGAATGGAAAGTCATAGACCACGACGAGATGGGTTACGTCGCATCACCCAGACCCCCCCTCCCCGAGAAGATCGACACCTCATCGGAATGGCATTGCAGGACAGATGTGCGTCCTCCTCAGATCTGGTGCAACAACGGAACAGTGCAACACATTGTACACTATCAGGGCTGTAAATCCGTCGCTGTTTGCTATGGCATGGGTCATGTGCGCGTCGTACACTTCTCCGCCACTTTGACGAATGTGCAGAAATATGCTAGCTGGTAATGCTGTGTCGAATGACATCACTTGTCACATTCGCACAAGACATAGGGCGCCAGCTCAAGGCCTTATGTTTTGGGATGCAATTGGGCGCAACTACAAATCACAGTTTGAATGCGTCCAGGGCAATGAGGCCAGTCTGATACGTGAATGACATCTTGCAACCCGTAGCACGACACTCCAGACCCCATTTTTCAGCAAGACAATGCATGACCACATGGTGCTGCACGAACACGTGCGTTTTTGGTGTTACAGGATGTCAGCCTTTTGCCCTGGCCGGTCAGATCACCAGACCTGTCGCCAATCTAAACTGTGTGGCATATGGTGAAACGACGGGTGCAGTGCTGTGACCCAATACCAACTACCACAGATGAACTTTGGAAACAGGTGAAAGAAGTTTGTTTGTATATAACACAGGACACCATTAGCGCCTTATACGCTTCGATGTCATCATTCATGGAACAAGTCATGCGGGCCCACGGCGGACTGTGTGTGAACTAGGCAGCAGGGCACGTAATGAACCGAGTTGACTGAAATGCTAATCATTCCTGCTGAACATGTTAATGTACATGGCCTGTGAATATGAACGTCCTCTCTCTAGTTGTTCAAGGTGTTTCGTTTTTTCTGAAGATCAGTGTATTATCAGATAGGCCTGCAAGCCTGTCTCGCGAACAGTATGATGGGAATCAGTAAAACAAAGTGTCGGCACCTTTGCAGGTTTTCACTAACATGGAGCACCAGATTGTCATTAGATTTCTGTTAGAAGGGTTGAAACCAATCGCAACTCATCGTCTGATGGCAGCGCAAAATGGTGAAAGTTGTATGAGTCAAACACAAGTGTTCGAGCGGGCTGATAAATTCAAATGGAGTGTAACAAGTACTGAAGATTCGTCACGCCCAGGACACTCTGTCTGCGCAGTCACGGAGAACAACATTGCGAAAATTGATGAGTCGATACGGGAAAAAATGGTTCAAATGGCTCGGAGCACTATGGGACTTAACTTCTGAGGTCATCAGTCCCCTAGAACTTAGAACTACTTAAGCCTAAATAACCTAAGGACATCACACACATCCATGCCCGAGGCAGGATTCGAACCTGCGACCGTAGCAGTCTCACGGTTCCGGACTGCGCGCCTAGAACCGCGAGACCACCGCGGCCGGCAGTCGATACGGGAAAATAGGCGTATTGCGGTCAGTGATATTGCAGCAACAATTAATCTTGGATCAGCCATCATATTGCTCAGGACGTACTGACGTTCAACAAAGTGTGTGAGTGGTGGGTGGGTGACACCAGAAATGAAAGAAAGGCGCTTGGATGTGTGCGGGGTGCTCTCGCGGCAGTATGAGGCTGAAGGGGAGCTTCACCGCATTGTAACTGGAGATGGAAGCTGGATGCATTTTTAACACATCGAAAGAAATTCTTAGTGGATCGAGGTGAAGTCCAGGCAGCAGGGCGTAACGGTTAATCATACGACCCCAAGAACTCTGCACTTGGAATTAAGAAGCTTGCCCAGCGCTGGCTTAAGTGTATTAAACTAGAGGATAATTAAGCTGAAAAATAAATGTCGTTTTTTTAAAGAATCTGTTAAGAGACTGGAACACATTTCCGTCCTTTTGTTGAGTGACCTTTGCATATAGCCTAATGAATCATTTTGAAATTCAGCGTGTATTGTCCCCAGAAGAGTTGTAACGACTTACGTTTGTGCTGGTGAATACACCGACGATGTAAGGGACTGCGATGCCCGTCAGATTGCCGTACATGTTGACGATGCCGACGATGGTGCCTGCGTAGTTGGGGGCGATGGCCTGCATGTTGAGGTAGGAGCTCGTGAAGTCGGTGGCGGTGCAGAAGCCACTGAGCGCCAACATCGCAATGATGACGGTGCTGTCGCAACCCACCAGCGCTACGATGATCATTGTAGCGGCTGGCACCAGAGTACCTGCACACCAATTGTTTTGGTTACACAGCTGCAAGTGACTCTGGCTTTGAAAACTGAGAATGAAATGAAACACGTATTGTCAGCATAGATTCTGAGCGTAATGGCATGAAATTAAAGACAGGGCGGATTTGTAATTGTGAGTTTCTCCCCACGCAACTTGCACGCTATTCCACAAAGAACCACCTGTAGTTACTGGAGGCCAGTGGCGAATAAATTGGTGACCAAACATATCTCAATGTATACGATGGGGATGTTTTAGGCCAAGGAAGGAATTATAAAAAGTATTGTTCTAAGACAATTATGTCACATGCAGCTCCAGGAAAGAATAAACATAGAAATTTAAGTAGTCACCAAACCACTGTAGAGTAAAGAATCACATGGATACGATGAGATATCAAGTAGACTTCTAAAGACCAGTGCACCACTTACCAGTGATGTACTCATTCACCTGGGCTTTGTGCTTTTCAGGTCCAGTCAGATCCCAGATCTAAATCCACACCTGTATTTCGTAATCCACAAAAAATGGTTCAAATGGCTCTGAGCACTATGGAACTTAACTTCTGTGGTCATCAGTCCCCTAGAACTTAGAACTACTTAAATCTAACTAACCAAAGGACATCACACACATCCATGCCCGAGGCAGGATTCGAACCTGCGACCGTAGCGGTCACGCGGTTCCAGACTGAAGCGCCTAGAACCGCACGGCCACACCGGCCGGCCGTAATCCACATTATCGCCTGTGGTGGAATGTGCTTTGTGAACCAACCCCTTTTTCTTTTTCAGTTGCGATTGGTTCGTTCGAAGAACGATTGATGGTAAGCCTCTTTATGGGCGCGAATCTTTCTACTTTCACCTTCATGGTTTTTCACGGGATGTACTTAGGAGGAAGCAATATGTTCATTGTCTCTACTAAGAGTGTATGCTCTCAGAATTTCAAAATACCCCACAGAGTTCAAATGGCTCTGAGCACTATGGGACTCAACTTCTGAGGTCATTAGTCCCCTAGAACTTAGAACTAGTTAAACCTAACTAACCTAAGGACATCACAAACATCCATGCCCGAGGCAGGATTCGAACCTGCGACCGTAGCGGTCTTGCGGTTCCAGACTGCAGTGCCTTTAACCGCACGGCCACTTCGGCCGGCCCCCACAGAGTGATGCAGAACGCCTCTCTAGTACATGTCTACAGGATGGACCAAATAATGATACGATTGGTCGACCATTTGTTCTATCAAAGATGTACGGAGAGCACAGGAGGGATAGCTAAAAAGAGATTGCGTCCCAGGAATTAAGTCCGTCGTATCCCAGAGCTCTACGAAATGGCTGCGAGGTGCCTGTGAATTGAGGTATTACGATTTCTTATGATGAACTGACGATTTCATGTCATGTGATACTATTATGACGATGAGTTAGGGTAAGGATTATGTTGCATTATGGGAGATAATGAAGTATTATGTGCATTACTGTGGCACAGTGAAGGCGAATTTTGTGTTAGGAGTATTATCTTGAAGACGTAATGGATTGTGCCCATTGAGTCATAGAACAACGGTGTTTTTAGCAGTCAAAGTGTCTGAGAATGCGACCATAGCAACACTAAGAATAACTATTTTATTTTGTGACTAGTTTCCATTAGCTGTTATATAACAGTGTTAAGGCTACAACAGTGTGCATACAGATAAACGTTAACGAATTCTCAGTGGTCAAGAAGTGACTGGTTTTTGATTTTGAGTACCGGAGCTCTACGAAATGATGTTGTTTGTACAGCTTAACGAATCGCTTGACTTTATATGAGAATTTTTGTTTGAATTCTTCATATCCGTTACTAGAGGTATTTAGTGTATATATTATAAGGTTGTGAGAAACGAATTTTAGCGTGAGATACAGTTACGAAGAGGCTTTGGGTTCATCACTTCTGATGATTCTAGAGACAAATGTTGGTAGCGTTAGCGAGAAAATACTAGGGTGTGCTGTAAAGGAGTGCCTCCGAATTTTTTATCCTATTCTCAATAGCGGTTGAGCTATTACATGTCAATCGTATTACTCGATCGACTTTCCCGCTTCTCTGACGCATGTCGCAACTCTCTGTCGCAGGAGGGCTCCGAATTGTAGCGTGTAACGTGGCAGTGTGGCCTCTAACTACGTCGCTGCGAGAACTGAAAACTCAGAAAAACTGAAAGCACGAATTCGAAGAGTTTTCCCACTCATGGAGAACCCTCTCCTTCAGCGTGACAATGCCAGACCACACAGGAGCGCTGCCACGTCTGCAACAAGCCGACGCCTTGAGTTCACTGTCATCGAACATCCTCCATACAGTTCCTACTTGGCCACATCCGGTTTTGATCCGTTTCCAAAGCTTAAAGAATGCCTTAGAGGTCTTCACTTTGATAGTGATGGAGCTGTAGAGGTGAGGTTATGACTCAATCAACAAAGTCACATATTCAGCAACGACGGTGTCAACAAACTGGCCTCGCTGGGAGCAATGTGTTACGATTGGTCGACTATATGTGGCAACATTAACGGAGAAGGAAAAAAATTACAATTACTTCCAACAGGATGGAGCAACTGCCCATACGCCCGGGCGAATCTTGGAGCAGATTGACACAATCTTCACACCTGACAGAGTTGCTAGCACAGCTCGGTCTGGCCACAGCCCTAGATTTTTCATATGAAAGATTTTTCATATGAAAATGTTTAGAGGCATTACTTTTCAGTACACTCTCTTATTAACCGAGAAGACTAGCGAGTCTAAACTGATAGGATGCCTTCTTGATCCCCATTAACTTCCTGCGACGTGAAACGACACCTCTGCTAAGCAGGCTAAAGAAGTGAGAGTTGAAGAAAAAATAAGGAGCTAGAGAATGTGTTAGTGAAACTACGAGGCTAGTGTAGAGAGGAAAAATAAAAACTGGGGATGTGCGAGTAGGACTCGGGCACTGAGGGTTATGTAGTACAAACTTAGTTATATACACTGTTCAGCCAAATCATTATGACCACTGCACACCGCGACTTTGGATGCCGCCCGGTTGCGTTGAGTACACGTGACGCAGTAACAAAATTATGTAAGTAGAGCAGACGTGCACGGGGTGTCTCACCCGAGTGAAGACGTGGGCTTCACATGGGAAAATCCATTGATAAGCAACAGATTATTGTTTTGCAGAACCTCTGAACGAGTTTTTCGAAAATGGCGAAGCTGGTCGAATGTTCACGTACTACAGAAAAAGGTAGAAGATCAATGAAACTACTAATAGGTGCTGAATGGTTGGACTCCACAACTTCACAGAACGTGGCGTCCGGAGGCTTTCATGCTGTGTAAATTAGGATAGATAGTGATCTGTGGCATCTCTGTACCAAAGGTCACAACGTTGGTGCTCGCACAAGTGTTTCCGAGCACACCGTTCATCGTACATTGTTGAATATGGAGCTCCGCAGCAGAGCACACCTTCGTGTTCACGTGTTGACCAACGACATCGTCAATTACGATTGTAGCGGCACGGAACCATCGGGATTCGACCGTCGATCAATGGAAATCACTTTTTTGCTACACTAGGTCGCTGGTCGTCTGCACAAACGCCGTCATCGAGGTGAACGGTGGCTCGACACATGCAGCGCGCTACGAACAGAGACAGGTGGGAGCAGCATTATCCTACGGGAAACATTCTCCTGCGCTTACATGGGACCTTTGTAGTAATCGAAGACACGCTCACAGCTGCGAACCACCTGCATCCCTTCGTGTCTCATGTCTTCCTCGACGGCGATGTCATATTTCAGCAGTATAATTGTCCGTGTCTCGAATCCAAAATCGTGCTACCGTGGTTGAGGAGCTTTATAGAGAACTCACGTTGATATCTCGGCGACCAAATTCGCCTGATGTAAATCCTGCGGAACTCATCTGAATCGCTGTTGGGCGGCATCAGCGCGTACGAAAATCAGCGGCCCGTGATTTACGCGAACTAAATGACCTGCGCGTAGACATTTAATACCATATACCTCCAAATACCTACCAACAAACTGTTGGATCCTAGTTACGCAGAATCAGTGATGTATTTCGTTCCAAAAACGGTCAAACAAGCTATTACGCAGGTGGTCATAATGTTTTGGCTCCTTAGTGCATATAGACAGTTTGTGCATCCCAGGAATCGAGGATACTGCAGATTTTTGCCTGTTGTCGACATCGATACGGCAAGATATGGGCCCAGGAATTCCATAACTTTCGTGAATGTTTTAATTTCAAGTTTTAAGTCTGATAACAAATGACATAAGAAATAGTTTTTTCGTGTAGTATAATTACAAATTAACGATTTCGGATTTTTCCCTTTACTTGTACAGTGAAACTTTGTTTTCTTATTGTTTTTTTAGCCAAATTTCATGATTCTGGGTTAACTGAAAGCACCCTACAGGTTTTGATGAGTGAGTTTTCGAGAGTATCGTAGTATGTGTCGTAAATGGCAGTATCGTTTGATTGAATTGACTAAGAAGCTCGAAATTTTCACAATAAGCGTGACGCTGCCCCTTCTTTCTGACCCCTGCCTTTCACTGCTCTACGTTTATTTACGTTTGGAAGTAAAGAACTGGTAGTCTGCAACCAGATGCCGCTACGTTCTGGGATCACTCCTGTCTTCCTTGAAGAATCACACGACTCCAGAAGAACCGTCACATTCTGTCTCCCTTGCCATCATACGAACGAGAAAGGTCTAGGTGGGAGACAAACGTCTCCTGACAAACACCAAGTCGACTTCCGCCACTTAATATCGGTTGCTTCACAACCCGCTCGCTGTAACAGGCTTCACGCATGGCTCTAGTTACAAATGCACGAGTTGCCGTTAACGTTTGTCTGCTACCGTCCTTGCAATCCATTCTATGACTGTTGGCATTAAGCCAGGGCAGATCTTCGCCGTCTTTTACTACTTTACTTGCAGCTTAGTTAGTTAGTTACATGTTCCATAGATCATTTGAACGATTCTTTTATCGAAATGATGTGGAACGGGTTAGTTTACAGGACATACATGATTCGGATTGATATTAATCAACACTTTATTTTTTTAGTCCTGCTCATGCAGAATAAGTTTTTCATTGGCTACCAGTTTTCAAACAAAATTCGACAGCTGAATAGGAGTTGTCCAGATTCAATGTTAGATACCTTTGATACCTGTCATGCATTTTATGGTATCAGACAAATAATCAAAAAATTTTGTTGCATCATACTAAAATCCTTTCGCAGCAACTTCCAGCTTTAATACTGTGTAATAAAGGTCATTTTTCCCTCCAGTGTTGTAGGTTTTTGTCAAAGTGTGATGGACAGTTTATGATGAATTTTATTAATGAACTAGCTGACCCGGCGAACTCTGTTCTGCCTTAAAGCCAATAAATAATCAGATTTTGGATGTTAAGTTCAATTTTTTATTAGGACAAATAAAAATTAAGTATTTTAATGATTCTTTATATTTTTTGGTGCATAGCTTCCACTCTTCAATTCAGTACCTTGTGATACACGATTTTTTTTGTTTTATTATCAGGCGCAAGAACAAACAACGCATATGGTCTTCCGACCCGTGAACATGCCACATATAATTGACCATTTGAAAAATATGGATATTCCAGATTTAAACCACAAACTTTCAAGGATTGGCCTTGTGATTTGTTAATGGTCATGGCGAATGCAAGACGGATCGGAAATTGAAGTCTTTTAAACTCAAACGGCACATCGGTTGGGACCATCGGGATCCTCTGAATGAGAAATTCCTCACCCTCGAATTTTCCTTTGAGTATCGTCGCGTAAATAAGATTGGTCATCAATTTACTTACCTCAAAACGTTTACCGTTGCACAGTTTTGGTTGGTTTATGGTTCGAAACATGATTACTACGGAGCCAACTTTTAGGCGTAAATTGTGCGGTGGTATGTCAGGCACATCCTAAGAGTTTAAAAATTCAATTGGATAGTTGGTGGCTTCATCTTCATTTGTTACACAGTCAATAGATTTGAATGAACGCATTTTACCAATGATCTCATTCTGAATTATGTAGTTTAGGTCATCTACATCTTTATTCTTAGCCGCTAAAATTGCTCGCTCACTCAACCATTCATTACTTTTGTAGTTAGTAATGATGTTTGGGAATACTTTGTTGATAAGTTCGTCTTTCGATGAGACAAAGTTACAGAAATTATGAGGAAATGAAATCAATCCGCTCGATTCTTCGACAGGTACTCGACCATTACCGATAGTCAGCAATTGCTCAAAGAAATCTTCAGCAGATGTATCATTAAGCAATGCAACTCTCATGTTTGTTGTCAGTTAAAGTTTCTTCACAAAGCGCCATAGATTCGATGATTTGAGGCAAGCATTTATTTCATCTGCAGCCATTGATCTTGGAACTACTGGCAGTGTTTGGCGGAATTCGCCAGACAGTAAAATCATTGCTCCTCCAAAACATCTCGAGTCATTGCGTAGATCTTTCAATGTTCGGTTAAGTGCCTCTAATGCACGTTTATGAGCCGTTGTGCATTCGTCCCAGATCTTGGATGCTGATAAAACTTCGGCCACTGCTGAGTTTTTTGTAATGTTACATGTTGGCTATTCAATAGCTTGAAGATTTAACGGTAATTTTAATGCTGACTGAGCCGTACGGCATCTTTCTAACAATGTGTCTGCTATTCCGGAAGAACCAACTGCAACCGCAATGTTGGATCTCGCACGAACAGTGGCTAAAACTACTGACATGAGGAATGTCTTGCCAGTTCCACCAGGGGCATCCAGGAAATATAAACCACTATTTCCATCATAAATTGCCTTCATTAATGTATCATAAACTTCCTTTTGTTGGGGATTCAACAGGGGTACATTCGTTTGAACTACTAAATCGAATTTGCGTTTTGTTATTCCACGCCAGATGCGTTTCTGTTATACTACGTTTTATAGCGGTCGAACGGGATAAAAAGTATCCTATGCCCGTCTCCTGGTTCTAAGCTATCTCTCCACCAATTTTCAGCCAAGTCGGTCCAGCTGCTCTTCAGTTATAAATGGTGTAACGAACACGACTTTCTTTTATATATATAGATTAAGTATTCATTACACATTTCTGAACGCACGCGTAATATTTTTCAATCTTTTTTTTAAAAAAATACACATAATAGTTTATTCATCCATTTTAAATAGTTTATGAACGCATGCATAAATGTCAATCATTACTTACAGATTTTGCCAAAAAAATTTGACAGCTCCGAAACTAAAGAACTTTTAGGGAAAATAACGCATTTTTCAAGTATTCGTCAATTTTTCATTATTTTTAAGATGTATTCTACTATTCGGGGCGGAGACAAATCCAACAAATCAAAAACCATGACAATTTTTATTCGTTAATTTTTCATTATTGTTAAGATGTATTCTGCTATTTGGGGCGGAGTCAAATCCAACAAATCAAAAACCATGAAAATTGGTCCACCAGATCTCGAGTTATAAGTGTTGCAACAAACTCGACTTTGTTTTATATATATAGATATACAGGGTTATTACAAATGATTGAAGCGATTTCACAGCTCTACAATAACTTTATTATTTGAGATATTTTCACAACGCTTTGCACACACATACAAAAACACAAAAAGTTTTTTTAGGCATTCACAAATGTTCGATATGTGCCCCTTTAGTGATTCGGCAGACATCAAGCCAATAATCAAGTTCCTCCCACACTCGGCGCAGCATGTCCCCATCAATGAGCTCGAAAGCATCGTTGATGCAAGCTCGCAGTTCTGGCACGTTTCTTGGTAGAGGAGGTTTAAACACTGAATCTTTCACATAAAGCCACAGAAAGAAATCGCATGGGGTTAAATCGGGAGAGCGTGGAGGCCATGACATGAATTGCTGATCATGATCTCCACCACGACCGATCCATCGGTTTTCCAGTCTCCTGTCTAAGAAATGCCAAACATCATGATGGAAGTGCGGTGGAGCACCATCCTGTTGAAAGATGAAGTCGGCGCTGTCGGTCTCCAGTTGTGGCATGAGCAAATTTCCCAGCATGTCCAGATACACGTGTCCTGTAACTTTTTTTCGCAGAAGAAAAAGGGGCCGTAAACTTTAAACTGTAAGATTGCACAAAACACGTTAACTTTTGGTGAGTTGCGAATTTGCTGCACGAATGCGTGAGGATTCTCTACTGCCCAGATTCGCACATTGTGTCTGTTCACTTCACCATTAAGAAAAAATGTTGCTTCATCACTGAAAACAAGTTTCGCACTGAACGCATCCTCTTCCATCAGCTGTTGCAACCGCGCCGAAAATTCAAAGCGTTTGACTTTGTCATCGGGTGTCAGGGCTTGTAGCAATTGTAAACGGTAAGGCTTGTGCTTTAGCCTTTTCCGTAAGATTTTCCAAACCGTCGGCTGTGGTACGTTTAGCTCCCTGCTTGCTTTATTCGTCGACTTCCGCGGGCTGCGCGTGAAACTTGCCCGCACGCGTTCAACCGTTTCTTCGCTCACTGCAGGCCGACCCGTTGATTTCCCCTTACAGAGGCATCCAGAAGCTTTAAACTGCGCATGCCATCGCCGAATGGAGTTAGCAGTTGGTGGATCTTTGTTGAACTTCGTCCTGAAGTGTCGTTGCACTGTTATGACTGACTGATGTGAGTGCATTTCAAGCACGACATACGCTTTCTCGGCTCCTGTCGCCATTTTGTCTCACTGCGCTCTCGAGCGCTCTGGCGGCAGAAACCTGAAGTGCGGCTTCAGACGAAAAAAACGAGTTTTTCTACGTATCTGTAGTGTGTCGTGACCACATGTCAATGAATGGAGCTACAGTGAATTTATGAAATCGCTTCAATCATTTGTAATAGCCCTGTATGTTATAATGGCGCAGTTAACTGTAAATGTCCTGTGACTAGGACCTCCCGTCGGGTAGACCGTTCGCTGGGTGCAAGTCTGTCGATTTGACGCCACTTCGGCGACTTCCGCGTCGATGGGGATGAAATGATGATGATTAGGGCAACACAACACCCAGTCCATGAGCGGAGAAAATCTCTGACACAGCTGGGAATCGAACCCGGGCCCTTAGGATTGACATTCTGTCGCAATGACCACTCAGCAACCGGGGCCGGACGTAGTTAAAATGTCTAGCTTCTGGAAGAGGTACCTACATGACGTCCGTGGGTGAACATCACATATTATTCTTACTGCTCATTTTTGTGCAAACGATACTTTCTTTGTAAGTGGCGAGATATCACAGAAGATTATTCTATAAATCAATAAGTAGAAATGTGCAAAACATGTCACGAGTGTCATTTATAACTCCATTCGACGTTAAACACAGTTGTTCGGCGTTTGCCACTTCAGAAATAAATGATCCCAGTTCATCTTTTAAATAAGCTGATAATGACTATCAGTTTGGTCAAAAACGAATACACTTCTAACTTTCTTGCCGACGTTTTTGCTTTTGGTAACGATTATTCTTGTAATAACAACTTGGTCGTTAATCCATCTCTTATTGGCGACACTCTCTGTGTGGAACTAGGAGGTCTAGAGTTTCCTTTAACATGTGGTTGTCAGGCGGGTCACGTTATAGTCACCACCTACTGCTACCGTATGCTCACGACGTTTGCGTACTATCGAGTTTAGGCTATTATTGTATAACTTTTTGACCAATATATCTGAATTATGAATCTCAATCCACCGATCCAGGTTACTCTTGTCAATATTAGTTCGCAATCGGATTCGTTTTAGACCTCATTAGATCTAATACTTCTTCATGTCGTTATTACATCCTCCTCTTGAAGAGTCTATCAGTCCGATGAACGTTTCACGTGTGTGGAAAGTTTCCCCGCTCACTGTTTTGGGTTTTAACCAACTCTCGCGTTCTAGTATGACGTCAGGCGACTACTTTTTACGAGAGCCGTGAGCGTTGGGTCTTTACTGCGAATACGCTGGCAGGTAACAACTAATGTATTGAGATTCTCACTCTTTGCTTTTGCCATACGGCCTGCTGAAATAACTGGCTTATCTAATGTTGACTTTTATACTGGGGTCTTGGAGTTTCTATAATTAAAAAAAAGAGAAAAGCTATGTGCGTTCCACACATACTCTGCTACCATTGTGGCCGTTTCCGGTGTATAGTGCTCACCTAACGTATCCAAGTGACTGTAAAAGTCTCTGCCGTATATTGTAGGTCGGAAAATCTGCAGCCTATCTCGCCACAGAGCTGGCGACGCATTTTGCTTAGAGCCTCCAGTCGGCTCCAGACCATTGATTGGAATGATGCTGCAAATCGACAACTGTGGCGAGTCCCCACGAGTAAGGCTAGCTTCCTTTACTACATTGGCCAGTCTCCGGGAAGAGCTGAGAATGGTCTCAGAACCCAGGCGGCAAACCTCATTGGTCTCGAGCTGAGCGATGATCTACGTATAACTGACTGCAACCCGTGCTCTCAATTGTTGCCAGGACGACCTCTTCCATTTGGTTGGCGATTCCTCTCGGGATACACATCGACTGCACATATGGTTCTTTTCCGTCCCGTGGCGCTATTTACCTTGAAATAGTCACGATGCATCTAATGCTGGAACTGTCAACCACTGACAGCCTCATATCTCCCCCCCTCCCCCCTCCTCCCTGGGTGCCCTGACGGCGGAAAAGGAGTGATCACTGCAGGAGCAATGAAGTTGACAGAACATCTCAGACGGTTTTGCACGCACTAAACCAGGGCCGGCCAGAAATTCTGCACGCGTGCGGTGCTGCTGCACATGTGCAACTTCCGGGTCACAGAGTGCACGCCGCAGCCGTCAACGTTCATGTAGTGTATGTTTCTACGCACAGATGTCGCTTTATCCACCTGCTGGGATACTCTGTACCGGCGCATTCTAGTGCTCTTTCCACAGCTTGCAAGCCAACCATGGGAAGGTATTTTGTGTATTAAACATTTAAAATACTGTCACAGTCTACTCATTGAGAAGTTTACTTTTATGTTAACAGTTTAACCCAGTAAGACAAGTAATACAGTTAACAACCGTAGGTTTTTATTAAGGCAGCTTGACTGACGGCACATAAATACGCCTAATGATTTTGATCTAGTATTTAAGAAAGATAGCACTTAGCGACTTCCAACGAACCTTAGTCATGATTTCAAATAACATTAAACTAATGCAAGGTTTCCTATAACTAATTCTCGGTGCCCTCAGTTACACCCACATAATTTCTGTCTCACTGACCTCTGAACAGAATGATAACCGCAGACCTCTCGATGATCACCTGTTATTTCAATACCATTATTGCTGTATCTTTCATCAGCTCCGTCTGAAATCTGCATAATAACCGACAATTATATGAATGTTATGTATCATCGACTCCACTTGAGCGTAGCCCTTCACACATTAAAAAAAATCCCTAAATGTAAGTATACATTGTAACAATCGATTTAATGACCAACTTTCCTGATAATAATGTAACATGGAGCAGAATGAGGGAATAATGCACAGTTAGTAAACAATAATTTTTAAATATCAGAGGAATAAATCCAAACACGTTTATCACTGGTCATGAGAATTGATAATCGAGTTGATGTGTCTCATCCATTTTCTTAAGGACATTTAATTTTGCTTGCCGTTCTTCACTGTTGAGTACACTACATTCGTCTTTGTGATATTTATTGTAGTGTCTTTCAATTGAAAACTTACGCTGGCCGCCTATTATTCGGCGGCACAGCAAACATTGTGAGTTTTCACCAACGGATACAAAAAAGAATTGCAGTTCCCAGTCATTTTTAAACGACTGAGAACGTAGATCTCCCGTCCTTTGCTTTTTCACAGTACCTGGCATTTCTCAGTACTTCTCTGTTAAGGTTACGGTTACCAGGGGTAAACGAGACTGGGTATGTTGCGCTCTTGCTTGCACCACATAAACAGGGAAGTCGAGCCGCCGCCGTTCATTTAATAACGGATGTCGCTGTCGCTCGCTGTCGCAGACGTGCGCACATGTGCAGCACTTCCGCACGTCTGCACTCTGTGCAGCGTTTGGCCGGCCCTGTACTAAACGAACGTGTAAGCAAACTCTCTGCTCTGTTTTGGATCTTTTCTGCTTCCTCTATCAATCCTAACTGGTAAGGATGCCAGGTGGTCGAGCACTACTCAAGGATCATTCAAACGAAGGTCTTCTCAGCTGCCTCCTTCATGGGTTCACTACACTACCTGAGGATTCTTCCAACGAATCTCATTCTGGCATCTATCTGCCTTTCCTGTGATTCGTTTTATGTGGTCGTTCCACCTTAATTTTCTCCGTACGCCCCTACTCTCAGACAAATCAAATTATCGTTACTACAACCTCGTCTTAAAGAAAGGGAGAAAATGGTAAATTTGTTTGCTATCGCTGCTTCCCAAGAGTTCTGAAAACATATGGTATAAGAGGGCAATGATACATCTCACGACACATAATTTGTTTTGAGACTCTTAGCTGGAATTCATAAAGGGAGCAGTCACGGAAAATGCAGTTTATTGTTGTTTGTAAAGATGTGTTGAGGACTATTGTTATTGTGAAAGAACGCGATGTAATGTAAATGATTTAACCGATACTGTAGCAGGTAAGAGAATAGATTGTGCTTAACTGCAACGTAATACAGTATACACAACTTCTGAATAGTGTGAAAGAGAAAAGGGCTATCATAGATCGAGCAAAGGACCAGTGAAGACTAATGTTACAAATTCTTAGAATTGAAGTTAGATCAACAACTGTCTTGGGCATATTACACCAGTGACTTTGTTCAGTAGTGAATCTTTAGTATATGTATAATTTACAGTCACCGAAATTTAAAATATCACCCTGCTATCTCCTACGTACTGTTAGTTTTGCGGTCGAGTCTGAATTCAAAAATAATATTCTCCGCATACTTCTATAGTGCATATACTATACATTTGCCGCCCACAAGACACATTATGGTGGATGGCGGAGGGTTTATAGACTACAAGTGTAATTTCCCCATTCAGTTGTACCAATCGAGGACGCTATGTGGGAAGAAAGAAAGTCGGTATCCTGAATCTCTTAAACTTTAACTTTGTAATTTTTCCATAATGCGGGGCCACAGTCATAATATATTTCTTTAAAGTCAATTCCGCCATTAGACTGTTGTTTATTTATGGTGTTATATTTACACTTACTCAATCATGACTTCGGCTTCAAAGTGCCATTATCAAGTGTTTCCTGAAAGCCGGTTAGACAATAACAGTGAAATCCATAGCTAGTGATGTAACCGTATTACACTGTAATGCTTACTTACAAGTGTTATAAATTGCCTAAAAACTCATTCACTTCACATTTTTATTCTTCTTATTCCTTCGTTAGTTACTCTTTTGTCCCCCACCACGCCCACATCCCACTATAATAGCTTCTTCTTTATTTCATTTCTCATTTTATAGACCCCCATTCATTATTCTACATCCCCCCCCCCTTACACTAACACTCTACATGCCTACAATCTTCAATGAATGAGTTTCTTCTCTGTTGTTTATTACCTTTCTAAGGTATACTTATCTTTGTTGTTAAGAAATAGGAATTAACCTACTTGGAGCTTTCATATGTAGCAGCTGTTCAAGTTGTTAAACTTACTACGTCATCTTTACGTCATATAAATAAGATGTCACTACTATAACATGTAAATAAGATTTATAGCACCAAGATTGCAGCCATATTTGTCAATACCACGGTGCATTCACGTTTGTAATTGTATGTCATCAACCATTAACAAACACTAGGATATCCCTACTTTTTATATTATGTTAAATTTAAATGTGCTGTTTAACATTAGTCTTTTGATTCTTTTATTTGCTTAAATGCTCTTATGTACATGACATGTTTCACATACCTGTGTTATTTGCACTTATTCCTAAGTAATGTTTCATCACATATAGCAGGATTTACATGCCAGATGATACATACATCATAAATATCGCTTCAAACCTCACTGGTTAATTAATGAGTGAGTAGAATAAGTAATTGCACTGTGTTGTATTAATTCGGAACTGAGGCAAAATTACACAACTTATAGATGGCCATGTATTAATTTCATGTACAAAGCTGTACATTTACCTACTAAAATGTACTTTAAACAACGTCAATGACTAGCTGGACTTTTATATTTATGGATGCAGCGAATATTATCGAGAGATTTGTTACTGTTTATGTTTATGAGCAGGCAACTTCATTGTATAATAAGATAAACAGGTACTGCAAAGATGTACTACCAAAGAAAGTAAATTATTCCTCTTGTAACAGGAATTTCTTTGACCAAGACAATTTGACACTTAGCCAACTGTCATTCAGTGAAGACGGTGTACTCATAATGAAACAAAGCAGTAGGCTCTGTCAGAAATATCGACTCTTAGACAATGTGTCTAATAGTGTATTTTAATACGACAGTATGCCATCTTAGGCAATTTGTAACACTTTAAAGTAAGCATTACAAATATGGATTGTAATACGGTTATATCACTTGTTATGTATTTCACTGTTATTGTCTAACTTGCTTTCAGAAAACACTTGATAATGGCACTTTGAAGCCGAAATAATGATTGTGTAAGTGTAAATGTAACACAGTAAATAAAAAACAGTCTAATGGCGGTACTGACTTTAAAGAAATTTAACTTTGTAGTCGTTCTGTGAGACAAATGTTGAACAAGTAATATGTATCTTTATTCATTTTGGAACACAGTCTGCTGAAATTTAGTCGGTAAGGATCTTCTCGATACGGTCGGTCTTTCCTGTGAAGTCTGCCACAGTGGTTTCTATCGTTTCTGTGACACTCTTTTGTTGACTAAATAAAGCCATGACTAATTTTGCAAGGCTTTTCTGAATGTTTTCTATCTTTTCTGTTAATATAACCTGTTAAGCGTCCCAGGTGCATCCGTGGTCTGCAAGACTGAAGAAAAATCAAGACAGTTTTATAAGATTTGTCGACATGGAAAAAGCGTTCGACGAAGTAAAACGGTATGAGATTTTCAAAATTCTAAGAAAAATAGGGGTGACCTATAGGGAAACACTGGTAATGTACAACATGAATAAGAACCAAGAGGGAACAGTAAGACTGGAAGACCAAGAATGAAGTGCTCGGATTAAAAAGGATGTAAGGCAGGCATGTATTCTTTCGCCCCTACTGTTCAATCTGCACATCGAAGAACCAATGACGGAAATAAAAGAAAGGTTCAAGAGTGGGATTAAAATTCAAGATTTGCTGATGATATGGCTGTCCTCAGTGAAAGTGAAGAACAATTACACAATCTGTTGAATGGAATGAACAATCTAATATTGACTGAGAGTAAATCGAGAAAAGACGAAAGTAATGAGAAGTGGAGAAACGAGACAGCGAGAAACTTAACATCAGAATTGGATCACGAAATAGATGAAGTTAAGGAATTCTGCTACCTAGGCAGCAAAATAAACCATGACGGACGAAGCAATGAGGACAGAAAGAGCAGATTTTCACTGCCAAAACGGGCATTCCTGTCCAAGAGAAGTCAACTGGTATCAATCATTGGTCTTAATTTGGGAAAGAAATTTCTGAGAATGTACGTTTGGAACACAGCATTGTATGGTAGTGATGCAAGGATTGTGCGAAAACCGGAAAAGAAGAGTATCGAATCAGTTGAGGTGTGGTGCAACAGAATAATATTGCAAATTAGGTGGACTGGTAAGGTAAGGAATGAGGAGGTCATCCGCAGAATCGGCAAGGAAAGGAATGTAGGGAAAACATCGACAAGAAATAGTGACAAGAAGATAGAACATCTGTTAAGACATCAGAGAATAACTTCCATGGTACCAGAGGGAGCTGTAGAGGGTAGAAACTATAAAGGAAGACAGAAACTGGAATACATTCAGCTAGTAATTGAGGACATAGGCTGCAATTGCTACTCTGTAGTGGAAAGGTTGGCACAGAAGAGGAATTCGTGGCGGGCAACGGTCAGTCATAAGACTGATGACTGAAAAAAAAGTCCTACATTTTTTCTTGTGTGTGGGTTCTAGAACAGATAGCTCGGAATACCACTGAATATGGAAATAAATTTCCATCAAACACTGATCGTCTGCAAATCTCTCTCCATTTCGTAATAAGTGTACGAGGCTGTTGCCTCCCTGCGAATAGCACCACACTTCTACAAAATTTATTAGGCAGGTCATCATTAGGACTGTTTCAGTCTAATTGCATATCTCTTCGTATGTTCCGTAAGTAAGTATTTTGTTTATTAGCGATGGTCTGGAATTGTGTCGAAGCTTTTATGGACGCCTAGACGTATGGTATCAAGTGAGCTCCATTTACGGCCTATAACAAAGCAAAGTGAGTTCATACGATCTGTGCTTACAGAAGCTATTTTGGTTCCAGTTTAGTTGTTCAGTATTCCTGAAAAATCATTATACACGAAGACAGTCCGTGCAGAACTAATCAACGTATCCAGAATTTGCAGTAGCATCATCAACTTCTGGATGGCACAGGTATTAGCGTTCCGTTTAGAGTGTAGAGCCACAGCAGCTACAACGTCAAAAGACTTAAGGACACCACAACGCCATCTCCATCACCGTTACCACCACAGTCAATCATCGTCACATCACATTACCCTTTTATATAAAAAAAATTTGCTTTTTTTCTCAACTTCAACTTTGTCTTATTAACCAGCAGACTGTGGACCAGACGCCCATCCGCCCGTCAGGGAAATAATGAAATAAGAAATAAAAGTTATGTTGAATACAACAAAGACGCAAATTTGCGTTGCACTTTTTGTTGTAAGAGATAGTTGGAAATACAATAATGACAGTTTGTACCTTATTACTGGGGGGGCAGAGAAGATTAGCAGAGTTCATGAGGAAAGTGTGAAAGGGGAAGGGCAATGTTTCTAGGTCAAATTCGTGATTAAGACAGGCAATTCTGCGAGACATATGAAGGGGAGACCCTTCAAATACAGTACATGCACACTGGTATTCAGGAGGCAGGAGGAACAGATTATACCAAAATCAATTTCACACCTTCATATTTTATTCGTAGACGTTTCGTAGGATGAATAATAGGTGGTGCACCATTGCTCAAGCCAAACTTTTGACAGATGAACGAACACTAGTCAAGAATTGGTCGCAGGAGGGTTCTGAAAGCGGATTCTGTCGATAAATATTAGTCCAAGACTCCTCTTTCCGACGATTAGTTTATGTGGCTATTTCATCTCAGATAAATCCTAACGCGCATTTCTAGTAACCTGACGATTGAGACAGTTCACATAGTCAAATGGCAATGGACATTTTCTTGTATTTCCACGCATTGCAATACATGTAGACGTCCAGGTCACAGAGTTTTCACCAAGCGTCCCTCCGATGGATATCTTACAGGTGATAATAGTTTTCTAGTAACGGAGCTTCCCTGTCTACCAAATGCTTCAAAGAGCCATAAACGTCGCCTGGAGGATACTTTACTTATATAGTATTATTCGTAAGTATTTCTGGCGTTTCAGAAAATTACTGTGGGAGAACAATTAGATATACAATGCTTGCACGTCGGTGGATAAGGCATCTCTCCATGTTTGTAAGTCACATGACAGGTGCTCAATATAGACAGCCATTTATGACACGGCAGACTTCAATATATGAATGCAATCCACTGAAGTGGTACTGTATTTTTACGGTGTACTGTGCAATGTCCTTCAGACATGCATCCATGTTTGGACGGCACTGCGTAGTCGAATGGTACTGGACATCTTCATGTATCTACATGCATTACGTTACATGTAGACGTTCAGGTCACAGGTTGGCCCAAACAAGCCTTTCTGAAGGACACTGCATAGTAAATTGTAAAAACTCAGAATGCCACGACAGGCTGCGGCAATAATAAATAAGTCTCTCCCTGTGCGCGAATCACAGCAACTGTACTACTGCAGGTCGTGGACACACTGCAAAAAATAGGGGTTTGGGTCGGTCCAGGATACGAGCTCAGATACTCAAAGTTGTCAAGGCGTCTGCTAGCGTAAAGCGGGAAATATGGGTTCGTTTCCCAGTCCAATACAATTTTTCATATGTCACTAATCAATTGTGCTGATGAAATCTAATCGTATTCGTAATTGCGAATTTGTTTCTTCTAATTGAAGTCCCTGACACAGTAGCAGCCTGATTTGGAAATCTGTTAAGTGGATTGTTGATCTGCGGGCGCGAACTAATTCTATATGACAGTGCAGAGAAGATGGTTTGTCTACATTACTGTTGTATGTGTGGTGTCTTCTTTCTGATATGCCCGAAAGGACAGACACCACACATATAACAGAAACACAGGGTGATATTTATTGAAATATATGAAATAAAATCGTCATAACTTCTGAATGGTTTGTGTTAGGATGTTCAAACTGTACGGTTGGCAGCATGATGCGAATTGGTATGCGCTGTATGGTTTGGTTTAGCGACGAAGCACACTTTCATTTGGATGGGTTCGTCAATAAGCAAAATTGGGACATTTGAGGTACTGAGAATCCGCATTTCACAGTCGGGAAGTCTCCTCACCCTCAATGGGTGACTGTGTGGTGTATAATGTCCTGTCACGGAATAATCGGTTCGAGGGAAGAAATGATGATAATAGTTACACGAATGAATATAACATATTTCATAAATGTCAGTCTTTATAATAGTGTGTTAAGCAATTTCCTTTGTACGTTCTTAGAGCAAACTGTGGGATCTGATAAGGAAGCGTCCCCTCACCAACATTCTTCAATATAGTCACAGATAACATCATAAGGAAAGTTTGCCACAGGTCAACACCAGAGGATATGGAAATCTTAGCGTTTATGTATGATATGATTATATGTGAAGACAATGAGCAGAAACTGTAAGAACTGTTAAATACCAGTCTGAGGGTAATGGAGAAAACAGGCATAAAAGTAAATTTCACAAAAAGTGAGGTAATGAAAACTAGCAGGGGAAATAAAAAATATTAACGTTGTAAGTTGTAATGGAAAACTTATTAGGGAAGTAGATGCCTTCAAATATAAAGGAAGTAATTTAACCAAGAAAGGAAACATCACAGAACAAATTTCGGAAAGGATAGAAAACTGCCCAGAATTTTATTATTGTATATCAGGCACAATTAGAAATTGCAAAATTCCTGGCAAAGCAAAGATCTTGATATACAAATCATCTACTAATTTTGACCCATGGACCAGAATGTTGCATCTGGACAAACAAATATCTGAACTGAATACAAGTGACAAAGGTGTTCTTTCTACAAGGGATTCTGTGTGGGATGAGAAAGGACGGTATAAAAAGTGAAATGACACTAAATGCACCTCAGATCGATCCCCCTAAAAGGAAGTGTGGAGAGGAATTGGGTGAAATGGTTTATCTGATTTAACAAAAAGGGAAAAGAAAGACTACCAAGAAGAACCCTGGAATGGATGGGACCTGGGAGAAGACCTCAAACAAGATGGAGAGGCCAAGTGACGGATGATGTGAATCTGAGAGTACTAGAATGGGAGGAAATGCTGAATGGTAGACTGTGAGAAAAAAGAGAACAATGGAAGAGGCTTCATGAATAACCTGCACAAGTAGAAATATTTGAGGAAGAAGAAATGTATGGCAGCAGCACAAATAGGATCAAATGTGGAGATATTAACTGGTCAGCAGACGATTCATCAATAATAAAGTTAGCATATGATATTGATGAAGGAGGTGTGGTTAGTGTGTACGGTGTGACACAAATACTCGTTGGCAGAACGAAACAGCTGACACAGGGCTGGGAAGGAGGATGGAACAATAATAACAGGTAGTGGTGTAAAATGCCTGGGCATTTATAAGTTTGGGCATATTCTAAGGATAAATGGCTGAGAAAATGCCCAACATTCATAAATGCCGAAGCATTTGTTCATTTTAAAGATTAATTGATAAGCAGCACTTATTAAAAAAATTAGGCTGATATTTTATATTCGAAAAGATCTTTTGCAACACTCCTTTAGAGATTGAGTAACCAAATTGACGGTCGGAGGAAAGCAATAGCAAACCACTTCCGTTAGGACCTTACCTAGACGGCGGTGCGGATCTCCCGCCTCGTCCCCTATGCTGCTCGGAGTATGGGACCTCATCATCATCATTCCTTGATGGCACGGTGGCTACCGAACGGTACGTGAAGGTTTTGGAAGATCATTTCATCCCCATTATCCAAAGTGACCCTGGTTTCGACAGGATGTGGTACATGCAAGACGGAGCTCGACCCCATCGAAGCAGGAGAGTGTTTGATGTCCTGGAGAAGCACTCTGGGGACAGTATTCTGGCTCTGGGGTACCCAGAGCCCACTGGCATGGGCCTCGATTGACCGCCATATTCTCCAGATCTGAACACATGCGACTCCTTTTTGTGGGGCTATATTAAAGACAAGGTGTACAGCAATAACCCCAAAACCATCGCTGAGTTGAAAACAGCCATTCGGGAGGTCATCGACAGTATCGATGTTCCGATACTTCAATGATGGGAGGCGTGTCGAACATGTCATAACCTATATCCGAATATCTGTAGCGACGATTACATTTTGACTAAAGTGGGTGTACACCGTAGCTTGTAACTAATTAGCAATTTTTTTCAATAATTGTCGCCCTAATCCGGTTTGAGTCACGGTGCGGCACAATTTTCACTTGTCATCTTGAATTATTTCACTACCCTAATGCGGCTGAAGCCGGTATTTCTTTTGCATCATTAGTCTACATGTTGTCACGTGGCTGCCCCCTCTTCCAACTACGCCACTGGGCGTATCATAAAATATAGAAATTTGGAGAGATGCCCTACTGATCTGTGTTATTTTCCTGTGTGTCTTACATTTTTCACACAGTCGTCTTCTGACACCCTGGAGCTACGTACGAATTACCCTATACGGTGAACTGTAAGGCTTCTGGAAGTTTCTGCCAAGTAAAAGCGAAGTGCCAGACCGGGACTCGAACATGGATGTCTTCCTCTGTATCCTCCTGGCAGTCATTGCGTACTAACTTAGAGCTTCTATCTATCACTGGTTCCTCTTCTGATTTTCCATACTCCACAGAGTCTCGTAATGATGGGGTAGAACAAAGAGCAAAAAACCTATTATCTCGGTAACGTCACAGAGACTGTCGTAAAGCCAAAGTGAGCGAAGTGGCGCAGTTGTGAGACACTGGCATCGCATTCGAGAAGACGGCGTTTCAATTCTCCGTGTGGACATCCAAACTTAGGTCTTCTTTTATGTCTCTAGATTGCTCTAGCTTCCCATATTGTTGCGTTCAATGGTCACGGCCGATTTCCTTCCCCATCCTTAATCTCGTCGAGCTTATGCTCCGTCGTTAATTACCTTGTTTTCGACAAGGCCTTAAACCCAAATTTACTTTTCACCCTCGTTTTGTCGAACTCACTACTTTACCTGTTTTCCAAGGAAAAAATAATTATGGAGTTGTTTTTGCCACCTCGCGGTGGTAAGTTCAGCAGCACAACTTCGTCAGGCAGTGCCACCTGCCAGCGTTAACTAAATGTATTTCTTATCCCGCCCTCCTTAGGCTGTCTTCTTGTTTGTAATAGTGGCTGCTAGCCATCTGAAATATAATTAACTCTACGCAGCAGGAGTAATAGAGAAAGTAAAATATTAGTTACAACAGAAAATTTACTGTCTTATGCATACATCTGCGCAGTTCCGAATATCGATGTAAGTTGTTACTAATGTAAGATTTGAAATTTTAGTCAGCCAGCACTTACCGAACCCATTTACTAGGCGGAAACTGCACATTTTGGACATGCATTCTTTCCGGAGCAGGAAGTCAGTAAGCCACACAAATGCCAAACTGCCAACGCCACCAGTGATGTGTGGAATGGCTGATATGATCCCATTCTGCGGAAAAGCAGGAATACAGAGTGTTATTGACAACGTACTTCTCGACTAAACTAAGAGTCTATGCGTCATATTATTGTAGTAATAAGAAAGTCTGATCATCAAATAGCAGTTCGTGTCGCACATGCTGTGACCAGCACGCCGAAGTGTTGAGACTGTAATGTCTTCTTCATTGTAGTTTCAAAAGTCAAGTGAAATAACTTGTTTCCGAATTCATCATTGTGTAATATGAAGGATTAAGACTCCAAGCGTCATTTATTCAGAAAAATAATCATCCACAATATCGTCATTCTATAGCAGTTTTGTCACACCTCACACCATATACCCACAATTACATCTACATTTAGAGCTATACTCTGAAAACCACAGTGAATTGCATGGCAGATGGTGTTCAATTGTAAGGCTTTGTAGTATATTCCTGGATTCATCACTTATAGCGTTTCTAGAAACTTACGAAGTAAGCTTTAAGGGGATAGTTGGCGTCTATCTTCAAGCGTCTACCAGTCAAGTTCTAGCAGGATCTTACTGATGCTCTCCCACGGATCAAACAAATCTATGACAATCCGTGCTGCCCTACTTTGTATCGCTTCAACATCCCCTGTCAATCATATTTCGACCGGGTGCCACAAACTGGAACAATATTCTAGGATGGATCGTACAAGTCATTTGTATGCCATCTCCATTGTAGACTTATTGCATTTCCCTTGTATTCTACCAATGAACCGCAGTCTGGCACCTATTTTATAGTAGTCATAGTATACCATAGAGTGGCGCGAAATATGTGGTAGAAAGTACTGTCTACAGTAGTTTAATTACACGCCATAAATGATTCTCCTTGTGATATTGTTGTACCGTACCTTTGAAAATGCTATAGCTCACACACTAATATCTCAAATCACATTCCAGAATGGAAGCACTAACATTGGAACAACAGCCGACCGAAGTGGCCGAGCGGTTCTAGGCGCTACAGTCTGGAACCGCGCGACCGCTACGGTCGCAGGTTTGAATCCTGCCTCGGGCATGGTTGTGTGTGATGTCCTTAGTTTAGTTAGGTTTAAGTAGTTCTAAGTTGTAGGGGACTGATGACCTCAGAAGTTAAGTCCCATAGTGCTCAGAGCCATTTGCACCATTGGAACAGCGGTACCTCGAACCCACACGTTCACGCCAATGCTCCACTTTATCCACAAAAAGTCACTGTTTGGTGAGAAATTTGTGCACAATGCATTATTAGGCCCAAATTTGTTGAGAAATCTGCACAGAAGAAAAATACAAGCAAGTCTTGCATCATGAATTAGTACTGGCTGCACGAGGCCGCCGAATGCAGTGGAACTGCTGGTTCATACAGAATGACTCACGTCCACGCCGTACTGCAGACGTCTTCCTTTTCTTCAAGCGACGTTTAGATACCAGATCGACGACCTAGACACCTTACCATTCCTTGGAAATGGTGTTGAACTGCACCTCCATAGTCTCGATCTTAACCCGTAAGATAATTTATTATGTGGCTCTCGAAAAGACAGAATCTCAAAGATTCCCTGCAACATTCCAGGATCTTCGTACTGGAATTTTTAGAGATATTCGTGCAGCATAAAATGATATTCTTCCGTAGACATACATTGCTAGACTTGCAATACCACGGACGTTAAACAACAAAGCCATGGAGGTAAGAAAAGAAAGGAGATGGCACTATAGACTTAAGCTGTATGTTGTTTTCAAGCCAGAGTGGGCGGGGCCTGCCGCCATTTTAAACAATCCAAAACATTAGCAGACTACTGTTTACTGTTGCTTCTTGTTCATTATTTCTGTCATGTGCACACAACAGTTGGTTTAAACACTAAAAATTACAGTGCTTACGTGAACAACGTAGTGTCACTAAGGCAATTTCGAATTTTTTTCTATTCTCGAATGCGTTTTTGCTCTAGTAATACGACACTTTTGGCCTCATTAATGTAACTTGTTTTTCGTTGACAAATTTTGGATAACCAAGAAGAGACGGATGTGATGCGAAAAGGATGCTTTCGTAATCCATTTAATTCCACTTCTAGTGCAATTATCGATAGCAAATGAAGCTGAACACCGAACTTACTGGTGCTGCTTCTCGTTTGTCACATTTTCAGCTTTTAACTCGTAGGCTCAACATTTTAACGCCCAAGTTTGTAAAAAAGACTTCCGTACGCCTTCTTTGTTAGCCCATAAAAGTGTGCAATGAGAAAGAAGCAAGGCATGCTATCGTATCTTGTGTATGTCAACAACGAGAACGATTATTGAAATGTCAATGAAACAGAACTGCGTATTTGGTTGATAGGAAATCTAACGTTAAGTGACAGAAATACAGTAAGTGCACTACAATAAAAGTAATCAACGCAAGCAAAATTTGTGTATACAGAAGAAAATATTGCTTGAAAGGCTCCAACTGCGAATTAAATCTGAATCCCTTAAACCGTAGCAGCCATATGAAACTTGGCTTCTTGCTCCGGCCAGAGAACCGTGCAATGTGTGATGCTTGTGGCTTACAGATACCTGTGCGTGAGTTTTATTTTCCGACCAGCAGGCCGTAGCCGATTTACCGAATATCTGCCCTCTCTTTTTAGTAATGTTCAAACGAACGTGATTAGAGTTGTAAAGTTTTGGGAATTGACCAACATTTTCCCAAGATTTTAGGGCGATGGTTTTAATGTGTTAACAGGGTGACTGGCTCAGCCATATTTTTGTAATTGTTCAGCAAGTTACTTTTGCCTGGACCTTCCTCTTAGCTCCTTTGTCGTTTTACTTTTGTTTTAATCTTATGTATAGCTATTTTCACCCTTTCTCATTTGTTTTAGAGCATGTAAGGTAGAGTGACTGGGTGCTCGATTCGAGTACATGAGTGTGGAACGATGTTCGAGATTTTTAACCACATTCGTTTGTCTTAAGAAGTGTTAGGGCGCTGATGCCCTCGCTGTTGAGCGCCCATAAGCTCCAAATATCATCATGTTGTTGTGGTCTTCAGTCCTGAGACTGGTTTGATGCAGCTCTCCATGCTACTCTATCCTGTGCAAGCTCCTTCATCTCCCAGTACCTACTGCAACCTACATCCTTCTGAAACTGCTTAGTGTATTCATCTCTTGGTCTCCCACTACGATTTTTACCCTCCACGCTGCCCTCCAATGCTAAATTTGTGATCCCTTGATGCCTCAGAACATGTCCTACCAACCGATCCTTCCTTCTAGTCAAGTTGTGCCACAAACTTCTCTTCTCCCCAATCCTATTCAATACCTCCTCATTAGTTGCGTGATCCACCCACCTAATCTTCAACATTCTTCTGTAGCACCACATTTCGAAAGCTTCTATTCTCTTCTTGTACAAACTATTTATCGTCCATGTTTCACTTCCATACATGGCTACACTCCATACAAATACTTTCAGAAACGACTTCCTGACACTTAAGTCTATACTCGATGTTAACAAATTTCTCTTCTTCAGAAACGCTTTCCTTGCCATTGCCAGTCTACATTTTATATCCTCTCTACTTCGACCATCATCAGTTATTTTGCTCCCCAAATAGCAAAACTCCTTTACTACTTTAAGTATCTCATTTCCTAATCTAATTCTCTCAGCATCACCCGACTCAATTCGACTATATTCCATTATCCTCGTTTTGCTTTTGTTGATGTTCATCTTATATCCTCCTTTCAAGACACTGTCCATTCCGTTCAACTGCTCTTCCAAATCCTTTGCTGTCTCTGACAGAATTACAATGTCATCAGCGAACCTCAAAGTTTTTATTTCTTCTCCATGGATTTTAATACCTACTCAAAATTTTTCTTTTGTTTCCTTTACTGCTTGCTCAATATACAGATTGAATAACATCGGGGAGAGGCTACAACCCTGTCTCACTCCATTCCCAACCACTGCTTCCCTTTCATGCCCCTCGACTCTTATCACTGTCATCTGATTTCTGTACAAATTGTAAATAGCCTTTCGCTCCCTGTATTTTACCCCTGCCACCTTTATAATTTGAAAGAGAGTATTCCAGTCAACATTGTCAAAAGCTTTCTCTAAGTCTACAAATGCTAGAAACGTAGGTTTGCCTTTCCTTAATGTTTCTTCTAAGATAAGTCGTAAGGTCAGTATTGCCTCACGTGTTCAAACATTTCTACGGAATCCAAACTAATCTTCCCCGAGGTCGGCTTCTACCAGCTTTTTCATTCGTCTTAAATAATTCGCGTTAGTATTTTGCAGCCGTGACTTATTAAACTGATAGTTCGGTAATTTCCACATCTGTCAACACCTGCTTTCTTTGGGATTGGAATTATTATATTCTTCTTGAAGTCTGAGGATATTTCGCCTGTCTCGTACATCATGCTCACCAGATGGTAGAGTTTTGTCAGGGCTGGCTCTCCCAAGGCCGTCAGTAGTTCTAATGGAATGTTGTCTACTCCCAGGGCCTTGTTTCGACTCAGGTCTTTCAGTGCTCTGTCAAACTCTTCACGCAGTATCGTATCTCCCATTTCGTCTTCATCTACATCCTCTTCAATTTCCATCATATTGTCCTCAAGTACATCGCCCTTGTGTAGGCCCTCTATATACTCCTTCCACCTTTCTGCTTTCCCCTCTTTGCTTAGAACTGGGTTTCCATCCGAGCTCTTGATATTCATACAAGTGGCTCTCTTTTCTCCAAAGGTCTCTTTAATTTTCCTGTAGGCTGTATCTATCTTACCCCTGGTGAGATAAGCCTCTACATCCTTAGATTTGTCCTCTAGCCGTCCCTGCTTAGCCATTTTTCACTTCCTGTCCATCTCATTTTTGAGACGTTTGTATTCCTTTTTGCCTGCTTCATTTATTGTATTTTTATATTTTCTCCTTTCATCCATTAAATTCAATATTTCTTCTGTTACCCAAGGATTTCTACTAGCCCTCGTCTTTTTACCTACTTGATCCTCTGCTGCCTCCACTACTTCATCCCTCACAGCTACCCATTCGTCTTCTACTGTATTTCTTTCCCCCATTCCTGTCAATTCTTCCCTTATGCTGTCCCTGAAACTCTGTACAACCTCTGGCTTAGTCAGTTTATCCAGGTCCCATCTCCTTAAATTCCCACCTTTTTGCAATTTCTTCAGTTTTAATCTACAGTTCATAACCAATAGATTGTGGTCAGAGTCCACATCTGCCCCTGGAAATGTCCTACAGTTTAAAACCTGGTTCCTAAATCTCTGTCTTACCATTATATAGTCTATCTGATACCTTTTAGTATCTCCAGGATTCTTCCATGCATACAACCTTCTTTTATGATTCTTGTACCAAGTGTTAGCTATGATTAAGTTATGCTCTGTGCAAAATTCTAACAGACGGCTTCCTCTTTCATTTCTTAGCCCCAATCCATATTCACCTACTATGTTTCCTTCTCTCCCTTTTCCTACTGTCGAATTCCAGTCACCCATGACTATTAAATTATCGTCTCCCTTCACTACCTGAATAATTTCTTTTATCTCATCATACATTTCTTCAATTTCTTCGTCATCTGCAGAGCTAGTTGGCATATAAACTTGTACTACTGTAGTAGGCATGGGCTTCGTGTCTATCTTGGCCACTATAATACGTTCACTATGCTGTTTGTAGTAGCTTACCCGCACTCCTATTTTTTTATACATTATTAAACCTACTCCTGCATTACCCCTATTTCATTTTGTATTTATAACCCTGTATTCACCTGTCCAGAAGTCTTGTTCCTCCTGCCACCGAACTTCACTAATTCCCACTATATCTAACTTGAACCTATCCATTTCCCATTTTAAATTTTCTAACCTACCTGCCCGATTAAGGGATCTGACATTCCACGCTCCGGTCCGTAGAATGGCAGTTTTCTTTCTCCTCATAACGACGT
The DNA here is from genome assembly GCF_023864345.2 of Schistocerca serialis cubense. Lineage (NCBI taxonomy): Eukaryota > Metazoa > Arthropoda > Insecta > Orthoptera > Acrididae > Schistocerca > Schistocerca serialis. Next base: position 661,249,480 of record NC_064641.1, on the reverse strand, counting down.
CCTCCTGAGTAGTCCCCGCCCGGAGATCCGAATGGGGGACTATTTTACCTCCGGAATATTTTACCCAAGAGGACGCCATCATCATTTAACCATACAGTAAAGCTGCATGCCCTCGGGAAAAATTACGGCTGTAGTTTCCCCTTGCTTTCAGCCGTTCGCAGCACCACAACAGCAAGGCCGTTTTGGTTAATGTTACGAGGCCAGATCAGTCAATCATCCAGACTGTTGCCCCTGCAGCTACTGAAAAGACTGCTGCCCCTATTCAGGAACCACACGTTTGTCTGGCCTTTCCACAGATACCCCTCCGTTGTGGTTGCACCTACGGTACGGCTACCTGTATCGTTGAGGCACGCAAGCCTCCCCACCAACGGCAAGGTCCATGGTTCATGGGGGGATGAATATCATCATAATCTTCGTTTAAACTTAAGTTACGATCGGATCGATTAACACACCCGCAAACGACGCAAGCTGACACTTTTGATGTAAAAACTACGTCTCTACACAATCAAAGCACCAGATGCTATTTGGGATACTATAACGAAATCAATAAACATCCCGAACGTTCGAAACTGAGCACAAGCAAGTCAGGGTAACGTCACAGGGAAGCATAATCGTTGTGAACCATGGAAGTAATAAATGCGATGAACCTAATGTTTTGGAATATAAAAGTAGGCGGACATTGGCTTCAAATTTGTGACGTAATGACAACTCCCTTCTTCTTTTTAACCTCCTGGGCAATACCGTATACAGTATAACTGATCGCAATATGGCGGCGAGAGCCAAGTTGTTTGTTTACTGACAAAATAGAGTAAGAAATGGGGATAAACTGGTATCACTACGTTACCATACAGAGTTTTGACATAGTGGTCAATACATCCGTTGTGTTTGGCTGTAATTTTTCGTACAGCAGACGGAAGACACAAGGAAAGGTAGACGTACCAGTGCAAGCATAACCAGAAACATCTTACGTACTTTTGCATTTGTACTGTATATAAGCTTAAAAATTACATTACAGTTTGCATTATTTGAAATATCGGCAGTGTTTAAATAGTTTATGTTTAGTAAATTTAGTGTTAAGAGACGTAGCTTAATCATGTGTTTTTCACCAATTCTGATCAACTTCGGCTTTCTTTCAAATAGTACGCTAGTTATGAAAGTGTCCCTATAAATAGAAGGTGCTGATGGTCGTTGATTACAAGTGTGTCTTTATTCATTTGAGCATTCTTACGAAAACTACAATATGCTTTAAACGCGTGTGTATGTACCTTGATGTCCTTCTTATAAGAGGATTCTACAGTGTAAGTGTTATATTACCCTCCGCCACGCACCGTATGGTGGATTGCAGAGTATGTATGTAGATGTAGAATTCAACTAGTACACAAATATTTGCTCAGTTGCTGAACTAGTGTGGACCACCTCGTAAAGCTTACAACATTTCGTTTCAGAAAATCGTAGTAGTACCACGCAGAAACCTCCTGACGCCGCCATGTTAACTCACCAAGCGCCAGGTTTCAATGAAAGATGAGTTTTTGCCAGTTCAGTAATGTATGTCTGTATATTCTTCAGAAAGTCATCACAGAATTAAGTTCGCGGCTCTAAACACTTATTGCTGCAGAAGGGAACCACTTTGAAAACATTTTGTATTAAATCTGAGGTTGTCTGCTGTAGCATAAATACACTCCTGGAAATTGAAATAAGAACACCGTGAATTCATTGTCCCAGGAAGGGGAAACTTTATTGACACATTCCTGGGGTCAGATACATCACATGATCACACTGACAGAACCACAGGCACATAGACACAGGCAACAGAGCATGCACAATGTCGGCACTAGTACAGTGTATATCCACCTTTCGCAGCAATGCAGGCTCCTATTCTCCCATGGAGACGATCGTAGAGATGCTGGATGTAGTCCTGTGGAACGGCTTGCCATGCCATTTCCACCTGGCGCCTCAGTTGGACCAGCGTTCGTGCTGGACGTGCAGACCGCGTGAGACGACGCTTCATCCAGTCCCAAACATGCTCAATGGGGGACAGATCCGGAGATCTTGCTGGCCAGGGTAGTTGACTTACACCTTCTAGAGCACGTTGGGTGGCACGGGATACATGCGGACGTGCATTGTCCTGTTGGAACAGCAAGCTCCCTTGCCGGTCTAGGAATGGTATAACGATGGGTTCGATGACGGTTTGGATGTACCGTGCACTATTCAGTGTCCCCTCGAGGATCACCAGTGGTGTACGGCCAGTGTAGGAGATCGCTCCCCACACCATGATGCCGGGTGTTGGCCCTGTGTGCCTCGGTCGTATGCAGTCCTGATTGTGGCGCTCACCTGCACGGCGCCAAACACGCATACGACCATCATTGGCACCAAGGCAGAAGCGACTCTCATCGCTGAAGACGACACGTCTCCATTCGTCCCTCCATTCACACCTGTCGCGACACCACTGGAGGCGGGCTGCACGATGTTGGGGCGTCAGCGGAAGGCGGCCTAACGGTGTGCGGGACCGTAGCCCAGCTTCATGGAGACGGTTGCGAATGGTCCTCGCCGATACCCCAGGAGCAACAGTGTCCCTAATTTGCTGGGAAGTGGCGGTGCGGTCCCCTACGGCACTGGGTAGGATCCTACGGTCTTGGCGTGCATCCGTGCGTCGCTGCGGTCCGGTCCTTGGTCGACGGGCACGTGCACCTTCCGCCGACCACTGGCGACAACATCGATGTACTGTGGAGACCTCACGCCCCACGTGTTGAGCAATTCGGCGGTACGTCCACCCGGCCTCCCGCATGCCCACTATACGCCCTCGCTCAAAGTCCGTCAACTGCACATATGGTTCACGTCCACGCTGTCGCGGCATGCTACCAGTGTTAAAGACTGCGATGGAGCTCCGTATGCCACGGCAAACTGGCTGACACTGACGGCGGCGGTGCACAAATGCTGCGCAGCTAGCGCCATTCGACGGCTAACACCGCGGTTCCTGGTGTGTCCGCTGTGCCGTGCGTGTGATCATTGCTTGTACAGCCCTCTCGCAGTGTCCGGAGCAAGTATGGTGGGTCTAACACACCGGTGTCAATGTGTTCTTTTTTCCATTTCTAGGAGTGTATTATAACTAGAATATATCATCCGATATTACGTCGTAGTAGGCAAGATCTTTCTAAGACCTGTTTTTCGCCACCCGTATGCCTTACATTTCTGAATATTTTAAGTGAGTTGCCAGTCTGTACATCACTTTGACAGTATTTGTGCAGCTATTTTCAACAGTAGGGGAGATTGCTATACCTAGGAACTGTTTGCAGACTTTTGCCTCTAGCAAGCCATCTAATAGACGTATATAGAACCAGGGGTTCAAGGATGCAACAGTATTTCGTATATAAATAATGATTTTGGTAGGACGGAGTCAGGCTTCGTGCAGCCGCTCGTGCAACAGCATTGGACCGTTCTCACAGAAGATGGCACGTTATTGTAGACGGAGAAGGCGTACTTGCCCTACAGTGTATAAAGCCATCGATAATATGGTGATTAATACTGGGAACTACGTAGGTGCACAAGTGATTTTACTGAAATGATAGCATTCACTTTGAGGTACTTTGTGTCTGTGCGTTGCACTCGAGAAGATCTTGTCAATAATGTATTTGGTTATCTCCAATAATCAGGAAGCGAAACCAAATTAAGAAGAAATATTATCAAAAACCAGTTTAAGTTAAGAAATTTTGAAAAAGTAGCTATTAGGAACCAACACAAATTCCATTTTCGAGGCGCGTAAAATTGTTAAGAGTGCAATGACACTTAGTTCATTTTGGAATATAACGTGTCCCACGGTAGAAAATCTTTTGTCTTTTTAAGGTACAAGTTGGTGTACGACCGACGAAGTATAGTTTAACCGTCCACACATTATGTAACTAGTTTTAAAAATATACAGAATTTTCCACACCCTAAAGCGCTGTAACTGAACAATTAAGTTTCCTCCGAGTAGCTTTAATATACTATACAACACTTAAATATGTAGAACTCGTATTATTTACAATCGCTGCACAAGACGCAATCTCATATCTCACCACAACAAAACAGAAGAAAATGGGTACAACATTCTCGCCTACTTCATTATAGATAACTGCATCACCTGCAAAAAGTTTGAGCTTATTATTAATATTATCTGCAGGATCATTAATATACAAAATGAACAGCAAGTATTCTAATACATTTCCTGGGTCACAACCGATTTAACTTCAAAATGTGTCGATGAATCTCTATACAAAGAGTATGCAGTGTCCTCCTCACCAGAAAATCCTCAGCCCAGTCACAAATCTCACTCGATATGCCATATGATAGTACTTTCGAAAATAGACTGTGTGGTACCAATGACATACACCGAAACTCACCAAATGTGTTACACAAGAAACACCATTCTAGAGTCCGCATGGGTAAATTTCTGAGTACGCACATGCACAGTATATTAGCATTATTCATAACAAACAGCGATCATCTTGCGGAAATGAAACACTACAGCAAAAAAATCTGTATTACTGTAGATTACTCTTTCAGTTATGGAAGAAGCACTGTTATGTGACTCACGCTGCGGATATCGAAGTGCAAGACTTGAGCGATGTACTGCGGCAGCGACGTGATGAGCAGATAGAAGATCCAGTCGAAAGTAACCATGATTGCGACGAGAGCCCAGACAGCCGGCGATGACATAATGCTCTTCCATGGCACAGGCAGGTTCTTCTGTAACACCAAAGACGCAACACCGTCAACCTTATACTCTTCAGTAACGTTCACGTAGTTCCCAAAGTTAAAGGGTAACTGAACGATTTTATGAAATCTGGATTAATGCACCGAGCTATCTGAGGCAGTGGTTAGCACACTGGAGTCGCATTCGGGAAGATGACGGTTCTGATCCCCATCTGCCCAACCAGAGTTAGGTTTCCCGTGGTTTCCCTAAATTGCCCCTGGCTAACCAGAAGCTGTGATTGTCAAGGGACACGGCTGATTTCTTTCCTCATCCTTCCCTAATCAAGCTCCTGTTCATCTCTAATGACCACTTTGCCGACGGGAAGTTAAACTCAAATATTCCATTTCCATATGTTTTCTGGTTCAATTGCGTAATTACCGATTATGTACAATATTTGACAAGGACAGTTCCCTGTGGCTGATTTGTTGACGCATTATGATAGCGCAGCCGGACAGCTTATCTAGGATCTGTGTTTGGAGCTGGGGTAGAGCAGTGTATGGTAAGGTTTCGATGAAAGAGTTGGGTTCAATGCCCCATCGACGACGAGGCCACTAAAGAAAGAACACAAGCTCGATGTGGACAATGGGGAAGCATGGGTCATTTTCAAACGGACCTTCTCACCCTTGACCGCAATCGATTCAGGTTAACCACGGAAAATATAAATGGGAAGCATGGGTCATTTTCAAACGGACCTTCTCAACCTTGACCGCAATCGATTCAGGTTAACCACGGAAAATATAAATATCGATGACTGGAAGGCGATTTGAGCCACAGTTTTCTTGAATATAAGACCAATCCTATAAGAAAAGTTTTACCTGGATCGATACACGTTGCCGTCGAAATGAACGTAGCACACATCGCGAAGACACAATATCCTATGCCATATTGCCTGAGCTGGGAGGGGGGGGGGGGAGGGGGAGGGGGGGGAGTCTACATCTACATCTACATCTACATTTATACTCCGCAAGCCACCCAACGGTGTGTGGCGGAGGGCACTCCAATTAAACTGCCAGTGTATGACTTGTTGCTGATCGTATGTTAATAGACCACTTTACTAGTGCTTCCAGGTTACTTTTCGCTGTCATACTGAAGAAGCATACACGTGAAACTTCCTACGTTCCCAATCAGACCACATCAAGAAATGCGCTATTGGCCAACTGGAAAGACGTCATTTCAAACTCTTTTCTTCCTGTAATCTCTTTTTTATACTTAAAACAATTCTAATACAAAACATCTTCATTCTTTAAAAGGTAGACATTTGTCTGTTACAACCTCTTGCTCAGTTCCTATATTATCTCTGCTTTGTTTCTGTTACATCTCTCCAAAGTTTTTTGGTCTGTCCACTGATCTTTTCCTGTTGGTGGATATCTAATTATTGTCGTAGGCATTCTATTTTTATTCATACTTCTGACATGATCTCTCCATTTACTTTTAATCTCCTTAATCTGTTTATTTACGCTTTTAAGTCCTAGTTCTTGTCTGATTAAGACTTATCGCGAAATTAAATGAAATAATGACCCAGTAAAAATGATGGATTGAATGGTGATTGATTAACGCAAAAATCTGCAATAATCCCATACTGTATCATAAAAAATTCTAATTTATGTTCAACTGCCAAAACAGTTTCATCAGGAAAAATACCACATAACGCAGTTAAAAGAATCAAAAACAATGCATAAAAATAATTTATATCAATTTAAATATCAACTTTAATATTAAAATGTTTTGTATAAAAATAGGTTAAATAGATTTATAGATTTAAATAGCAGGAGCATAATACAAACTGTACTCTATGAAAATGACGGCATAATGCTCAAAATTGTATTCTGGAAAAATTGAAAATATTATCTTCATATTTCTCCATATTGGTCTCATTTAGAAGCTAATTTAAATTAACATTTTATAACCACTGATTTTTAAAACCAGCAGGTGAAATTTCCTACCGTCATGAAAAAGCCTAACAATTACAACTTATATAAATGACTCATTTAGTGATATATATTTTTAAGACGCACAGGATAGAGATTGATTTTTGACGTACCGTTGACGACGGGGAGGTTAGGTAAAGAGCCCAAGTTCGGATTTTTTAGGGATAAGGAAGGAAATCGATCGTAACATTCTCAGTGGTACCATTAAGAATTTTGCCTCTTATTTACTCAACGCACAAAACACAGATGACGACTTGAACACCACGTCTCCTGACCGTGAGTTCAGTGACAATTCTCTCTGTTTCTCGGTGGTCAGTGTCTGTTACTGCAAAGCGATGGCGTAATAAAATGGCTCTTAGGTTGCTACGAACATTTACATTTTTAAGTCAGCGTTGGAGTGGTAGCTTATACATGGCAAGCACTATCTTGTTGACGGCGTTCAGCTTACTAGGTTCTGACGACTCTATGACAATGTGTCTGACGAATATAACAAGAAAAATACAAATAATAGTAAAATTCAAAAATGAGGAGCATGTCTGATCAACTTTAAACTTTGTCTTTGGTAGAGACAGCACCACAACTGTAGTAAAGCGGCTGACAAGTTTGAGGTATTTTTATGCGAAATGGCAAATGTGATTTAAAAAAATAGTATGGTAAACCTCTCACAACTTTCAGCTAGCAGAGGCCGTATGGGACACCTGCAGACCGTCACAACAGGGAAATTACAGTAAATTTACAAGGTCATTATTTTGTGGCACAGGAAGAGGTAGTGAATGGGTATTTTACCTTAGCAGCTGACCGTATTGTAGCCTTGATGTAGTTGCGTTCGGCTGGGTCGATGTACGGGTGCTGCGACGGCGAATCTGCAGCCTGGAAGAACCAAGGCACGCACCACAGTAGTCCGACGCCTCCGAAAACGTAGAAGGGAAGCGGCCAGCCACCGACGGTCTCGCACAGAACGCCCGTCACCGCCATGGATACGAGGGTGCCAATAAATATCCCTGTCGGCAAACAAACGACACAGCAGCTCTGTAACAACAGGAAATACTCACTGCACATTACAGTCAGACGTATGATTTCTTAAAGTTACTTTTGAAGTTTCTGTGTAACAACTATGAGCATCTAGCATGTAAGTTCCATAGGCTATAAACTAAAGTACAGGCCGTAGATAAAGTTACGATTCATTTCCCATCCACTTAATGCCGTTACGATAAACCAACTGTTTTAAGAAGGATGTTCCATCATAACCTCACTTTCACAACACGCAACACTGGCAACACACGTAATTTTTGCTCCGACGTCCACACTAAACTGAATGCATTTGATAAGGGAGTCTCAGTACAGAAATAATCAGCCAGGGGCGCTGCAGTAGACTCACTTGCTACGAGCAGTCGATTGAAAGAAGAAAGTCGCACGTGCAGCTTGATTAGAGGCGGGCTTTGGCAGTACCTGTTTTCTGGACGTAAAACAGCGTCAAAGCCATCTGGGATACGAGTCGACTTTTGAGGGGGAGAACCGCTGTTTCCAAGCGATGTGGGTCCTCGTGTTTAGCTTTCAGCCCAGTAAATTCGACCAGAGGTTCCCTATTTAACTCGTCTTTCACTAATACTGTTTTCTTTTTGTTTAGAAGTGAGATGTTCTGTTTGATGTCTTCTAGGAAACCTGAGGTATCAGACCGGGTAGGGATGTCATTATTGGTATCATCATGAATATTTGGAGGTTAATATGATAAAATAAACTTTTAGGTTCAGTATAACACAGTTTAACATATGTTATAGAAAATTTTTCAATATATCTAGCCATAGGGAATGTCAACAGGATGAATCTTTGAATTGTCTAAAATAATTATTCCAATTTCTGTTAGTTAATCAAACACAACATCAAGTTTATTCAATTAAATAGCAATAAGATTTTCCTTAAGTATACACTTTTCTTCTTCATTTTACCAAATATGCAGTTATTCATATGTTTCAAAAATTCTTTCTGAAATCATTGCCGGCCGGAGTGGCCGTGCGGTTCTAGGCACTACAGTCTGGAGCCGAGCTACCGCTATGCTCGCAGGTTCGAATCCTGAATCGGGCATGGATGTGTGTGACGTCCTTAGGTTAGTTAGGTTTACTTAGTTCTAAGTTCTAGGCGACTGATGACCTTAGACGTTAAGTCGCATAGTGCTCAGAGCCATTTTTTGAAATCATAGTTGTATTCACCCTTTTCTGTGCATTTACCTCAACGTATAGTTTCACCTAGGGAGGTTGTTAAATGATAAAATTTTATAAACCTTTTTATTAATTCCAATTTATGATGCAACCATTGTTTTAAATTTCTTTAGTGAGTAATATAGTCTTTTTCTGTTTTCCATCATTCCTTAGTTGTTTCAAAATTCGCGGGGGAATGTTCCGTCTACGCAACTAATTGAAGGCAGTTTATTTATTGCTGTACAATTTTCGCTTCTTTTAGTTGTGAAGCATCTTCAGTGGCCTGTAACACATGTTTCTTTATATACACATAATAAATTTATTATGTGGTAGTTACAATATGTTATTATGCTACGTTCTGTCATATTTTTCTCTTGTTTGGCAAGTTAGAATCAACTTTTGTAACACAAATTTAGTGATCTGAAATCATCGTTCGGTGTTACTTACGATTATCAACACTGTTAGCCCATGTGTGTGATCCTGGGGATGTATTCATTATTCTCCATGTTCCAGTTGGCCAATTTCCGGAGTTTTTCAACGTTTTTCAACGTATATATGTTTCAACACACCTCATACATTACTTGACATTTTGTGTTGAACATGTGTCTGTTTACAGTGTGTAGTATTGCCAACTGTAGCTGTATGTTTACCTTTTGACTTTTGTTTGTGTTGTGTGTGTGGTTTGATTTTTTCCATTTGTTTTGTGTATGTGTCTGTGTGTGGGTATTTGTACATGTGTGTGTGAATATGTGTGTCGTTCTTTGTGGGAGCCTGATTTTTTTAATCGATATTTGTGTGTGTGTGTGTGTGCGTATTGAACACATTGCAGCAAAAACACTGCAATATACACAGAACAAATACAAACGAAAAATGAGAACGCTCACTTGCAAAAATAACCAGAAACAAAATCCCAACAAAGTACAACACACCCACCATCAAAATTTCACCCAAAACTAATAAATCTCACAGATACAGAATTAATGGAGAAAGAAACACAGCTATTAGAGAAGCATCAGTAGAAAAATAGATAACCACTACATAGAAAATCTGATTATAGAAACAGAAATCATGCTGACAGACGAAGAGAGATAAGAAAATAACACTGCAAATATGGGGCTTACACAAGAACTTGTGAAGAAAGAAATAAGCAACATTATCACCATCTCAAAGAAAGAGCAAAACAGAAAACAGCACCAAAAAGAAAGGAAAAGTAGAAGCCAACAACGTCACACTCACAAGAGCTGATAAAGGAAACAGCATTACACAGAACAGTATATGGAAAAAAACTAGAGACTTCATCTCCTCTAACAATATCACAAAACTCAAATCTGATCCAACAGCACTTTCCCAGACATACAAAATAAACAGCCTCAATGACATTAGATACATACTAAAGTACAAATAAAAACAATACATCACAGAGAAGAACCCAAAAGCACCATCACTCAGAAGCCAACCCAAGGTCCACAAACACCTTAATCTGTTCAGGCCTATTATTAATTCCATGAATGCACCATCTAACCATATGGCAAAACACATGAACAAAATCATAATGCAACATTTTGACATGAAGAACAGCAGAACAGTGAAAGACACAAATGAACTCATAAAACAAATAAAAGATACAAACAGCATCATTCATCTCTTTTGATGTAGAGAACATGTACACCTCAATATCCACTGCAGACACAATAAAACTAATTGAAGAATACTTACTGGCATACAAAACACTACCTGCAGCCAACATAACTAAACCCATCAAAGCAATGCACCTTAAAATTACTTCTAATTTGAAAAAGAACTTTACTTATATGAAGATGGGCTTCCAATGGGATTCCCAATATCAGGAACATTGGCAAACATATTCATCAACCACACAGAAAATTGTAGCGAAATTCAGGAAGATCTGCAGCGGATAGACACTTGGTGCAGGGAGTGGCAACTGACCCTTAACATAGACAAATGTAATGTATTGCGAATACATAGAAAGAAGGATCCTTTATTGTATGATTATATGATAGCGGAACAAACACTGGTAGCAGTTACTTCTGTAAAATATCTGGGAGTATGCGTGCGGAACGATTTGAAGTGAAGTGATCATATAAAATTAATTGTTGGTAAGGCGGGTACCAGGTTGAGATTCATTGGGAGAGTCCTTAGAAAATGTAGTCCATCAACAAAGGAGGTGGCTTTCAAAACACTCGTTCGACCTATACTTGAGTATTGCTCATCAGTGTGGGATCCATAGCAGATCGGGTTGACGAAGGAGACAGAGAAGGTCCAAAGAAGAGCGGCGCGTTTCGTCGCAGGGTTATTTGGTAACTGTGATAGCGTTATGGAGATGTTTAGCAAACTCAAGTGGCAGACTCTGCAAGAGAGGCGCTCTGCATCGCGGTGTAGCTTGCTCGCCAGATTTCGAGAGGGTGCGTTTCTGGATGAGGTATCGAATATATTACTTCCCCATACTTATACCTCCCGAGGAGATCACGAATGTAAAATTAGAGAGATTCGAGCGCGCACGGAGGCTTTCAGACAGTCGTTCTTCCCGTGAACCATACGCGACTGGAACAGAAAAGGGAGGTAATGACAGTGGCTCGTAAAGTGACCTCCGCCACACACCGTTGGGTGGCTTGCGGAGTATAAATGTAGATGTAGATGTAGAAAACACACTCTTTGATACAGTCACCCCAAAGAAAGGATAGAAACTTATTTACTGGTACTGATATGTGGATGACATAATCTGTATGGTTGATGAACCAACAGAGAAAACTGGCAAACTTAATACAGGCATAAACAATATATATGCAAATATTCAATTCACCATGGCAAAAGAAATATAAAGCAAATAGATTTTTTTGGATATAACAAGAGACCACAATAAACACACATTTGGCATCTTCAGAAAGCCAACAGCCACAAACACAATTATACATGCTTCATCCAACCACCTGCAAAATCAGAAGTTAGTGGCCCCAAAACAGATGTTACACAGACTAAATAATATTCCACTCAATGCCACAAACAATGGTTACAGCACCCTTATAGTAAAAAAAAGTCAAACCAAAATATTAAAATAGAAGCAAAGAAAAATGAAAACAAGCAGAAAACACAACACTAAAGACACTGTAGCACACACAGAAACACAAAGCAGAAACAGAATGACACAGCTAACAGAAAAAAGGTACAATTTAACCTACAAAGACAAAGCAACATACAAGATAGCAAATATATTAAACAAACTGGAATTACACATTGCTTACAGAACAAGAGACACATTCCAATCACATTTAAAAACAACAGAGAGACCAGATAAATATCAAGGAACAGGTATACACCAGTCAGAGTGCCAAGAATATGAATCACTATATCTGGGGTTCGCAAGTAGGAACTTCAAAACTAGATATAAAGGACATATAAGAAGTTGGAAATATGAAAAGAACCATTATACGATCTTCGCAAAACAGTTGATAAAACATGAATGTCAACAATTCAACATGGAACACAAGACAGTTATTAGAGTGGGTAATGTCAACAAAAAGCTCCTGACATATCAAGAAAATTTTCACATACAAAGAGCCCTTGTTATGAAAAAGATTGTACTTAATGACTATACCCATACAAGCATTAACTCCCTGATCATATTAGCCAGTAAAACTATAACAAACAGAGAGCTGAAACATAATCAGAGATTAAAGAACCTTCCTGTCCATCCTTTCTCTCTCTCTCTTTCTCTCTCTCTTCCCTCCTCCCTCTCTCTCTCTCTCTCTCTCTCTCTCTCTCTCTCTCTCTCTCTCTCTCTCACACACACACACACACACACACACACACACATACTAATATACATTTAAAAATATAATGCTCCCACAAAGAACGACACATTTACACACAACAAAATACACAACAAACACACACACACACACACACACACACACACACACACACACACACAACACAAACAAAAGAAAAACACACAATGCCACTTGGCAATGCTACACATTGTAAACATGCACATGTTCAACACAAAGTGTAAAGTCAAAGTGATGTGTGTGATGTATTGAAACAAATATGGGTGAAAGACCGCCAGAGATCAGCCAACTGGAGCATGGAGACTAATGAACACATCTTCAGGATCGTACACACGGGCTAAGAGAACTGAAAATCGTAACACCGAACGATGATTTCACATCACGAAATTGGTGCTACAAAGGCTGATTCCAACCTGACAAACAAGAAAAAAACATGAGAAAATATAACATAGTAACATATTGTAACTACCACATAACACATTAATTTATTATTTGTATATTACAGGCCACTGAAGATGGTTCACAAATAAAAGAAGCCAAACGTGTATGGCGATATATGAACTGCCTTCAATTAGATGCATAGATGGAACATACCTCCACAAATAATATAGTTTTTGCTGTCTGAGAATTTCCTGACATAGTAACTGCTTCAATGGTTGATGAGTATCACATCACATAATGTTGTGACAGTTGCATAATATTTCAAGATGGCTGCTCGTCATCTTCAGGTGCTTACTGACATTTGATGCAGTGAATTGCTAATATATTCCTCGCTAGAACAACACAGGTACCAAAGGATGGCGCTACAACACCACTGTAGATGGATCAGAGACACTGACATCCATAGCCCTCTACTGAAGAAAGGTGCTACACTCTTTGCATGTGCGATGAAGGACTGGTTTTTCTTCCCTATGGTGGTGGCTGGCGTGTCCATTGAGATAGCCAGGCTGCTCAAGAAACAGCAAATAAAATATGTCTACCCGCCTCCAACGTGAGTGCAAACCATGCTGGATTCCATTAAAGAGAACTTAGATCTAAAGGGACCAGAGATATATAAAATCTCATGATTAAACTCTGTTTCATTTGTAAAAAATTTTTCTTATTGCACTAAGATCGTCTGTTTTTAAATATGATCCTTTCTTTTCTAAAGAACACGCTAAAAAGTAAACGAGTCTATATACTTGACTCTTACATCACAATATCTTTTTTGGTGAATTACAGCAATGTTTCTCAAAGCTGATTTATACTCCTTCATGTTCGATGATAACAATTAGCATATCCCAAATTACTTTTATTTCTATGTCACTGATTATCATCACATCTTCATCTATGTTTAAAATAAAAAATGGAGCATCATAATTGCTCAATTTGTGAAATGAAATGGGTATTGTATAACTAGGTCTATAGTTCAAATTGTAACCAGCATGTGAAGTTCCTTTACACGCAGCAGTAAAGATACAGTGATCTCTATCTTTTATTTCATCTTCCTGAAATTCTTCATAGGAAATACAACAAAGCTTCGCTGACTGAAAACCTTGTTCTTCTTTGCAACTTATACCCATTCTTTCTGTTTTGCATTGCTCAAGACTTCATTCAGAGCCTTGGCAATGAAATTTAGATTATTTGTGAACTACTTCGTAGGAACACTACCTCTGTGTAATTTGAAATCTGAATATTCATTATTGCATCTACAATGAAAATAACAGGCTACAATGAATGGCGTACATAATTGGACTTTCACAGAATATGAACCACAATTTCAGCTATGATTTATTGTGGCACAATTGGTTTCAGCATGCACTCAGTGCCTGCATACGCTACAAAAGGCACCTTTTGCTTGTTTCTGATACTGACAAATTTTACATGTTCATTCTTCCCGCTGGATATTGTACTGTTAAGCAGTCAGAACTGTGAACAGTCCATTGGTCAGCTATCTGTTTTTTGAATGAAAGTAACAAAGATAGTGTCAACACCCTACAATAGGCTTATGATAAGCAGTACACTAACATCCAGTAATATCGAAAAGTCTTAAGAAAATTATATACATTTCTTTTGATTCGTATGACACAGGCAGAAGAAATTTGCAACCAAGTGAAAGATATATTGTAAGCAATTGATTAATTTTCTTTGATCTGTTCTCAAAAATTAGAAAATAGGATTTCAAAAAGTGTCTAGGCTCCTTGAAGCATATCTCATTATCTATTACAGTTGAGCACATTCAAGCCTTAATAGCATAATCAGCAGAAACCCAGTCAAGATTACTAGTTTCTCGCTGTTCCTGACTTCCATTAAGTCACTTCGGAGGATGTTCACCCATTATTCACATTCAACACATATGTGAAATCTAACTAAGTTTTAACAGATGTACCTGTGTTAACAAAATCAAATTGATTCTGTACTGTGTTTTGAGGGCAAAATCTGCAAATCAGCTTTTCTTGAACAACTGTATTATTTTCATGTTTACTTCTGTAAAGGTGTTCAGATCACCACCAAAACCATTGACTTTGTATGTGAGAACTAAACTCTCTTGCAAGACTTGTTGAAGTCCACACAAGAACAGTCAAGGAATTGTTGAGAGGCTTCCAAGAGTGTCTTATTTCACCGAACCGACTTAGCAAGATCTCAGACAAGAGGAGACGTGTTGTCTGCACATGTGCATCAAGGAATTGTTATTGTAATCTCTAAGCACATCATATTTCACTAAATGCACGAGCAAGAAGCATTCGCCTCTTCCACTGTGAGCTGCGCACCTTCATCGTTCTTGATGTTATGTTGATGATTTAATGCAGACAGTTGGGGATGAGAGGTTTTCAAGGCTGGTCCTTAAAAAGCGTGTTCTCCTTCTCATAAAAACACTGGTACCTAAACTTTGCTTACGAAGAACATCTGCTTTAAAATTCTAAAATGTTAGATTATGGAGATTTTATCCCTTAGCACCAGTAACATAGCATCAAGCAGGCCCAAGATCGAACGTAATAAAATTACATTAAACAGTCAGTAATATATATTACATTATTTCTGTGTAATACATGATGCATTATCTTCTTCCCTGTAAAAGGTGCTTGGTGAGGTAAAGTATTACTGTTTTTGTCGTTATCCTTCCATATTACGCAAGTGTGTAGATTAAGTGATGCTCCACATTAAATTTCTATCCCGTCTTGGAGGTTATGACTGACGGTGTGTTTGCGTGTGGGTTGTGGAAATAACATTGTAACACTGTTTCTTGCACCATGTGTATACAAAAATCGAGCCACAATCGTGTTTTGGCTCCTGAGTGTATCTTAACCTTTACATTAGACGAGTAGTGCCAATAAAGTGAGCCTCATATGTTTTGTACTGATATAGAACCAGTATTTGCGTATTTTGACAAATAATGCAGATAATTTTTCTATTTTTAAAGTACTGTTGCCCTTTTCATAGGAAGATAGAACCACAGCCAGTTTTTGGCGTCAAGGGTCACTTAATCTGTAAGTTAAACTAGTAGTTTCAAAAAAATGAGCTGTGTGTTTTATGTACCATTATAGAAGTAGTGGTAGTAGTAGTAGTAGTAGTAGTAGTAGTAGCAGTTTTATTCATCCATAGATCTCTTTTTACAAGGATATACGACATGTCAAAGTATTTACAAGTTTAGACCAATTTAAAATAAGCTTATTCGTATACACATACATTTACAGTCTTCTAGTTAGAGACAATCATTAGATTTGCTCCTGGCCACACGTAGTGGATGCGCTGTTAGAGGCACCATGTCACTGATTGCTCGGTCCCTCCTGCCGGAGGTTCGAGTACTCCCTTGGGCATGGGTGTGTGTGTTTTTCTTAGCATCATCAGTTAGTTTAAGTTGTGTGTAAGTCTAGGGACCGATGACCTCAACAGTTTGGTCCCATAGGAATTCACACACATTCAAACATTTTTTGAACTTTTGAACATTTGCTCCCAGTATACAATACTTTTTTTACAAAAAACATAATAAATAATTTAATGCCACACTGTTTACTCATATCTCACTACCAGTCACTGCACACACTATACACGCAGTATTACATAACACTTCACACAAACACACACACTGTGATCTCTGGGCCATTTTCTGCACCACAACTTCCTATTTGCTATCCTGAAAAACTGAGTCAGCATCCCTCTATAATGAGTGGGATGTTGAGCTCAGAAAGAGGAAGAGGTGTTAGTATTGCACTATGTGTAGCTTGAGGGGTAGGTTTTTCTAGAAAAGGAAAAAAGAAGGAAAAATTGTGAAAGTGTTATGTGGAATGTTGAATGTTTTGTAATCATTATTATTATTATTTATTTGTATATCTCTCTTAACCAAACCCCTATTTTGTTTTGTCTAAGTAATCCTTCGATGTATAAATATATTACATTACAGGTATTTTAGCTGCCTTGTTAAATAAGTGTATTTTTGCAATTTCTTTAATCTCTTTTGGTAATTTATTGTACAGTTTTATTCCTTGGTAGAAAATCTGTTTTGAGTTTTAGGTTTATTTTTCTTGGTAAATGTAAGTTGAGACAGCTCTTGCTCCATGGTCATGGACAGAGCCGTTTGTGCTGTAATTACCAATGTTATTTTTGATGTGTACAGCTTACTGGTAAATGTATTCATATGGAGCAGTTAAAATCCCAGTGTTCGGAACAGGTATTTATAATGGTCTCAACTGCTATTTTTGGTTATTATTCTTATGGCTCTTTCCTGGAATTTGAAAACTGTATGTTCGCTGGGTGTTCACATCACTTCAACTGAGACTCAATATTCATTCCTAGAAATTTTGAATTTGTTACACAGTCTATAGGGGTGCCATCTACATTTAATTTAACATTGTCATTTTCCCTCTTCAAACTAAAATTCATGGCATTAGTTTTCTTTATGTTCAATGTCACTTCCTTGAGAGCTTCATTTGATTTCTCTGCAAGGAGTTCTCTGCTTTTCTCGGTGACTATTATATTGCTGTCATCAGCGAAGAGAAATTGTTCACCATGAGTAACACTACCAGGAAAGTCATTGATGTACATCAGGAATAGTATTGGTCCTAATATGCTACCTTGCTGAACCCCTACATTAAGGTTTTTGCCTTCTGCACGTCACGTAAAAATTTATCCGCTTGGCGCCGGCAGCGCTAATTCGGATTACTTGGCTTGTCTCTGACTGTTCTTGACATTATTGGGAGATTATAAATTGTAACGTTTTACTAATCTCATCGTTAGTTCTCATAGGTTCTCACCCCTGTTCCCCTACTTTCATGAAATTTCGAAGATTTACGTATGTAAATAAATACAAAATTTGTTTGTTTCATATATTTGTTTATTTCCGTTGTCTTTGGTACTTAGTATTTCTCTTTCATATGATATGCAGCAAAACAGACTCCAAGATGTAACTCAACTCCACAAGATTTTTGATTTTGGAACATACGTAGCAGTTTCTTCGTTTTCATTTATTTGTTTCAGAAATACATAGGCCTATTACTTGGTGCTGTTTATGTGACTGGAAAGTCTGTCAACCGGATCATGATGAGACATATATGATGTAGTGGCAACCTCCAAGTTTTGCTCTGCACCTTCATTATAAATAATCATATTGTCTCTTTCATCTGCCATGATGAAAGGGCACAAGTACTTATAAAAATAAAAAAAAACTTGTCGACATGTGTAACTTATTGTTACCTAAACAAAACACCAACAGAATGCAAAAGATACTAAAGTACAGTCGCCGGCCACTGCTCGATACTATGTTCACGACACCAATGTGGTGTCGGCGGTCGTTGACTGCTATTTCGTGCACAGTATCACTGTGGTGTCGCCGGATGGCAGAGTGTTTATGTATTTTGGTTCTGATAAGTGTTTTACGAAATATTTGGATCTATTTGAATTATATGTATCTCTACTCTTTGTACCCTATCTGCTAGGTATGATCGAAACCAGTCATCTGCGACCCCTCTTATTCCCAATGCTTCTAATTTATTTAATAGAATCTTGTGGTCGACTATATCAGAGGCCTTACAAGGATCCAAAAATATGCCTGTGCCACACTCATCTTTGTCAAGAGCATCAAGTACACCTTTTGTGTATTCTACGATGGCTGACTACGTATTTTTGCCACTTTGGAAATCAAAATATGATTCGCTTCAAAGATTGCATGTATTCAGGTAATTCATTAATCTTTCATAATTGCTTCTATTATTTTTGAGAATGGTGACAGCAGGGGCATGGGCCAGTAATTATCTATGTCTTCTGCATTACCTTTCTTAAGCAAAGATACAACTCTTGCCTGTTTGAACTGCTCTGGAAATGTCCCTGATGTGAAGGATTCATTTATTATATTTGTTATTGGGCCTTGTATAATCTCTATGCATTGTATCAGTAAGCACATTGGTTCTTCATCTACGCCTACTGACTTCTTATGTTTTAGTTTTGGAATAGTTTTATTGACTTCATTCTCTGTGGTTGGAAGTAACATCATTGTATTTAGTGCAACATTATTTACAGGTGTTATAATTGTTTTGGGGAATTTTTGCTGTATCTTCTCTGCAATGCTTGAAAAATGCTCGTTTAAATAGTTTGCTAAGTGTTGTGGATCATTTATTACATTATCCCCCTACCTTAGCAGCATGTTATTCTGCAGTTGTTTGCCTCTCCCCATTTCCTTTTTTATAACGTCCCAGATTGCTTCACTTTTATTCTCTGCATTATATGTTATTTTGTCATTAAATGACTTTTCTATAGATCTTTTTGTATCTGTGATAGAAATTTAAGAATTATGGATCATTGCGACTCTTTTTCATGGAACTCAGCTATTTAAGTGTTTGGGAGGACTTCTTAATACCTGCTGTTATCCATCTGTTTTTGTGAGATGTTGATACGGACATGTATACTTTTGGAAATGCCTTTTCAAATTTCAATTTAAATAATGTGGAGAATTTCATATTCACCTAGGTTTCCTTATACACTTCATCCTAGCTTTGTTTTACTAGGTCTTTTGAAAAATCTTTTTTTTTATTTCTGATATGTGTCTTTTTAGGCTTGTAGTTTTGAAAATGATTCGATGCCTGATTTTACTGTTGTTATTTGACAGAGGTGGTCTGATAGCCTGAGATCTTTTACAGCTGCATCACATTTTTCCATGTCCATATTTGTGGTCACATCGTCAATTACTGATGCAGTCATTGTAGTAACCCTTGTTGCACTATTGACCAATAGGGTCTTGCCAAAACTTTGAAGGGTATTTATGAGGGTGCTGCTGGATTCATGTATGATATTAGTGTTGATGTTTATGTCCCCACACAAAATTATGTTGACCTTTGTGCTTGAGACTTTATCCAGAACTTCTGTTAATTTATTGAAAAAAGTGTCCATACTACCACTGGGATATCCATACAAACACAAAATGATTATTTTCTTGGTGATATCAAGCCCTCTTAATTCAATGGCTGATATTTCAAAGTGTTTGTCTTCAATTTCTGTACTGAGGTCATGTCTTGATCTGAACTGTGTTACTTTTCTGATATAAACGCATGATCCTCCACCTGTTGAAGCAGTTCTGCAGTTAGAGTTTGCCCTTTCATACAATGATAATACTATGTGTTGAATTTCTGTCTCTCTACACTAGCACTCAGCAACACAAACTACTGTCCACTTCAACGATTGGAGCTCAACTTCCAGTAGCTGTATTTTATTTCTTATTGACTGCATGTTTTTATGAAGGATTGTTAAGTCTGTGAAATGCCCCCATGTTACTCTTTCCAGAGGTTTGTTTTTATTTGTGATATCTGGTATGCGTGATATTTGGAGTGTTAAAATCTGTCTTGTGAGTGATTGTTTCAATATTTTTTAAACTGCTGGAGATATCCTTTAGGCAGGGGAACCTGTTGTCTCGATATATCCTAAAAAGACTTTTTTTTCCTACCCATGACATCAGGTATTTGACCATGTGGGCCCGAGATTCCCCCCCCCCCCTATATTTTCGTGAATCTTCCCTTCCGAGTCCTGTTTAGGTGTAGGCCATGCCTAGTGAAACCCCCTGTGTTGATAGTCCTGATGGGCACCAGAGAAACATGAGCAAAGCTGGCTATCCTCAGACCCATCCCAAACTCCACATTGATTCGCCTCACAGGTGTGGTCGATTATGATGCTGGAACAGCTCAACAAAGTCTACGTTGGTGCCATGAGTCAGGGAAGCTATTTTGTCCAGGTCACCACCTATGTCATATGCCCCATCCCTGTCCAAATCGTTTCCCATCCCACCCACTATCACTATATGGACCTCTTTTGTAAAATCCTTACATAAAGACCCTAAGTCCTCTATCACATGACTTAGATCTGCATTTGGCTTGAAGATACTGGTGGTCTGGTACGCTGCCCCTAAACTTTCCTGTAACTGATGGCCCACACCTCACCCATGGCTACATGGCTACTACCTAGCAGCAGAACTTTCTTCTTCCTAACACTTTGTACATTCCTAGGCTTCTTGGCCTCAGTTGAAGTGTGTTGCACATTTCCTGCTCCTCATTCTACCCTAGGCTCTTCTCCACTTAACTCTGGTAGTGGTAGATAACTGTTTCTGATGTTGATGATAAAACTGTCAGATCAGGTTCTCTTTCTTCCTATCCTCCTACCAGCTGCCAGTTCCCAACCACCCTACTCCCCCTATCTCCCTTGATCATTATCAGTTCCTTCCTTGCTTCCTCCAACTGTGCCTGAAGGGCACAGATTTTTCTTTCCTGTTCCCTAATCAAAATATTCCTACTGCATATTCTGCAGTTTCAGGAGAGAACCTCTTCTGTTCTCCCAACATTCTCCCCACTGCATCCCCCCCTTCCCCCAGTGAAAATATTTCCTACAAGACTGGCAACAAATCCCTCTACTCGCTACCCATAACAGCTCCCACATTTCTCACTCAAGGTCAGTTTGTAAAGAATAATTAAGTATAAAGAATGATTTAAATTTGACAAGGACGCGAGATTGACTATATGTAAACAAAAACGACACAAGGGTCTTATGTGCGGTTGTTGTTGTTTCTGTACCGATTTGGAGATACAATGACAGGAGAATGAATTAGTAACTACTTTGCTTTCAGAGAATTTACGTTATCAAGTGTGTTTGATCAGATTTTTAAGCTTTATAAGTCGGAAAATGTAAGCCTAGATGTCGTCTATCTAACTAGTAAACAATACGAAACGTGTTAGTTAAACAACATATCTTTAAGTGTTTTGATAGGCAATGCAAACAATTCTTCCTTTCTTTTAAACTCTATTTTACTTTTGGTGCAAGGATCCAGTTTTCGTTCACTGCCAGAGATTGAATATTCCTCAGTAGAGAATCTTCTGAAATGATACTTTTTGAATAATTAATAAAATGTGCTCCAAACCTTTTAGTAATGCTAAATGATATTAAGAATAATTTTTTCCTGTGTAAATAAATCTGTAAAGTGAGGAGAAAAGGTCATTATTTAATATAGGGGTTGTATTTTTGTGCTGTTCTGATAAAGAATGTTACAGAGAAATGTTTGTACATTGAAATTTAATTTAAAAAGAATGCTCTATAAAGCAAGTCGAAGGCTGTCGCAGCAATTTGTTTTGGACTAATAAAAGTAGGAGCTGTGATCTCTCTCTCTCTCGTTTGTTTTCGACAGCTGTATCATAAAATGTATGTGTCGCTCCCGTGTCTGCAACTTTTGGTTAAATAATTATAAGTGCCACGTTTGAATCAAGAAACCGACTTTCCTCTTCCATTAATGTCGCATCTCAATTTATTATGTTGTATTTTAGAACTTTTTCAAGCTGCAGCGATGGAGAGTCGCCGACGAATTGTATGGTGGCCACAATTGAACGCCACTTGTGTTCAGTTGGCAATTACTTTATCAAACTTTTATTCAGCGTCCCCGAGATCTCTTTTACCGATCATTTATATCAGTATCCGGGCAACGTAATTACGCAAACTGCATAATTCTGAGATCTGTCACTGGCCTCTAAAGTCTAAACAATGCCGTCGGTCAACGTTCTCGTCGGTCTGTGGGAATCTGATGCTGGATAGCGGAATACAACTTCATTATTGTTGTTGTTGTTGTGGTCCTCAGTCCTGAGACTGGTTTGGTGCAGCTCTCCATGCTACTCTATCCTGTGCAAGCCTCTTCATCTTCCCGTACCTACCGCAATCTGCTCAGTGTATTAATCTCTTGGCCTCCCTCTACGGTTTTTACCCTATACGCTGTCCTCCAATACTAAATTGGAGATCCCCTGATGCCTCAGAACATGTCCTACCAACCGATCCCTTCTTCTAGTCAAGTTGTGCCACAAATTCTTCTTCTCCCCAATTGTGTTCAATACCTCCTCATTAGTTACGTGATCTACCCATCTAATCTTCAGCATTATTCTGTAGCACCACATTTCGAAAGCTTATATTCTCTTCTTGTCCAAACTATTTATCTTCCCCGTTTCACTTCCATACATGGCTACAGTCCATACATATACTTTAAGAAACGACTTCCTGAAACTTAAATCTATGCTCTGTGTTAACTTCATTATTAACAAGTGAAAATTTTCTATGCTCCATTCTGCCATTTTAGGAGCTTTTCCATCAGCAGAAGTGATTAAAAAGTTTTATAATATTTTTTGTCAATATCAGTAATATTACACTTCTCTAAAGATATTACTGCTTCTGAGGTTCATAGCCGTGTAGTACAGCAAGCCTTTGCACTTTGCACCATGTTGGTACAAGGTTCGAATCACGGCCAAGTTTTTGGTGCCATGTGTAGATTAACGTGTAAATCACGCCAGTAGTGCAAATAAAGTGAGCATTAATTTTGTACCAATATAAAACATATCTTTAGATATTGTGATAAGTAATACAAACAACTTTTGTTTATTTTATAGTGCTATTTTACCTATGATGTAAAAATAGAATTTTCATCTATAGTCAGATATCGAACTTTCCTCTGTGTGGAACCTTGTCCAAAGATACAACTACTCCTGAGACTCACAGTAGAAGAAAGGCTTTCACCTGTTGACCCAATCCTTTCCCCTATAATCTGTCTTGGCGATTATGAGTGGCAGTGTGTCTCTGTGTGTGTGATATGGAAAGAACAATGTGACACTTAATTTGAGGTTCCATTGTGCCTTGTATCAACTGGGTATAAAGAACGGAATTCAGGTTTTAGGCTTCAGATGTAGCTCAACCTGTAAGTAACACCAGTAGTAAGAATAAAGTGAATCACATATTCTTTTGTAAAACAATAATACAGTAAATTTAGATATGGGAAACTCATTGTCGCACATTATTTGAGGATACATTTTGTCTTCCATCATGTGAGCATAACTATTGTTACACCAGTAGTGCCAATAAATAATCAGAAGAAATTTTCATATTTATAAATAATATAGACTGTTTAGATATGGAAATAACATTGTGGCATTTAATTTGAGAGCGCATTGTACCTTGTACGGAATGGGTACAAAGACGATCTTCAGTCGAGTTTTGTCACCAAATGAGGGCTACAGAGAACACGATGACTAAAACTGGGGTTCATCATACGTAAAATTGTGCGACTGTGATTGGGAGGGGAAAAAGTGTGTTTGTGTGCATGTGTTTTAGCTCAGGAGCTTTCTAATTTCCCACTTCCGAGAAAGAGGCAACGCTTAAGAAGGAGTTTCAAATTGCTATATATTTATATATGTATATGCGCGCGCGTTCAGGCGCCTATTCCCATCCCTTATGCCACGCTCGCCTCTGCCTGTAGGCAACCAGTGTGTGTGATGTCACGCAAACGCTGCTTAGGATATTATGGCACTACGCTTATAAACTGTGGTCCAAGGGCCTGTAGACACACTAGTCACATGTTTGCAGAGAATTACATTTTGTTGACGCTTACCGAGAAAAATAATGGAAAACAAGCTCCTTTCGTGATCTGGTGCCCATCTGCAAACCATCGTCTGTATAGCTGGTATTATGCCACCCTGTAAACGAAAAAGACATTCTTCAAGTCTGATCTGAACAATCAGATGAAAATGAAAAATAAATTTATGAGAAAGATCTTACAAGACATTGAAATGCTTTATTATGTAATATCTATACGTTAAAGGAGGTACAATGAACGTAAACCTCAAAATTTGCTCTTACAAACGGCCACATGGCACTCAAATTTGAAAGAAACACCGTTGAACTTAGATTTTGATACTCTGGCAGTCGTGAGAAGGGAATAAGAATAGAAGAGGAGGAGGAAAAGGTAGCGAAAGACAGAGAAATGGTAAGCATGTTCGTTGTGGACAATAAGCAGTTATACACTGTGTACATAGTTGGATCTGAATTTATCTGAGTGGAGACTGACGAGACTTTTTTCAATACCACATCACTTAGTTTTGTAATCTGAAGTGGTGATGTACATAATTCGAGTAGAATATGTCGTAATCCACAGTGTGACGTCGTCTACAACGATATAAACAATAGTCCAACATGCAACACCTCCATTCGACATTACTTCCTAAAACGTGATGATGTGGACCGGTTGTAACAGTCTGATGTTACGCGTAGACATTGCTGATGAACATGTACACTTCACACACATGTTGCAAAAGTTATGTCCACTCACATTGTGTCTTGTGTAGACACGGTAGTTCACGTCAATTCAACAATCTGACTAGAGGTACAGTTGTTCAAGGAGAAACAGGGCCAAGTGGAAGAACTAAATCAGAAAACAAATGCGGCAATAGCAGTGGGGCCTCTGGGAGAAATGAACACCAATAGTATGTCTAGGTGGCTGGTACTTAATGCTCTAGATCGATTAGAAATCGAAGTGAAAAATGGAAAATGGTCAAAGAAAATTAGAAAAACTATGTAAAGCAAATTAGAAAAGAAAATAGAAGTGACTGAAGCCAAATTAAATGCGAACAGACCAAAGCAAACTCGATAGTAAAATCATATCAGGTTTGGCTAATTTGGAGTTAACTATTGCTGAAGTTGCAGTAAGACCGAAACATGAGCTGAAAAATCGGTGGCGGGAAGCAGAAGGTAACATCAGAGCTACAAAAGAAGAATCTGAACAGGTTGCTGAAAGAAAAAGCTCAAGCGTCAGCGATCAAGTAGATTCAAAGACATCTGAACAGCTTAAGCAGGTAGGGAGAAACAAAGTAGAAACTCTACTAGAATGTACCACGGCAGTGGAACAAGAAATAAATGTGATGATTCCACAAACACAAGAAGGTTGCATATTGTTGACGGTACCGCACGAAAAATACGATTGACGTTGTGAAAAGGCAAAATTCAGTTATCTGGAATTTAAAAATAGGATCTGTCCATTCTACGGATTTCATGCAGGGCCTATGAAAGAACATACTGGTACATTGGAGCGAAGTAAGTCAAATACAGGCAGCCTGTAGTCTCATGAAGAAAGACAACCAGCATTGGGCATAGAAAGCACAGGATCAATGTGAAATATTCAGGGAGTTTATCCACAAGTTTACTCGGAAAGTTTGATCACGTGAAATCCAGGAAAATGTAGCGAGAGGCTTTATCTGGAGCTTCAGTTATTATTTTTATTTTTTCTGCGGGGGGGGGGGGGGGGGGCAGTATATCAGCCTAGTGTCAGAGGATGCTTAACAAGTTAGTGAGCATGGATTTGTTTTTAAGCAATGAAGTAAAGATTTTGGACTATGTGCAAACTACGATGGACATGCATGATTTATAGTTGGTGATGATACAAGACCAAACAAGAAGAGGAATAACAGAAGATTGGAAGAGCACGATAACAGGAGATGGAATTATCAGCATATCTACGCAAATGCGAGACAACAGTCAGGACCAGGAGCTCTAAACATGCTGAGAAGATGAGGCAGTAACTGCTAGTTAGCAAGAAACCAACATTAGATACTACTGTGAAAATTGCTTGGCAAGTTTCAAGGAATCATATACAGCAATCAGCGCAGCAGGATGAGCATTAAAAATAAAAACACAAGTGACGTTACACGCAGTGATTAAGTGTGTCAAGCGAACTCTTAGTAACTTGGAAGATACACTGACAGGAGTGACGTCACAAGCGGCAATGTAGGGCGGGAGATAAGTTGAATAGAAGTTATCTGCTGCAGAAACACTTGTCAACCGGGGAAATGGGGAATCATTGAATACCAGTTGTTTAGAAAACCCCAGAGGTGGAAAAACAAGAGAGAGACATATAGGTAATAGGAAGAAAAAGATTTTTGGAAGGAATAGAATGTAATGATGGAAAGAGAAGAAACAAGAGAAGAAGAAAGAACTCACGTACTTAAGGAACTGTCTTCGTAACTGGTGGAAGTAGAATAACAATTGAAGAAGAGACAAAGAAAAGATAAGAGCTAAATTATATGGACCATTTCTTCCGATAACAGAGCGCATATTGGCAATGCAAACAGACTGAAAGACAGTGCAGAAGACAGAGGCTGAAGACAGAAGTAAATCATGAACAGCAGAAGTGCAGGAGAGGAGAAAGAGGAATCTGTAACAGAGAAGAGGAAAATAGTGTTGTAGAAGGTAGAAGGTGAGGTGATAGTAATATTGCTGTTGTTGTTGGTTGAAAGCAGAAATGTCAGTACGAAAAACGAAGAGGATGCAGTAGATAGTAAGTAGGCTGTGTGACTACACATAAATTTGAGGATGAAGAACGTGGAAGAGGAGGAGATAGTCTTGAGGTAGAGGAAGATAGCACTAAAGAGGAAGAAGAGAAGAAAGAAAATGAAGGGTCTGAAGAAAAGAAAGAAGACGAAGAGGAGGAGGTGCAATGAGAGCCGAGGGAAGCAAGCGATGAGAAACTGAAGAGATTAGCAACAGCAGAAAATTTAGTTAGCAAGTATATGCATCTGGAGAGGCAAGACATCACGCAAGTAGAGCAGTCTGAGTTAGTCAGTGACTGCAGCCGGATTTATTTCATAATGTGGAAAGGAGTGTTACTGACAAGATGGAAAAAGAAGAAGAAGAAGAAGAAGAAGAAGAAGAAGGTGAAGGTACTGAGAAAATGCTTCCCGTCAAGACAAAATACTAGTATTTCTAACGAAGCAACGATTTATGAAGGTACTTATTAAACAGGTGATACTAATATGTGAAAGAGGCCAATAAGTGGGTGCATTTACAGGAGATTTATTAACAAAGCAGGCTTAGAAGACATTATTTGCAATAGTATTTTCTTTGTTTATTCTATGTATGTTCGTGAAATGATTCAATATAACAAAGTCTATGTATGAAAGAGAGATGTGTTCAGACAGATTGGAGCTGGCACTGCTAATTTACAATCCACTACAGATGGTTGAATGTGCCAGACAGTACTTTTGTTGCCTAAAGGAGTGGTTTGTCCATTGTAAGAAAGTATCAAGTGCAGTGACAAGGTGTGAATGAATGAAAGACGTAGTGTCAGCCATGTACTTGTCACCAGCTGATGCTAACAGGCGAAGCGAGACAATGTCACACCTTGCTTATAAATGAACGAGGTATGAGTGGGGATATGAATTAAGAATAATTGAAGTTGTTTTAAATTGTCAAATATATAATACTAATCTAATTAATGACAGTAACTGCCAGAAACTTTCATAAAGCTATTTGAACTTTACGAAAGTTTCAGGGACAGATGTGACGGAGATTTCTGTCCAATGTAAATAATATGTTTCAGTTCAATAATATTTTGTTAATTGTTTGTGTCCTCAATTTTATGTCATTTCATGTTCTATAACTGAGTTTTATTAGTGCCAAGTGCAAAGTCTGTATATTTGCATGTATGACACCTTATTTGGAAATACATTACTTTTGTTGACGTTTGTGTAATATTCATGTAAATTTTGTGATTTGAACCTCTATGCCCAGAACGTTATAACTATCATCTATGTTTGCAGTGAAAGAGAAGACAGTCTAGAGCAACAAGAATGTGAGAGAGATGAAAGTACTCTAAGGTAGGAAGAGTAAGGAGGAAAGGAGAAGTTTCTTGAGACAAAGTCTGTAGTGTGATGCGTGGAGAAGAGGGAGCAGTGTAATGAGAAGAAGTTAAAGTGAAGTGGTTTTGGGGTAATTGCAGACGTAATGAAGGACTGTTTTGGAGACTGAGTAATGGCATCATGGTGGAACGTGTTGGTGAGCTTTTAGTTGAACATTACACATATATAAAAATTACTTGAAGTGAGTGGAGATGTTTCCAGAATGAAGAAAAGCCTATAGGAGGACTGAAGAAGAGACTGAGTTAATTTGATATTTCAAGAGAAGTAGAGGATATAACAACTGTTAGTTAGTGGATTACATGTTCCATGGACCATTTTGCACAATAGATCATAATGATGTGCAATGATTCATTATACATTCACATCACGAATTAATTCGTACATAGTTACGTTCTGACCATTCTAAGCTTTCTTTTTTTTCCAAAAGTAAGAAGATATACCAGTTAGTAATTCCTACCCACCATCTTTTCACACTACAGTAATAAAAATTCTTATACAGATCATAAGGTTTTGTCAAGGAGAAACTTTCGCAGTTTGTTATCAAATTTTACTTTTCTGTCTGTTAGACATTTTATATCACTGGATAAGTGATAAAAGATTTTTGGTGCAGCATTGTGCACCCCTCTTTGTGCTAAAGATAATCTTAATATGGAGTAATGACTGTCATTTTACTTTCTGATAATATAATTATGTAGCTTAGCGTCCCTTATGAATTGTAGTGGGTTATTTACAACAAACTTCATGAGGTTTAAATATATTGTGAAGCAATAGTCTGAATGCCCAACACGTTAAACCGATGCCTACAAGATGATCATGGGTGAGCACCAAATATTATTCTTACAGCACGATTTTGGGCAATGAAGACTTTTTTTCCTTAAAGATGAGTTATCCAAGAACATTATTACATAAACCATTACTGTATGAAATTATGCATGATATTTCTAGAATGAGATTTTCGCTTTACAGCGGAGTGTGTGGTGATATGAAACTTCCTGGGAGATTAAAACTATGTGCCAGACCGAGACTCAAATTCGAGACCTTTGCCTTTCGCAGACAGGTGATCTACCAACTGAGCTACCAAAGCATACAGTTTTAATCTTCCAGGGAGTTTCGCATTAGCACACACTCCATTTCAGTGTGAATATCTCATTCTGGAAACATCCCCCAGGCTGTGGCTAAGCCACGTCTCCGCAATATCTTTTCTTCCAGGAGTTCGCAGAAGAGCTTCTGTGAAGTTTGGAAGATAAGAGATGAGGTACTGGCAGAATGGAAGCTGTGAGGACGGGTTGTGAGTTTTATGTAAATCGTAAAATGCAGAGGACCTATTACGCTGCCCTGGGGCACACCTCTCAGTTGTGAGAGCACTTGTCCGTGAAAGGCAAAGGTACCGAGTTCGAGTCTTGGTTCGGCACACAGTTTTAACCTGCCAGGAAGTTTCATACACAAGATACGTAAGCTTACTGATTTGCCCCTCCCCAAAATTTGCAATGGCAAATGTGGCAGTGCTAAATTGTTTTAGGAGTTTCAAAGTGTGTTTCTTCTTCAGTTTAAATTCTAATGAATATGGACTGCTAAGAATTTAGAAATTTCGACCATATGTATTATTTCCTCACCTTGTGTTACACTTATCATTAATGTAATACCTCTAGACGTGCAGAACTAAATATGTTGTATCTTTTTTAAACTTGATGGTGAGACCATCAATCAAGTTTGCAGAAAACTAGTCAGTGACACTTTTAAGAACTTTGTTTACCATTTCTTCAGTTTCTGTACGTATGCTTGGATTGATTACAATACTAGTGTCATCTGCAAAAAGAACTAGTTCTACTTGTTGTATACTATATGGAAGAGCCTTTACATACATGAAGATTGAACCTTGGGGAACTCCTTATGTGCTTTCTCCACAGTCAGAATTATGTCCCTGAACTACATTACTTGAATTACTAGTTACAACTTTCTGAATTGTTTTAGTTAGATACGACATTATCCTTTAGTTAGCTACACCATCGATCCCATAAAACATCAATTTATCTATTAGAATACTGTGATTCACACAGTTGTGTGCCTTAGAGAGTTCGCAGAAAATACAAACTGGTGCAATTTTACTATTTAATGCTTGTAAAATCTGATGAGTGAACATATAAATTACATTCTCAGTAGAGCAACCCATTTGAAACTCAGATTGTGATTTGCTAAAAACACTGTTGTTGCCATGGAGAGATACTATTCTATAATACACCAGCTTCTCAAACATTTTGGAGAATGATGTCAACAGTGAAACACATTGGTGATTATTGACATTTCTTTTATCACCTTTCTTAAAGAGGAGTTTAACAATGGCATATTTCAGTCTCTCTGGAAAAATGCCTTTAATTAGTAATGCACTACACATTTAAAAACCAGATGAGCTTTCATTTTTGAGAGACTGTATAATTTTCCTATTTTCAGAAGGTGAGATTCGTGACATATTCATTAGATTAAATTCTATGAAAGTTACATATGCGACATACTGCTGTGATTTTGTTCTTGAACTGTTTGTTCCTATGCTTTCTACTATATTTAAGAGATGATTATTAAATGCATTTGCCACCCAATCATTTATAGCCCTTCCATTCAGTTTGGTACTGATGTTGTCTTTTTCTGTGGCTGGTATGCTTTCTGTCGTTTCACTACATTCCATATAGCTTTAAGTCTGCTGTTGGAAGCACTGATTTCGGCATTATGGGCATGTTCCTTGACTTTTTAAACACCTTTCTTAGTAATTTTGAATAGTTAAATGGTCAATGACAGCTAGATTATTTTCAAAGATTGGAATATCTAACTGGACAGTCATTCAAATCTGTTGAGCAGGAGAGGTAAGTGAACTGTGTTTTAAAAAGCGTGCGGCTATGCCTTATGAAAGGCATTTTCCGCCTGTGCAATGTAGACAAGTTACAGGAAACTAATGAAATGTGTTCATGAAAAGATGAATGTTATTTGGATTCCATGTGAGAGAATTCAGCTCAGCTTAGTTAACTCTGAGAGCATAGTAAGTGTTGTGTACACGTAAGGTAAGTGTCCAACATAAAGGTAGCATTAAGCTAAGACCTGCCACAGATACATGTATCTGAATGGATGTGCCCTGCTGGTACGCTGTAAAAGAGAATCGTCAGCAGTAATACATGAGTACAAAAACAATAATTTATTAAAAGCATATACCGTCAGCTGGGGTAACATTGGCACTTTGTTGGTATCACTGTCCCAGAGAAAAAAAATGTTTCTGTGCCATGCAGCTCATACACACATCAACATGTAATCTGTTCCTACTGCACTGTTACTGTAATTCACGTATCTGCTGCTGCAGCAGCACTTGTTATGTGACAGGTCTGCCAGTCGAGGTAGAATAGCAGTGTTCCAACTTTCATCTGTTTGTCATGGATTTCATTTTAAATTTTGGTGTAAAGACGAAACTTCTAATGCTTCGTTTTATTATGAAATAAACACAATATTTGGTAATGGGGTAAACTGTTTCACGTTTTAGGATAACTTTGGCCCAAATAATTTAGGCTGAAGCTTTGTTT
This sequence comes from Schistocerca serialis cubense, assembly GCF_023864345.2. Taxonomy (NCBI): domain Eukaryota; kingdom Metazoa; phylum Arthropoda; class Insecta; order Orthoptera; family Acrididae; genus Schistocerca; species Schistocerca serialis. The sequence goes on along the minus strand of NC_064641.1, from coordinate 661,217,315 downwards.
ATTTTGCCACCTACTGTCATTTACCTTAAAAGTTTTTTACTATTTTAAATTGAATTGTTTCCTATCAAGCTGACATATGTTCACTGTCCTACTAAATGATCTGTTGAAGGGTCTAAAAAAGGCCATTACCCATCACAAAATTTCTGGGTACAAAAAGTGTGAAAGTGTTTCACTAAACAGGCAGCAGGTGTTTCCCAATGAACAAAACTGAAGCGACATGGTAGGAGAGGCATTCTTAGAAGAACCAAAGAAAAAAGAGGTGTTTTTTAACATTCTCAGTTGACGCTAAGAAGGTGTATTACTGGGAGAATGTTTCGCAAAATACACGAAACGAAAAACTGGTCTAAAATGAACGTATTTTCTGTTGCAGCAGTAGACTGCTTAGCGTAATCAGTTTTATTAACATTCAAATTGCGTTGTGCTTTTGAAACGATTGATTTAATAAAAATAAAGCAAATAGTGTTTTCCTTGATCATTTTATCTCTATAAATTTTAGTTATGTAACTCAGCTTTTGGAAACAAACAATTCATTGAACTTAGGTATCAACTGGCTAAACATACGATCATTCTTATTTCACCGAACATTGGTGCAGTGCAGTTTTTTTAGGTTACTGTGAACAGATTTCAACATGTAGATCAAAGTTATCACAAGTAAAAGTAATATTTCCCCAATTTTTTTTGGAAAAAAATATTTCAGGCAGAAACAGTTTCGAAAATATGAGAATACCACATGAGATACAGATTCTTGAAAAAATGTTACATTGCAGTGTACCAGCATCCTATCCACTAATCAGAGCTTTACATGTCAAAGAAAATGAAAAGATGAGCCAATGTTGCCCCAGTTGACAGTACATACGAAAGTGAATACTCAGCTATTGCTTTGTGAGGTAGCATGTCACTGATGACCTTTTAACACGACTGCTAGATGTGCTATGTTACGACGACGTTGCCTCTCTTCGATCCAATAAGTTAACAATATATTTATTTCATTTACTGATAGTTTGAGGAAGCGAATAATTGTGGATTCGACTAAGAACAGTAGCTGCGTTCGGATCACAAATTGTACGGTTTATTACCGAACTCATTACTGATTTCAGACACTTTTAAATATTCTCGGTTTTAGCAACATTCCACATACTAACATATGACATGAATGATTTCACATTTAAACCTTAAAGTGAACATAACGCGGCAGGAATAATTATACCTAAAGCAAATTCGGAAGTACATCCGAACAATGCCGGTGCTCACTTCGTCTGAACACCACCTCCCGCCTGGCACTGACTTGAGCGGCGGGCTGAGCACTAGCGCCAAGCAACAACAATCACTACTGCTGACAGCATTTTCAGTCGGCAACGATTACTCTGCAATGCTGGACTCGGCTAATCCAACGGTAGTTGGATTAACACAGTGGTTCCCACACTTTCCGACACCATTACCCGTTAGTGAATTCAGATATTAACTAGTACCTCTACGCCCCCGCCCCCTCTCTTCATCACCAACAGAACTAAACTTTAAGTTGAAAATGAATTTTCTTTGAACACTTTTATTTTTAAAATGGTGAAAGATAAATGCTAGTTACTTTTTGCAGATGTTTTACTAAACAACTAACTTGAGTCAACGAAACAATTAATACTACTTATTTATAACAAGTCTTTTTCCATTTAGAATAATGAAGCAACTGTCAATGTACCAAGAGCACTGCCTGCAATTCCTTCTCAGAAAGCTAAGCTTACTATCCATACGGAGGATATACACTGACTGGACACCTTATTTCTCAACTATTGAAACTAGAATAATTCAGAATTCTTTGTGTCCGATCACTGCGACTAATAATAATAGTATACAATGTAGTCCGCGCCCATAGCTGAGTGGTCAGCAGGGCAGTCTGTCACGGCAAGGGGCCCAGGTTCTATTCCCGGCTGGGTCGGAAATGTTCTCCGCTCAGGGACTGGGTGTTGTGTTGTCCTCATTATCATTTCATCATCATCAGTGGAAGGCAACGGGAAACCACGACTGGAATCACTTCCCTAGACGCTCATGCGGTGGACCTCTCTGACGAGGCTTCCCCCATGACAAGACCTGCCGCAAGGCAGAACACAAAGTTTTTTTTCATACAGTGTATGTGTGTAGTGAGTGACTATGTGAGGAAGGCATTTATACATTAATTTGACAAGCTGTAACCTCCACTACATTTTGTGACACATTAATTCTATCGTTTGCAGGTAAACTGCTTATTAGCAACATAAGTAATCAGCACTTCAGGTTTACGAAGTAATTACAATAGTAATCATTTTAAAAAAATGCTTTTCTACATCGACATATATACTCCAATAGGCTCCCAAGTCATATGCCCCCCCGCCCCCCTCTGTTCCACTGTCTCAACACCTCAGTACGAGCTCTTACTTCCCTTATCTTTGAATCGTGATCATTGCGCGATTTGAAAGTTGGTGGTAGTAATATATGCTCTACGTTCTCGGTGAAGATCGGATTTCGAAATTTAGTCAGCAGCCCCTTCTGTTTAGCGCGCCGTCTATCTGCAAGTGTGTCCCACTTCAAATTTTCTATGAGATTTGTAACGCTCTCGCGATGGCTAAGTCACTAATCTTACCGCTCTTGCTTGGACCTTCTCAATCTCTTCAATCAGACCCAACTGGTAAAGGTCCCATACAGACGAACAATACTCCAAGACTGGACGAACTAACGTATTGTAAGATATTTCCTTTGTTGAAGGACTGCATCGCTTCAGGCTACCAATAAACCGCAATCTAGAGTTCACCTTACCCATTACTTGTTTAATCTGATCATTCCATTTAAGATCATTTCATGTAGTCACACCCAGATACTTGACGGACGTTACCGCTTCCAAAGACTGGGCATTTATTTTGTACTCGTACATTAATGGGGATTTACGCCTTGTTAAACGCAGTATGTTACGCTTACTAATATTGAGAGATAATTGCCAGTCATTACACCACGCATTTATTTTCTGCAAATCTTAATTGGTTTGTTCATTACTTTTGTGTGATACTACTTTTCTGTAGACTACAGCATCATCGGAAAACAGTCTAAGATCGCTGTCAATACCATCAACCAGATATCGTTTATGTAAATCGTAAAATGCAGAGGACCTATTACGCTGCCCTGGGCCACACCTGATGTTACGCTTGTTCCTGTTGAAGTCACCCCGTTCAGGACGACATACTGCTCCCTGTCTGTTAGAAAACTTTCTATCCAACCGCATATATAATCGGATAGACCGTAAGCGCACATCTTTTGTAGCAAGCGACCGTGCGGAACTGAGTCGAACTCCTTTCGAAAATCGAGAAATACGGCATCAGCCTGGGAGCCTGTATCTAGAGCCTGTTGTATATCATGCACAAAGAGGGCCAGCTGTGTCTCACATGACCGCTGTTTCCTAAAACCGTACTGGTTTCTGTAGATGAGTTTCTCAGGGTCTAGAAAAGTCATTTGTTTCGTGGCCTTCTTGTGAATACCCCTCAGGAAATTTCATTTTACTCCGCATTTGGTAATTACCCCAGGGTGGGAACCAAAGTAGCAAAGTATCTGCGGTGAAGCACATTAATAGCTTTACGACCCAAGTTCACAAAGAGTGACAAGTATATCGATACGGGAGGATGCAGGGTCGTCACAAACTCAATCAAACCTAACACAGTAGGGACATCTGTCTAATAGAATTCAGAGAGTACAAGTTCAGTCTCTCAGTAAGCAAACACCTTAACTACAACTTTTTGGGTAATGTTAAGATACTCGGCATACACTGTAGGCAACTGTAGAGAACTGCAGCATTGTCTGCTGATGTCTGCTGGGTGGATGCCGAGTCATGACTGTCCGACAACTGCTGGAACGGGAACTGAAATGTGCCGAGTGTCGGCGTACGGTAGCTTAATTTGTGTGCTCAGTATGCGAACGTCATCATGTGAACTATTTAGCGGAGACATCAAGTAGCATAGGGTTCCAGTAATCTCTGTGGTGGTAGACGTAAGTATTGACTTATGAATGGCCTATTTGAAAGACTTGTAGCGGAGGCACAAAATAGTTCCTCGTATGTGCTCCCTCCAGGATGCGACTGTCGATACTATATGTTAGGAACCACTCTGTTACTGTCTGACGACAGTGCTTTGTGCCACGTCTGGTGGACTCGCCGCTAACGTTCGTGTTTAAACTAACACATTTCGAATGAATCCCTTGCAGGGGTTTTCCCTCGAGAATGTACAACATTTCTTGCCGTTTGGATTATTTCTGGAACTTCAATTTTAGTGGACGTGATTTTCAGTGTCACCATCATCATCTTCCTTTCAACGAGTAGGCTATTGCTTGTTCCGAACTTACAAACAAATCATCCCTATCTTTTTATGATCTTCCCATTCAGCTTGTAGTCCAGGATTTTTGTGGAATTCCGTTACCTGGCAGTTCCTTGAGATGTTGTTCCCAGTCTTCATTCATGTTGAAATTATTTAAATCTTTTCTAATATTTTCATTTCCAATCATGTCCCTTCTTGTGCAGTCCTTCGTTTTCCTTAGGAATCTCATCTCTACTTTCTGAATTTTGTTTTATAGGTTTTTTTCTGGTAACTCAGCTGTCACTTTCATTGAATAACACAGGAACCGCCATCACTTTATACAGTTTCATATTATGGTCTCCTTTTGTACTCCATGGCCCAATGTTCTGCTAATTGTGCCGCAGACAGTTTAGAATTTATGTATTTTATTTTAAGTATGAGTCAAAACCAAAAGTTATAGCATTGCCTAAATAAGAGATTTGAGAGACTTATTCTAAAAGCGAATTATTCAAAACAATTTTTGATCTGACAGGATATTTTCCTCGGAATGCCATTATTTCCGTTCTATTACTAGAAATTTAGAGTTGTAGTTCTTCCATATTTCGTTCAACTGTATACTGATCTTTGGAGGTCATCTTCATTCTTTAGAATAATAACGATATCATGTGCAAACAAAAATGCATTCAGATTTTGCGCATTCTTTAGCTTAATGACTTTATTTACTGTACATTTCCATTTACAAAGAATGAAGTCAATGTAAATATTAAAATGGATAGGTGATAGTCCACACCCTTGTCTAAAAATTTGGCTAAGAATTATTTCTTCTAATCGATTCCTACCTGTGTTTATTGCAATGCTTGTATGTTTGTAAAGGCTTTTCATTACCTCTATTAGGTGACAAGGATATCCACATTCAGACATAATCTTCCATGAACTGTCACGGCTCACATGGTGAAAACAATTCTCAAGTTCGATTAAGTCTATATGGGTTTCTATATTAAACTCCCTCTCTTTTTCTATAATGTTTTTAATTACAAAGATATTTTCTGTGCACGAATGACCTGATCTAAAGCCAGTTTGTTCTTCTGAAGTAACAGCTTATGTGACGTTGTTCCTCATGCGGTTATTGATTATCTCTCAGTATAGTTTGTAGCCAGTGTTTAGGCGACTGATGATACAATAATTTGTACAGTCATTATGTTTCCTTTTCTTGAAAAAATAAAGAACTCCTGCTGTATACCAAGCGTATCGGATCTTGCAGTTCGTCCAATATTTATTTAGTAATTGTAAAAGGCTTTTATCTAGTTATAACCCTCCATTTTAATTAGTTCTGCATTTATTCCATGTATTCCAGTAGCTTTTCTATTTTTCATGACTCTCAAAGCCATTGTAGCTTTCAGTGCACTTAATAAAATCAAACCATCTTGCAGCCGTCTCTGGTCAGCAGCGGCGGAAGTACCCGGAAATCACATCGTCCATCATTCTGCTACCAGAAACTGTCGTCTACCTCAGGCAAGTCCATCGCAGACTTAACATTATTGTAAATCATTGTTCTGTATTTATGTTTTTGTTGTGTAGTACGAGCATATTAACGTGTGTAACCATACTGTCGTTCTCAAAAAGGTGAAGAGGGTGGTATAGATTAGGGTCGGGGATGTTCTGCTTATCAGTACATGTTGTTTTTGATTCAGTAGATGTGACGACGATACGAGCGGCGTTTTGTAGGTGTCAGAAAGGTAACACAGAGTACTAGGAGAGAGTCTGAGTAAAATAGAACGAAGAGATATTACGGAGTCAATAGCTATTTGCGATTATTTGATAAGACGGTAGCGAGAGCCAAGGTAATCCTAAAATACTTTTCTCCCAAGATACGTTTGTTAGTATTTTATTTAACTTATTTATTGTTGTATTATGGCTGTCCAAAGCACTTACCTGGATCACTATTATTCAAGCAATAGGCATTTATGAAGTAAAGGAAGAAGGAAAGAAGTGCAGATACCTGAGCCAGTCCCTGGAGGACCCTGTTCGTGAACAGTACGTAGTAGCCAGCCCACGCAGACAGCGGTGTCAGGGCTGTCAGGAGGGATGAGACGAGCATGCCGAACAACATGACGGCCTTACCACCGAGTCGATCGGCGAGTACGCCTCCCGGTATGTGGCCAACCGTAAAACCGTAGTAGAATCCTGCGAGGATCTCTCCTTGCATCTGCTTGTCCCACATAAATTCCCCATCCTGCAATGTGGATACAAGTTAAAAGTTTTTTTGTGAAATGTTCATTTCGTAATGTGTATTAAAACTCTACAGTTACAAGACCAAATATGAGACCCATCTAGTATAATGTGGTCGAGTCTAAGATACTGTAACGGATTAACTCAACTTACTGCCCATCGCAAAAAAATGTCGCCAGTATCTTGAGGAATGCAGAAGGAGTGTAATGAGCCGTCAGTTGTTTCTCCAACACAAAATAACCTATTATACTGAATTCTGCCAATTATGGAAACGAATAAGAGGTGTTACATCACATGCATCCTAACGAAATCATCAGACTTTACAAACGTGTGAATGGGTACATCCTCATCTTTGAACGATATCCTCTTTAGAGAACACAGCTTCATTGTAGCCTGGGATGAAAACGTAAGGACGAAAGCAATTTCGCATGATGTGTCACTGTCAAGTAATATAGTTCGATGAAACTTGGACCATATAAGGAAAGAACTGCTACAGTACAGAACAATACAGTACAGAAGGTAACTAAAAGAAATACGCAATGACACGAACATACTTGACACTTTTACTCAAAGAAAATCGGATGCACAAAATTACCGGCCACTTTCACTGACATCGATTTGTTGTAGAATCATGGAACATATTCTGTGTTCATACATAATGACCTTTCTAGACTCTGAGAAGCTCATCTGCAGAAACCAGCACGGTTCTGGGAAACAGTGGTCATGCGAGACACAGCTGGCCCTCTTTGTGCATGATATACAACAGGCTCTAGATACCGACTCCAGGGTGATGCCATATTTCTCGACTTGCGGAAGGCGTTCGACTCAGTTCCGCACTGTCGCTTGCTGCAAAAAGTGCGCGCTTACGGCCTACCCAATGACAAATGCGGTTGGATAGATATTTTTCTAACAGACAGGGAGCAGTATGTCGTCCTTAACGGGGTGACTTCAACAGAAACAAGCGTAACTTCAGGTGTGTCCTAGGGCAGTGTAATAGGTCCGCTGCTTTTTACGATTTACATAAACGATCTAGTTGATGGTTTTGACAGCGGCATTAGACTGTTTGCCGATAATGCTGTAGGCTGCTGGAAAGTAGTATCACACGAAAGTTTTGAACAAATCAATAAGGATTTGCAGAAAATAAATGCGTGGTGTAATGACTGGCAGCTATCTCTCAATATTAGTAAGTGTAACCTTCTGAGTATAACAAGGCGAAAATCTTCATTAATGTACGAGGATAAAATAAATGCCCAGTCTTTGGAAGCGGTAACATCCGTCAAGTATCTGGGTGTGACTATTCGAAAGGATCTCAAATGGCATGATCAGATTACACAAGTAACGGGCTAGGCGAACACTAGATTGCGGTTTATTGGTAGAATCCTGAAGGGATGCAGTCCTTCAACAAAGGAATTAGCTTACAAGACGTTGGTTCGTCCAGTCTTGGAGTATTGTTCGTCTGTATGCGACCCTTACCAGTTGGGTCTGATTCAAGAGACTGAGAAGGTCCAAAGAAGAGCGGCAAGATTCTTTGCTGGTACCTTTGGCCATCGCGAGAGCGTTGCAAATCTCATAGAAAGTTTGAAGTGGGACACACTTGCAGATAGATGGCGCGCTAAGCGGAAGGGGCTGCTCACTAAATTCCGAAATCCGATCTTAGCCGAGGATGTAGAGCACGTATTATTACCACCAACTTTCAAATCGCACAATGATCACCATTCATAGATAAGGGATATTAGAGCTCGTACTGAGGCGTTCAGACAGTTTTTCCCTCGCGCGATCCGCGAGTGGAACAGACGGTGGGAAATATATCTGGCGCGAATTGTGCCCTCCGCCACACACCGCTTGATGGCTAGCGGAGTCTATATGTAGATACCTCCCAACAACGATCAAATTCGGCGATGCTGGATGTAGCCTTATATGCCTAGTCGTTGGTATACGTAATGCACCAAGGAATGTTGTCGAACATAAATATTTTGACGGTCTAGGTGTTACTGCATCGGAAAGTAAAATGTTACATTGGCTTACTGACCAGCAAATCTTTGAATGGGGTCACTCACACGTAAACATTCTTGTGACGCTGTACCCCTTCCCCATGCGCGTCTTTGCAGGTGTGCATTCGGCCCTGACTTCACTCTCGTGGATGACAATGCGCGACCTATCAAACGGCGCATACGGAAGAGCTCTGGGAACGAAAGGATATTCGGCGAATGAAGTAGCGTTTCCGTTAACCCAAACAATATCATCGAACATGTGTGTGTTGCATTGAAGAGACGTATTGCAACATGTCCAGAAGCTGTCAACCGCGCTGGTGGAAGAATGGAATGCCTTACCTCGAGGACTCCTTACCGGCCTTTTGTTCAGAGTGGTAGAACATTGCCGAGTATGTATTGCCTTCCGTGGTAATTACAGACTCTATTAGGAATTTCATCACGCCGTTTGTAATGTCCAGGGAGCGATCATGAATAGCGATGATTAATGCACTCAAGTAAAAGTGTGATTTCTGTATGTGTCATTGCGTATTACTTTCAGTTATTTGTTATACTGTAGTAGTCTTTTATATGCATAGTCCAAGTTTGATCGAGCCGTGGCCGGCCGAAGTGGCCGTGCGGTTAAAGGCGCGGCAGTCTGGAACCGCAAGACCGCTACGGTCGCAGGTTCGAATCCTGCCTCGGGCATGGATGTTTGTGATGTCCTTAGGTTAGTTAGGTTTAACTAGTTCTAAGTTCTAGGGGACTAATGACCTCAGCAGTTGAGTCCCATAGTGCTCAGAGCCATTTGAACCATTTTTTTGATCGAGCTGTGACACAGCAAGCGAAAGTTAATTTCGACCTAATTTTTGCACACAAGCGTATAATGATCACTACCACAAAACGGTAAGATGGTATGCTCGCCTGAAATATTAGAGACAGCTAGGAATGCGTGCTTCAGATCTAAATATATCCTTTGGTAGGAAACAATGTGAAAGTAGGATAGTTTTCATCGGTCAGCAGTCCAACTTTACCCATCTTACACCACTGAAAACTACTCCTCGCATTCACATGGCCCAGAGAAGTTTTTGAAGTTGCAGCTCTATTACAAAACTTTGTCTAGGCAGATCTCGTCGCACTATTTTCGTTGACATTGTGTCCTATAATTACATTCAAGTCAGTGCTCACTTCCGTTATTAGGTTCTCTTAATAACAGGCAACAAATTTCGTTGACATCCTTCTATTCGCGTGAGTAAGTTTAGTTTTTCTTTCAAGATTGTTTCTAGTAATCAAAAATATTGATGAATTGTGAATTCTGTATGATGTCATGATACAAGATACAGTATACACATACTTCCAATTGTACTGTTGTCACAGACTGACGTAACAAACGGAAAGCAAAAGGCTGTCGTCATTGGGTGTCTGTAAGAGTCGTCATGATGGTAGTTCAGCTGAATACCACAACTATCAAAGACCCATTAGCGATCTCCGCTTCTTGTTTCAGAAATTTATACGTAAATGTGTCCACGCTTTTAATAACTTTCCACTTAACCAAGACTTTATTAGACGCAATCTCATACAGACGTTTGCTAGGATCATATCATCATCGCCCATTTCCATTATGCATCTCCGCTTGATCAAAAAGCATTACAGTTTACGTTTCCTCATGCATAATTGCTGTTCACTCTCACACAGAACTTTCAGTAATTTATTCTCTTATCTCTCTCTGCACTTTATTTAATTACTCTCTTAAAGAAAATACACTCCTGGAAATTGAAATAAGAACACCGTGAATTCATTGTCCCAGGAAGGGGAAACTTTATTGACACATTCCTGGGGTCAGATACATCACATGATCACACTGACAGACCCACAGGCACATAGACACAGGCAACAGAGCATGCACAATGTCGGCACTAGTACAGTGTATATCCACCTTTCACAGCAATGCAGGCTGCTATTCTCCCATGGAGACGATCGTAGAGATGCTGGATGTAGTCCTGTGGAACGGCTTGCCATGCCATTTCCACCTGGCGCCTCAGTTGGACCAGCGTTTGTGCTGGACGTGCAGACCGCGTGAGACGACGCTTCATCCAGTCCCAAACATGCTCAATGGGGGACAGATCCGGAGATCTTGCTGGCCAGGGTAGTTGACTTAGACCTTCCAGAGCACGTTGGGTGGCACGGGATACATGCGGACGTGCATTGTCCTGTTGGAACAGCAAGTTCCCTTGCCGGTCTAGGAATGGTAGAACGATGGGTTCGATGACGGTTTGGATGTACCGTGCACTATTCAGTGTCCCCTCGACGATCACCAGTGGTGTACGGCCAGTGTAGGAGATCGCTCCCCACACCATGATGCCGGGTGTTGGCCCTGTGTGCCTCGGTCGTATGCAGTGCTGATTGTGGCGCTCACCTGCACGGCGCCAAACACGCATACGACCATCATTGGCACCAAGGCAGAAGCGACTCTCATCGCTGAAGACGACACGTCTCCATTCGTCCCTCCATTCACGCCTGTCGCGACACCACTGGAGGCGGGCTGCACGATGTTGGGGCGTGAGCGGAAGACGGCCTAACGGTGTGCGGGACCGTAGCCCAGCTTCATGGAGACGGTTGCGAATGGTCCTCGCCGATACCCCAGGAGCAAAGTGTCCCTAATTTGCTGGGAAGTGGCGGTGCGGTCCCCTACGGCACTGCGTAGGATCCTACGGTCTTGGCGTGCATCCGTGCGTCGCTGCGGTCCGGTCCCAGGTCGACGGGCACGTGCACCTTCCGCCGACCACTGGCGACAACATCGATGTACTGTGGAGACCTCACGCCCCACGTGTTGAGCAATTCGGCGGTACGTCCACCCGGCCTCCCGCATGCCCACTATACGCCCTCGCTCAAAGTCCGTCAACTGCACATACGGTTCACGTCCACGCTGTCGTGGCATGCTACCAGTGTTAAAGACTGCGATGGAGCTCCGTATGCCACGGCAAACTGGCTGACACTGACGGCGGCGGTGCACAAATGCTGCGCAGCTAGCGCCATTCGACGGCCAACACCGCGGTTCCTGGTGTGTCCGCTGTGCCGTGCGTGTGATCATTGCTTGTACAGCCCTCTCGCAGTGTCCGGAGCAAGTATGGTGGGTCTGACACACCGGTGTCAATGTGTTCTTTTTTCCATTTCCAGGAGTGTATAAGGTGAAAGGCCCTAATCTCGAAGGGTCAGAAATGGCCATTATCTACATCTACATTTACATCTACATACATAATCCGCAAGCCACCGTACGGTGCGTGGAGGAAAGCACCGTGTACCCTTGCTTGTCATTTCCTTTTCTGTTCCACTCGCAAATGGAGCGAGGGAAAACAGCCTGTCTCTATGCCTCCGTATGAGCCCTAATTTCTCGTATTTTATCTTCGTGGTCCTTACGTGCAATATATGTCGGCGGCAGTAGAACCGTTCGGCAGTCAGTTTCAAATGCTCGTTCTCTAAATTTTCTCAGTTTGTGTTACCGAAGCGTCTCCATAACACGTGTTATTCGAACCTACCGGTAACAAATCTAGAAGCCAGCCTACGAGTTGCTTCGATGTCTTCCTACAATCAGACCTGTTACGGATCACAAGCACTCGAGTAGTACTCAAGAATAGGTCGTAACAGCGTCCAATATGCGGTTTCCTTTATAGGTGAACCACTCTTTCCTAAATTTCTGCCAATAAATCGAAGTCGATCATTCACCTTCCCTACTACAACCCTTACATGCTCGTTCCACCTCATATCGCTTTGCAACTTTATGCTCAGATATTCAAAACTCTTAACTGCGTCAAGCAGGGTACTAGTAATACTTTATCCGAACATTACAGGTTTGACCTTCCTACTCATCCGCACTAACTTACATTTTTCTAGATTTAGGGCTAGCTGCCGTTCATAACACCGACTGGAAACTTTGTCTAAATCATCTTGTCTCTTCCTACAGTCACTCAGCATCGACATCTTACCGTACACCACGGCATCATAAGCAAACAACCGGAAATTACTGCCCACTCTGTCAGCCATACAGTCAAAAGTTTGTTCCTGATGGCAATAGTGGTGATAGGTCTCGAAATCACAAGGAAAGAACCGGATGGTTAAATCGAAAGAAATTTAATGAACTTCAGAACCCACTGCTAAATCAGACATCAGAAATTATCTCTACCGCCCCGTATGCTCAGAGACTCAGCTTGCGATTTTCTGCCGCTGTCCATTTATTTGAAAGCTCGTTGCTTGAGAACGAACTCGTGAGTTCCCAAGTACAACAACGTACTCACGCCGTTGCCGCTACACACGCAGCCACTATGCACGGCAATTATTGTATACTAATAGAATGACTGAACGGTTCTGTTTGTACATTTATTGATATAGATGTATACTTGGAAGTATGTTTATGTACATTCATGTACGTACCTACAATATACTGTATACATATATAGGGTGATTCACGAAGATATGCAAATATTTTAACATGTTATTCTACAAGTAAAACTAAAGAAAAAACGTCCATACAAACATAGGTCCGCAAATGTTTAGTTATGCAGTTACGGCTAATAAAAGATTTAGCCTGAAATTTAGCAACTTCGCTAATGTGAAACCATCGCAAAACTGTACGAGGTTAAAGTAAAGAACTATTTCCTTTTATTTTGTTGTTATTGGTCTGGTAAATCTAATAAAACATGTCCCAGACGTGACTCTGTAGTAGTTTTCCAGAACATCCAGAGAAGCAAAGATTATTATACAAGTAAATTTGTTTACTTTCCATTAAGAATGTAGAAATGTTTATATCATTGTTGGCAACCGTTAGTGAGTTGTTTCATTCGTTTCCTAACCTTGAAACGAGCTAGTTTTCGGTATTGTTCAGTGAAAGAACATAACAACAACAGTACATTTAAGTGAAATATTTAAGTGAAACCACATAGTAACTGTTGTAGTTTGTAGAGTATTTACGAAATAGGGATGTCTTTCGAATTTGCGACGAAGGAATAAGCCGATATGGTGTTTATTTGTGGCAAATGTGATGGTAATGCTACGGCTGCAGTTAACGAATATCGCGTACGTTATCCAACTCGGATTCCGAATGCACGAACCATTTGTCGAGTATTTTGAATGTTACGGGAAACAGATTCTCCACCTAGCGTGCATAATCAGTATGAGCGCTAGATACGTGAAGATGATGATGAGAATATTATCGATGCTGTTCAACGTAGCCCGAGTACCAGTACACTACTTATCTTTCAACGATTAGGCATTTCATAATCTAGGGTATGGCGTACACTAAAGTACAATAATCTGTATCCTCACCAGGACCAAAAAGTGCATCATTTACATCCAGGAGATCCTGCTCTTCGTTTGGAGTTGTGCAATTGGTTAAATACTAATTGGCAGTTACGCAAACACATTTTATATACTGATCAGGCACTGTTTACTCCAGATGGCATAAATAATTTCCATAACGAGCACGTATGATCTGAAGCAAACGTGCAACAGGGCAACGCAATTTTCAGCAGCGATTTAGCATAAATGTATGGTGTGGTATAATCAACACACACTTTATTGGACCATTCATTTTCCCAGGACGTCTAACTGTCGAGACGTACTTACCGTTTCTTCAAGTAGAAATGCCCCGCTTGCTCGAAGATGTTCCACTTGCTCCGCGGTTGCAAATGTATTTTCAACATCACGGCGCGCCTCCACGTTTCACCGACGCCGTTACTACTCATTTAAATGAACATTTTCCACAGAAATGAATTGGTCGTGGTGCTACACGTCTGTGGCCACCCAGATCGTCCCATTTAATGCCAATGAATTTTTGTGTATGGGCATGGATTAAAGACATAGTTTATGAGCACAAAGCCAATACACGTGAGGAATTACTTGCTCGCCATTATGAATGCAAGAGACGAAATTAAGAACAACTCTATGAAACTGAAACGAGCAACAAAATCTGTTCATACACGTGCATACAGTGGAGATATTTTTGAAAATTTATTGTGAATGTATTGTGAAATTGTATGTTCACTGTACAACTTCCTTAACACTGAGCTTTGTTTTCTCCGGTTTAACCTGAATTCACATGTGCTACGGCATTAATAAAGGCAGATTATCTGACATATTCATACAGTTTCGGTTAACGTTATTACCATCATTTTTCCAAAATTTATTTCTCCACAACTTCTGTTGAAAGCTTTGTGCAGTTGCCTGGAATTTAAAAAACAAATTGGGTCAAGTAGTTAATACATTATAAATTTTACGAAATTACTTCTTTGCTTCTCTGGATACTCTGGAGAACTACTGCAGATAAGTGTCTGGGACATGTTTTATTAGATTCATCAGATCAATAACAACAAAATAAACGGAAATCGTGCTTTACTCTAACCTCGTACAGTTTTGCTATGGCTTCATATTAGCGAAGTTGCTAAATTTCAAGCAAAATCTTTTATCATCCGTAACTCCGTAACTAAATATTTGCGGACCTATGTTTATGTGAACTTTTTTTTTTAGTTTTACTTGTAGAATAACATATTAAAATATTTGCATACCTTAGCGAATCACCCTGTATATATATATATATATATATATATATATATATATATATATATATATATATATGTGTGTGTGTGTGTGTGTGTGTGTGTGTTTGAGTGGTGTATGTATGAATCCATGTGTATGGATATATTTATATATGTGTATAAAACATTTCAAAGACTGCTGTGAATTTATTTTAATATCTAGTGTCTACTATTTCATGTCATGTAGTTACCTTGACTTGCATTTTTGACATGGTATCGAATCTGTGATGACGATACAAGCAGAAAGACGACATCAGGATGAAATACATCCTATAAATGGTGAATTATTATTAGAATAAATTTACAAGGGTATTCGACAAAGTACAGAAATTGTATTAGCCCATAAATGCAAGTGTCATGATCAAAAGATACAGAAAAAACGAGCTTTTTGGTTGCAGTGACGTAACAGTGAAGTTGCTCTGTGGGTTTCGTTTGACACAGCACAAATGTTTTCTTATAGTGGAGGTGGAATAAATAAGAGTATAACCAGTTAGTTTGCAATCGACGAAATTTGTGTTTTTCGTCTGAGGTGTGGACTACAGCATAGAACTTATTCCAGACACGACTCTTCCTCTAAGGAAACACGTTTGCAAACGGGTACATTGGAATAATTAATTTTCGTTTTACACCCTCCACAGTCTCACGAAATACAGCTTTCTAAAGGTCGCCTGATTACGACAATCGATCATTTCATCTTGTCAATGCTACTTTACAACAGCATGGTCATGCACTCAGCTTCCATACTAATTCGCAGCTAACCTTACTCTCCTGCATGCTTCAGTAAGAGCGTATGAGTTGACATGTAGGAAGCGCCAAGATGCCAGTGTTTTCAGATCGTCATACAAGGTGCGACAATAAAATAATGAGACTGATTTTCTTTGCAAGATGTGCCAACCCTGCAGGCTTGTGTAGGCACAATATATTTGACTTTGGTCTATAAGTTGCTTCTACTCAAGCGGCACATCGATGCAACTGCTCAGTCGTGAGTTGTGCTAATACATGTTAATACATGTTTGTGTCTCTCGTCATGGAAATGGATTCGCATAATATTATGCAACGGTATGCCATTTCTTTTTGCGTTAAATTGGGTGGAAACGCGACGATAACTTACTGTAAGCTTCAGAAGGCTTTTGGAGAGTGTCAAGAGCTCAAGTTTTTCGTTGGCATAAAATGTTTAGTGAAGGCAGAACGAATGATGAAGATGAAGACCACAGTGGACGACCATCAACCTCACGGACAGATGTCAACTTGGCCAGGGTGCGTGAACTCGTACGATTTGATCGAAGATTATCCGTGAAAATGATTGCAGAAGAACAGAACATCAATCGAGAAATGGTTCGTCTAATAATAACTGAAGATCTTGGTATGAGAAAGATTTGTGCAAAAATGGTCCCCAAAAATCCCACATCACAACAGCGAGAAACACGGAAAAATGTGGCAGCAGATCTGTTAGAGCAAACCGAAATCAAACTAGAATGTTGAGCCGTGTTATCACGGTGATGAAAGTTGGTTTTTTCAGAACGATCCAGAGACAAAACGCCAAAGTTCGCAATTGTGCTCAAAGGGATCACCCAGACCAAAAAAAGCTCGCATGTCAAAGTCAAAAGTGAAATGCATGCTTGTGTGCTTCTTTGATTCCTAGAGAATTGTTCATAAAGAGTGGGTGCCTCCTGGAGAAACAGTTAACCAATATTAGTACAAAGAAATTTTAGAAAGACTTCGCAAAAGAGTTCTTCGTGTCCGTGCCAGCATTGCTGATAATTAGATTCTGCATTACGATAATGCGCCATCCCATACTGCTCTGTCACTACAGCAATTTTTAACCTCAAAACAAAATTCAGAACTACCACAGCCAACTTATTCACCAGATATCGCTCCATGCGATTTTTTTTTCTATTTCCAAGAGTCAAAACGGCGGTCAAGAGACACCATTTTCAAACAACACAAGATGTCCAAAAAACTGTGACGCGGGTCTTGGAGGATATTACAGAAGTCGCTTTCCAGAAATGTTACCATCAATGGCAGAAGCGCAAGAAAAAGTGTGTGCATTCAGAAGGGAACTACTTTGAAGGAGGCAACTAATCTTGACTAAAACGATAAGCAACATTTTTTTCGCATCAGTCTCATTACTTTATTGTCGCACCGCATACTCTGTGTAACTACAGCAGGAAGGACGTGGGTTGGTATAGCATTGGCGTATCAGCAACGGCTTGATTTGTAAAATATACGACCCACAACATTAGACTCTTATTAGCTAATTTTATGATCTCTATGCTACGCGTAGATTCATCCGGCTGCCTGTCCCATGGCACACTTTACGCCTGCCGCAACTCACCTTGTGTCCGTCCGGACCATTGAGCACCAGCTCGCCTGGGCAGGAGTCTGGGTCACGGATCAGCTGCGTACCTCCAGTGGCGTCTCTCTCCAGCAACGCCGTCCCATTGACCATGTTGACGATGGCCACCGAGATGTTGACGCGCGTTGCGTAGCTGATGGCCAGACCCGACAAGTTCAGCAGCAGGATGGTGTAGCGCGTCTTCCAGAAGCCTGCGACGTGAACCAAATGGTCTTCATCATGGTCTCAGCTGAGTTAGTTAGTATATTAGTTAGTTAGTAGCATGTTCCATGGAGCATCTGTACAATTCTCCTATCGATATAATGAGGAATGAGATAGTTCACAGGATATTTATACATGATTGTTGTTAACATTAATGAACGTATTATTTTATGGCCCGCTCGTTCAACTATACAGTACTTAGCAACTAGGACGTTTTTTAAAATAAAAAATCGTCCATGAAGGAGTTGCCCATGATGAAATATTTTAGGTTAGATTTAAATCTCGCCTTGTTACCTGTTAGACATTTTATGTTAATGGGCAAATCAAAAATTTTTGCTGCTGTGTAATGAACTTCTGTTTGAACCACTGCCAGCTTCAGTAATTAGTAATAAAGGTAATTTTTTCCTGTAGTGTTGCAGTATGGACATCGCCATTCTTTTCAAATTGTGATGAATAATTTAAGAGCAATGTCATTATGGAACGTACAGGGTGATCCAGCTGCCCCTTACGATTAATTTTGTGCAAAACACACTATAGCTGCACCAGAAACGTTACCCACACAGGCGGCAGTCACGTAAATGATATAAGCTCCTTCTTAGAGCTTTAGGAGACTGTTAGCAAATGGAATCATAGTGTAAAAAGTAAAAGTGAGGATTGGCTACAAACTACACGGTATTTTTTTACCAAAATATACCTTACCTCTGCCATACTTATCCAAGGGTCTCCTGCCTTTCTTTGTATAATTCATGGTGTAGGCAAATAGGTTTTGTATGTCACTTTAAATTTATTCGATTTAGAGTATTTCATTTTTCGTAAAAGGTTCAAAGGTTATATACTGGGGAGTTGGTACTCCACGCTTACCATTTTGATATTTACTGTTAATTTCGTTGAGTCCGATGTTGAAACACACATTATAAGGCAACGGTTCTGAACCATTTACGAAAGGTAAAGGTATTTGCCGTTCATAGTTTGCAAAGTGGTAGTATGAACCAAAAGAAGAAAAAAAATTGTCCGATAAACAGCGGCTCTAAAGTGTATACCTTACGGGCTATGAGTACCTCTAGATCTTCGCCCCTGAGAAACACATCTCTTCTACTCAACAACTGCTCACAGTTCTTAAGGTAAGGAATTTGGATCATTGGACCACATGTTTACTAGACACTTTTTTTTGTTTTGGCGTCCGCCTGCTTAGCCGGATGGTAACGTGCTTGCCTCCCATGCAGTGCGCCCGGGTTCGATTCCCAGCCGGATTGGAGATTTTCTCCGCTCTTGGACTGAGCGTTGTGCTATCCTCATAATCATTTCATCCTTATCATCGGAACGTGGATCGCCCAATGTGACGTCGACTGCAATAAGGTTCGCACTCGGCGGCCGAACTTCCCCAGATGGGGCCTCCCGGTCATTAATGCCATACGCTCATTTCATTTCTTGTTTTGGTCCATACTACCTCCTCCCAACAAATAGAAACCAAAGAGCTCGCCGTAGAAGAGATTTTTTCACAGTATCAACGATTAAGAAGTGCACATAGTTCTTAAGATACGCATTTCAGAGCGCTTGTTTACTAGACTTTCTTTCCTCGAACGATCGTTCCTGTCATATCCCTGAATAATGAAGATTCCTACTGGGGCACGCAGTAAGTAGAACCTGCGAATGGCAAAAAAGTTAGTGTCCAGACACTCATTGATGACACAGAAACTGATATGACTGTAGCGAAGCAAAAGAAAAAATAAATAAATAAAACGCGGAACTCCATTTTCATATATTCTTGTAGAAAGGAGGATCTTGAGGTCTCAGGGCGTGATGGAGTCCCTGTCAGATTGTGTTCAGAGGTTGCAGCCGACCTAGCCCCTCCCTTAACCATAATACATCGTAGATCACTACAACAAAGGCACAGCTCACACCCATCTTCGTTCAATATCATTAACATGCGCCTGTCTCAGACTCTTAGAACATATTCCGAGCTCAAACGTAATGAGATATCCATAATAGTATAACCTTATCGACGGCATTAATTAAGAATTGCGTAAACAGCGATCACGTGAAAACTAAATCACGCTTTTCGCGTAAGAGATCATGAAAGCCATTCAAA
Organism: Schistocerca serialis cubense; assembly: GCF_023864345.2. NCBI lineage: Eukaryota > Metazoa > Arthropoda > Insecta > Orthoptera > Acrididae > Schistocerca > Schistocerca serialis. The sequence goes on along the minus strand of NC_064641.1, from coordinate 661,197,582 downwards.
CGGCATTCAGGGGGGTGTAGTATTTACTGATTGCTGAAAAGCATTGGACTCTGCACTACACCAACGATTATTAACGAAGGTACCAGCATATGAGGTATCAATTTGTGTCTGGAATGAGGATTTTATGGTGGGAAATCATCGATAGATGAAGTAGACACAGAGGCATTTAAGCAACCATGCATCAAGTTTCCCATATGCGAATGGGGTAGGAAGGAAAACTAACACGTGTTTCGATGGGAATTACTCTTTGCCATGTACTTATCATTGGTTTGCGGACTATGTCATACCTTTGGTTGCAGACGAGACGCTGTCATTTCGCGCTACGTTAAAGCTATTAACCGGATCTATATTACACAATAAATAAATGTATTCCGCTTCAGAATACAGAAATTTCACGATTCCAGTCGGGTTACTACTTAAATGTGAAAATTTAGTAACAAGATAAATCACACATTCAAGTTTTAATTTGTTTACGATAAAAACGGGGCAACTTTCGTCTTGATTTTTTTTGTTTACATTTCTATTACGCGAAAAATTCTAAGTGCGAAGTACTTTGCGTTTATACACAGAAATTAAGGCGAGTTTGATTCCGATAAGTTTATATAAGGTTATTCAGCGTTAGAAGAAACAACCGGTGTGCTTCATTTGTTTGCGTATTTCCTCGTGTGTGAAGTACTGCTCTCAGAAAAGTCATTTATAATTGTTACAGTGTATACGTATCCGCAATAAGAAACGTTCGAACATTCTTACAAATCTGAATAATTACACACAACATAACATAAAAAGAGAGAAAATGACAGTGTGTGGGGATTTTAATATTAATTTTATGAAATATTCAAATAAAATTAGAGTTTGGCAATGTTACTTAACACGTTCAGCAAGTAATGTTAATATTACCATGAGATTACTCTAACAAACAAAATTTTTGCTTGGGAACATGTAAAGGTGATATGAATGTTTATCCAGCAGTGAATGACCTCTGTGACCATATGCACAAGTAGCAATGCCAAACAACTTACCTGATCACAGTTAGAGCAATTAATATACAGACAACACACAGCTTTAAGGTAGTAATACAGGAAACAGACTGGAGGGATGTGAACCAGATGTAGAAGTATGAAACCGGAATTTGGTTGCAATAATTACACGTCTGTTTGAAACTAATAAACAACATTTTATACAAAATAATCTCCGTTACTATTTATACATTTCTCCCACATCTCCGGCAGGCTATGAGTGGCCAAGGCAAAAAAAAAAAAAAAAGTTCTTTCGAAGCGCACCAGTAAGCGAGCCATTCTCGTGCATTTTCATACGAATTGAAGCATTGTTCAGCGACAGCGTGTCCCAGTGATGCAAACAGACGGTAATCGGACGGAGTCAAATCTGGAGAATAAGCCGCATTTCCTAGTATTTCCCAACTGAACGCCTCGATCGCTTCCCAACCCGTTTTGTTGTATGTGATGGAGCGTTATCATGGAGCAATATGACTTTGTGTTGCCTTCCATATTCCGGTCGTTTTTCACCTTCGACCATAGATATTGGTAGACTGGTCATGACGTATATTTCGTGGCACCAACATCTCTACTGCTATACCACGTGACTATTGGCAAAACAATGGTGGTATCCTGTTGTGCTTATGGTTGTACCGAGCGTTTTGTGAAGGGAAGTAACGTTAAATTTCACGTGTAAGTATTATTGGTATAATTTAGCGGCATTTCTTGAATACTGATAAACTATTGTGTGTATCATATCCTTACCCAGAACGCCACACTTACGTAAATTGGCGGTTTGAAGTGCTGTGTGTGTTTCCAGGCGCACATTGCAATCGTATATATTTCTTGAAATGGTAAGCTACAAAGCTGCTTTTTCTCTTTCGTATAGGTTTCCAAAGGATGAAGGGCACAGGCAGATGTGGATACAGGCAGTGAAACGAAAAGATTTCAAGCCTACTGTGCACTCACGCATCTGTTCGAAGCACTATGAACAAAGATGATGTGACTTACCAAACTAAAGCGCTGGCATGTCGATAGACACACAAACATACACACAAAATTCAAGCTTTCGCAACCAACGGTTGCTTCGTCACAAAAGAGAGGAAAAGAGGAAAGGATGTGGGTTTTAAGGGAGAGGGTAAGGAGTCATTCCAATCCCGGGAGCGGAAAGACTTACCTTAGGGGGGAAAAAAGGACAGAAAGGACTGGTATACACACACACACACACACACACACACACACACACACACATATCCATCCGCACATACACAGACACATATATATATATATATATATATATATATATAGGGTTTAGTTTTATTTTGTAAATCCCAGTTACAAAACATACGAAATATATATATAGGGTTTAGTTTTATTTTGTACTTCCCGGTTACAAAACATACGAATATCAGAAACAAATACTGAATACCATTTGCAAAAAGGTAGTTGTATGGCCTATGTTACTTTCCAGATAATAAGCTGTAATGTATGGGATAAATAATATGCTGCTACAAAAATCTTTGGTCATTTACCAAAAAGCATTAAAAGCCTGACAGACGGCCAACCAGCATTTAAAATCAAACTAAAAGAATCTATGAATGACAGCTCCTACTCAGTAGACGATTTTTTAGGTATAAATAAGTGATTGGAAGAATTGTCATGTAATGATAGGTCTGCCTTTCATTAAACTGACACATCATTGCGAAGTATCGTATTCATGATCTGTGGACAAGTATTCATGTAAGTAGGTACTGATTTTGTAGATATTTTATTTGATACATCTACGAAACAAACTGTTTAAACCAAAAAAGAGCTTTCAAATGAAACTGCTTTACGTTTTGTGGGTGAACGACACAATTGAGTTCGTTACATTCGATGTGAACACGTGTGTTTACGTTACAGGTTTCGTTGTTTATGCCGATTTATGAAGTCTATAACACTTTCTACAACCAAGGCACTAAAACACACACACGCAATATTTACATTTTATGCAGTGCATAACACGTATTGTTAGTAGAGAATGCATCTCATAATTGGTAACACTGAAATATTCGCGGCGAATATATTGCCGAACATCGAAAGTGTTTCAGCAGTTCACAAAGTTCATTGTGAAGTAATGGCTGTAAAACTAAATTTGCACAGTGGTCACACAATAATTTATCACTTCTAGCTGTGTTTACATAAGCTAGATTTAATGTGGTGAAGTTAGCACGAAATCCACTGAGAAATACTGGAAGTGAAATCAGGAATCAGAATGCTGCCTTGAACTCCCGCCGACGTTCTGCCAACAGTCACGTGATTCTATGTTGCAGCCACGCCAGATGTATAGCCGCTGCACTGCTTGCCCAGTCTATTAGTATCTATGGTCGAAGTTTTTCACGTAATGCTCGATTTAAATCGATCATTTGCTGTTGGTAGCGATCGGTGTTAACGGTTTCACCAGGTTTTAGCAGCTCAGAATAGATGACACCCTTGTGATCCCACCAATCACAGAACACTGTCTTCTTTCCAAAGCGATTTGGTCTTCCCAGTGGATGTCGATGGTTTGTCTGGATTGACCCATAATATACGACGCTTAGAATTCTCAAAATCATCACCTGTCACTATTTGTTGGAGAAACAACTTTCTTTTGTTTCTGGCGAGCAGCATTTCACAAGTGGTCTTTCGGTCTGCTTGTTGTCTTTCATTCAGTTCACGCGGAACCTGTTTTCCAACTTTCTGCACCTCTCACACAGCTTTTAACCTAAGAGAAACGGCTTTCTGCGTCACATTCAATTGTTTCGCGAGTTCCTGTTGGGTTTGAGTATCATCTTCATCCTATAACGCCTGAAACTCGTTGTCTTCGAACTTTTTCGGTGGTTTCCAACGCTCGTAGTTTCTCGCATCAAAATCAACACTTTTGAATTTTTTTAATCACTCGAAACACCGTGTTTTCCCAAGAGCATGTCGGTCGAAAGCTTCGACAAGCATTCGATGCTATTCTGCAGAAGTTTTCTTGAAATGATAACAGAAAACCAACGCTGTCCGCTAACCGTAGTTCGTAGGCATGAAACTCGACATGTTTACGGGTTTGAAACAGGTACGGATGTTGTGTGTTGACATTCGTCGTCAGCCGTTACAGGAAGGAGATGGCGCTGCAGGCGCGGTCTCATGGGCTTTACAATAGCTGCTAGCACCATCTACAGGGAAATTCCGGTTTCATACTTCTTCACCTGGTATAATGTGGAAGTTGTCAGTTCTAAATTTAGTGTATATTTATCGCTCAGTCTTTAACAGCAGCTTTCACAATAAAGAATAAAGTATGGTAGTACTAAAACATAAGAATGCTCTAAATTACAAATTCAAACAAAATATTATGTGCAAGGAATAAACTGTTTGGTTAAGACAAACAGAGAAATTGGACTGCTCACAAATTACAAGAAATACTGTTTTATCTTAAGGAAAGTGTTTAAAACATCTTTCTATAATATCTGAAATGAATAATTTATGTAACAAAATTAAATATACATGTGTAATTATTAAAAGAGAATTTTGTTATTTAAAAAACAGCCAAATAATAAACGACAGCAGTCAGGTAGCCAATACATTTAACAATTCCTTCCTTGAAGTGGCTTAGAATCTTGCCAATGACACTAGGGGCTTGGGCAATGATACAAAACGCAAGGAACAATGTACGTAAATACAGGCAAGCTACAATAACTCCAAGCTCTTCCAAAGAAATACGGAATGTAATGAACTCCCTCAAAATAAAATATCGTTACGGAATTGATATTATCTCGTGTAAAGTACTAAAATCTTGTTCTTTATATAGTCATCATCGTCAGCTAGTTCAGTCACTTGCTGATACGGTCTCTTCGAGCCGGGGTGTAACATAGGATGGCGCCAGGTTCTTCCATTTCTGTCGATTTTGAGCTTACAGTTGCCAGCTGAATCCAGCTGCCCTTCGCAAGTCTCTGCCCATTTGTCCAGAGATATTCCAGTCTTTCTTTTTGGTAAATTGGAAAAAATGGCCAGCCCAGCGCCATTTCAAGGAATCTGCTCTTTCCATTATGTCACTGATTTTAGTTGCGCGTCTAATGTTTACTAATTCCTTTCTGTCTTTCCATGTGTAACCCAACATATGTCCTTCCATGCCTCTTTGAGCTACTATGACTTTTCTGGCACTGAACTCATTTAATATCCATGTCTCACAGTCGTAAGCTCTTACTGGTAACAGACATGGACGAAAAACCCTTTGCTTCAGCTCAGCCGACATCTTAGACCTAAGAACTGAAGAGCTCCCGTGAGTTTGCCAGCCAATATCGAAATAGTTCTGGTTTTAAGATTCCTTTCATGTTTACAAGCTGACGGAAACAGACATATTCTGTGACCCTTTTCAATTGTTACTGCCAACACATTTATTTTTCTCGGTTGTCCATTCGCTCATATGCTCTTGGTTTTGTCATAGTTCATTTTGACACCAAATTCAGAGCAGACTACTGCAAGTTCGCCAACTAGTATTCGCTATACTGCATACAAACAGAACAATATCTTCAGCAAATATCAGGTTTTTAAATATTTCCCAGAACTTGGATGCCCTTTGTTTTTCAATTAAATTTAGATACTGCTTCTTCTAGGACTGACAAAAATAGTTTTGGAAATACGGAGTCACCTTGTGCTAAGCGCTCTTCAATGGGAAACTCTACATCTACGTTCACACCTACATGGCTACTCTGCAAATCACATCTGCCAGAGAGTTCGTCGCACGATCTTCACACTAATTCTCTACTATTACAATCTCGAACAGCGTGCGGAAAAAAGGAACATCTATATCTTTCCGTGCGAACTCTGATTTCGCTTAATTTATTATGATGATCTTTTCTCCCTAAGTAGCTCGGCGTCAACAAAATGTTTTCGCATTAGGAGGAGAAAGTTGGTGATTGAAATTTCGTGAGAAGATCCTGCAGAACGGCCTTTGTTTTGATGATTTCCACCCCAAATCCTGAATTATGTCCGTGACACTATCTCTCTATGAACTCCGTTAGCACTATCTGGTAAGGATCCCACACTGCGCAGCAGTACTCCAAACGAGGACGGCCAAATGTAGTGTAGGCAGCCTCTTTAGTAGATGTGTTGCACCTTCTAAGTGTTCTACCAATAGAACCAGTCTTTCGTTCGCCTTCCCCACCACATTTTCTGTGTGTTATTTTCAGTTTAAGTTGTTCGTAATTGTAATTCCTGCGAATTTAGATGAATGTACGGCGTTTAGGTTTGATTGATTTACCGTGTAACCGAATTTTAACGGATTACTTTTAGCACTCATTTGGATAACCTCACATTTTTCTTTATTTGGTGTCAGTTGCCAATTTCCACACCGTACAGATATCTTACCTAAATAGTTTTGCAATTGGTTTTGATCTTCTGATGACTTTATTAGACATAAACGACAACATCATCTGCAAACATCATATGATGGCTGCTCAAATTGTCTCCTAAATCATTTATGTAGATAAGAAGCCGCAGAGGACCTATAACGCTACCATGGGGAACGACAGAATGCACTTCTGTTTCACTCGATGACTTTCCGTCATTTACTACGAACTGTGACCTCTCTGACAGAAAATCACGAATCTAGTCGCATAACTAAGACGATATTCCATAAGCACGCAAATTGATTACAGACCGCTTGTGGGGTACGATGTCAAAAGCATTCTGGAAATCTAGAAATATGAAATCAACATGAAATCCCTTGTCGATAGCACTCAACGGTTCATGTGCAAAGAGCTAACAAATGTTTTCCAAATCCGTGCTTTGTACCGGTGGGCCGTCCTCTTCGAGGTAATTCATAACCTTCGAACACAATATATCTTCCAAAATCCTGCTGCTTTTCGAAGTTAGTGATATGGGGCTGTAATTTAGTGGATTATTCCTATTGCGTTTCTTGAATATTGGCGTGACCTGTGCAACATTCCAGTCTTTGGATACGGATCTTTCGTCGAGCGATCGGTTGTATATAACTGTTGTATATGGAACTATTACATCAACATAGTTTGAAAGGAACCTAATTGGTATACAGTCTGGACCGTAAGAATTGCTTTTATTAAGTGATTAAGTTGTTTCACTTCTCAAGTTGGTAGCTGTTCTTGATTACTTTGAAAGGGACCTCATTGGTATACAGTCTAGACCGAAAGAGTTGCTTTTATTAAGTGATTAAATTGTTTCACTACTAATGTTGGCAGCTATTCTTGATTCGAAGTCTGGAATATTTATTTCGTCTTCTTTGGTGAAGAAATTTAGGAAGGCTGTCTTTCGTAACTCTCATAGAGTAAATATCTCTGGAGTGAGCATTGTGTTCTGCGCATGTTGTCAACATTAAACCGGGACTGTCACATGTTTTAGGGACTTCGCTGTGCGTGTGTGCTTTCTGCAGCGTTTGAAGTTTGTAATATCAAGAGTTTTTGTTGTGTTTCACCGTTTGTTGGTAGTGTAATAGCGATGGTGAATTATTGTTGTTGCTACGGATGCAAAGAAAAATATGTGAATGGCGGGATAGTAACTTTTCATGGGTACATACCATGTAGCTCTAATTATAGTTATCACATTAGTAAGAGACGCTGTACATGTTTAAAAATTTCGAGACGCATTATAATTAAGGCTTGATTCTGTAGACCTATTTTTCTTCGATTTTATGACTATATAATAGATATTACGACTCGCACAAAAAATTACAAACAATGGCTTCCTCTCGTAAATTTGCTAGTGGAACAGGAACGGGAATGGTTAGTTGTTTCAGCAAATACTATCCTCCATGCATTTATCAGTGACTTGTCGATTATGTATATAGATTACTCAGTCTACTCTTTATTTAATAAACTGGGAGCAAGTACGTAAAATGCGTTAAATAAATACTTCAAAGTATTACCAATAAGAAAAATTGTGCTTTAGGTCGCAAAAACGAGAAAATAAATACGCAGAAATAGCAGAAAAAAGGATGAATTAGCAGGGATATAATAGCTAATGTGTGACAAATTCGGTGTTTTTCGGACACTTGCAAAAGTACTAGCGTACTGTCAAGTCGTTTTGCAAGACTATCACTGCAAAAATGTACGTCAGGCTCTGTAATACTATAAAGTGCCGTATCATATCGAAAACTATCAAAAATCGAGTGCATCTGAACTGTGACACCTATCGCATAGAAGCGGGATGTAATATCACTTGCCCTTAAAAGTTACGTAGCTGGTTTATTCCCGGTATCAAATAGATACTGCTAAATGTCTGCGCAACATTTATAAATAATCCACGACACGTACGAAAAGAATCCGTATGTACTAGGGATGTAGTGACACTCTAAATATACAGGGCGCCACACGGACAAACACACGACGTCCCAAGATCACGTGACCCGGCTGGCAATGTATGCTGACAACACAAAATCTGTTCTGCGCATGTGAATGCTCACTCCAGAGATATTTACTCTATGATAACTCTGCTTTAGTAACACTATTATCGATAGTATTTCCATTGCCATCGCGCAGAGGAGGCATTGATTGTGTCTTGCCGCTAGCATACTTTTCATACAGCCGGGATCTCTTTGGATTTTCTGCCAAGTTTAGAGACAAAGTTTCGTTGTGAAAACTATTATAAACATATCGCATTGAAGTCCAAGCTAAATTTTGAGCTTCTGTAAAAGATCGTCAATCTTGGGGATATTGCTTTTGTTTAAATTTGGTATGCTTTCCCGTTGTTGTTGCAATAGTGTTTTGACATGCTTTGTGCGCCATGGGGGATCAGCTCTGTCGTTTGTTAATTTATTTGGTATAAATCTCTCAACTTCTGTCGATACTATTTATCTGAATTCAAGTCACATCTGGTCTACACTTGCTGTAACACCTATTTTCGACCTTTTTTGTATCTGTATCAATATTTTTATGTCAATTTGTAGTGTTGCTTGTGTAGAGTTACCGTTACATTACATTGTTAATTTGGAAGGAGTGAATATTCTCTTTCAGGAAGGCGCCAAAGCGAGTTTTTATCTGCTTCTTTGAGTACGTATGTTTTTCCTTTATTTGTAGAGGATTTGGGAGTTGCAATTCATGGAATTCTGCTAGATAAGCTCAAGTATTACGGTATCAGAGATCATGCTGGTAACTGGTTTTCATCCAGTCTATCTAAACAACTGCAGAATGTTGCATTAAGAAACTCCTGGAATCTAAACAATGAAAAAGCCCCTTAAGAATGGGTAGTAATCACGACAGGCGTATCACAAGGATCGATATTGGGTTGATCATGTTCTTGTTATATACCCGGTGAATCGCCTAAAACTTGCACAGCAAATAATGTGTAAATGGAAAGTGGTATTGCTGTGCGGTTTTCACGGAATGGATTGTTAGTCAGAGGTTCGTACTGTTCGGCGACAAACAGATTGTAATAATACGTAGAAACCGTATTTTTTGTGCAAACACACACTGTTTTCAGTGGAACACTTATTGACATTGCTGTTGTTGTTGTGGTCTTCAGTCCTGAGACTGGTTTGATGCAGCTCTCCATGCTACTCCATCCTGTGCAAGCTTCTTCGTCTCCCAGTACCTACTGCAACCTACATCCTTCTGAATCTGCTTGGTGTATTCATCTCTTGGTCTCCCTCTACGATTTTTACCCTCCACGCTGCCCTCCAATACTAAATTGGTGATCCCTTGATGCCTCAGAACATGTCCTACCATCCGATCCCTTATTCTAGTCAAGTTGTGCCACAAACTTCTCTTCTCCCCAATCCTATTCAACACCTCCTCATTAGTTATGTGATCTACCCATCTAATCATCAGCATTATTCACTAAAAGTGGGATAAATTGGAATGTCAATGGTGTTTGTTGCAGGATTGTAGTGCAAGTCATTTACGAGATATCGTATTTTGAAAAGTTCCCACGACGAAACTAGTACAGTATCTATGGTAGCACAAACTAGAGAACAATACAAGTGCACAACCTAGTTAAGTGGATTCCGATCAGTAACGAGATAATTAGCCATCACAGTTTGTGTTCAAAACGACCAACGACAGCGGCAATACTCGCTTCCAATCTGGTATGGAACGACTGCTGCACACGTGCCAGCATTTCAGTGGAGATGTCCGAGCAGGCTGCAGTAATAGGTCGTTGCGTATCGTTGGGTGCAGTTGGTATGTTCTTGTAGACAGCGTCATCAAGCTTAACCCACAGAAAAAAGTCTACGGGAGTCAAATCAGGGCAACTGACAGACCAAGTTATAAGTCCTCTGCGTCCAGTCCAACGATTTGTAAACAGTTTATGAAGACATGCAGTAGTATTACGGTATATTGATAATTTTTACTTATGGACCGTCTGACAGCAACTGAATAAAACACAATTTTAGTGCCATACGCGTTTCGCCTTTATTTTCTGCAAGGCATCATCAGTGGCCTGGAATATGTACATATGTTAGCTATTTTATTTACATTTTTGTCACTGTGACTATAGGTTATAAACAGTTCTGGTGGTTGGTATTTCCTATGTGGTACACAGGCTCAATCAAAAAATAAAAACACAAATAAAAAAATAAACACAACATTTCCACAATACAAAAGAACTCACAAGCTGAAAACTTACAAACACACACAATGACAACACCACACAGAAAAGAACCAGATGGTACACCATGACCTACACACATAAACTAACACACAGAGTTGCAAACATCCTAGAGAGACAGGGCTTCAAAATAGCATATAAGCCTGGGCAAACCCTTCAATCACACCTAAGCCAGCCAGCTACCAAGAGGGACAAATTCCAACAATCAGGAACATATAAACTTGAATGTCAAAGTTGTCATGCAGTATACATAGGCATGGCATGCAGGAATTTTGAAACAAGATACAAAGAACATATCAGATGTTGGAAGTACGAAACAAACCATTCCACATTTGCAGAGCATTTAAAACACTACAACCATCATCCTACAAGCATGGAACGAGAAATGAAAATAATGAGAATAAGCAACCATGACAAACATCTTATACAAATGCAAGAAAACTTCCACATCCAGAAAGCCAAAGCAGAAAACAAACATGTGATAAATGAACAAACACACATCAGCACAGGCTCCCTACTACACCAACTGGACACACACACACACACACACACATACACAGCCAAAAAATAATTAAAAAAATATTTATATAACACCAAAATACAGACAGACACACACACACACACACACACACACACACACACACACACATACACACACCACAAAAAATATATATCACACCAAAACACACACACACACACACACACACACACATACAGCACAAAAAAAATTAATATCACACCAAAAAACACTCACACACACACACACACACACACACACACACACACACACACACACATACACAAACGCACACACAAATGCATACACGAACAGACCACAGATACTTCAATAGTTACACACATAAGTTTGGCAATTTATTTATTTATTTAGCGTATGGCTCATAACATCACAGTAAAAATTACAGAAACAACACGATTTAAGAAAAAATCACATATGTATAAAACAGAGCAATAAATAACAGTTTGTGTATAAGAACACCGCCAATTGTAAATTTACACTCACAGAAGAGCAATCATAAGCAGACGTCCAGCTTAGATAATAAATAGTCGATTGCCTCTTGGGTCGCCATTAGGAAATCCCGTGGGTCACCCTCGTATGCCCTTAGTGGGCATTCCTGCACGATGTGTTTGACCGTCTGTCTCTCAGCGCCACAGTCGCAAGCGGCCGAAGGAAGTTGACCCCATCTGTGTAAGGAGTCGGCGCATCTCCCACAGTTGATTCTGATGCGATTAAGAGTTGACCAAACTTTGCGAGGGCAATCAAATCCTTTTGGTTTACTAAAGATGCATGGCATACTGTGGCAGTTTACTGCTGTTCTGCTCTCCCATTCCTCTTTCCATCGGTCATTTATTTTAAAGTTGGTTTGGTGCAGAGCCTGTGCGGTCTTTAGTGGAGGATGCGTAGACCGGAGTCGGTTTCCTTGGATGTCGTGAGTATCTTCATGGATTTTTAATTGAGGGTTGGTCATGATTTTTTGAAATTCTCAAACCAGAGCGTGTTCGCGGCGCAGATTAGGAGGGGCTATGTTACTGAGAACGGGCAGCCACACTGTAGGAGTTGGCCTGATTGTGCCTGATATAATACACATTGTTGCATTAAGTTGGCTATCTACCATGTGTGAGTGTTTGCTGTTGAGCCACACTGGGGCACAGTATTCTGCCACTGGATACACCAAGTGCGGATGTTCTTAAGGTAGATGCTGTGGAGCCTCAAGTGGTGCCACAGAGCTTCTGCAATATGTTGTTGCGTGTTTTAAGTTTCGCTGCAGTTTTCGTCAGGTGTTCTTTGAATGTTAGTGTCCTATCTAGGGTAACTCCAAGATACTTTGGGTGTTTGTTGTGATTTAGTAATTTCCCGTCTAGATAGACTTGTAGTTCTCTGTTGGCCATTTTGTTGTTCAAATGGAAGGCAGATACTTCCGTCTTTGTAGCACTAGGTTGTAGCCTCCATTTTCTAAAGTACTCGCTGAGAATCCTTAGGTCACTCGTAAGGATATCTTCGGCAGTTTCTATATTTCTGTGGGCTGTTGCTAGAGCCCAGTCGTCAGCATAACCAAATTTGCGCGATCTGGTTGCAGGCATGTCAGCGATGTAAAGGCTGAAAAGAAGGGGCGCAAGGACAGAGCCTTATGGGAGTCCATTATTGAGTTTCATCTGTTTACTTCTCTCATTCCCCATTATTACTTGGAAGGTTCTATTTGACAACATATCATCAATGAGGTTGGTTATCTTCTTGCAGGGGACGGCACAGATTAATTTGCACATGAGCCCCTGTTTCCAAACTGTATCATAGGCTGCTGTTAGGTCTATGAATGCTGCAGCTACTATATGTTTCTTCTGGAACCCCGCCCCTATATATGTTGTCAGTGATAGGACTTGATCTGTACAGCAGCGATATGGACGGAATCCTGCTTGTTCGATAGGGATTTTTTTGAGTATAGTCTGGCCTATTCTGTTGAGGAGCAGTCTTTCTAGTAATTTATAGACCATACTGAGAAGGGCAATGGGGCGGTAACTCTCTGGTCTATCGCCTGGTTTACCAGGTTTCAGGACTGCGATGATCTTTGCTCGTTTAAGTGAGGGAGGAATGTTACCCACTTGGAGAATGTCCGTAAAGAACTTAGCCAACCATTGTTTTGTGTAGGCTTCGACATGTATGAGGAACTCAGGGTGGATACCATCGAAACCCGGAGCTTTGCCTGATTTAACCTTCTTCAGGGCATTGGTAACCTCCTCGATGCTAATATCTGATGAATATTCTGAGTCCATTGCAAGAGTCCTTTTTAATGTTTTTAAGTCTTTCTTCACTTTTGTTGTGTACTTTCTTTTTCGTGGGGCTCTAGACACAGAATAACATTCGATCTTTGGCAAAACCATTTGACAGTCGGCAACAGAAACCAAAACGTTGCATTAAAACAAGCGTTCAGTGCATAGTGCTGTGGAATGTGGAAAAAACCGCAAATTGGCGTTCATAAGAAGAAGAACAACACCAAAAATGCAACAGGAGCGTAATATGTAAGAAATTGTCCACGCAACCTGTAAGTACAGTTCAAAACATTACTACTTAATAGGAAATACCAACCACCAGAACTGTTTATAGCCTATAGGCATAGTGACAAAAATGTAAATAAAATAGCTAACATATGTACATATTCCAGGCCACTGATGATGCCTTGCAGAAAATAAAGGCGAAACGCGTATGGCACTAAAATTGTGTTGTATTCAGTTGTTGTCAGATGGTCCATAAGTAAAAATTATCAATATACCGTAATACTACACGCAACTGAGGAAGACAGGACTACAAAAGTTGAAGACATGCAGTAGTACTTCGTGCACTATGGACTGGACAGCCATCGTTTTGGTATCACAGGTTCCTCCTAGTCTGCAGAGGAACGTCTTCTACCATCCATCGAAGATGGTCTTTTAGGACGCTGCGGTACTTGTGCGCCTTCTGTGTTCCGCCTATGAAACACGGACCAATGAGCTGATGGTTCACTATCCCACACCACATGTTCTCACTCCATGGACGCTGACCTTCCACCTGAAGAAACCAACGGGGACTGTCAACAGACCGATAGAGTTTGTTTCAGCAGTTTACCTGGTCATGATTGGTAAATGGGGCTTCATCAGTAAACAAGAATATGGGTACATGATACATCTGGAGTAACCTGTCTTAATGCCCATGTACAAAAGCAAACACAGTTCTCATAATCATTTCCATGCAGCTCCTGATGGGAGAAATGTGACAGGACTGGAACCTAGGTCGATGGAGGATGCGTAGGACATTTGCGCAACATGCAACTTCCTCTTGAGATTGCGCGGGAGCTAACGTGCGTATCAACTGCCACAGAAGCTTGAAAATTAATTTCCCCCTGTTCCGTCGTTACTTGTTTCCTTCTGCTATGTTGCCTAGATGTTGCACTAGCAGCTTCACGTAACTGGCTGAGGAAGTTGATAAATAATGCACTATATGTTTGACGCCTGTTGGCATATGTTGCCGCATACGCCGTACAGGATCGAACTGCATTCTTTCAACACACTCCATGCACCTTGGGCATGTCGGTTTTTTCTGCGCTGGTGAATCTTGCCGCTGGACTGTCACACACTAACTGACTAGTAAGTAGCGGTGCGCTAAAGGAACACACAACCATATTGTAAGCAAATATAACAACATCATACCTAGCAACTACGCAGATTGAATGACACAAACAAGTGCCGGTGTGAAAACTTTTCAAAATATAATAACTCGTAAATGATTTGCACTAGACTCCTGGAACAGATACCACTGACATTGTAATTTGCCCTACTTTTAGTGCGTTAATGTTATTAGTGATGGTTCCATTTAAAAAGTGTATATTTGCACAAAAAATATTTTTTAAGTTTTATTGCAATCTTTTCATTGGCTGACAGTACGAATCCCTGACTACCAATCCATTCTATGAAAACCACACATCAATAGCACTTTCCATTTCTGCAGTCTTTGTGGTGCAAGTTTTAGGTGATTCACTCTGTGTAAAATATCTTCGAGCATATATCCAAAAAGCAGATATTATTCTCGTTGTTTACGCTGTACATTTTATAATCAAGCCTGAATCAGTAACTTCAAAACATGAAATGTAAATACTGTTTGCTTGAAAATTAATAACTGGTTCAGTGTAAATGTACTGTCACTAATTTTTGATAAAACACAATACACAGGACTCCACAAATCCTGACCATGCCTTCAGAAATAATGCATGCAGTAAATGAAACAGACTATTCTAAATTTTTAGGTGTTAAAATTGATAAAACTGTGAACTGGAAGTCACTTGTTACAGATATTCGTAAATGTCTGCAACTTTTGCGTTACGGATAGCAAAGTTTGGAGACGAAAATGTTGAACTGGTGTTCCCACTTTTATTCACTAATTATGGCACGATATTCTGGGGTAACTCGTCATGGAGGAGAAAAGTGTTTGTTGCACTGAAGCGTGCAATCAGAATAATACTTGGTATCAACTCTACAGCTTTTTGTTGACGCCTCTGTAACCAGTTGCGAATATTGACAACAGACTAAAATTACAGTTACTTCCTCATGAAGTTTGTTGTGAACAGTGATTTTCAGTTTGAAAACAACAGTAACATTCATAAACATAAGGCTAGAAGAAAAAATAATTTACAGTATGCATCATTCATCCTTAGTGCGGCACCGGAACGCGTGAGATACTCAGCCATAAAAAATTTTCATTCGATGTATAATAAAATTAACTGCAAACAGAAAGTAAAATTGTATCTGAGAACTGCTTCCGTTCTTCGGACAAATTTCTAAAAACGTAGTAGTTAGATTGTGTGTGTGTGTGTGTGTGTGTGTGTGTGTGTGTGTGTGTGTGTGTGCGCGCATTTTATGGAGAAGGAGAGAGAGAGAGAGAGAGAGAGAGAGAGAGAGAGAGGGAGGGAGATAGAGAGAGAGAGAGAGAGAGAGAGAGAGATTGAACAGAGTTAACTATAAGCCACTGTATGCATGGAAAAAACACTTAAGTAATCATGTAAACGGTCACCATGTTACAATATTTTATGTTGAGATGGTGTGCTATATCCGCAAAGCTGATGTGTTCCATATCGCAGTGAGAGGACGCAGTTATGATCCACAGAACATGCAGGTAATTAATGAACTAGATGTAGACATAGATGTAGATGTAAATGCGATACTGAGAGGCGTCAACAGCGAAAACAGGGCAATTAATGGCACTATCTACAGGCTCGTGTCCGCCCCTCGTGGTCTGGCGGTAGCGTTCTCGCTTCCCGAGCACGGGGTCCCGGGTTCGATTCCCGGCGGGCTCAGGAATTTTTCCTGCCTCGGGATGACTGGGTGTTGTTGAGTCGTTTTCATCATCATCATTCATTCCCATTACGGTCGGAGGAAGGCAACGGCAAACCACCTCCATTAGGACCTTGCCTAGTAAAGCGGTGCGGGTCTCCCGCATCGTTCCCCTACGCTCTGTAAAGAAGCATATTTCATTATAATAACGCCACGTTTTACTATTGTACAGAATTATTCCGTGAGGATATACAGATGTGCAGGTTTGTCGGCGGAGGTTAAATGAATTAGTCTGAGATAAATACGTACGACATTCATGGTAAAGACATGAAAACAGAGTACAAACTTCAATTTTTCACAAAAAATCTTATCTTTTTGAGATTAGTTAACCAATCGACATCCCCTTTTGCGTCTCAGATAAATTACTTTGTTTACTTACGACAACAGTAAGATAAATGCAAACCTTCAACACCTGCTTGCCAGTGCACATCACGTGACGCACGCCGACGATTATGAGTTCAGACACATTTACGTGGAGATCATTATAATGTGATACAACAATGTAAAAACGCTCACAATATGGCATCCGTAACAGTATTTGGGCCCCATTCGTATCTTTCTGTTTTTCGGTAGCGTAGATCATGTGGCACTGCAGGATTTCTCACTTTTTCACTTTCTACTTCCATCATAATCATCATCATTATCATCACCTGTACAAGACTGTCAACGATCGTGCGAGAGCCACAGACATGATGACAAGCTGGACACGTGTCAGACAACGATGTGAACCAAGAATGTATGTAGGATCTGAGGTTTGATTGGGGTAGGGGGGCGAATCATGTTACTATGGTCCGCCCCACGAGATGTCCACTGCCCACGGTCAGAGTGTCGAGGGCAGGGTAAGAAGGAAGTGCCTTGTGCGCTTGCGCATTATCAATAGCGACCTTCTGGCGGCAAATGTTAGCCGTCTCGTTGTTAGTTTTGTAAACTTCATGATGATTTCATGGAAACGATCAGGAAATTGCAAGAAAGAACGCAATTGATTAATGAAGAGATTTGGAGATGCTAAGAAAGTAAAAACAGTCAGGGCAAGTAACGAGCCTAAACGTACTGTTTAAACGTGAGAAGAAAAGAAGGAGATTATAAAAAAACCTGTGGCATAAACACGATGTAAACAATGGCTCACCCGCACTGTCCTGCGGCGCCGCCGTCACAGCTGTTGTCATTCTGTTTCTGAAGTATACCACCCGACTGCTGGAGGCCTGTTCGCGACTCGCGCTTTCGCCACCGACTCCACGGTTCTGCGCTAGTGTGCCAGTTTTTATTCACTCCGGAGCTTCAACAAGAAAATGCGAAGAGTGGTGAAGAAGAATGAGGAGAGACGTACTGTAACAGAAGCTGAGACGCTCAAGAAATCACCCAGATTCCTCTGTCACAAACTTGTGTTATGTAACAGCCACATTACATAATTTTACATGTGAACTTGACTGCTTGCTAGGCCGTATGAATCTCCTGTCCTGCTGGAGGCGAAGCTTAATGCGTACTAAGCACAGCGCAAACAAGTTTTCACGTCTGGTGGCTCACGTGTCACAGGAGAGGAGCGCGCAGCTACACCTGCTAAACCCTGCTCGCACGTTTCACTTATCGTTACCACAGAAAGCGAAACATCGGAGCGGAGATTTTGCTTCACGTCGACAGCTACTAGTACACATCAAAATAAAGCATAATGTGAGAAACACGTGTCTCATACCCGTTGCTGCTTCCGAACTTGTACTACCATGCTTATTTAAGGATAATTTACGTGTATTTACATACTCCACAAGTCACTGTACAGTGCATGGCAGAGGGTATTAAATGCCAGTATTACGAGAAGTAATAGCCCGTATGCAAGTATATGTGTCCTAGTTGTCCTATTTAAGGATAATTTACGTGTATTTACATACTCCACAAGTCACTGTACAGTGCATGGCAGAGGGTATTAAATGCCAGTATTACGAGAAGTAATAGCCCGTATGCAAGTATATGTGTCCTAGTTGTGTTATCTCCTCACATGATTCCTAGACGATATATACATTCAGAGCAGCTTACCGGTCGCAGAATCTTCTTCGACCATGGGTTGTATAAATTTACCCAACAGAGTTTGATAAATCAAGAGTCTATAAATCATCACGTTGCAAGCTCTGTTACTCTCGGTGTAATGATCAGAAATAAAAGGTGTATGATGAGACACTGTCGACGGGTTTGCCCTTTGACAAGGCTTGCATACAGCCAAGAGTTTGCAAATGCACTTCTGCAACTGAAAAAAAAGTATAATTCACGAAGTTCTTGAAAATAGTTCATTGCACCAACAAGGAATAGCTCAAATGAGTGTGCCAACTCACTTTGTAGAGTAATTCTTCAGAAATGCAAACAACCCACTGTAAATTGTCTCCATTTCTTTTCTTAAACAAAATATCATCTATGTCTTCGTAAAACTTCCTAACTGCAATCTTGCTTAGATCTCTCCACTTCGCCTTCACTTCTTTCCATGATAGATCCCTGTCTCAATATTCTCAACTGAATTCGTAATGAAATGATTAAATGCTACATTCTGCATGTTCACGAGACTGAAAGTGTTTTCCTTAAGATTGCCCTTGGTCCCATAATTCAGCCCTAGAGGAGATCTCGAAAGAGCCTCACCAACGATGTTATCTTTACCAGGACTATAAACTGTCATGTAGTTGATCTCTTATACACAAAGTGCACACCTGGCTAAGCGACCGCTAGTCAACTTCACACTCACTGAAAATTCTAATAATTTGTGATTAGTATTCGCTTTGATTGTCCGGCCTAACAAATAACACCCAAATTTCATAAAATCCCACATAAGAGCTAGAGATTCAAGCTAGCGATCAAATAGTTGTGTTTACAATTCGTGAACACCTGTAGCGCAAAAGCAACAGCGTGACGCTTCATCACGTCATCTACCTCAAATCCTTGGAATAGCTCAGCACCAAGGTCCATCTTAGATGTCAGGAGAGAGGAGCTTCCAAAAAAACCTGTTTCACATCCCCAAATTCTACCTGTGTTTTGATATTCCAATTTCAAGGAGTTTTCTTACCCATCCATGCACACAGTCATGGCATAACAAAAATATTCAAACTCACAAAACGTTTACAAAAGATAATTAAACTGAAGAATTTACGGATCTGTTTCCTTCTCTTAGGAACATGAAAGTCTCTAACTGGCTAAATTTTGTCTAGATCAGGTAGAGTATCCGTTGCAGTCACAATGTGTCCATGAATTTTTTTTTATCCTTTCACAGTCTGATTTTTCTACATTTACAGTGACACCACGCTCCTTGAAAAGTCAGTAAATTATATAGAACTTCGTTACGTTTATGTTGTAGGGGAAGGAGTATAAGAAAGGTCTATGGGATAATACAGCGTGATTCAAAAAGAATACCACAACTTTAAAAATGTGTATTTAATGAAAGAAACATAATATAACCTTCTGTTATACATCATTACAAAGAGTATTTAAAAAGGTTTTTTTTTCACTCAAAAACAAGTTCAGAGATGTTCAATATGGCCCCCTCCAGACACACGAGCAATATCAACCCGATACTCCAACTCGTTCCACACTCTCCGTAGCATATCAGGCGTAACAGTTTGGATAGCTGCTGTTATTTCTCGTTTCAAATCATCAATGGTGGCTGGGAGAGGTGGCCGAAACACCATATCCTTAACATACCTCCATAAGAAAAAATCGCAGGGGGCAAGATCAGGTCTTCTTGGAGACCAGTGATGAAGTGCTCTGTCACGGGCTGCCTGGCAGCTTGAACCAATTTCAGACGATAAGGTTTCATAACTAACCTTTTTCGTAGGACTCTCCATACAGTTGATTGTGGAATTTGCAGCTCTCTGCTAGCTCTGCGAGTCGATTTTCCTGGGCTGCGAACAAATGCTTGCTGGATGCGTGCTACATTTTTATCACTCGTTCTCGGCCGTCCAGAACTTTCCCCTTTGCACAAACACCCACTCTCTGTAAACTGTTTATACCAACGTTTAATACACCACCTATCAGGAGGTTTAACACCATACTTCGTTCGAAATGCACGCTGAACAACTGTCGTCGATTCACTTCTGCCGTACTCAATAACACAAAAAGCTTTCTGTTGAGCGGTCGCCATCTTAGCATCAACTGACGCTGACGCCTAGTCAACAGCGCCTCAAGCCAACAAATGTACAACTAAATGAAACTTTATAGCTCCCTTAATTCGCCGACAGATAGTGCTTAGCTCTGCCTTTTGTTGTTGCAGAGTTTTAAATTCCTAAAGTTGTGGTATTCTTTTTGAATCACCTTGTATAACTTGGCACTGGGAATGAGAAAGGAGAAGCAATGATAGAAGAGAAAGACTAATTGAATTCTGCGATAAATTTCAGCAGGTAATAGTGAATACTCTGTTCAAGAATCACAAGGCGGGAAGGTACAGTTGGAAAAGGCCGGATAATACTGGAAGATTTCAGCCAAATTACATCATGTTCAGAGGTACCGAAATCAAATATTGGATAATAATGCTTACCCTGGAGCGCATACAGACTCCGATCACAATTTAGTAATGACAGAGAGTAGGCTGAAGTTCAAGAGACTTATCTGGAAGAGTCAGGGCGCAAAGAACTGGGACACACAAGTTAAAGAATGAAGAGATGTGTTTGAAGATTTCTGAGGACATAGATACTGCAATAATGAATAGCTCAGAAATCAGTGCAGTTGAAGAGGTATGGACATCGGAAAAAGACCAATCGCAGATGTTCGAAAAAGAAACATAGATACATGGAAGGTAACTGTGAAGAAATGTTGGATAACGGAAGATATACTTCAGTTGATCGTCGAAAGAAGGAAGCTGAGAAACGTTCAGAGAAATTCAGGGATACAAAAATACCAGTCACTTAGTAGTGAAATAAATAGGAAGCGCAGGGAAGCTAAGGTGAAATGGCTGCATGAAAAATGTCAAGATGTCGAAAAAGAAATGATTGTCGGAAGGACTGACTCAACTTACAGAAGAATCAAAACATCCTCCCGTGACATTAAAATTAAGGGTGATAACATTGAGAGTGCAATGGGAATTCCAATTTTAAGAGCAGAGGATAGAAAGGATATATGGAAACAGTGCACTGAAGCCCTCTATGAAGGGTAGGACTACTCTAAAGGCCTGGCAGAAGAAGAAACAGGAGTTGACAGAGTAGAGATAGGGGATCCAGTATTACAATCAGAGTTCAAAAGAGCTTTGGAAGACATACACTATGTGATCAAAAGTATCGGGACACCCCCAAAACATACGTTTTTCATATTAGGTGCATTGTGCTGCCATCTACTGCCAGGTACTCCATATCAGCGACCTCAATAGTCATTAGACATCGTGAGAGAGCAGAATGGGGCGCTCCGCGGACCTCACGGACTTCGAACGCAGGTGATTGGGAGTCATTTGTGTCATACGTCTGTAAGCGAGATTTCCACATTCCTAAACACCCCTAGGTCCACTGTTTTCGATGTGATAGTGAAGCGGAAACGTGAAGGGACACGTACAGCACAAAAGCGTACAGCCCGACCTCGTCTGTTGACTGACAAGAGACCGCCGGCAATTGAAGAGGTTCGTAACGTGTAATAGGCTATATCTATCCAGACCATCACACAGGAATCCCAAATCGCATCGGGATCCACTGCAAGTACTACGACAGTTAGGCGGGAGGTGAGGAAACTTGGATTTCATGGTCGAGCGGCTGCTCGTAAGCCACACATCACGCCGGTAAGTGCCAAACGACGCCTCGCTTGGTGTAAGGAGCGTAATCATTGGACGTAAATAAAAGAAAGTTCCAAGAGTGCGATTAAAATTCAAGGTGAAAATATATTAAAGATATCAGTGATAAGATTTACAATGGCATAGCTGTCCTCAGTGATAGTGAAGAAGAATTACAGGATCCGTTGAATATGGACTGAGAGTAAATCGAAGAAAGTAATGAGAAGTAGTGGAAATTTAGAATAGCCGGCAAGTTAACATCAGAATTGATGATGACGAAGTAGACCAAGCTAAGGAAGTCTGTTACCTAGGCAGCAAAATAATCCATGACGAACGGAGCTGTTGTTGCCGTTGTGGTCTTCAGTCCAAAGGCTGGTTTGATGCAGCTTTCCATGCAACTCTATCCTATGCAAGCGTCTTCATATCCGAGTAACTACTGCATCGCACATCACTCTGAATTCGCTTACTGTATTCATCTCTTGGTCTCCCTCTACGATTTTTACCTCCCACGCTTCCCCCCTCCCCCCCCCCCCTTCAGTAATAAGTTGGTGATGCCTCATAATGTGTCCTACCAACCGACCCCTTCATCTAGTCAAGTTTCACTACAAATTTCTCTTCTCCCCAGTTCTATTCAGTACCTCCTCATTAGTTATGTGATCTACCCCTTTAATCTTCAGCATTCTTCTGCAGCACCACATTTCAATAGCTTCTATTCTCTTCTTGTCTAAACCGTTTATCGTCCATATATCACTTCCATTCGTGGCTACACTCCAGATAAATACTTTTAGAAAGGACTTCCTGACGAGCACATCAATACTCGATGTTAACAAATGTCTCGTCTTCAGAAACGCTTTTCTTGCCATTGCCAGTTTACATTTTATGTCCTCTCTTCTACAACCATCATCAGTTATTTTGCTTCGCAAATAACAAAACTCATTTACTATACTAATTTCCCCACCATCACCTTATTTAATTCGACTACATTCCCGTTATCACCCTTTTGCTTTTGTTGATGTTCATCTTTTAAGATACTATCCATTCCCTTCAACTGCTCTTCCAAGTACTTCGCTGTCTCTGACAGAATTGCGATGTCATCGGCCAACCACGAAGTTTTTATTTCTCCTCCCTGTACTTCATTTCCCGCTCCAAATTTTTCTTTTGTTTTCTTTGCTGCTTGCTCAATATACAGATTGAGTAACACTGGGGCTAGGCTACAGCCCCGTCTCACTCCCTTCTCAACCACGGCTTCCCTTTCGTGCCCCTCGACTCTTACAACTGAAATCTGGTTTCTGTAGAAATTGTAAATAGCCTTTCAGTCCCTGTATTTTAGACCTGCCACCTTCAGGAGTTGAAAGAAAATATTTCAGTCAACATTGTCAAAAGCTTTCTCTAAGTCTACAAATGCTATGAACGTGGGTTTGCCTTTCCTTAACCTATCTTCTATGAGGAATCATTGGGTCAATATTGCCTCGCGTGTTCCTACATTTCTCCGGAATTAGCGCACATTCCGCTGCAGAGTGAAAATCTCATTCTGGAAACATCCCCTAGGCTGTGGCTAAGCCATGTCTCCGCAATATCCTTTCTTTCAGGAGAGCTAGTCGTGCATGGTTCGCTTGGGTCGTGCTTGGGTAGCTCAGTTGGTAGAGTACTTGCCTGCGAAAGGCAAAGGCCCCAAGTTCGAGTCTCGGTCCGGCACACAGTTTTAATGCGCCATGAAGTTTCATGTCAGCGCACACTCCGCTGCAGAGTGAAAATCTCATTCTGCGAACTGATCTTCTTCTACTAGTTTTTCCATTCTTCTTCAAACGATTCGTGTTAGTATTTTGCAGTCATGAGATATTAAACTGATAGTTCGGTAATTTTCATGCCTGTCAGCTCCTGCTTTCGTTGAAACTGGGATTATTATATTCTTCTTGAAGTCTGGGAATAATATCTACTTACAGGGCAGTATCTATCTTACCACAAGTGATATATGCATCTACATCCTTACATTCATCCTCTAGTCATTCCTGCTTAGCCATTTTGCACCTCCTGTCAATCTCATTTTTTAGGCGTTTGTATTCCCTTTTGCCTGCTTCATTTACTGGATTTTTATATTTTCTCCTTTAATCGATTAAATTCAATATCTCTTGTGTTACCCAAGGATTTCTACTAGCCCTCGTCTTTTTATGTACTTGATCATCTGATGCCTTCACTATTTCATCTCTCAAAGCTACCCATTTTTCTTCTACTGTATTCCTTCCTCCTGTTCTTGTCAATATTTCCCTAACGTGCTCTCTAAAACCCTCTACAACCACTGGTACTTTCAGTTTATCCATGTTCCATCTCCTTAACTCCCTCCTTTTTTGCAGTTTCTTCAGTTTTTATCTGCAATTCATAAAGAAATAAATTGTGGTTCAGAGTCCACATCTGCACCTGGAAATGTCTTACCATTTAAAATCTCTTTCCTAAATCTCTGTCTAACCATTATATAATCAATCTGAAATTTTCCAGTATCTCCATGTCTCTTCCACACATACAGCCTCCCCCCATGGTTCTTAAACAAAGTGTTAGCTATGACTAAATTAAGCTCTTTGCAAAGTTCTACCAGGTGGCTTCCTCTTTCACTCCTTTCCCCAGTCCCTATTCACCTACTACTTTTCCTTCTCCCTTTTCCTACTATCGAATTCCAGTCCCCACGACTATTAAATTTTCGGTTTCCTCAACTAACTGAATAATTTCTTATATCGCATCATCCTCCTCATCTGCAGAGCTACATCGCATATAAACTTGTATTACTATAGTGGATTTGGGCTTCATGCCTATTTTGGCTACAAGATAGATGAATGGAGTAGAAGGATGTAAAAAGCAGATTAGCACTGGCAAAAAATTGCGCTCCTGACTTAGAGAAATATAGTAGCATCGAATATAAGCCTTATTTTTAAGATGAAATTTCTGAGAACATATGTTTGAAGCACAGAATTGTATGGTAGTGAAAATGGAGTGTGGGAAAACTGGAACAGAAGATAATCAAAGCAATTTGAGATGCAGTGCTGCATAGAAATGTTGAAAATTAGGAGGAATTTGGAGGTGCTCCACAAATTTAGTGTGGATAACACTGACAAGAAGGAGGGACACTTAGACTTTTTCTAAAATTTGCCGGAAGGTTACCGTTAAAACGTTTGATAAATGCAGCCAAACTCACATTCAAATTGAGCGGGTAACACATGATATTCTTAGTAAGAGCCATAACTTAAAAATTTTGTGGATTTCCGACATGATGGTTGTAAGCTCTATCTGCCAAAATCTTTGGTTTGAGTCAATAGAAGATCAGACCTTAATACCATGAATTTTTTTGTAAAGGCACATATAATGTAAATGGTCTATCAGTTTCCAGTCCAATAACATTATTAATTTGTTTGGAACCTAATATGATTCTACTTTCTTTGACATCATTTACAACAGATTATTGTATGAACCAGCAGGAGGTTCAATCACAGCTTTCTCCAACATCTTCTCAATTCCTGCCTCAGTTCTCTCCTTATAAATCACTGGTGTTGGATACTGCCTGTCAAAGAACTTCTTATGACTGTTAACTTTAAACTGGCATGAAAATTCCTTAATAGCACTAAGGTCTTCGCAAAACACTGAATAATCATATTACAGTACACTAAACAAAATATATCCTCTGTCTCCTCATCAATATCAATTCCATATTTTTCACATAGTAGAAATACTTCATTGACAATCCAATAATAGAATTACACTAACTGTAACTCACATACTCATCAAGAGATCAGCTTCAACATAGACTCATTAAGCCTCAGTATCACCTCACTGCAAACACCACTGCTTAGGACATAGACAAAAATCAATCCCTAAAATAGCTTCCATCACCAGCCTTGGCACAACCATAAAATTCGCAAAAGACTTATTACCTAGACACAGAAATTCTGGAACTCCCCTTTCACCTCTCCACTTTTCCAATGATTGTCCTTTCACCTCAATCCACTGTAAAGGAACAATAGGTTGTGAATCTTTATCTATCACATTTGCGGACAAAAATTGGCTTTTTATTTTTTATTTATTTATGTAGACAGCAATTGTCAGTCAAATGTTTGTGGTCTCTCCGAAGACACATTATTCCATGGATCAGCTGATCGCACTTTCACAGTGTGTAGACACAAATATCTATCATTCCACTGACCATTTCTTTAATTTCTGGATTATGACCAAAGCGCCTACCATTACAACCTACTCTGCCTCTTCTGAAACTGTTACTTTCATTGTTTTCAGATACCTCATCCCAATGCCAAATTCTACAATTTCCATATCTATCACCACGTGAATTAAGCTGCCCATGATTGTAATTCCTACTCCACTGTAGGCTCAGATCAAAATAAGAGAACTGATTCTCTTTCTGACCATAGTCATTCGTACCGCTACTCTCATAGGCTAGATCTCGTAGTAAACATTGGAAACCTTCTGAATCATCTTTGAAAACCTTCCAAATCACCTTTAACACAACCAGAAACAATAATTTTACGTGTGTATGAAGGGGGTTTCATGAGACAAATATGAATCAACTCAGAAGGACTGTATGGAAACTTTTAAGAGCAGCCGGGCGGGATTAGCCGAGCACTCTATGGAGCTGCAGTCATGGACTGTACGGCTGGTCCTGGCGGAGGTTCGAGTCCTTCCTCGGGCATGGGTGTGTGTGTTTGTCCTTAGGATAATTTAGGTTAAGTAGTGTGTAAGCTTAGGGACTGATGACCTTAGCAGTTAAGTCCCATAATATTTCACACACATTTGAACATTTTTAAGAGCACTTGTTCAAAAAATCGCACAGGGTTGCTGAATCAGAATGATTAAAATTTTGCAACATCAGAATACAATGATTGACTCTGTCTTGTGCTGCCTTACTTCCTCAGAATCATATGAAGAAAAGAAAGAGTGTAAACTCCTCATAAGATTCATAATTCCTAACCAAGGCACACATACACACAACAAGCTCACCTTCCAAGCAGCCATACACTAAATCTATCTTATGACCAACAGACCAAGTTGGTGGCAGTGTAAAATCAAATTAATCAAACCTAGTGCGAAAATGAATACCATTTGATGTTTTTTCTGAGCACTTGAAACTTTTTAATGGACAAGAAATGATTCCAGCCAGAGCTAGACTTGCCTCCACGATTTACATTTTGACAATTAAAATGACTACCATTCCAATCAATTCCCTGCCTCACACTGTGAGATTCAGGATCTGGTTGTTCCTCATTCCAGAATCCACACTATCAACTCTTTCCTTAACTGTGTTACTAAGTACATTGAGGAGAGACAGTGGTAGTCTTGCACTGACATGTTTGTAAATGCACATGTATGTAATTTTTTGTTCAATCTCACTTATGTACACCCTTATGTATAGGGATCCAATATGCTTTAAATAATTTTTACAGAATTTTAACAAAATTTTAATGCTGCGAGAGAATTTTGAATTTTTTCTTGCATTATTGTTTTAAGATAATCTTTTTCACTATTTCCAGGCAAATGTGGCAAATTTTTTCCATGGTAAAGTAATCTACACTAATAAATGTACAATTAAATGCACTAACTTTTTGGTAAATTTTTTCTTTTATTTTCTATGACATTTTGGACTCGAACATTTTTTACGGACAAATATCTAGATTAAATTTTTTTGCACTTAAGTATTGCATCCACGTAAAAGTATAGGTGTGTCAAATTTCTTCGAAATCCTTCCAGTAGTTTCTGATATATGTGTTCCTGAAAGGACAAAAACCTGAAGTTGCAGAAAACTCGTTTTAAAGTATGGATGAAATGTGTTAAAAATATTTTAATTATACCTTGGCTAAAACTGACCATATCCATATTCCAGTTCTTTGTCATCATCCTCAGCAGCTCTTCCAGCTCTGCTCCTTTGTCTAGCAATTTTTCCTATATTCTGTACTGGAGTTTCCACATTTGCGATTCATTGCTCATCGATGATCCACAGTATCTGCTCAATGAAGACTCCAGGTGTTAAGTCCAACTAGCTGAGGATGTGAAATCTTGTCGCATTCCCATCATTAAACACTGCTGCAGCTTCCAAAGCAGAAATCTTCACTACTAAACTGGAAACAAGCGCAGTCATTGGACATCTCTTCCAAATAAGAGCATGGAAACTTTCACTTGGGTTCTGCATTTTGCCATGCAGTCATTTCTAGCAGCGCTGGTAATGCCTGTACTCGAAAAGGTGATTTACTGAACATTGCGCGCACGTGTTTGTCTGTCTGTGTATGTGTGTGTGTGTGTGTGTATGTGTGTGTGGTGTTCTTAGCATAGGCTAGTATAAGTAGTGTGTACGTCTAGGGACCGAAGACCTCAGCAGTTCGGTCCCTTAGTTCACACACTGAAACTGTAAGCTTCCACACTTTCCTTGCTTTTCAGAAATTTGCACCATTCATTGGAACATAGACAACGTCGAGGTGTGGTGTCTGTCAACAAGTAATGAAACCAAATGCCCCATACTGCCTTCCTCATACTATCCAAATCTGTGAGGTTATTTCTAATTTCACACCATAATACACTTGCGCAGGCTATCAGTTTCCTTCTTTGTTAGTCTGTTTTTACCTCCCAGTGGCTTCCCATCCTCTAGTAGCTTGCCTTTATTGTCTAACAAGTCATCTGAGTGGTCCATCCATCCTCTTCTGAATATGGCCTGAGCACTGTAGTTTTTCAGTAACGCAATCTTGTCCACAGGGCCGACCTTCAACCACATTCTTGAAAGCACTAGGGTCTCCATCTCCTAAATACTGTATTTATCTTACTCCTTATTTTCGCAGAGACCTATGGAAAATGAGTTTCATACCAGCAGCTTCCATCCCACCACTGGAGCCAACATAATTCCCGCTACACAAAGCTATGTAAGCTTCTTGCAATTCTGTTTCTTTAACTGCATCATTACATTTCTTGTGCAAAGAACATGCAGCACAATATTTAGACATCATCTCTAAGTTTACTACTTTTCCCGTGTCGACACTAATGGCCGTTGGAAACTCCGTGTACTGAAGTATGCCACCTCCCCCCCCCCCCTTCATCCAGCAACTGTCACAGGAGACTGCCATATTAGTTACATCACAGTTTTCTTGAATTCCCCCCTGAACTGCCGTTTTCTGCTCCCTTCGCTTCCTTCTGCAACTGTATTGAGGAGAGTAGTGTTCATTACAGTATGTTCACAATACTGCATAAAAAGTTTCCACCATCTCTACCAATTCCTGTACATCTTAGTCCATAAGCAGATCTCATTTTGGCTTCATACATTCTATTACTGGCCTTCAATGTCTTGAAACATGTGTGAGCATCACAGTTTTGACATAAAATGTACAGTGTGCAAAACAATCCTTTTCTCTTTCTATCATCCACCAAATTCACATTTACTTCACAAAAAGAGTACTTGCAGGCTTTTCTAAGTGCCTCTGACACCAACTCCAGCTGGCCGCTGGTGGCCGAGCCGTTCTAGGCGCTTCAGTCTGGAATCGCGCGACCGCTACGGTCGCAGGTTCGAATCCTGCCTCAGGCATGGATGTGTGTGATGTCCTTAGGTTAGTTAGGTTTAAGTAGTTCTAAGTTCTAGGGGACTGATGACCTGGGATATTAAGTCCCATAGTGCTCAGAGTCAACCAACTCCAGATCCACAATGCTGAAACCTGTATTTCTGTCATGATTTGTTTCTTCTCACACAATACCTTTCCCAAGTTTTAGTTTAGATGCACTTGGAGACGAGTCAGTATTTGCATCTGCAGGCCCATTCCTAACCTCAACATCAACTTTCTGCTTTACATTGGAGATATGGGACTTACTATATTTTTAAAATACTTTGTCAGGCATAGGTATTGTAAAACCGATCAATATATTCAGTCTCGCATGAAGAATGACACGATAAATCTGGCTGCATTCACATTCCACAAACAGGACAAAACTTGTTTACAAACCTCCACAGTCTTCTACACCACACTGCTTGGACTACGAAATGGCTCCACAGCGTTCTATACAACACTGCTGTGATGTATACAGCCTTCTAAGCTATATTTTCCAGATTCACAGGAAAAAACTGAGCAAGAAAACTCCACTAGGTACCTTGAAAATTGGGCATGATGCATTACACTGCTAATTATTTTAATTTTTTTATACCATTTGTAGTTCGAATTACAAAGAAAAACTTTGGGATAATAATCTCAATTACATTTACTTTCAAATAAGCAAATAAAAAAAATGTGATTTTTTTCATGATTTCTGCCACTGTCTCCCCTTAAATCTTCCCACAACATATTAAATGTCATCAGTTCCACATCTCTCCAAAACATGACAAAGCTTTGACTAAATCTTCAGCAATTCCCTAAAAACTCCTCATCAAAACAGGAGAGTCACTGTTAAAACTTACTTCTCAGCACCACAGGCTTGCCATCAAAATCAGAAAATCAACAAAAAATATATGACAGCAGAAACACACAAAACTGAACATAATACCACTGTATAAATGTAATATTAGAAAATGAAGTACAAAGTAGTCATCAAAAGCACTATTTGGATTTCCACGAAAGCGCAAACAGCGTTGGACCCCAACAGTACACCCAACACTACCTTCAGACCCTGTCCCAAAAGACTGAGATGAACTGCACATTGCTCAATGCTTTTAGCACCCTTTAATCATACAGAAATGGCTCTTCAATCAGCTCTGTATCTCAATTCCTTTATCTTAATTTTCTCAAATCTATGCTTCAAGTCACAAAAATTGATTGGATTTCACTCCAAATTTACTCACAATACTATAAATTTCTACAGAAAGCCCACTGAGTTCCACACCTGTTTCCCTTCATTCAACCCTGATTCATGAACTGGAGAGCAATTACAACATTTTCCTCAATCAGAAGTAGACAATAATAGTGCACCAGCATCCATGTGTGAAAATAGACATAACACCCTGTCAGGCCCTTTACAGAAAAGAAAAATCCACCCTTCTGAAAGAAATGCTGTGTTAAAGGTACAAGAACTAATGTTTCTATAAGCCATAAAATCATTATGATGTCAGCAAATAGAATTTCTTTAGAAAAAAAACATAATTTCGCACGTAAACTTGAAATGATAATCTCTCACACACTGAACACTATATTTTGAAGTATTTTTCAAAGTAAGAGACAAGTTCCTAGTATTTTTAAATGTGAACAAAACTTTATTTACTAACCAATGCCACGAAATGTTACTAATTTTCTGCTCTATTTTTCTTCAAATTTCAGTATAATATTACTAAATGATCACAAATAGCATGTATTCACTTTTTAAACCAGATGTGAAAAACAAGTTCTGACCCACAGTATTTCCTAAGCACAACACAACTAACCCCACTAAATGCATATCCCAGAGTACCAGTAAGGCTCTAAGCACTCATTAGATTGTTTGTCAGATATGAACGTAAATGTAAAGTTGTGTAGTCTCATCACAAGTAGTAATATGATCGAATATACAATTTAATTAAAAGACAGATGAGCACTGTAATTAACTAAAAGAAGTTGCGGTTGAGAAGCAATCAGAAACCCACAAGAGAAATTCTGTAAAGATAGTCCAAATTTTAACAGACCACAATGATATGAAAAACATTAAATACAAAATCGTAATTAACAGTTGAAGTGGGTAGCCGCCCAGTCTGAGGCATCTTGTCATGGTTTGCACAGCTCTCTGCCATCAGAGGTTCGAGTCCCCCCTTGTGCATGGGTGTGTGTGTGGGTGTGTGTGTTGTCCATAGCGTAAGTTTAAGTTAGATTGAGTAGTGTGTAGGCTTAGGGACCGATGACCTAAGCAGTTTGATCTCATAAGATGTTACCACAAATTTCTACTTAACAGCTGTCAGAAGAACACAAGATGAGGTATTATGGCAGGGTACTCTAATCTGAAAGGTGTGTGTGTTCATAAAGCAAACACTATTCCCGTAATTAGTGATAGTTAAGCCCTGAAATCCTCAAACCTAACAAAATGTATAAATTTCATGCACTAGAAAACAGTTTGCAAATGCAGACTAATGATTACTAGGAGTGAACACACACATGCACACACTTTCATAACAAAAAAAAAAAAAAATATATATATATATATAAATACATGGGCTTACATTCCTACTATTTCCAATTTTACGCTGTGCATACTGATTTGTACTAGTAGTGAATCAAACTAAACACATGTTGACTTTCTGTGTACAGTGTGTAGGTATGCAATGAAACTGAAAAATGAAATGAAATGTCGTGTGGCTAGGGCCTCCCATCGGATAGACGGTTCGCCTGGTGGAAGTCTTTCGATTTGACGCCACTTCGGCGACTTGCGCTTCGATGGGGATGAAATGATGATGATTAGGGCAACACAACACCCAGTCCCTGAGCGGAGAAAATCTCCGAAACGGGCGGGAATCGAACCCGGGCCCTTGGGATTGACGTTCTGTTGCGCTGGCCACTCAGCTACCGGGGCGGACATGCAATGAGACTGTTTCGTCATTTATGTAATCATGGATCCGATATACAAAAACAATCATATAATCTGAGTGAGTACCTGTCTCTAAATCCTGAGTCGTTCAAATGTATGGCAAACATCAATCAGCAAAACAGCACTCGTCGACCTATCTTTAGCAGTACATGTGACCTAATAGCATGAAAAGAAGAACTACTTATTACTAATATTTATTAGCGGCAACTCAACACATCAATATCACGATGTCTATCACGCACGATCTTCAGCATTAAATGCCAAAGAATGACCAAGTATGTTTGAAATAAAGCATAAAGTATTAGAATAATAAATATTTGTATTTTCTCTGCTAACAAATAAACCAACTTACTAAACATTATAGGCAGTCAAATCTACAAGCACAATTTTCATATTCGCAACAATCAAACAGAACTCCATGTTTGTATCGCACAATTCTTCAATGAGAAAAAAGCTAGTTTATAACTAAACTGTGTTTACAGTACGACATAGAGAAAAGATATATTACGGTGCCATTGCCAGCTTCCATTCAAATACGTATGAGCAGTGTCTTAGTATCCATTTTATTGTGCACATGCGCATCACATCATGCCCACTAACCAGAGCAGTGAATGAAATAGTCATCCCAATTTTTTTATCACTATAATCTGCACAACATCAATCGTCACCCTGTGATGGAACGTCACATAAATTGACACTTCGAGAAAAATTTAAAGAGTTTTTTGTGTGTTAAAAAATTGTGACATATGAAATATAAATTACTGAAAGACTGCAGAATGAATATAAAATATTAAAAAGGGTAGTTTATTAACTGTAAAGCTCGCAAACAGCGATGCGTTAACAAATGGCCCTTTGTTTATAGTATCTGTGTAATGTAGATGAAGAAGAACAGATTATTTTTTGGGTTAGATTTTTTTTCCTAGCTTGTTTCGTCTAGCGGAAGGCTGCCATTGTATCACAGTCTGATATTTAATGTAAGTCTGTCTGCAAACTATCAGAATATATGTCCAATTGTTATTAGAAAGTGTTCATTATTAAAGAAGTGAGCACCTCCCATAATAGCCACCATTAATTGTAATTAATAACTCTATTTAAGAACTTCGTGTTTCGGGGAGCTCTCTTTCCCTAGCATTTGATCGGCCATTATGCTGACGATATGTTTACTTAGAAATTCATTCTGTAAGATTAAATGTAAATGCGGGAGACTTCTTTATTTTGATTTTAATAGTTTAAAAGCTAGTAAAGTAAAGATAAATTCCATTCATTAATGTTTTCGTAATGAACGAGTTCAGTATGTTTAAGATTGACCGCTTAACGGCCGATGAGATTCTCCTCGCTCTTTGCCTTGCAGATAACGAATAGTAAATACAGAAACATATTCCGTTTAATAATCATAAAAAATATCTCAGTTTCTTTGTGAAAGTTGGTACAAAAATGACCAGTACCCCTGAGAACCAAATTAATCATTACAGTTTGCGTAAAAGCACGCATATTTTCTCTCCACAATAGCAGCACTCATGCGAACTATCTGTTAGAAGGCGGTGAGTCGTGCGCTGTGTATAAAGTATTATCTCGTTCGTACTTCGGAATAGCCGGTGTCCGTACTTATGTTATTGTGGTATTGGGTTATTTCAGAGTCACATGCTAGCACATATTATTTAACAAAGTAAATAATATTGCAGTAGAAAGTAAATAATATTGCAGTATTCAGTATTTTTTTTATTAATCACTGCATATATATAGAATTTAATAAAACTCCCAATCCCGAGTACCGCGATAAGTGGCGCCCAACGTGGGGCTCTAATTTTTATGTACCAGAGTTATGTACATAAATATTGAGTACATAAAGAATAACTGAGATATAATTGTTTTTATGAGAAAAAATTTAAAAAGATATTAGTAAATTATATTTGTGTGTATGTATAATGTGTCTGGTGCAAGAACTAATCCTGTATACGTAACATGGTTCCATGTACCCCAACATAAACACTTGCACCTGAACGAGAACTGTAAGAGACCGATGAAGTTAAGATTTTGGACCTGCAGCTGACTCAATATACACAATTGTCTCAACCGAGGTATACGCAGTACCAGTTAGTAAAGGTAGGGGTGTGAGTGCATATGCTTCTGGACTGGAACCGAGAAGCTGGAGGAATCCGGGGTCATGCACTGTGCTGGCACAAATTTGTCATAGTAAAATTTCATTCTTTTGCCACAGTGAATTTTAGTCAGATTCATTTGCTATAACTTGATACTTGTGAGGGAATTAGTTTAGAATTTGCTAAACAGTGAATAGTGTTTGAGACATAGGTCACAAAATTAGCTGTGTGTATTTCAAATAAACTCAAATGCAATTAATGATAGGTTCACTTGTGTGTGTGCTGCCATCAAAGTAATATTTCTGCATAGACAGATTTTTAGCAGTACACTATAAAAGTATTGTGAAAGGGTTACACTATAAAATCAGTGCAAAAGAGTAGGTTATAGCTTCATTTGAAGTGACTGATAGGATTTCTTTAGGTTATATCAATATTTTGTGTGTGTTTTGCATATTCTGTGTATTTCTTGTGTGTTTGACATTTTGAGGGAACCAGATTTCTTTGTATATTTGTGTCCAGATAGTAGATTTCTGCAAACATGATTAAGACACGCAAAGAAAAACTAGCAGAGAGAGAGAGAATATGTCTGGGTATGATACAGTTGACAATGTACAGGAATTTCCAGTAACTAATCAATCCGAAATTTCATGCTCTCAAATTCCCAGACAGGAAGGTAAGCAGCATGTGACCGATAATGTATCTGGTAATGCTGATGAAGAGGCTCGGATGAGCGAAGAAGTCCACTCAGCTGTTAGGATAGGTAAAGATGGTGCAACAGCATCAACAACTGATGTTGTGCAAGCAACACCACCAATAGCTGATTTCTTGACTGCACTTATTGCACAGTTAGATCTCAGAGAGAAGCAACGCGAAGAGAAAGACAAATTAGAACACCTTGCTCGGGAAGAGAAAGAAAGGCAAGAGCGCTTGATTCGCGAGCAAACTCTAAATTCACAAGTTAAAGATATTTCAGTTGTAGATCGAGCAGAGCGTGAGAAGAAAGATAAAGTGGAACGCCTTGCTCGCGAAGAAAAAGAAAGACAGGTATACCTAGCTCGCGAACGCAGGGAACAGGAGCATGATGCTCAGTTTCTGCCAAAATTGTTCGAAATTTTAGACCAACGTGACAAGGTGATAGTGTCACATATGTCAGAGAAGATCGATGTTGGAAAACAAGTCGAGGAATTATTTGAACAAAACAAAGACATTCCGCAACAAGTGTCACACTTCGATGAGCGTGTAGATTAGTTGGACAAGGCGCATAGCGTTCTGGAAAATCAGCACATCAATACAACTGCTGATGAAATGTCGAATACTTTAGAGAAAAAGATTAATGATTGTGTAACCATGGCCGTGACTCGGTTGGAAATGGTAGAATGATCATCGACAAGCACGACACCTGCAACAAAACTGCTGTACGTAAATGTACCACTTGATATATATGGGCACGAAAATCAGACTGCGAGAGAACCCAGCTGCTCTCTCCAATGAATTATCCAGGCATTGTCGTTGCAACAGAGGCCGGAGTACTACCAACAGTAGCTCATGTAAAGCACGAAGAATCTTTAATTAAGCACCGGCAATATCAAACGTTTAGTGACGAAAGGAAAAATGTACATCCCGTGATTTTTGTCAAAAGTTTTCGAAACATGTTACCTATGTCACGGACTGAACATCAGAAAATTCAGTTCGTGATTTCATTTATTACGGGAGACGCGGCACTGTGGGTGATGGAGATTGAGGAACAATATCCGACGTTCTCGGAATTTGAGAACATATTTCTAGCCAGTTACTGGTCTAGGTCTGTACAGGAAAGACTGCGTAAACAGGTGTACAACCCTGAACCCTTAACTACCGCTTTAGCAAACTTAGGAAATGCATTGAACGGCATTTGAATAAGACGAGGTATTGGGATGAACCCATGCCCGTGAGAGATGTTTTGCGAATCTTAAAAGGGAAATTATCAATAGCGATTCGGGAAAAAATTAGTGCACGTTCCAGATACAGACCTAGAATTGTTCATGGCAACGATAGATTCTCTGGACTTGATACATGAGGATGCCCGGCAGAATGAGCAAGGGAAATCAGGTAACGGTCAAGGCAATAACACAACAGGAAATCAGGGGAGTGATAGCCTCAGTAAAAATGGTTTTGGCAAAAACAATGAATATTCGCGTGGAGATAACTTCCCTAAGAAGGCGAACTTAATGAATAATGGGCTGCGCCGGCCGGAGTGGCCGAGCGGTTATAGGCTCTACAGTCTGGAACCGCGCGACCGCTACCTTCGCAGGGTCGAATCCTGCCTCGAGCATGGATGTGTGTGATGTCCTTAGGTTATTTAGGTTTGAGTAGTTCTAAGTTCTAGGCGACTGATAACCTCAGAAGTTAAGTCCCATGGTGCTCAGAGCCAATAATGGGCTGCCTGCGAATAACAACTGGAGTAGCAGTGGTTATAATGCAAACCAGTATGCCAAAATGAACCAGTCTCCAACAAAAAAGGGTTGGTGGAGACAATTATAACCGAAAAAGAAGGAGTGAAGAGGGGGGAGGGGGGTGCGGGGGAACTCCAGCTTCGTAAATAAAAATATGCGAACAAACAGTGGGCAGCGGCAACGGACAGGGCCGGCGAACTGGCAAGCACAACAGGCCATGCCGACAGGTCATGTGCCTGTCGACCACATTAACGTTATTCCGATGCCACCGCCCCCACCTCAGCCACAGAACAGTCAGCCACATGTTTATGTCGCTCAGGGTACATCGCAAACTGTGACTGACGGGGTGAGAATCACAGAGGTGACAGACCAAGTATCGGGAGAATGTGACAGGCCATCAAACTCTGGCCAACCTCCGTAGGCCCTTCCCAGACGATCGGCACGGTTAAAGAGGGAGGCAGGCAGAACGTGGGTGTGCATTTACTCCGTTATAATGATGGATGTGATATGAAAGAAGAGTTAACAGTTGATTCGCGACCAGCGGAACAACAGGATGCAGGTGAGGTGCAGGCTGCGTTTATAGCAAAAATGTCCGCCCCAGTAGCTGAGTGGTAAAAAAAAAAAAAAAAAAAAAAGGTGGTCAGCGTGACAGACTGTCAATCCTAAGGGCCCGGGTTCGATTCCAGGCTGGGTCGGAAATTTTCTCCGCTCAGGGACTGGGTGTTGTGTTGACCTAATCATCATCATTTCATCCCCATCGACGCGCAGGTCGCCGAAGTGGCGTCAAATCGAAAGACTTGCACCAGGCGGACGGTCTACCCGACGGGAGGCCCTAGCCACACGACATTTCCATTTTATAGCAAAAATAAATGGAATAGAAGTGACAGTAATCCTTGATACAGGGGCGAGCGCCTCTATCATAGATGAGCAATTATTCAAATGTATTGATTGTGTAAAGAAGTTACACATCTTGCCAGTGGAAAATTGCAAGGTCGTAGGTGCCCTACAGGGCAGAGTGCAAGTGATAAGGAATCAGGTGCAGGCTGAGATCGCCTTGGAAAAAGAAGCTATTTTATGATAATTCCTTGTGGTAAGGAATCTTGCAGTGCCTTGCATCCTGGGACTTGATGCGCTTCGGGAAATGAAGGCGAGAGTTGACCTCTCCCGAGCCACAAGCACTTTCTACTATCATAACCGGCAAATTGACCTGGCACTGATTAGGACTCTGGACACATACATAAATTACTGCCAGAATGTCCGAGTAACTGTCAATGATCCATATACATTGTGTACCAATGACTGTACCATTAATCAAAGCAATAATGAACAGAAACCCGATTGGGAGTTGGAAGCTGTCATTATTAAACAAAGAATCGAAGAAAAAGTAGCCGAATACTCGTACTTAAGCCAGCCACAACAAGCGGATTTAAGACAATTATTAAATCGATTTGTGAAAGCATTTTCAGAAAAAAACAGGAATTATTAAGGGATATGAATTCGACATGGAGGTGAAGCCCCATCAAACGTTCTGTCATGCTACCTAATCTATACCATGGACTAAAAGGACAACTGTAGGAAAAGAGAGACAAAGGATGCTGCATTGGCAGATAATCGAACCTTCAGTGTCACCATATAGTAGTCCATTGTTAGCAGTTATAAAAACAGAGGGCAGTGTTCGATTAGTGTTGGATGCACGGAAAATTAATAACATAATAATACCCGTAAGGACCAGGAGGTGTGTTCATTACGGCACTGGACACAGTATTAGGGCCCAACCTTTTAGAAAAGGTAATGGTATATGTGAATGATATCCTAATAGCATCGGAAATCTGGAAATTTTATTCCGTGTGTCAACAAGATTTGCAGCAGTAGGAGTTACTGCCAACCTTGCAAAATCTAAATTTGGTCATGAGGAAAAAAAAAATTTTTAGGACATATCACTTCTCCTGGGGTAATTTTACCCAATCCCAAGAAATTAAAGGCAATAGAGGAGATGCCATACCCTAATGCCAAAAAGTAACTAAAGACTTTCTAGGAAAGGCTTCCTTTTTTAGGCGATTTCCACCAGGTCAGTTATTAAATAGTGGGGACTTATTAAGTCCATTCAGGAAAAATCGACCTTGGATTTTTACTGATGAATGCAAGAGGGTATTTGATCAAATCACAGAAGCACTATTAAACGCAGAGATATTGCACCATCCCGATATGTCACAAGATTTTTTAATCTTGCGAAAGAAGCATCTTTTTGTGGGTTGGGGTGTTGTCTGTTTCAAGTGGATGACAAAGGACAACAAACTGGAATTAAAATAATAGGATTTGCAAGCCATATGCTAAATTCCTGTGAGCGTTCATATTCCGCAACGGAACTTGAAGTACTTGCATTGATCTGGGCACTGAAGAAATTTCATTATTACGTCTACGAAAAAGGGTAATAATATTTTGCGACCATCAGGTGCTTAGTTACGTGCTTATGTGATGTCTACTGCACAAACGTCTGACAAGCTGGATTTTGGCTTTGCAAGATTACAACTTCCAAATCAGACACATAAAGGTAACGGACAATGTGGTTGCAGACGCATTGTCTAGATTGCCTAGAGGATTACCTGAGTTTGCGGGCTTAGTAGAACATTATACGGAGTTTAAAATTTTGTTGCTTAAGGATCCCATCAGATGTAACAAACATGTACATCTGTGTTGCGAGATCACAAATATGCATCGTTCAGATCCGTTATGGTATGGGATAATTGACTCACTAAATACCAATCCAAATGGAGAATTTAGCAAATTATATGAGATACAAAATGAATTTTTGTATCACAGAATGAAAGAAACTTCGGAAAACTGGTGTGTTTGGATACCGACACAGTCAGTTAACAATCTGATATGGTACACTCACGATTGTTGGGGACATTTCGGTGGCAAGAAAAGTGCCGACCAGTTAATTAGATACTCTTATTTTCCGAACTTGCACCGGAGGGTCAAAACACTGGTGCGCTCTTGCCCCATTTGCCAAAAAACAAAACCACGTACTTGTAGTACTAGGAATGAACTACACTCCACAGTTCCGACAGTACCATTACAGATCGTCGCTGTTGATGTAAACAGACCTTGCTGATAGCAAGAGGCAGGGTAAAATATGTGGTAGCCGTGTTTGATATTTTCTCCAAACATCTGAAACTGTATCCCACAAGAACCTCCACTACAAAATCTATAGTCCGGAAAATTGTATCAGACCTTATACCAGCCATCGGAAAACCGACCTTGCTGACAGACAATGCCAGTTATTTCAAAAGCCAGGACTGGAAACTGTTTCTACAGGAACACCCCATTAAACACATTTTAGTATCATTTTTTAATCCAAGCGCGAACCCCGTGGGACGCTGTTTTAGCGATTTAAATCGTTTTGTCCGGACATACGCAGCAATCCACCAAAATAATTGGGTTGAGTTGGTGCCACATTTTGAGAGAATTCATGACAATGTGCCTCATGAATTACGGAGTGCACGCCCTATGGAATAATGATACCGAATGTACCTGACGAAGAGTGGCTGAAGCCTCTGCTGCGTACCCCAAGAGTCATAACTAGAGCACAGAAGTTACAAACGCCCTGCTTGAACTGCAGTATTATGCAGCAATTGGAAAGGCAAAATATGATAGGAGTTTGAACAGACTCTACACTTACAACAGAGGAGACTTGGTGATGCTAAAGAACCATCCCAAGACTTTGAGTATTAAAAAGATTAACAAAAAGCAGCAACTCTTTTACTTAGGTCCACTCAGAATCATGGATATACCTCATGAAGGGTGTTACCTTCTGGCACACCCAGAGACAGGAAAAGTAAGAGGATTATATCCTCATAAGCATCTAAAGCCATTCATACCCATGGATGAGCAAGGAGATGCTTGCATAACAGAAAACTCATCTGGGTAATATACAGAGATTAGGTATTATATGTAAATACAGAGCTACTTAAGATTCATTTCATGTATGTTGAATTTTGGGTGTATGCTTGTGATATGTATGTGGTATGTTTCTTTGATTCAGTTCTTTACTTAGCTCTGTCCCTTTAAGTTCAGGCTTCTCACATTGCAAGTCGCAATGTTGAGCTTTTCCATTATTCCAAATTGTTTGTCCTTTTCTTGCTTGGGTCGTTCTCTGTTTAATCCATTTGACTGGTTTCTTTGAAGATTATGAGTAAATTTGTGCCCAGAATGCGATGCCATCCTATAGACAGGCTACACATGTGGTGGGGCTGCCATAGTTGGGTCTCATGACTTGCCAGTCGTTTTTGATCACTGTTTACTTCCTCTCACCTTCGGTAAACCATCACCTAACTGAAAGGTAGCGACTGCTGAATTTTTCATCAGGGTAATTTCCCTTAGGAAGGTTGACTTCGCCACATCTAAGAGACCTGCCTGCCTCTTGACTGTGCCTTCCTAGAGCCCATCTAATCTGAAGCCTTCAGGAGCCCCATTGTGGACTGATTGCTTTGTCTGGTCCCAACACTTCGATCTGTCTGGCCTGGGGGGTGACACTGCCAGGAGATAAAGCTCCTGCCAGTATAGCTCTCAGTTAATAACGGGACATGTAAACCTCCTCATCACAGTAAGGTTGCAGTGCTTGTGAAGTACTGGTGATGCATGGTGACAATTTTTTACGTTTTTGTTGCGAAGTAGCCCCCTGGCCCATGTCATAAAATGTGCATAAAATTCAAATGTGAAAGCTACTGGTCAGTATGCTATTTCATAGAAGTCTCAAGTAGTTTCCACTTTGTGACCACATGAGTCAGTAGTGCTAGTAAGTTCCTTTAATGTATGGTACAATGATGGAACCTATCTCTTGCCATGTGCAGCTTCACCGGTAAGTTAGATCAGACGTGCCAATATGTCAACTATTTCAATTTTTTACCGTTATCTAACAATTGTATTTGTCAGATCAGTAGCGCCACGTGTATTTTATAGTGTTATAGAACAAATAATGGTATAAACAGTTTTTGGTTTATTTATGGTGTGGCATAAGATTGAACTCTCGTTGTTGGCAAGTCCACTTGAATAAGCAAGTTGGATCTATATTTCCATGAGTGTTCTGTAAAATTATAGACGAAATCTGTATGTATGTTGATAAATAAGAAAGTTATTTTTGGTTCCTTTACTGTGTGAGTGCACTTTGTCCTCTAAGTTACATCACTAGTCACAATATATAAGCTGTGTGTTTTTTTTTCATTTGTAGACCAATTAGACTATAGCAATACAGTCACGTGTGAGTTCTGTACTGTTACAGAAGAAATTTTCAAGTATTTTTTTAAATAATACTGATAATTGTAATTTGCTCCAGAAATCAATTTTCGTTCACTATCAGAGATCTACATGAAAACTTGTCCATTATCCTCTTTGACAGAACGACATTTGTGAACCTTATGTATTGTATTTGCTGGATTTTTAAATTATGCTTGTGTGCCACAAAATTATGGAGTTTAAGTGAAACACTGCATTTTTTATCTCAGAAATATGCACCAGTTTTAAGATGCCTTCGTGTGATAAAATGTTAGCAAATGTGATATAGTGCATAATATCCTATAGATATTGGTATTATTTAGTAGCTGATGGTGGAGATACAATCTGTAAACTTTTTTGAATAGCCTTGGTGTCACAGGTGAGATCAGTAAATTACAGAACTTTCCTCATAGGTTTGCTTTTGTACACCAGCAAAACACAACCACAAGTTGTTCCAAGATCAAAAGTATTACAAATATCAATATTAATCAATCAATAACATTAACTATATTTTTTGGTGCAATGTCCTCTTCTCCTATTAAAACGGGTGATGAAGTGTATGTTAACCTAGAAGTTACACAATAGTTGCTGTCTTGCAAGAGCTGAGACATTACTTTAGTTAGAGTGTGTTTTGTGCAGTTATGGAACAATCAGACAAACAATTTGGATTTTGGAATATTTAATTTTGGATTCCACAGTGCTTTGCACCAAGTGTGGCACAAAGATTTAAGTCTGCTCATTGTGCAGAGAAGATAATTCTGTAAGTTAGGTTAATAGTGTCACTTGTGTTTTGATAAATAATACAGATGTTCTTGACATGGAAATATTGTAAGTTGCACTA
Source organism: Schistocerca serialis cubense (assembly GCF_023864345.2). Taxonomy (NCBI): domain Eukaryota; kingdom Metazoa; phylum Arthropoda; class Insecta; order Orthoptera; family Acrididae; genus Schistocerca; species Schistocerca serialis. Next base: position 661,154,266 of record NC_064641.1, on the reverse strand, counting down.
TTATCATCAATATATTTATAAGTCATTTACATCTTAGATGTGGAAATAACATTGACATAAACATTGTGTATGAGTTGCTGGCAAAGGTAATGTCCTTGAAAATGGCGCTAAATGGATTGTGATAGATGGGTTACTTCCAGCATCTAGCACTTTTTTTAAATTTCCTGGGAAGTTAAACTTGAGATAACTGTGCTAGTTGCTCCATCTTGAAGTTTTTAAATTTCCTGCCAGAGCCATCTCTGATTCCATCACTGCGACTTACAACATCATTGGCCCTACATTCGGGAAACCTGTATGTGACATCGAGCAGTAAATGTCATAGACTGCATTCAAGATCAAAACTGACCTCACGTGTTACAGCTAAGCCATTGGACATAAAAATGCTACAGTCCCTTTTGAACTGTGAGCGACTAACATACCACTTTGTCCTCCTCCTCGAAGATTTTTTTCGCTTATAGTTGGTGTTTCCACATCTTTCATCTCATTTCTTTTTATAATCGTCATATTATTACCTTGATGTTTACCTCTTGTTGTTCCAACTGTCTGAAATAATGGAGAAATTTGATCTTATAACTTCTATGTTGCTTTCTTAAATTTCCTAGATAGGAAACCCGTATGAATAAATTTTTCTTACTAGGGTACAAAGAAGGAGCCTCCTAGAAGATTGTGAGCCTAAAGACTGAAGACAGGCACAATCGGGCGTACCCTGGAAATGGTGAAAGATTTCACCGGCTAATCCTTCTAACACCAGATCAAGTTAAAGTCCAAAACCAAATTAACATCAAGATGCAACGGCCTTTATCAAGACCACCCCTTGTGACGATCTCGATAAATATTGAGGGATTCTCTAGTCATAAGAGTGTTTTATTAGCAGACATGTCGTATAAGCATAAATGCGACGTATTGTTGGTGCAGGAAACACACCGGGGAGCCACCAGCCACAGACCTAAAATAGCAGGAATGGATTTGGCCATTGAAAGACCTCACGACAAGTATGGGAGTGCGATTTTCATCACCCCCGGGCTCAACGTAACATCAGCCGCAATGACAGAAGTAAATAACATTGAAGTACTCACCATTCGCACCCAGAAGTTCTCTGTGATGTCTGTGTACAAGCAACCAAATGTGGACTTTATTTTCCATGAACCAAACAGTTTTACATATGACCATTTAATTTTGTCATGGGCGACTTCAACTGCCATGGTGAAGCATGGGGATATAATGAGACTCATGAGAATGGTGTATGGCTTGAATCCTGGGCTGACACTAACGACCTACAACTCATTCATGACCCAAAACAGCCAGCATCGTTCAACAGCAGAAGATGGAGAAGGGGATATAATCCTGACAACATCTTTGTGAGTAGGAAGTTGGCAGCACAGTGCATGAACCTTGTTGAAGAACCTATCCCAAGTACACAACACAGACCCATCATTTGTGTTGTGAATGCCATGGTTAAACCAGAGGAGGTGCCTTTCCGAAGACGGTTGAATTTCAAAAAGGCAGACTGGCAGAAATTTAAAGAGCAATTGGACGAAGAGATTGAGAAAATCCCTCCTCAACCAGATGAGTATGGTAGATTTATCGATTTTGTGAAAGGGATCTCAAGGAAAAACATCCAAAGGGGTTGCCGTACCCAGTACATCCAGGGTCTGACCGGCAGCAGCAAGGTCTTACTTGACAGGTACCAAAAGCTGTTCATTCAGGACCCCTTCAGCGAAGATACGATGGAGGCTGGGGAGGAACTAATGCAGGCTATTGTTGAGGATAAGAGATCACGGTGGTGCAAACTAATCGAGAATCTTGATATGAAACAAAACAGCAGACGTGCATGGAAATTACTGAAAAACTTAAGTGGGGACCCAACTGACCACCAGCAGAAGAACAACGGGGTAACAGCAAATAAGATTGCTAGCCAACTTCTCAAGAATGGGAAAACCAAAGGGAAAAGAGAAAGGGAAAGAGTTATACCCCAAGAACAAAAAGATTACGGACTCCTCAATGCTTCATTCACAGCAACCGAACTGGAAGACGCCATTCAGAGTATGAAACTGAATAAGGCCGCTGGAACTGATGACCTTAGAATGGAGCAGATAAAACAGTTTGGGCCCAAAGCTCGAAACTGGTTGCTACAAATGATGAACACCTGTATTAAAGAGCTGAATATTCCAAAACTATGGCGGCAGGGGAAAGTGGTGGCTTTACTAAAACCTGGCAAGGACGTAAAGGACCCCAAAAGTTACAGACCAGTGTCACTTCTATGCCATTTCTATAAGATGCTGGAGCGGATGATTCTCAACCGGGTGGCAGAAACCATAGATGGAAAGCTCATAAAGGAACAAGCCGGTTTCAGACCAGGAAGATCTTGTTGTGGGCAAATACTAATCTGATGGAACATATAGAGCCGGCCGAAGTGGCTGTGCGGTTAAAGGCGCTGCAGTCTGGAACCGCAAGACCGCTACAGTCGCAGGTTCGAATCCTGCCTCGGGCATGGATGTTTGTAATGTCCTTAGGTTAGTTAGGTTTAACTAGTTCTAAGCTCTAGGGGACTAATGACCTCAGCAGTTGAGTCCCATAGTGCTCAGAGCCATTTGAACCATTTGGAACATATAGAAGATGGGTTTGAAAAAAAAAATTAATAACTGGAGCAGCTTTCATAGATCTTACTGCTGCATACGACAGAGTAAACCACAGAAAGCTATTGCACAAATTATATCACCTCACAGGGGACTGTAGGTTGACAATGTTTATCGAAGATTTTATGTCTCCCGAAATGGTAAGAACAGTAGATGGCGACTGCAGAAAAATGGCTTACCACAAGGAAGTGTACTTTCTCCCATCCTTTATAATGTATACACTAATGACCAACCTATACCTCAAGATGCAAGACTGTTTGTATATGCTGATGACACAGCTGTGGTGGTCCAGGGGTCCAATTTTGATTCAACATCTGGAAGTCTCTCTAGAGCGCTTGAAGAACTGGCTCAATACTACGACGCCAATCACCTCAAGTCAAACCCTGACAAAACCAAATTATGTGCTTTCCATCTGCGCAATAGAGATGCTGGAGTTGAGCTCGACGTTACATGGCAAGGTAAGAAGCTAAAGCACTGTCCAACACCTAAATACCTTGGGGTTGTACTTGACAGAACGCTTTCCTTCAAGCAGCATTGCCAAAACACCAAGGTTAAAGTCTGCTCTAGGAATAACATCATCCGCAGGCTGACAAACTATGAATGGGAAGCTCAACCATCAGTACTAAGAACATCAGCACTTGCTCTGTGTGTTTCTGAAGCAGACTATGCAGCGCCAGTATGGGAAGCATCTGCACATGCTAAACAGGTTGATGTAAGTGTAAGTGAGACAATGCGAATTGTTACAGGCTGTCTCAGACCCACACCAATGGGTAATTTGTACCTACTTGCTGGAATTGCCCCATCCAAGATCAGAAGGCAGGTGGCAGCATACGCTGAGAGAACAAAGAAAGAAACAGATTCTCGACACCCACTGAATGGGCACGTCACTCAGGCCCAGAGGCTTAAGTCTAGAGATAGCTTTATTGCAAGAACCAAGACCCTTGACAGTTCACAGGAAGAAAATAGAGTCCGTAAATGGGAGAATGAACAAACCGCACTGCAGATAATACCAAAAGAGCAAATGGCACCTGGAAACAAACTTCCTTATTCAGTGTGGAGAACACTAAATAGGCTGAGGGCTGGTGTACCCACATGCAAAACTAATTCGTGCAAGTGGGGACTGCTGTTTAACGATGACGACGTTCTTTGCGGATGCGGAGAGGTACAAGACGAGGCACATCTGCTCATGTGCCGACTACTGACGGAGCCCTGCAGTTTTAGTGACCTGCTACAAGCCAACGTCAAAGCCGTAGCGATGGATAACTATTGGAAAAATAAAATTTGATCTGGACACGGAAAAGTAAAAGTAAAGTAACTATGATAGTTGATCACAGTATCTATTAATTTCACATAATGTCAACATTCATGAAGTACCTTATCGTCATATTTATTTTTACCATGGATTTTTACAAAAAAATTTAGTACTGTGTGGTATCCATGCGGTTTTTATACCCATAGTATTCACCTGAACTCTTTACAGTATCATTAATATATATTAGTGAAAATATTTGTTTCACATTGGAGAAAAATGGGAAAGCAATAATCAGTACTTTCTTCGAACATGTATGAACTATAGACGGAATGTTAGTGGGGTAGCGTTCCTCTTTCAGTATGCTACACTGATATGAAATATTTGATGCTTAATTCCCTACACTGAAAAGGTTTAAATCGTATCATTTCACTTACTGAATTAGGCCTCATTCTCAAATTTTATCTTAATGTTAATTAAGTTTCCAGAGGTCAGCAAGTCATCCTGCAAACATTCGTCTCTAATGCAGTAACTGTTATGCAATAAATGTATGAGAAATATGTTGTCACATGGTATCAAACTTTTAGACCTTGACATCAAGTCTTCATGAAGAAACCTGCGTTTCAGACGAGAAAATGAAAGTTAAATTAGAAAATAAGTAGCTGATAAAATGGAAAAGTGTTTACTAAATGACAGTGTAGTTCTGATACAAAAAAGAAAGAAATAGAATAATGGTAAAAACATGCAATATACTGATTATATAGATGTCGATCTTAAAAGATAATGTGAAATGATTGTGTTATTACATCGTTTCAGATTCCTATATGTAGATAGCTGATATTCAATAATGATAAATAATTTTGCGTTGCAGGCTCTGCAAATATTGCTCCTATGGATTCATATTAATATGTATATATAGCTGAAGAATAGCTGGTCGTTATCACTAGAATTGCAGTCAACTCCTGGTAATTCGATCCTTGATAAATCGAATTTCTGGATAAATACGCTGCCAGGAAAAAAAAAAAAACTGCAGCACTCTCAAAGGCATGATCATTTTACTGATAAACAATATAAAAGGTAGTTAATCACTGTAGGAGAATACGATAGTAATTTCAGACCAAATGAAGCACACATGTCAAAGTAAAAGGTGCCCAAACAGTCGTATCAATACAGAGTGTAACCTCCTCTGGCGACAACGTACTGTACATTCTCGCTTGCAAACGATGGTAAAGATGTGGAGTGGCATTCAGTGACGGACGGTCCCAAGCACCTTGCACCTACTGTTCCAGTTCGGCAATGGTTCCTGCAAGCTTTGCAGAACGAGCAAGTTCGTGATTCTAAATGTGTTCTATTGGCGAAAGATCTGGTGATCTTGCTGGCCAGGGCAACTGTACACCATGCCGTGCAGTAGTCGTATGTGAATACGCATTTCCTGCTGAGAGCACTCCAGTTGCAACAAATTCCTATCAAATGAAGCACAAATGATATAGTCAAGGCTGCCCCAACAGTCATGATAAATGCAGAGTGTAACCCCCTCTGGCGGCAACGCACTGTGAATTCTCTTATGCAAGCGATCGTAAAAGTGCGGAATGGAATTCCGCGACGGACGCTCCCAAGCATCTTGTGCCCATAGTTCCAATCCAGCAGTAGTTCCTACAGCGTTTTGGGAGCGAATGCGTTCCGCTCTCGCTGTGGCCCATGCGTGTTGAGTTGGTAAGGGTTGTGATAATTTTCATGCTTGTCCCCAAAGTGGTTGTAACTGGAACATATCAACCTCCGCAGTGAAGTGGTCACTGGCTACTTTACCCCGCGGAACCAAATGTGACTGTGAGTTGTACTGCTAGCCTCTCACAACACGAAACTTAGGGTGAATCCTGTGGTAAAAGGCACTTCTGAATAAGCCGCTCATTAGGTCAACGTCGACACGTATACGTCCATCACTCATATACAGACAGAACCTACTCTCATCACTGAAGACAACAGAGCGACATTCCACTCTCCAGTCGACTCTTTCACGACACCAGAGTCCCTTTGCTAGGTGGTCAGTGGTAACCTGGTCAGAGGCAAGCTGCAAGCAGACGGTTTCCAGTCCCCCTTTGTGTTACATCAGGTGCCCAAATTTCTTACCTGGATGATGTTCTGTCAGCCACTTTTGCTCTTAGAATGTGTCGATCTTGATGTGTGTCTGTACTACGCGAACGTTCAGAACCTGTCTACAGGTGTGAGAATGTTCCACGGACCACTGCTGAAAGCAGCGACACCCAGTCAATGCACTGTGCACAACATGTGCAGCAACTTGTCCATGCTTCATTTAGCTTCACACAGGCCAACAATGTGACCATGTTCAAATGGCTGAAGTTGTTCAACGGGAGTATGTAATAATTAGCGGGACTTGATTTATTCTGGAATGAATGTTGTACACACTGTTCACCTCTAAACTCAGCACAGTTACCGCCCACAGAGTCAAAACAGAGGGCGAAAGGAGAGGCCTCCAGAGCGCCATCCGATCACGAATGATGGCGACAAATGAATCACTAATACCACAACCCCTCAATATTTTCATATTATACCATGGTGCCACTGAACACATTTCCTGAGACTGCTCCATTCTTTTTCCCGCAGTGTAGAACAAGTTGTTGGGTCCCTGTGTTTTGGTACTTCCTGTTCACCGAAGCATTTGTCATGAGAGACCACCAAAACACACTGTGTTATTAAAGGTCATTGAGTACCTAACTCTCGTTAGTACGAGATAATGGTTCGTAAATTTTTTTGGTAAGTGTTTGGTCATTCAAACTCTTCACGACGGAGTGTGTAACACACTGTGTTATTAAAGGTCATTGAGTACCTAACTCTCGTTAATACGAGATAATGGTTCGTAAATTTTTTTGGTAAGTTTTTGGTCATTCAAACTCTTCACGACGGAGTGTGTAACTTACCTCAGTACATACCGTGTGGTTATAATTAAAGTGCAGCTACTCACTATGGGCTGTAAGTATCGTATGGCAGCTACAGTTGGTAGATAGCGGAACCGAGCTATGCTGAAAAAAAAATAGTGCCAATTTTGGCCAACGCGTGCTAATTTGGAGCTGTGAATCCAAGAAATAATGTTGATTTTGTTATTAATTGCCACTTACACAATTCGTTCAATATGAGTACCGGAGATGTCGATGAGATGCTGCGTCCATAAAACGACGTAATCAACAGTTGCTTGCAAAAGTTTAGGTCCAATCCGAGCATCGTGTTCCTGTATGCAGGCCTTCAGATCAGGTAGAGACCGAACGTGTCATTGATAAACGTTTCTTTTTAGATATCCACAGAGCCAAAAGTCACGTGAATTCAGGCTATACATCTGGAAGACCCCTGGAAATAACACGTGGAAGTTTTCATTAAGCAGATATTTCACTGGACGAGCAACATAAAATGTTACACCGTCTTGTTCCACACAGTTGCGCTATTCTAAAGCAGGACTCATATGCCGTACAGGGAACTGTCGATAACGTGAAGACGTCCCGGTACACATGACAGGCCCTCTGGATATATACTCTTCAAAGAAGAACAGACCGAGAGTATAGGCGCTTTTAAACCACACCACACAGTCACATACAGCGAGTGCACAAACTTGGTAGTTTTGTGTATTCACTGCACCCTATAGTATAAATGTGCATGGTCACTCCCTAGGATATTGCCCTCCACGTGTTAACTTCGACCCGTGCCAGAAACAGAACAGCAAATTCAGAACGTTGCTTCGGATCATCAATTTTGGGTAGCTCCACCGTGTGGATCTTGCACGAATACCAGTATAAAATAAACCACAAAACGTTCCGTACTGTTGACCATGGGGTGGACAGTTCTTGTGACACTGTGCGAGCACTAGCAGTACACGGGGCACGTGCTGCATAGTCAGTCAGAGCAAAATCAACCTCAACAATGAGGTCTACTGGGATAGCCGTCCTCTTCCAAGTGCCACACAAAACTCACTCGTTTTAGAAATTTATTATCATCTTCTTCAAAACATTTAATGACATCGGACCTCTGCTCAGAATTTTCAGTCGGCGATACTCTCCCAGTGCTACACTGTAATAGCTGGCGTTCACATAAAACAGTTTCTTTCACTCACGTTACGACTTGACAAATGACAGCGTGTTTGTCATATTGTCGTACAAATAATGCACAGCTTTAGGTTTGCACCAGGTGGCCACAACTGGAACTAATTTGTTGTGCTGCATACATCGGTACCGTATTAACGCGTTGGCATATCTACCAAGTGTCGCTGCCATACGGTAATTACAACCCATAATAGACCTCAGTAAATGGAATGGGAATGAAGTCCCATGCTCCTTGACAGATCGTAGGGGAACGATGCCGGAGACACGCACCGCTGTACTAGACAAGGTGCTAATGGAGGTGGTTTTCCGTTGCCTTCCTCTGACCCTAATGGGGAAGAAAGATGATGATGAAGACGACACAACAACACCCAGTCATCTCGGGGCAGGTGAAAAACCTCGATAAATAGATGCACTTTCATTACAACTACCGGTACATCAGTTGTAAAAGAATTAATAATGTTATGCTCTAACAGAAAAGAAATAGACTATCGAGGCCACGGAACGTGGAATGGGAAAAAGGTATATATAGAAATTTTTCAAGACACAGTCACCCTCTCGACTGATAATTCTGAAGCAGAAATATCAGATGCTGCAAAGGCATCATATAGAGTGAGGAAATGGACCTGGCTAAGTGAGTTCCTGTGTCGTGAAGCTTAGTCAATGTCGAGAACGAGATATACCTTTTGGCAGTCACATTCCTCAAAAAAAAAAAAAAACTTACGTCATTCGTGGTTGGTCTGGGCATCGATTGGCTAGGAAGTAATTCAGAATCCTAAAACCATGGACCTTGCCGTTGGTGGGGAGGCTTGCGTGCCCCAGCGATAGATGGCCGTACCGTAGGTGCAACCACAGCGGAGGGGTATCTCTTGAAAGGCCAGACAAACGCGTGGTTCCTGAAGAGGGGCAGCAGCCTTTTCAATAGATGCAGGGGCAACAGTCTGGATGATTGACATAAACATAGCCAAAGCCTTGCAGACAAACAAAAATTACGCGAAGCGAAATGTAGTGTGAGGAGGGCTATGCGAGAGGCCTTCAGTGAATTCGAAAGTAAAGTTCTATGTACTGACTTGGCAGAAAATCCTAAGAAATTTTGGCCTTATGTCAAAGCGGTAGGTGGGTCAAAACAAAATGTCCAGGCACTCTGTGACCAAAATGGTACTGAAACAGAGGATGAGAGACTAAAGGCCGAAATACTAAATGTCTTTTTCCAATGCTGTTTCACAGAGGAAGACTGCACTGTAGTTCCTTCTCTAGATTGTCGCACAGATGACAAAATGGTAGATATCGAAATAGACGACAGAGGGATATAGAAACAATTAAAATCGCTCAAAAGAGGAAAGGCCGCTGGACCTGATGGAATACCAGTTCGATTTTACACAGAGTATGCGAAGGAACTTGCCCCCCTTCTTGCAGCGGTGTACCGTAGGTCTCTAGAAGAGCGTAGCGTTCCAAAGGATTGGAATAGGACACACGTCAGGGACGTCGAACAGATGTGCAGAACTATAGACCTATATCTCTAACGTCGATCAGTTGTAGAATTTTGGAACACGTATTATGTTCGAGTATAATGACTTTTCTGGAGACTAGAAATCTACTCTGTAGGAATCAGCATGGGTTTCGAAACAGACGCTCGTGTGAAACCCAGCTCGCGCTATTCGTCCACGAGACTCAGAGGGCCACAGACACTGGTTCACAGGTAGATGCCGTGTTTCTTGACTTCCGCAAGGCGTTCGATACAGTTCCCCACAGTCGTTTAATGAACAAAGTAAGAGCATATGGACTATCAGACCAATTGTGTGATTGGATTGAAGAGTTCCTAGATAACAGAACGTAGCATGTCATTCTCAATGGAGAGAAGTCTTCCAAAGTAAGAGTGATATCAGGTGTGCCGCAGGGGAGTGTCATAGGACCGTTGCTATTCACAATACACATAAATGACCTTGTGGATGACATCGGAAGTTCACTGAGGCTTTTTGCAGATGATGCTGCGGTGTATCGAGAGGTTGTAACAATGGAAAATTGTACTGAAATGCAGGAGGATCTGCAGCGAATTGACGCATGGTGCAGGGAATGGCAATTGAATCTCAATGTAGACAAGTGTAATGTGCTGCGAATACATAGAAAGATAGATCCCTTATCATTTAGCTACAAAATAGCAAGTCAGCAACTGGAAGCAGTTAATTCCATAAATTATCTGGGAATACGCATTAGGAGTGATTTAAAATGGAATGATCATATAAAGTTGATCGTCGGTAAGGCGGATGCCAGACTGAGATTCATTGGAAGAATCCTAAGGAAATGCAATCCGAAAACAAAGGAAGTACGTTACAGTACGCTTGTTCGCCCACTGCTTGAATACTGCTCAGCAGTGTGGGATCCGTACCAGATAGGGTTGATAGAAGAGATAGAGAAGATCCAACGGAGAGCAGTGCGCTTCGTAACAGGATCATCTAGTAATCGCGAAAGCGTTACGGAGATGATAGATAAACTCCAGTGGAAGACTCTGCAGGAGAGACGCTCAGTAGCTCGGTACGAGCTTTTGTTAAAGTTTCGAGAACATACCTTCACCGAAGAGTCAAGCAGTATATTGCTCCCTCCTACGTATTTCTCGCGAAGAGACCATGAGGATAAAATCAGAGAGATTTGAGCCCACACAGAAGCATACCGACAATCCTTCTTTCCACGAACAATACGAGATTGGAATAGAAGGGAGAACCGATAGAGGTACTCAGGGTACCCTCCGCCACACACCGTCAGATGGCTTGCGGAGTATGGATGTAGATGTAGATGTAGATCTGGCCTTGTAACACTAACCAAAACGGCCTTGCTGTGCTGGTACTGCGAACGGCAAGGGGAAACTACGGCCGTAATTTTTCCCCAGGGCTTGCAGCTTTACTGTATGGTTAAATGATGAAGGCGTCCTCTTGGGTAAAATATTTCGGAGGTAAAATAGTCCCCCATTTGGATCTCCGGGCGGGGACTACTCACGAGGACGTCGTTATCAGGAGAAAGAAAACTGGCGTTCTACGGATCGGAGCGTGGAATGTCAGAGCCCTTAATCGGGCAGGTAGGTCAGAAAATTTAAAAAGGGAAATGGGTAGGTTAAAGTTAGATATAGTGGGAATTAGTGAAGTTCGGTGGCAGGAGGAACAAGACTTTTGGCGAGGTGAATACAGGGTTATAAATACAAAATCTAATAGGGGTAATAAAGGAGTAGATTCAATAATGAATAAAAAATAGGAGTGCGGGTAAGCTACTACAAACAGCATAGTAAACGCATTATTGTGGCCAAGTTAGACACGAAGCCCATGCCTACTACAGCAGTACAAGTTTATACGCCAACTAGCTGTGCAGATGATGAATAAATTGATGAAATGTATGATAAGATAAAAGAAATTATTCAGGTAGTGAAGGGAGACGAAAATTTAATAGTCATGGGTGACTGGAATTCGAGAATAGGAAAAGGGAGAGAAGGAAACATAGTGAGTGAATATGGATTGGGAGTGAGAAATGAAAGAGGAAGCCGTCTGGTAGAATTTTGCACAGAGCATAACTTAATCATAGCTAACACTTGGTTCAAGAATCATAAAAGAAGTTTGTATACATGGAAGAATCCTGGAGATACTAGAAGGTATCAGATAGATTATATAATGGTAAGACAGCTTTAGGAACCAGGTTTTAAACTGTAAGACATTTCCAGGGGCAGATGTGGACTCCGACCACAGTCTATTGGTTATGAACTGTAGATTAAAACTGAAGAAACTGCAAAAAGGTGGGAATTTAAGGAGATGGGACCTGGATAAACTGACTAAACCAGAGGTTGTACAGAGTTTCAGGGAGAGCATAAGGAAACAATTGACAGGAATGGGGGAAAGAAATACAGTAGAAGAAGAATGGGTAGCTCTGAGGGATGAAGTAGTGAAGGCAGCAGAGGATCAAGTAGGTAAAAAGACGAGGGCTAATAGAAATCCTTGGGTAACAGAAGAAGTATTGAATTTAATTGATGAAAGGAGAAAATACAAAAATGCAATAAATAAAGCAGGCAAAAACGAGTACAAACGTCTCTAAAATGAGATCGACAGGAAGTGCAAAATGGCTAAGCAGGGATGGCTAGAGGACAAATGTAAGGATGTAGAGGCTTATCTCACTAGGGGTAAGATAGATACTGCCTACAGGAAAATTAAAGAGACCTTTGAAGAAAAGAGAGCCACTTGTATCAATATCATGAGCTCAGATGGAAACCCAGTTCTAAGCAAAGAAGGTAAAGCAGAAAGGTGGAAGGAGTATATAGAGGGTCTATACAAGGGCGATGTACTTGAGGACAATATGATGGAAATGGAAGAGGATGTAGATGAAGATGAAATGGGAGATACGATACTGCGTGAAGAGTTTGACAGAGCACTAAAAGAGCTGAATCGAAACAAGGCCCCGGGAGTAGACAACATTCCATTGGAAGTACTGACGGCCTTGGGAGAGCCAGTCCTGACAAAACTCTACCATCTGGTGAGCAAGATGTACGAGACAGGCGAAATACCCTCAGAAAATAGATTAAGGAAAGAACAAATCTACTTTTCTAGCATTTGTAGACTTAGAAAAAGCTTTTGACAATGTTGACTGGAATACTCTCTTTCTTTTTTTCTTAAATCGTGTTGTTTCTGTAATTTTTACTGTGATGTTATGAGCCATACGCCAAATAAATAAATAAATACTCTCTTTCAAATTTTAAAGGTGGCAGAGGTAAAATACAGGAAGCGAAAGGCTATTTACAATTTGTACAAAAACCAGATGTCAGTTATAAGAGTCGAGGGGCATGAAAGGGAAGCAGCGGTTGGGAAGGAAGTCAGATAGGATTGTAGCCTCTCCCCGATGTTATTCAATCTGTATATTGAGCAAGCAGTAAAGGAAACAAAAGAAAAATTCGGAGTAGGTATTAAAATCCATGGAGAAGAAATAAAAACGTTGAGGTTCGCCGATGACATTATAATTCTGTCAGAGACAGCAGAGGACTTGGAAGAGCAGTTGGACGGAATGGACAGTGTCTTGAAAGGAGGATATAAGATGAACATGAACAAAAGCAAAACGAGGATGATGGAATGTAGTCGAATTAAGTCGGGTTATGCTGAGGGAATTAGCTTAGGAAATGAGACACTCAAAGTAGTAAAGGAGTTTTGCTATTTTGGGAGCAAAATAACTGATGATGGTCGAAGTAGAGAGGATATAAAATGTAGACTGGCAATGGCAAGAGAAATGTTGTGACTTGGCAAGACAGCCAAGCCACTAGAAGAGGAAGCCGAAAGGCACGCGTTTAAGCTCACGCAGGCTGGCGTGAGGTCTGGAACAGGTAAAGTAATTATACTAGCAAAAGAAGGTACGTAGCTTCTGAAATACTTAACTTTAATCCATAATTGGTGAACATCGGTCTGACGGTACATGCATCACAAGATAAATAGCAAATGATAATGGCGCCTTGCTAGGTCGTAGCAAATGACGAAGCTGAAGGCTATGCTAACTATCGTCTCGGCAAATGAGAGCGTAATTTGTCAGTGAACCATCGCTAGCAAAGTCGTCTGTACAACTGGGGCGAGTGCTAGGAAGTCTCTCTAGACCTGCCGTGTGGCGGCGCTCAGTCTGCAATCACTGATAGTGGTGACACGCGGGTCCGACGTATACTAGCGGACCGCGGCCGATTTAAAGGCTACCACCTAGCAAGTGTGGTGTCTGGCGGTGACACCACAAGAAATTTGTTAACATCGAGTATAGATTTAAGTGTCAGGAAGTCGTCTCTGAAAGTATTTGTATGGAGTGTAGCCATGTATGGAAGTGAAACATCTACGATAAATAATTTGTACAAGAAGAGAATAGAAGCTTTCGAAATGTGATGCTACAGAAGAATGCTGAAGATTAGATGGGTAGATCACGTAACTAATGAGGAGGTATTGAATATGTGGTGTCACCGCCAGACACCACACTTGCTAGGTGGTAGCCTTTAAATCGGCCGCGGTCCGCTAGTATACGTCGGACCCGCGTGTCGCCACTATCAGTGATTGCAGACCGAGCGCCGCCACACGGCAGGTCTAGAGAGACTTCCTAGCACTCGCCCCACTATTCGGTCGAGTAGCTCCTCAATTGGCATCACGAGGCTGAGTGCACCCCGAAAAATGGCAACAGCGCATGGCGGGCCGGATGGTGACCCATCCAAACGCCGGCCAAGCCCCACAGCACTTAACTCCGGCGATCTGACGGGAACCGGTGTACCCACTGCGGCAAGGCCGTTGCCAGTGACTCTATAAATGAGACAAAATCATCATTGGCAGCGTTGCACACGTAAGTCCTTAGGAAGCAAGTAGACAATAAGGTGTTTCGAGTTGTGCTCATAAGAGAAAATGCGCTTGACTAATCTCACTGGAGGTCACAGAGGCAGAAAAAGGCCACTGATTTATTTGCGAATTTGAAATGTTCTTATACTTTCCGGAAATATGTATGTACCTTTAGTTTGAAATGTTGAAATGAATAATGAGTAAGGGAAAAATAAATTTAATTTGAATTTAAGATCCAGTTGCTACTTTCAATAGAAATAGGAACTTTAAAGGGACTACAACACTTGACTTAAATTTTGTAGGTACTAACCATATTTGTGCTTTTTCCGATTCCAATTTGATTAGTCGAACTTTCGTAAACTACATATCTCAGTTATTAGAACTTTTTCCAGGGCTCTTGAACTTTGGAGTTTCGGGTTTCGACTGTATATAGATTGTTGAAACATTAATGATACATGTAACACTCGGTTGTGTTGATGACGAGGACAATGATTACCTCGATTGTCATTTGAGGATTTCGTTTCTTAGACTATAGTTTAGCACAATGGAAATTTGATGAAGTCTATGTCATTCCTCCAAATACGTTCCAGATGATATGAGCACCGGACCTAAAGTGCTCTTTGAATGTTTTGTAAAGTTATCCGACTCCATGTTTCTTATCTTAGCGATTGTGATTTTTATAAAAATCTTGGTAGTGCAGATACATCAGGAGTTACTCAATCTTGGTCTGCGCCAGATCGTCGAAAGTTCCGTAAGGATATCTCAAAATAACGAAGCAACGACAAAATGGTTACTGCTCTCTGCAGTACGGACCGGCAGCCGTCTAGGGAGTAAATTATGACTTCATAGTGCCAACACGCCACTTAACCCCACTTAACATCACTTCTCTGGTCGGTAATGGCTTCACTGTTGTGTGGTCCAACCGAAACAACAGCGATGACAATGTAGATGCAGTACAAATAAGTTTCGACGTGAATGCTGGCAGTCCATTCTCGACAGAGAAAACACTGCCTTGTAAGGTTGATTTGAGTAGGAGACACATCGATTCCATGGACGATGTGTGTGAGCGATAAATGACATCTCGTTCAAAGATAATTGGGAAGTGTAGGGTGGTTTCGAGGTTTCATTATTTCTGTACAGTAAGTGATTTCATTGGTCTGGCCTGGATATTACTAAAATAATGATGATTTACTTCACTCTAACGCACGGCGAAACCCGCGTGATGGCGGTTCCATGGCAAGCCGTCTTTTACTGTTTTCTCTCTGTGAAGCTGACCGTTGTGCACCTTATTTCCCTACTAAATAAAGTAAATTTGAATTTTAGTTGCTGCATATTGCTTCGCAGAAGTGTGAAGCTATACGGTTATGGAATCCGAACTCAATTCGAACGTTGTCGGTTGTTGCCACCTCTGTCGTTATAGGCCCAAGGTGAAATATTTCTGCATTTCAGCATCGGGGATCAGTTACAGTTGAAATTTATATCATTCTATTTACAGATAACATTCATGGTCTGAACGTATATCTTCATCGCTTCTATGCACACACCATCATAATATTCATGTCTCATAGGACCCCTTTCTTTTCAGATAGAATCATATGATTTTTGGTTCTCTGAATGCAAAGTCATTTCCTCCACAGTCATCTTACTGTCTTCTAATTAGGTTCCCCCCTTCGACGTTTACCTTTATTTTACTCTATTCCCTTCTCCAGCGAGCTCAGCGCAGTATCCACTACTGTTACCCACAACTACAGGAAATTCCATATGTTCCTGCTTTGTTTCTAGCTCTTGGCGAGCTTCCTTATTCCACATTAGATATTTCTATATTTTCTACGTGTTTTCGTATTTTCCAGTGATATTTAAAATTTATAAGAAATTTCTTACGCTCTTGTGGTGGTAATCAGCATACCAGATAGCAAATATGTATACAATTCCATAATCATGCAAAGACAACCAATAGAGCTTGCACAAAATGTTGTACCTACAAGTTTATAAAGGGTGAAGTGCTACTATGAAATTCAAAACGTGATGCAAAGATTATAATAATCTATAACAAAAGCTACATACAGACTTGAACAGCCCACTTTTCACATAATATTTCAGTGCAAAAAAAAAAAAAAAAAAAAAAATCAGATGATATCTTTCATGCAAACGGCAAAGAATTTATATATGCCTCAACAAGCGTTTTCAGAGGCAAGTAAAATAAGCTATAACGATAGTACCTTAATCTTTACGAATAAAAAAACTAGAGTTGTAATTATGATAACATTCAAGTACTCATTTTGAGAGCAGAAACATAAGCCCACAATGGAGGCGTTTCAGCTATCTGCGTTATGAGTTCTCAATACAGTGCAGAAATCTGCTTCACAGAGTAACTGTTTCAAATCACGAAAAAGGTGTACACATTCGAACACAGTAGAAGTATCAACAAGCTACAAGGAATATGTTAGTAAAGCAAAAATAGTATTGTGCATCGTTGCACATGTATAGCGAACGTACTATTCTTGCTAATTTTATGTATTATTAACAGAAAGTTAAATATTGAGAAGTCCTCCTGAGCTGAAACGTACCATTATAGCTAATTTCACACGTTATGAGCAGAAACGCAAATGATGGCAAGTCCAACGGAGCTGAAGGAATGAAAGAACAGATTACCCCTTGTAACGTTATACGTATGTAGGCGACTGGTTTGCCTGCCTGGAGACGGCACGAGATGAGACTGTTGTACGGCCGAGCGCTAGCCTGCCCAGGGCTTAGAGTGCATGTCGACAGGTACGAAGACGAGCAGGGCCGCCGGAAATGGATAAATCCCAAAGCTAGGAATTTAGACGGCTGTTACTCGCATGGCATTTGTGCAGAAAAAGTGTCAGACAATCTGAAAGATGGCTTTTCGCAGATGTTTGAGAATCGACAATAATCTGCAGTTAAGTATTAGAGCAAACCTGAATACATTTCCGATCCCGTAAAAATTAGGCGCACCCAATGACGCAATGATATTTTCAATATCCTTAAAACTACAGAAGTTAATATTTAACAGTGAATAAACATTTTCACTATCAACCTCTGAATTAACAACGTTTGAACTCTTAATACCATTTTAACAAAGGATATCTCAGATGACAGCATTGCACGCTAGCTATCATACCAGAAAGCCACTCGGCTGCAACTATTTTATTTATTGACTTATGACACCTTTTCTTTTTTATTACGCAAATGTTTGTTATAACATCGCATTATCCACAACGGCGCACCAAATGAATACAGCATGAATACTTCACTCATTGTCATATTTGTGGAGTTATTTAATAAACAGGTTAGTATTTATCCGGTAATTTCATTTAAATGTTGATCGCAAGTGCTATTAAAAAAACTGTGCTAATTAAAAGTGGTCAGTCGCATGTGCTAGCAGACACCACAATTGACAAGAGAACCAAAAGACGCTTCTGTCAGGAAGATATAAATAATTGTTTAAAGAATATTTATCGCCAGTTCATTGTCATTTAATGTGAGCGCACTTGTGCAAGAATGTTAGCTTACTTATTTGTTGGTTGGTTGGTTGTTTTGGGGAAGACCAGACAGCGAGGTCATCAGTATCATCGGATGAGGGAAGGACAGGTATGGAATTCGGCCGTGCCCTTTGAAAGGAACCATCCCGGCATTTGCCTGGAGCGACTTAGGGAAATCACGGAAAACCTAAATCAGGATGGCCGGACGCGGGATTGAACCGTCGTCCTCCCGAATGCGAGTCCAGTGTCGAACCACTGCGCCACCTCGCTCGGTTTACTTATTTGTGAACAAACCTTTATTTGTAATTATTGTGAATGATCTTAGTATGACAAAATATTTATAACATTTCTTTATTTAAATATTGTTGTAATATTTCGGTTTAGTCTGAGAGACCCACCTTTTATATCGTGTGGTTTACGATGGAGTGGGTGATAGATTCTGGGTGGTGATCGGCCGCTACCGTACTTTAATTTTTCAGGCGACTTTAAGTTTCGAGAGATCTGTATGTGCTCCAGAGTAGAACTCTAACTTTTCCTGCTTGTGTTACGGAAATGACAGTAGACGGACTTTGAGTTTCTGTTTGTCTTCCTGCACGTGTTAATTTGTAAATTATCATGTTGAACTCAAAACCGTTTTGAGTTGGTGAATATTTCGTGTGTTGTGATTAGGAAATGGACTTAGTTTTCACATATCTTTGATGGCTATTTAGTTTGAGGATTTTGCTATCATTCTAGTAATAGTCTCAACGTAACTTCGCTGTATTTGGTACGGTTATTTTCTGTCTGTATTTTGACTGAATATCGTTGCACCACTTCCTGTATATTTGAGACGTCCTTTACTGAATAATCATTATTCAAGATAATTCTCTGTCATCTACATCAATTACAGATATTAGAATAGAACACATGTCGTTAAATTATTCACTTAACTTCTATTTTGCATTTCTGTGAGTTTTATTAACTCGCAATTCTTGCCAGTGCATAGACTATTTGACGCCAGGATCATAACTGCAGCTTACTATTTGCAGCGAATTAGCTGCGCGGCATGAAAGAAGCCATGCAAGGTTCGACCCTGTGGCTACATCGATAATTCATTTTAAACAGAGACGTGCGTACCCCATATACCTACACTATGAACAACCACTGGTAAAGACTCAACTGGTTTGCTCATAACGGATGGTGTTTAGAAGAGCAGCTACACTAGCAGTAGCCGTTAGGTACTTTCGCACCCACTAGAAATGTCAAGAAGACACGGCTCCTTTAGGTACTCTACTTGACAAAAAAGTGAAGAACCCGAAAGTGGAGAAGGAAACGAAATGAAACTTCGATGACTGAGAGGGAATATGATGTTATTTCAACGATTTCAATACACAGTCAAGTTTAGAATGAACTAGGCAGTATGACCCCACCTACCAATATGAGATTGCATACCTTCTGGCAGGCCGCACTCTGATTCGGTTTGGAAAATCCGTTGTATCTCTTCCAGAGGAAAGCTTACCCACAGCTGTTGAAAATACTCCATATCGGACATCGCACTGGGGTGGAACAGACGTTGGAGTTCTTCCCACACGAGCTCCATTGGGGACAGTTCTGGGGATTTTGCTGGCCACAGCAGTACAACAACACACGGAGATCACTGAGACATGTACATGCGTGCACGAGCATTCTCCAGTTCAAAATGGCACCATGGTACTTTCGTATAAAAGGTAACACTTGAGGACGCAGGATTTCCGAGACGTACCGTTCTGTCGTTAGAGTTCTTTCGATCACTATCAACCGTGACCTGAAGTCGTATCCGATAGCTCCCACATTACTACACCAGGAGTAACACACCTGTGCCTCTTCAAAACATTGGACACATCTGTATATTGCACGATTCGACCAGCCAGCCAAATGGACCCCTTTCAAACTGACAGTTGTCGATAACACTTCCTTACAAGAGTAAGCGACCTCTCTGAGCCCTTCACAGTGGTTGCTCAGTATCTGACTGTTCAAGTCCCTTATATAACCTACAGCCCTGGTAACAACACTAAACACGAATAACACTATTGCGCTCTGATGACCGATATATCTGTCACAGAGAATTGCAAGTCTAATCATTTACGTACCCGCCAACGTATGTACACTACTGGCCATTAAAATTGCTACACCACGAAGATGACGTGCTACAGACGCGAAATTTAACCGACAGGAAGAAGATGCTGTGATATGCAAATGATTAGCTTTTCAGAGCATTCACACAAGGTTAGCGTCGGTGGCGACACCTACAACGTGCTGACATGAGGCAAGTTTCCAACCGATTTCTCATCCACAAACAGCAGTTGAAAGGCGTTGCCTGGTGAAACGTTGTTGTGATGCCTCGTGTAAGGAGGAGAAATGCGTACCATGACGTTTCCGACTTTGATAAAGGTCGGATTGTAGCCTATCGCGATTGCGGTTTATCGTATTGCGACATTGCTGCTCGCGTTGGTCGAGATCCAATGACTGTTAGCAGAATATGGAATCGGTTGGTTCAGGAGGGTAATACGGACCGCCGTGCTGGATCCCAACAGCCTCGTATCACTAGCAGTCGAGATGACAGTCATCTTATCCGCATGGCTGTAACGGATCGTGCAGCCACGTCTCGATCCCTGAGTCAACAGATGGGGACGTCTGCAAGACAACAACCATCTGCACGAACAGTTCGACGACATTTGAAGCAGCATGGACTATCAGCTCGGAGACCATGGCTGCGGTTACCCTTGACGCTGCATCACAGACAGGAGCCCCTGTGACGGTGTACTCAACGACGAATCTGGGTGCACGAATGGCAAAATTTCATTTTATCGGATGAATCCAGGTCTGTTTACAGCATCACGATGGTCGCATCCGTGTTTGGCGACATAGCGGTGAACGCATATTGGAAGCGTGTACTCGTCATCGCCATACTTGCGTATCACCCGACATGATGGTATGGGGTGCCATTGGTTACACGTCTGGGTCACCTCTTGTTCGCATTGACCGCACTTTGAACACCGGACGTTACATTTCAGATGTGTTACGACCCGTGGCTCTATCCTTCATTCGATCCCTGTGAAACCCAGCATTTCAGCAGGATAATACACGACCGCATGTTGCAGGTCCTATACGGGCCTTTCCGGATACAGGAAATCTTCGACTGCAGCACATCCTCCAGATCTCTCACCAATTGAAAACGTCTGGTCGATGGTGGTCGAGCAACTGGCTCGTCACAATACGCCAGTCACTACTCTTGATGAACTGTGGTATCGTGTTGAAGCTGCATGGGCAGCTGTACCTCAACACACCATCCGAGCTGTGTTTGACTCAATGTCCAGGTGTATCAAGGCCGTTATTACGGCCAGAGGTGGTTGTTCTGGGTACTGATTTCTCAGGATCTATTCACCCAAATTGCATGAAAATGTAATCACATGTCAGTTCTAGTATAATATATTTGTCCAATGAATACCCATTTATCATCTGCATTTCTTCTTGGTGTAGCAGTTGTAATCGCCAGTAGTGTACGTATAGCAAGTTAAATTGACATCCGACCATGTCTTCATGGGTGCTTCACTTTTTTTGCAGGCATAATATTGAATTTTATGAACAGCCATATGACTTATTGAAACGAAAATCCTCTATAGCCTGTTAATGTAAACCTATGTCACTCACTCTGAAAATAAAATTATTTCTCCATCCTGAGCATATTGGATAAAATAATATCATGAGCAGCCATCTACGCATTTCCATGTATTGCGGTCTTCAGCAAAAGTATGTTACTGCTCTTTTGTTAGTCTCATTGTATCTGTCTTTTTTCAACTTTTGGAAATCTGCAAAGAAATTATTTGGTCTACCTGTCATTCATTCATCTGGATATATCTCCTGCCCAACAACAATTTATTTATTTATTTATTTATTTATTGTTCCGTGGGACCACATTTAGGAGAAGTCTCCATGGTCATGGAACGAGTCAATACATGAAATCATAACACGATTGGAGAAACAGATAAAATGAAATATAAGAAACATATTCAGGTGACAAGTCGTTAGTTTAAATAAAGAAAATCAAGAATGTAACACTGGAATTTGCTTAATTTTTTATCTCTTCCAGGAGCTCCTCGACAGAATAGAAGGAGTGAGCCATGAGGTAACTCTTCAGTTTAGACTTAAAAGTGTTTGGGCTACTGCTAAGATTTTTGAGTTCTTGTGGTAGCTTATTGAAAATGGATGCAGCAGAATATTGCACTCCTTTCTGCACAAGAGTCAAGGAAGTGCATTCCACATGCAGATTTGATTTCTGCCTAGTATTAACTGAGTGAAAGCTGCTAACTCTTGGGAATAAGCTAATATTGCTAACAACAAACGACATTAAAGAAAATACATACTGTGAGGGCAATGTCAAAATTCCCTGACTATTGAATAGGGGTCGACAAGAGGTTTTCGAACTTACACCATACATAGCTCGAACAGACCGTTTTTGAGCCAAAAATACCCTTTTTGAATCACAAGAATTACCCCAAAAAATAATACCATATGACATAAGCGTATGAAAATATGCGAAGTATACTACTTTTCATGTTGAAATGTCACTTATTTCAGATACTGTTCTAATGGTAAATAAAGTGGCATTTAGTTTCTGAACAAGATCCTGAACATGGGCTTTCCACAACAGCTTACTATCTATCCGTATGCCTAGGAACTTGAACTGTTCCGTCTCGCTTATAACATGCCCATTCTGTCTGATTAAAATGTCAGTTCTTGTTGAATTGTGGGTTAGAAACTGTAAAAACTGAGTCTTACTGTGATTTAGCATCAAATTATTTTCCACAAGCCACGAACTTATATCATGAACTACATTATTTGATAATGTTTCAATATTACACACAAGATCCTTCACTACCAAGGTGGTGTCATCAGCAAACAGAAATATTTTTGAATCACCTGTAATACTGGAAGGCATATCATTTACATAAATAAGGAACAGCAGTGGCCCCAGCACCGACCCTTGGGGAACGCCCCATTTAACAGTGCCCCATTGGGACTGAACATCATTACCACTCTCAATATTGCGGAGGATTACCTTCTGCTTTCTGTTCTTAAAGTAGGAGGCGAACCAATTGTAAGCTACTCCCCTTACTCCATAATGTTCCAACTTCTGCAGTAATATTTTGTGGTCAACACAGTCAAAAGCCTTCGTTAAATCAAAGAAAACGCCTAACGTTCGCAACCTTTTATTTAATCCGTCCAAAACCTCACAGAGAAAAGAGACTATAGCATTTTCAGTTGTTAAGCCATTTCTAAAACCAAACTGTACATTTGACAGCAAATTATGTGAATTTAAATGCTGCAGTAACCTTGCATATACAACCTTCTCGATAACTTTAGCAAACACCGATGGCATAGAAATAGGTCTATAATTGTCAACATTACCCCTGTCTCCCTTTTTATAAAGTGGCTTCACTACCGAGTACTTTAATCGGTCAGGAAACCGACCACTCCTAAAGGAAAAGTTACAGATATGGCTAAGTACTGAGCTAACATACATGGAACAATACTTCAGTATTCTGCTAGATACCCCGTCATATCCATGAGAGTTCTTGGTCTTTAGTGATTTAATTATTAACTCAATCTCCCTCTTGTCAGTATCATGGAGGAGCATTTCAGGTAACAGTCTCAGAACACTTTTTTCTAAGAGCGCTATATGATTCCCTGTTGGGCTAGGTTTCTATTTAGTTCACCTGCTATATGCAGAAGGTGATTATTAAGTACTGTACATATATGCGACTTATCAGTAACACGGACATCCCCACTATGCACTGATTCTATATTCTCGACCTGTCTCTGCAGACCAGCCACTTCCTTTACGACTGACCATATGGTTTTAATTTTATCCTGAGACTTAGCTATTCTATCTGCATACCACATACTTTTTGCCTTCCTAATAACTTTTTTAAGCACCTTACAATACTGTTTGTAATGGGCTGCTGCATTTAGATTTTGACTGTTTCTAACGTTTTGATATAATTGCCACTTTGTTCTACAAGGTATTCTTATCCCTTTAGTCAGCCACCCAGGCTGCCTGTTTGTGCTAGTACCCTGTTTTGAACGTTCTAACGGAAAGCAACTTTCAAAGAGCACGAGAAAAGTCTTGAGGAAAGCATTATATTTATCGTCTACTGTATCAGCACTATAAACATCTTGCCACTCTTGTTCCTTGATAAGGTTTACAAAAGTCTGTACAGCAACTAGATCAGCTTTCCTAAAAAGTTGGTAACTATATTTAACATGTGTTGCAGCACAAAAATCTTTTAGACTTAAAATTTGTGCATCATGTTTATATAAGCAATCATTAACTAGCCAACATTAACTTAGGCAGCCTCACTCAGCGACTAAGTCCCACTCAAGGTCACCCGCCTTACACAGCAGCATAAGGCTAAGTCACACAGCCATGAAATAAAACCCATGGCTGTGTGACTTAGCCTTATGCTGCTGTGTAAGGCGGGTGACCTTGAGTGGGACTTAGTCGCTGAGCGAGGCTGCTGGGCAACACGGGCCCTAGTACTACTAGGCCCGTGTTGCTTGAAAATCAAACTGTGGGTTGCGCAATCGGGACTGATAAGGCGCGCTGGCGCTGTGCGCGCCTGGTGGGGGACAGGAAGTACATCCTGTTCTGAGGCAGCAGCATGCTTAGTCGACTCGAGGCAGTCGCACGAAGCACACAGCCATGCCGTACCGTCGCAGAAGATACTACAGGAGGAGCAGACTACCAGTGTACAAGACAGTGGACACTTTTAGTTTTGTTCCTAATAATGTGTCTCAAGAGGAGCTACTCACTGGTCCAATCACATTTGTTGGCTGCAAGATTAACTTTTCATGTACTACTACAGAACTTGTTCCTGGTAATTCATGGTTGACACTTGCTATAGTACGAGGTAGTGATAAAGCATTACAAGGATTACATTTCACCATATTTTTTAATTCATCCGTTTTATGGATGTGCGTCGATGTTCCTTGCGTGTAAAAGCCAGCGACGATCCTTGATCTCTTGTTCGATCATAAACTGACGTGGTCTCCTGAGTACCACATGGTCTGTGGAGCTGACAGAGTACGATTACTGTTTTGTGTGTCTTCTATGTCGTGTTTATTGGATTACCTGTTGTGTGCTGCAAGCAGGTAGGTTCTGGTCTAACCCACAGTCACCAGTAATTTGATTCGTTTTGCAATTACCTATGAAAAGGGTTTGTGGGCTAAAAACCCAGATACTGTTCACCGAAACTGTCCTACCTTCATTATTATCATCTATATTTACACGATATTTTTCGCAGGCGAACGAGAAAGCCATTCAGGATCGACATGAAGCCTGATATAGTAGCATTTGATGTGGACCAAATACCAGCCTTAGCTACAAGTGGAGGCAGCAGCTACTCTAGCGTAAGGCTATTTTGGTTCTCCTGGAATAGTAGAGAGAGAGAGAGAGAGAGAGAGAGAGAGTACTCTGGAATTCATCGCCACCACGGCCAATAATTGACAATGGAAAAATTATGGATCAATTACAAGAAATCTTTTGGCCTCTAATGTAGTTTGTCCTAGAGATATCCTCAAAATTTGAATATCAGATTTACAGAATATGATTTAGAAAAAAATTAGAATTTCAGGATGGTATCGTGTCATAATTTCTCCCAGACACAGACGTGCGACGCAGTGCCTCTTACGCGCTCCCATATTTGGCAAGATGCTTCACTCCTATCTCTGTAGAGAAGAATCCATCAGTGTTCAGTGCTTGTGGCATACAAACTACAGTAAACCATAGTTTAACTGAATTTGAATGTCCTAAAAGCAGCTGGTAATGAGATGAATATGACACAGATTTTAAGGTTCAGTATTGCGTCACATTAACACAACTGATTTTGGTGCGGCTTACCCCATAGACAACCACAAAAATTTATGCAAACGTTGCAGGGTATTAAAATTTCCATTTATTGTACATAGAATACTATGATACCACAAGGAGGATATTCTCGCGTCCGTCGGCCATTGTAATTTAATTTATTATTTACTACAGAAACTGATTGGTAATGGTGATTGTTGCCGACTTTCGTGGTGGGCCTTAATCAAAATGATACTTCATTCAATTTTGATTTACAATTAAATGCTTTTGTGAAGTTCTCTTCTTTTTTAACAATATTAATCTTCAGTGTAAATTATTTTTTACGTTAATGAACGTTAGACTCACTGAATCTTAAAGCATGAGCATATAAGTTGAACAATGGAATAAACTTTTCATATTAATTTCCTCGGATAGTCAGTTCACTTTAAAGCAAAAAATCTTTAGTTATTAATTACAATTGCGGCCCACACACGTGCGAGAGTATTTTTTCTTACCTCCGTTAACCATTGCATTGTAGTCGGAGTCCTGGCTCTGGCTCTCGGCTGTTGTACTGAAAACAAGAATCTTAAACCTACGTATTTTCTGCAACGTCGGGCGGCTGTGGAGAAAAATGTATATTATATTAATAGCGGGCGAGGTTTTCGCTTCCACTAATTTTTATAAGTTAATAACGCCACGTAATGGCGTCGCTGGCTGCATTGGCCGCTGCGATTGTTGCAACTCGAATGCAGGTTGATTCAAGGAAGGCCGACATGAAATCAGGATCACCTCTTACATATTAATAGCGAACAATAATATTAAATAAATATAATGTCTGCTTAATTAGTACAAATATGCTTACATTTGCCAGCACTCGCAAGATGTCCGTCTACGCGCAACCAAGACTAGAGAAGAAGTGAAGACGACTAAACAAAAGAGCGTATCTTGTCGTCTCTTTAGATCATTTTGTTATATTTCTTTTCACTCGAAACTTACACAGAGAAATTATTATAATACGGAGAAAAATGTATGTTCGCCTGAGCAGCTAGTGTCCACTTATTATTCAAATTTTAAATGTCTCTTCTTTATAAATACTGTTTTTAAGTCTTTTCTTATCATTTCACTGGTGACGCTATAATACACTCCTGGAAATGGAAAAAAGAACACATTGACACCGGTGTGTCAGACCCACCATACTTGCTCCGGACACTGCGAGAGGGCTGTACAAGCAATGATCACACGAACGGCACAGCGGATACACCAGGAACCGCGGTGTTGGCCGTCGAATGGGGCTAGCTGCGCAGCATTTGTGCACCGCCGGCGTCAGTGTCAGCCAGTTTGCCGTGGCATACGGAGCTCCATCGCAGTCTTTAACACTGGTAGCATGCCGCGACAGCGTGGACGTGAACCGTATGTGCAGTTGACGGACTTTGAGCGAGGGCGTATAGTGGGTATGCGGGAGGCCGGGTGGACGTACCGCCGAATTGCTCAACACGTGGGGCGTGAGGTCTCCACAGTACATCGATGTTGTCGCCAGTTGTCGGCGGAAGGTGCACGTGCCCGTCGACCTGGGACCGGACCGCAGCGACGCACGGATGCACGCCAAGACTGTAGGATCCTACGCAGTGCCGTAGGGGACCGCACCGCCACTTCCCAGCAAATTAGGGACACTGTTGCTCCTGGGGTATCGGCGAGGACCATTCGCAACCGTCTCCATGAAGCTGGGCTACGGTCCCGCACACTGTTAGGCCGTCTTCCGCTCACGCCCCAACATCGTGCAGCCCGCCTCCAGTGGTGTCGCGACAGGCGTGAATGGAGGGACGAATGGAGACGTGTTGTCTTCAGCGATGAGAGTCGCTTCTGCCTTGGTGCCAATGATGGTCGTATGCGTGTTTGGCGCCGTGCAGGTGAGCGCCACAATCAGGACTGCATACGACCGAGGCACACAGGGCCAACACCCGGCATCATGGTGTGGGTAGCGATCTCCTACACTGGCTGTACACCACTGGTGATCGTCGAGGGGACACTGAATAGTGCACGGTACATCCAAACCGTCATCGAACCCATCGTTCTACCATTCCTAGACCGGCAAGGGAACTTGCTGTTCCAACAGGACAATGCACGTCCGCATGTATCCCGTGCCACCCAACGTGCTCTAGAAGGTGTAAGTCAACTACCCTGGCCAGCAAGATCTCCGGATCTGTCCCCCATTGAGCATGTTTGGGACTGGATGAAGCGTTGTCTCACGCGGTCTGCACGTCCAGCACGAACGCTGGTCCAACTGAGGCGCCAGGTGGAAATGGCATGGCAAGCCGTTCCACAGGACTACATCCAGCATCTCTACGATCGTCTCCATGGGAGAATAGCAGCCTGCATTGCTGCGAAAGGTGGATATACACTGTACTAGTGCCGACATTGTGCATGCTCTGTTGCCTGTGTCTATGTGCCTGTGGTTCTGTCAGTGGGATCATGTGATGTATCTGACCCCAGGAATGTGTCAATAAAGTTTCCCCTTCCTGGGACAATGAATTCACGGTGTTCTTATTTCAATTTCCAGGAGTGTATGAATAATCACTAAAAACATAATTTTATAACAATATTAATAGATTCATTATTAATATTGGTAAGAATTAATATTGAAACAACTAGGACTATTGACGTCATCCTTTTCACTTAATTTTTGAAATTATATTCTCCTCCGACTTTTTACTGTACTAAATCCAGAAATCTTCAAACAAAATTATTAATACTTTGCGAGATATAGGTATCAAATGTTCACCAAAGCTATTTTATTTATAAAAAAATATTAATAAAGTTAGGTTGGTAGTGAAAATTAAAAATTCGAGCTAGAAGGTAATGAGATCAACTGTAATAGCCCTGGTGAACATCAATAATAATTGTTGATGTGCATAAAGTGCAGTTGTCTAATACTCCTCAAAAGTGGACGATAAGAAAATAAATTTAAGCTTTAATGCTATCCACTGTGTGTTTCATAAGTACGTATACAAAATTTTGGGGCACATTCATCACACCAGACTAGAAAGAAAGTCAGATAAAGATATGTCCAAAATTACTCTATTTTATGTCTTTAATGGAAGTTTAGTACTTTCATTGATAAGGTCAAGAACTGAAGTGAAACACATTTACATTTGACATTTGCGTTTACATTTGCACTGCATGTATCACATACATAATAGTAGTGAGTTGCCCAGTTAATGTTCCATTTAACCGTAATATGACATTCATTTTATGAGCAGGCAAATGCGATTTTTATACAAACCTACACGAATGGCGAGACTATCAAAATGCGGACCCGACAGGAGAAAGGTAAGTAATACATCCTTTACTGCGTTTATCGTAACTCTGCTCAGATATAATCCGTTGTAACAGAAATGATGGGTCGAGACAGTATACGATTTACTGGCACACCAGTTCACAATGTGTCCAGTAGGCTGTCGAAGACTATTCAAGTATCACATCGCCAGAGTGTACTTTGGTATAAAGATAATCAACAAGATCCTGTCACATACAGATCAAAATATTCGGGGTCTATACATATATGAAATAAGTAAATTAATAGCATTCTTTATTGGGCATTCTTTTCAATAACTATCTGAGTAATTATCTGAATATTTAGATTCAGGGATGATTCATGATGACGGCATAACAAATAGCAATATTCAATGTAAAAAAATTCTCTAATCACGATACCCGTAACTGTTATTGTATGATGCACAGCAGGGCACAATAAGAGTTAAATGCAGCTGTTTAATATAACTGAGGTAGCAACTCAATTTACCAAAGTAACGGTCTTCTTGCTAACTTTACGGTTTCAAATTCAGCCATTAGCATGCACAAATAGTGGAAAGTGTTTTAACGATAGTTGATAATTAATGCAGCTTTTTCTTACGCATACATTGTCTCTTTGAATTTGAAACAATCATGAATAATATTACTTTCAGTCAGGAACGACTTCAAGGAAGAATAGTAAGATGTATTAATGTGGCAATTATACGGCAGAAACTAAAAACATAAGACGACAATTCATTTAGTGAAGGTATAAATCATGTATTTGAGAGTGAACTTGGATTTAAATTTGTGACGAAATGAACTCGTGTTCTTCCTGTCACTCGGCTCATAATTCTGCACACAATTAGTTTTAAAAAATTGTTAGCAGAATCTCGATGGTGGTTCGTTGCCGAGGGCGACTACAATGGTTATGGCTGGTCGTGATAGTAACTGCTGCTCTCTTGGTCACGGTGATGGCGTGGCGCGACAGAAAGAGATCCTCAGTACACACGGTGCTGTAATCATTTTTTCTCCTTAATGACGACCACAGAGTTCATGTTGTCTGCACCAACGACGACGTTGCATAGCTGCATCGACCACAGTGACGCTGCAACAAATAACATTAATAGATTAGCATATGTGTCATATTGATTCAGTGTAGAAGCCTACGCCTTGTTCGGACCGTCAAAGCCCCTGGAATAACAGTACGCCAAAAAGGTAAAATTATAGGGAATAGTTGACTGTGAGAAGCCGATGCCTAGAGTGATTATCTCTTTGGGACCTTTTATGCTTTTTCACGGAGCGCAAATATTGAGTCTTAAGTCTGAATGTTTAGTGTAGATGTGTGACTGCTGACATCATTTGGCCCATAACCACCGACAGTGTCACTTTTAATTACTTGACCGATGGAGAAGTTAGTGTTATCAACCATGACAGTGGAGCACACACTGGTGATGATGTAAACCACACAATGGCGATAAAAATATTTCGTACTGTCTAAATTAGAACAGGTATATCCACGTCAGTAGTACCGTTGGTTCTAGAGTTATGGACATTCTTAAACGCTCGAGTTATGACCTTTTTGGAGAACTTCGATTTCTTCTACAGTAATCAACATGGATTCCACCGAAAGAGCTGATGTGGAATTCAGCTCCTTCTGTTTGTTGCTGACGAAGTCTCTGAGCCAGGTGAAAGACGCTCACCCTGTTCCAGAGGCATCCTCTCGGTTCAAAGTCTGGGCATTGACGAACGGTGGGATTACTGGTAGTTGGGGTTTCCAACGTTAGGCACAAGATGGGACCCCTTAGTGATACGGCTACAAAGGAGAGGAAGGAATCCTGTGCATACTCGGTGTGCATGCTGGGAGGATTCATTCCAGATGTGGAATGGGTGCTTCCGGATACCATGAAGGGCACAGGGGCAGCCAACTGCAGGTGGTGGCTCATGTTCGTACTAACGACGCGCATCGCTTTGGATCGGCTAGCTGAAGTAGTGAAGACTGTCAGTCTTGCTGGCGAAATGAAGGCGGAGTTCACCATGTGTAGCATCGTGTGCTGAACCGACTGTGGTCCTTTGGTACAGAGCAGAGTGGAGGGTCTGAATCAGAGGCTCAGACGGTTCTCTGAATCTATAGGTCGCAGATTCCTCGACTTGCACCATAAGCTGGTGGGTTTCTGGATTGCACTGAGTACGTCAGGAGTCCACAGGTAGAGGCTGCATGGGTAGCAGAGGCTGTGTGGAAGACACTGGGCGGTTTTATAAGTTAGAGGGTCTCTGGAAAGTGAAGAAAGGGCTTCAGTTTCAAAGGGTGTGGGACGAATACAGGAAGAGGGTAGACATCATAGCAATAATCAATATTGTAGTTGTAAACTGTTCGGAAAGCTGGTTAAAGGTGGAAATAAGTTCAGCCGAAATTTTTGCGAAGTACCTAACCGTGTTCGGAAATGATAGACTATATACAGTTGGTGATGGATTGTTTATTGCTGTCAGAAGTAGTTTACCTTGTGGTGAAAGTGAAGTAGACAGCTCCTGTGAGTTAGTGTGGGTAGGGGTTATACCTGACAATCAGATTAATAACTGGTTCTTTTTGCCGACCATCCGACTCAGATGATGCAGTTGCTGAACAGGTCAAAGAAAAATTTAGTGTCATCTCAAACAGGTATCCCACTTAATACAATTATAGTTAGTGGTGACTTCAATCTACCCTAAATATGTTGGCGAAAATATATGTCTAAAGTCGGTGATGGGCATAAAACGTTGTCCGAATCGTACCGAATGCCTTCTCAGTAAATTGTTTTGAGCAACTAGTTCAGGAGCCCACTCGAAGTGTAAATGGTGGCGAAAACATACTTTATCTCTTAGCAATAAATAATCTTGCCCATATAGGGAGCATCGTGACAGATCAGCGACCAGAAGATCGCTGTAGCTAGATATATACCGTAATCTCCGAACTCACCAAAAATAAACACAAAATACATTGATTTAGAAACAAAAGCAGATAAAAATTCGCTTGCTGCCTTCCTAAGAGACAGTCTCCACTCCATCCAGTCTGACTTTGTAAGCGTAGACAGGAAGTGGTTTAAATTCAAAGAAATAGTATCGACGCCACTTGAGAGATATATACCAAATAAATTAATAAGTGATGCTACCGAGCCGCCTTGGTACATAAAACAGGCCAGAACACTGTTGCAGAAGCAACGAAAAAAGCATGCCAAATTTAAAAGAAAGCAACCCACGATTGTCCAAGTTCTGCAGAAGCTTGAAACTTAGCGTGAACATCAATGCATCATGCCTTGAATAGTTACCGCAACGAAACTCTGTCTCGAAATCTGGTAGAACACCTAAAGAGATTCTGGTCGTATGTAAAGCATATAAGTGGCA
Organism: Schistocerca serialis cubense; assembly: GCF_023864345.2. Classification (NCBI taxonomy): domain Eukaryota; kingdom Metazoa; phylum Arthropoda; class Insecta; order Orthoptera; family Acrididae; genus Schistocerca; species Schistocerca serialis. The sequence goes on along the minus strand of NC_064641.1, from coordinate 661,121,922 downwards.
AGACGCAATCAATATCTTCAATGAGCGATAATAATGGTAATGTTATTGATGGCAGTGTCACTAAAGCAGAGTTACCAAACAAGGTTTTCCGAAATTTCTCCACAGAAGAAAACGAAGTAAATATTCCAGAATTCGAATCAAGAACAACTGCGAACTTGAGTGACTGACAAGTATACACCCTCCATGTAGCGAACAGCTGAAAACACTTAAGATTGACAAGCCCTATCGCGACTGTATAGCAGTCAGGTTCCTATCAGTGAAGGCTGATACAATGACTCCATAGTTAGCAACCATATACAATCGCTCGTTCCGCATCCAAAGACTGGAAAGTTGCACAATCCACACCAATGCCCAAGAAAGGAGATAGGAGTAATCCGCTCAATTACAGAACCTTGTCACTAACGACGATTTGCAGTAGGATTGTGGAACGTATTATGCATCCCTTCGAGAAAACGACTTCTTGACAACTAGCCAACATTGCTTCAGAAACATCGTTCTTGTGGAACATATATAGCACTTTATTCTCATGAAGTAATGAGTGCTATCGACAGGGGATGTCAAATTGATTCCACTTTTTACATATCCGGAAGGCTTTTGACACCGTTTCTCACAAGCAACTGCTAATTAAAATGCGTGTCTATGGAGTATCGTCCCAGTTATGTGACTGGATTCGTGATTAACTGTCCACAAGGTCACATTTCGTAATAACTGACGTAAAGCCATCAAGTGAACCGGAAGTAATACCTGGCGTTCCCCAAAAAAGCGTTATAGGCCCTCTGTTGTTCCTGATCTATATAAATGACTTAGGAGACAAAATGCTGGTCTATGGAGTAACTTTATCTTCAGAGTGTGAAAATATTTTGTTGGAGCGCACCTACATATGGAGAATTATAATCATAAATAAGAAAAATTAGAGTCCGCGCTGAAACAATTGCGTGTTTGTTTTACCCGCACGCTGTGGAATGGTATAGAATTACCTTGAAGGTGGTTCGATGAATGCTGTGACAGGCACTTAATAGTGACTTGAACGCTAATCATGTAGGTGCGGATGTATTTGTAGAGATCCAAGGGATCATAAACAACGGCATGCGGGATGATGAGGTGTTTTTTAATTTCCAGAAGGCTTTCGATACAGTAGCACGTTGCCGCTTAGTGAAGAAATATAAGACCAGCTATGTAACTGGATTCATGTCTTTCTAAGAGATAGAAGGCAACACGTCTTTCTTAACAGGGTGAAATCGTTCGATGCAACAACAGGAGTACCCTAAGGAATTGTCATAGGACCGTTACTGTCCACAACGTATGTAAATTATCTTGGTGGGTAACGTTGGAATCTCCGTTAGACCGTTCGCGGTTGACACTGTTGTATGTAGCAAAGTCGAAACGTTAGAAACCTGTAGAGAAATGTAGGAAGACCACCAGAGGATCGACGATTTTGCAAGGACTTTCACTTGATCTTCAAAGTAAACACATGTAAGATACAAGGATGAATAAGCTATTAATGTTCGAGTACACAACTAGACATGAATCACTGAAAACAGTAAGAGCAGCAAGACAGATACGAAATGAGGTACGGGCACATAAAAATAGACGTAGGAAAAGCACACGAAGGCTGAGATTGACGGGAAGAATCAGAAGGTTGGTTGGTTTATTCGGGGGAGTGGACCAAACAGCGAGGTTATCGGTCCCATCGGATTAAGGAGGGATGGGAAAGAAAGTCGGCCGTGCCCTTTCAAAGGAACCATTCCAGCATTTGCCTGAAGCGATTTAGGGAAATGGCAGAAAACCCAAAGCAGGATGGCCGGACGCGGGTCTGAACCGTCGTCCTGCCGAATGCGAGTCCAGTGTGCTAACCGCTGCGCCACCTCGTTCTGTAATGTGAGTAAATGTAATTCAACCACGAATGAAGGGATTCAGAAAACAGCCTTTCGAACGATACATAGTATTGTTCGTCATACTATTAACAGAGGACGTAAAAGAGATCTAAGAGAGAGCGGCGCATTTTGTCATGGGTTAAGCAAAGGGCGGGGATTGTCCTCCAACGTAAGCAGAAGACACGAGAAGAGAGGTGCTAAATATCACTAAAAATCCAGAGACCGTACGTTCCAAACAGTCAGGCAGCATATTACTCGCCCCCGTACGCATCTCGCGAATGGATCTCGAAGGGGAAATTGAAAGTAAAGGTCATACGAAGACTTAGCAAAAATCGACACGGTATCTGAAAAAATAGTTTAGACAGGAAGAGAATAGAAGCTTTCGAAATGTGGTGCTACAGAAGAATGCTGAAGATTAGATGGGTAGATCACATAACTACTGGCTCTATGCACTATGGAACTTAACATCTGAGGTCATCAGTCTCCTAGACTTAGAACTACTTAAACCTAACTAACCTAAGAACATCACACACATCCAAGCCCTAGGCAGGATTCGAATCTGCGACCGCAGCAGCCGCGTGGTTCCAGATTGAAGCGCTTAGAACCTCTCGGCCACCACGGCCGGTACATAACTAATGAGGAGGTATTGAACAGAATTGGGGAGAAGAGAAATTTGTGGCACAACTTGGCTAGAAGATGGGATCGTTTGGTAGGACATATTCTGAGGCATCAAGGGATCACTAATTTAGTATTGGAGGGCAGCGTGGAGGGTAAAAATCGAAGAGGGAGACCAAGAGATGAATACACTAAACAGATTCAGAAGGATGTAGGTTGCAGTAGGTACTGGGAGAGCTAACACAGGATAGAGTAGCATGGAGAGCTGCATCAAACCAGTCTCTGGACTGAGGACCACAACAACAACATCTAAAAAAAAAAAAAAAAAAAAAAAGAACTATTTGGACACCATAATGTAATACTGAGTTAGCCACTAGATGCCACGAGAGGTGAACCTGACGGTATAAAAGGAGGCGGGGGGTACGCATATTGTGTTGTCAGCAGAGAAGTAATAACAGCAGAATGGGTCGTCAGGAGAGTTCAGTGACCTCGATACGTGGACAAATCGTTGGACGTTACCTGGGTCCAACAGGGACTTAACAACCGTTCTGAAGCTGCCAGGTCGACTGTTTGTGATATGCTTGTGAAGTGGAAGCGCGAAGGAACAAAACCAGCAAACACTGAGGAGGCTGGTTAAAAAAAAAAATCGCATTAAATCTGCTGGATGAATCGCTCGTAAGTTCCAAAGTGCTGCCACCAGTCCAGGTAGCACTCTTACTGCGCATAGGGAATTGAAAAGAATGGGTTACAACGGTCGAGCAGCTCATCAAAAGCCACACGTCAGTAATGAATGGCCGGCCGATGTGAGCGAACGGTTCTAAGCGCTTCAGTCTGGAACCGCGCGACCGGTACGGTCGCTGGTTCAAATGGTTCAAATGGCTCTGAGCACTATGGGACTCAACTGCTGAGGTCATTAGTCCCCTAGAACTTAGAACTAGTTAAACCTAACTAACCTAAGGACATCACAAACATCCATGCCCGAGGCAGGATTCGAACCTGCGACCGTAGCGGTCTTGCGGTTCCAGACTGCAGCGCCTTTAACCGCACGGCCACTTCGGCCGGCGTCGCTGGTTCGAATCCTGCCTGGGCATGGATGTGTGTGATGTCCTTAGGTTAGTTAGGTTTAAGTAGTTCTAAGTCCTAGGGGACTGATGACCTCAGATGTTAAGTCTCATGGTGCTCAGAGCCATTTAAACCATTTCAGTAATGAATGCTAAGCAACCCTTGAAGAGGTGTAAAGAGCGACACCACGGAACAGTGGGTAACTGATAACGATTTCTTTGGAGTTAAGAATCACGTTATATCCTGTTGCAATCTGGCAGAAGGGTTAGGGTTTGGCGAATGCCCGCAGAACATTACCAACATTCGTGTAGAGGTAACAGTGATGTGCAGAGCAGGTGATTTTACAGTATGGCAGGGTTTTCTGTGGATATATGGTGTTTCATTTATTGCCCTTAAGAAGACGCCATATAAGAAAGGATACGAACATATTTCACTGCTTGAGTAAAAATTTCTCGGTGTACATGCCGCGTCAAATCAGGATAAATCTCCAAGCTTTAGACCACTACCTCCATGGTCGTCGTCAGGGCTAAAACTGACTGTCGTGAACTAGCGAGGTTCCCACTTTTATATGCAAAGGGCGGCTTCTTATTGGCTGGAATACGTCAGCGATATGGCGCGTAGCGAAGTGGTGCCCTCTACTTCCATAGATGTAGTTGCTATCCCGCGTTGCTTGCAGCGCCATCCCTTGAATCAGGAGGTAAAGTGCGAGAAGTTTTTCTCTGCGATTTTTCTTTATCCAGTGCACTCTTCCAAGTGGAGGTAGTGGTCGAATGCTTGGAGATTTATCCTGATTTGACGCGGCATGTACACCGAGAAATTTTTACTCAAGAAATGCGTCGCGAAAGACTTCGTAGCCATATTAGTTTCCTCTACGGGGAGGACATAGCGCGCAGCGTTCGTCACCTGGAGAAGCTGCGCCTGAAACAGTCTCAGTTGCTGAGCAATGTGGCTTTTTTTACAACGCTGTCGTGACAAGGAGGTAGTACCGAAGTTTGCAGTCGTCAAACACCACATCAGAAGCGCTGCAGTAAACAGAATTTTACGAAAGACCAGCCATGCTATTGTGAAGGAGAGGATACGTCATACCAGGTATGAACTAGACATGAACGCTCGCCAGTTATTTAGTTGCCATTTATTTCTGGCCAAAGTCCTCTCACCATTGGACTGGGAATGGGTGGATATGACTTTGGCGGCACACCAACGAGCCAATTTAAGCAGGATTACGGCGAAACAGGCCGATAAATTTGAGCGGCCTAACCGTGATCAAGGAACTACTGGGTCCAACGGCATTCACCGCACTGTTATCAACCTCTCTGACAAGGAACTTGATGAAGCTACCATCTCGGCTCTCAGTAAAGGATTGAACTTTGCCCCAGCTCCACGTAAGTTACCGGTGGTTGAGATCATTAGTGGAGTGGAACAAGCAGTTCGTCATCTTCCTCAAGAAGCAGCGGATGACGTAAGACTTGCTACTAGCCGGATTTTAGCGACATCCAAGCCGCCTAAGTCAAACATCAGCAGAGAGGAGAGACAAGGACTGAAATTGTTGCAGAAGGATGAAGATCTAGTTGTTTTACCTGCTGACAAGGGGAATGCCACGGTAATCCTCAATGCTACAGATTACCGTAAGAAAGTTGGATTATTACTGGAGGACAGCACATACCGGGTTCTCAGACGGGATCCCACATCGGCGCTCAGCAGGAAGACAAGGGAGCTACTAAAAAAACTCTGGCCTCTCCGACGAGATCGTGAAGAACTTACGGCCGAGAGCACCTAGGCCACCAAGACTGTACGGTTTGCCAAAGGTTCATAAGGAGAACGTCCCGTTGAGACCGATTGTTAGCGCTATTGGCTCTCCTACGTACAAGCTTGCAAAGCACTTAACTAAATTGTTGGCGCCTATAGTTGGTCACTGCCCACATCATATTAAAAATTCAAAAATGTTTGTGGATATCATAAAACAGATGAAGATAGGCCCAAGTGATATCACGGTCAGCCTCGACGTGGTTTCTCTATTCACCAAAGTACCTGTGGATGACACATTACAACTGTTGGCTGCTCATTTCTCCTCAGAAATTTTGAAGTTGTTCCGGCATACCTTGACGACCACTTATTTTTTATACAGTGGAAATTATTATGAAATGACGGATGGAACAGCCATGGGTTCGCCACTGTCACCAGCAATAGCGAATTTTTTCATGGAGGACTTCGAAGAACGAGCCCTGAGCAGTGCTCACCTCCGCCCATCATGCTTCTACAGATACGTCGACGATACTTTTTTAATCTGGCCACACGGCAGCGACACGCTGCAGCAGTTCGTCGAACATCTGAATGGTGTACATCCAAACATAAAATTTACATTGGAGGTAGAGAAGGAAGGGAAGTTACCTTTTTTAGATGTGTTGGTAGAGCGAAAGCCGGATGGACGACTGGGCCATTCTGTGTACAGGAAGCCAACCCATACAGACTTATATCTGCATAGCCATAGCTTCCATCATCCGTCTCAGAAGAGAGCTATGCTGAATACTTTAGTACACAGAGCCAGGACTATTTCCGACAAGGACCACCTCGGTCCCGAGATTAACCATTTGACGACTGTTTTCAAGAGGAATGGTTATTCTGCCGGTGAAATTAAATCAGTATTGTCTAAGAAAGTAAGACACGATGCCGGCCACATACAAGAAGAGAACCAACACATAGCGCGTCTTCCTTCTTGCGGTGCTACAACGAGCAAGATAGCCAGAGTCCTGAAGAGGCAAGGAATAAAACCAGTTTTCCGACCACCTAGGAAAATTAAGGAAATGTTGAGACCAGTCAAAGATAGTCTCGGCTTAAGAGTGCCGGGAATTTATACTATTCCTTGCGAATGCGGCAAGAATTACGTGGGCCAGTCTGTAAGAACCGTTGCCGACCGCTGCATCGAGCACCAACGCCACCTGAAATACAGGTATTTGGAAAAATCAGCGGTGGCTGAACATAGCCTGCTTAACAAGCATAAGATTTTATTTGAAGAAACCAAAGTAATAGCCCACACATCGAATTACTGGACTCTGTGATCCGGGAAGCAGTCGAAATTAGACTTAGCGATAATAACTTTAATAGAGACAACGGCTATGCACTTAGCAACACTTGGAAGAGTGCACTGGATAAAGAAAAATCGCAGAGAAAAACTTCTCGCGCTTTACCTCCTGATTCAAGGGATGGCGCTGCAAGCAACGCGGGATAGCAACTACATCTATGGAAGTAGAGGGCACCACTTCGCTACGCGCCATATCGCTGACGTATTCCAGCCAATAAGAAGCCGCCCTTTGCATATAAAAGTGGGAACCTCGCTAGTTCACGACAGTCAGTTTTAGCCCTGACGACGACCATGGAGGTAGTGGTCGAAAGCTTGGAGATTTATCCTGATTTGACGCGGCATGTACACCGAGAAATTTATACTCAAGAAATACGTCGCGAAAGACTTCGTAGCCATATTTCACTGCTTGTCTTACTGCCCACATTAGGGGAACAATTCGAAATGGTTTATAGACAACAGCTTTCCTGAAATAGCCTGGTCTGCCCAGGGTTCCGACCTGAACCTAACGGAACACCTTTGGGATGAGTTAGAGCGTGGACTTCTCTCCAGACTGCTACATCCAACATCACTATCTTATCTGGTTTCGGCTCCTCAGGAAGAATGGGCTGCCATTCCTGCACAGACATTGAGGCATCTCCTTGAAAATGCTCCTCTACGGAGTGTAGCCCGTAACAAAGGCGAAGGCTGGACACACTTCATATTAATGTCCTTAGGTGCCCGGATACTTTCGATTGCAAAGAGTGTTCCCGAGAACGGTTCACGAATAGAGCAGGAAATGGGAGAAATGGTAGAGACACCTGAAGAACCCTCCAGTACGCTCACAAGGTCACTTGTGGAGTATAGACGTGGGTGTAGAATGACGCCACGTTAGCGTGCGTTGAGGCCGTATTGCACGAGGAGCGAAAAGCTAAGTGATAGATTAGACCAATGATGCTCAACCTCTTCACCTCATCGCTCTCTTTCTGTCTTGGAACGATGACCAGCACACTCGAAGTTCACCGTATGTACAAATTCTGCTCTATTTAATATACTAATCATTGATGGAAAAATGAGATAGTTCTTACACATAACCATCTTATGTTAAAGTAACAAAATTTGCTGATAATCAAAAAAGTATTTTTAATTATTTCATTGAAATTTTTGAAAGTTTAGTTTTAACACGAAATCATTGACTAATGTGATCTTATTTTTCTACAAACTGATATTATATCAGATTGTCATTCTTTGTGACAATCACCAAAGCACCATTTTAATCTGCTGAATAATTGAAGGGTAAGTTGCGGGTACAATAAAAAATGCTAAACGGATAGCCTGCGCCGAACTGGATTGAGGAATCTCCTGTCAGCGCTGTGAGGCTGAGTTCATCCACGACGTGCACGCTGTTGACTCCAATGTTTTCGTATTTATATTTCTTACTTCGGCTGTTCTTGACTCTATATTAACCTAACTCATAACCAAAATATGGTTTTAATCTATAATACTAGTAATGAGGAAACTAAGTACTCTTACGATTTTTTTTGTTAGTAAGTAAAGTAAACACAGAACGCATGACCACTCTCTCCTCAGCCTCCAACCCAAGGCTCCCTTTTCGTTGCACAGCTGCCACTAGAAAGGAGATCGGCCCCAGGGAGCTGTAACGCTCAAGGTGTAGAACTACTAGATTTCCGCACACCTGAGTGAAGGATTTTCAGCAGCCTCGACTACACACGTTGTGGTCTAACGTACAGATACATATGATGCACAATCAGTGATTAATACTGCCGCAGAGACAGGAATAGGGATGTCATAAGTGTTACGTACGTAAATAGAAGTAACAATTGCTTAGTTTAAGAGACTATATCTAGCATGTAATGCGAATGTATTTACCACAGAGTTCCAGTGTCCAAGGGACGGATTCTAAGGTATGTTGGCTTCCCAACGACCTTGCTGCGTCATGTCTCCGTCAGCCATCGGTGTTACGCCTTTTTCAAACGCTGTGTTCTCGATGCCTTCATTGGCGGTTGCTTTCTGTGCTCTTTCTGAAATAAAGAGAGGTAAAAGAAAGTACTATGAATACATTTCTTAATTTTTATTGCGTGTGTGTTGCTGATAGTGATAATGCTTCTATGATGACGCATAATTTTGAAGCCGAAATACAGTGTGGCGGTGTTGATATCACATGAACATTAACTGACAGGAAAATCCGTTATAACGATAAGTAATGTACTGAGAGTGGAAAAATACTAATAAATTATTTTTAGTAAATAAATAAAATAATGAAGTAAATTAATCATATTTGGTACTAAACTCCTTCTGAGAGTGGAAAAAATTAATTATTTTCATAAATAAATAAATAAATGAAGTTAATTAATCATACTTGGTATCAAACTACAGGTTTGTCAGAGTACTTTGTTCCAACCAGTAAACAGTTTATGTATGTAAAGTGCCTTCATTAGCACAACATTAACTCGTTAGAACTTTTTAAACGTTTGGAATGTCATTTGACTTTTTGAGTTTTGTGATAGCAATATGTTCTAATATTTCAGATTTTAACAAGCTTAATACTATTTGTGAGGTCTGAGAGGCAGAGTGCCATTTGCAGAGTAAACATACTTCCGACCTGTGTTTCTGTTTAGTTTAGTAATAGGACAAAGGCATCGAAGGTGATCCGACACATTTATAATGTGGCAAAAATATCTTCGTTTAAAGTGTGGCAGGGAATCTTGTTGTAATTTCGAACACTGTGTGTGTGAAAACTACACTCTCAAAAAGATCAATCTCTACACTTACATCCATGCAGGTATTTTCAAAAGTCCAATAATTATTAAATGTCATGAAACATTTACCTTTCACACAGAATATACAAAAATTTGTTAAAAGACTATTGTTCATTTCTTATTCGGGTCACTCGTACAGCCATATCACATACAGTTATCACTATTGCTTACAGTATATATTCACCAAATTTTCGTCCCATGACCACACGATTTTCCACATACATTCTCCCCTCCAAAATACTCACTCAGACATGCACACACACACACACACACACACACACACACACACACACACACACACACACACAGTCTGTCTCTATGTCGCAAGTCGTATTTTTTAATGTTGCAGTTGTTATGTATAGACTATCATAGTGGGTTTTCTTGATGTTTGATTAAGCCGCCCACTAACATGCCTACATAGTGTCTGCAACAACAGGAAGGACATCCGGCTGCCCTTTACCACTCACTGCCGAACTGAGACCAGCAGGCCAGGAAAAAAGCGGGAAAAGAAGTTTCTTGCACAACGCAATTTTTTATTGCTGAAACTCTTAGTACACAAACATTTTATTGTTTACATAGTTTCTCTGTAGAAGCAGATACATATTTCCATTAAGTTGTTCCTGTATCTGTAATATGATTTCGGCGAAGGGCCGATGAATGTGATATGTGACATTTCCAAATTATGTTAAATAATATTTGCAGCTATCCTAGAACATTCGTTAACATTCGAGAATATTCGCCAAAGTTTGCGAACGTAATAGAACAGCCTAGAGTGTTTTTGCTTGAAAAATAAATTGAAGAAAAATACATTGATATAAAAGAGACAGAAGATGTCCTATGAACACTAAAATATGACTGCGACCACCAAGGGTAGCACCAGACACAAAAACTAATAACTGGTGGCGGATGGTTTTGGAGGTATCATCAGCTTAATTCAGAAAAGCAAATATATATCTGTGTGTGTGTGTGTGTGTGTGTGTGTGTGTGTGTGTGTGTGTGTGTGCGTGCGTGTGTGTGACACGACAGTACCGTATTACTGTATGATATGAAATTATTTTTCTACTTTTTTTTTTTTTTTTTTTTTTTTTGAGGCTCAATAAGAGGAAGAAGGTTTCACATTTTCTCAATAGAAACTAGCAGGCCCAAGTGTTCGTCTCATGGTCTGGCATGATCACAGAAGTTCAGGCACGGGGGCTCTAGAAAAGAGACGTGGGGCCCCAGGTCACTGGAGTTTGCCGAAGTCGGTTGCGGTAAGCACCTGCCTCGTGCTTTGTCGCCATGTGCAGTTCTCTTCATTGACGACAGTGTGCCACTGAGCCACTGCTTGTCTCTTTTGTATAACTGAGAATCACGAATTCAGCTTCCTGTACGCAAATTTAAGAATGGTCCACCGTGACGCTGCTCAGCCACCATGAGAAAATTGGTGGCCTTAAACTCCAGATTTTGTTATCCAAACAGATGAATCTTACCTGCCACAGTGCTTCTGCACGGAAGAATCTATCAGTGACTGAAACATGGCTAGCAGCAGATACCAAGATGCATACTGTAAGCCAAGAATGGGAAATTTCTGTAGGTTTCCCCATTACCTATAGAAATAAAGCAAGACTGCGATGGTCACGTTGGCAGTAACATTGAATTATCCGTTCCACTCGGAGTGTTCTAAAATTTAGGGAGTATCGTTTCGACGATGATAATGATGGAGACTTGCGATCCTGGTGCGGAGGGAGAGAGATTTATATTCCTGGTGCCAAGTGGGGCGCGTGCTTGCTGAAGACAGTTCGGGCAATTTCTATTCGGTGGTGATCGGCGAGTCCTCGGACACATTTGCTAGGTTTGGAGTAAGTATCGCATTTGGCATAAGCACTATCCGCTCTCTGAGCAGGTCAGAATTTGCGGGATTTGCTCGCAACATGTGTTGCCTGATTATTTGCGTTATTGCGAGGGTCTTGGACGTATCTACTTTGCATTGGTGAGCCGCTTTTGGTATCTTAGAATTTCTCAAGCTTTTAGAATTTCTCAAGAAATTTTCCACGTAAATGAATAACTTCGCACAGTGTTAGCAGGACATCCTTGATTAAACTGAGCTTCTAGAGACCTTTGCGTTTTAATAATTTAGGTGCTCGTTATGTTAGAGCAAATTCTCAGTCAGTTTTACGAGACTTTATGTTCATTTTATTACTAACTTATTCTCTATCATTGTAATGTGGTCTGTGTCGATAGGCTAAAGTAAATAAATGACTTATTAAACTCGGACTTGATTTGAAATCTCAGAATCTATCTATTCTCCCACAAATGATCCTGCTGAAACAACTCTCAAAAAATATTTAGTGAGTTTACGTGCATTTCTAATTTTTTTGTCTCGTTATGACGGTGTTCTGTTGCAATACAGTGGTAAAACTTTCTGAACATTCAGCTTACATGCAGATAGGTGATATGTTTTTAACTTAATGAATAACGAGCATCTGTGGCACATGTCCAAGATCCTCGCCTGTGTAGATGCTGCTTAAAGAACACATGATAAAAATGCCACTGTTGCATAAAATGTACATTGTACTGATTGTTTGGTTACCTGTTCGACCAGCGGTTCAATTACTTTGCTCTCTTCACTTTGTGTGGAACGGGAAGGGTTATCTGTGATTCTGAATTCGACCTATCTTATGTTCATTCCAAGAGAGTCATGCTCTGCGAGATGCTGTCATATTTGTGTTGGGTCCTTGCGGCTTGGCACTGACGGTGGGCTTAGTGACGAATGACCATGAGTATTCCTTTGCTCATAGTTTGAATATGCTCTTGCTCAGTTCTGAACTCTCAGTTGTGAAAACGCAGTCTGGTCCGCTATGTTTGGCCTATATCTTGTAATTGCTACCCTGCAGATGACGGTTTTGTATTAGTATTTTGATGGTTGCTACATGGGTTTCTACGTTCTATTTGTATGTTTGAAATATCATGGCATGCCACAAACTCCTGTATCTGTCGCATTAGTTCCCAGTTAATTCGTGAATTTCCTCTTAGTCCTCAAAAATTATCTCAGATACAACATCAACTATGTATGCTAGTTAAAAGAAATGACGGGCTTTTTTGTCATTGTAGAAAAAATAAATGGCTGAACACTAGGGCAAGCAATATCCATTATTATCGTTTCCGTCCATTCACAGCAGAGGATATAACGAATCTTGCAGAATAATGACACAATCTATACATTGGCATGCAACAAAGCGTTTTCTTAATTGCTAGTAAAGAAGCGCATTTGGTGAGTGGATAAAGTGTGTCGCCCAGTCACGTAGATGTTCTGCCCAGCATGTAGACTAAGGTGAGGGCCACTGAGATCACTCTTAATCTTTGTGCATTATATCCAGCATTATTTTTCCATCAGCTTTTTGATTTCTGTGACGCAGCCTACAAAGACACCCCCTCCCACGGCAACCTATTCATCTCATATTAGTAACACGGCTCTTATTTCATGCTGTCTTAAGACATGTCCTGCCATCTTATTTCTTTTAGTGTTCGCCATAGATTCTTTACCCTCAGAGTGCTCTGTATGTTCTGGATACAAATTGACATTTGATTGTAATTTTACATTCAGGGGCAAGAATCAATAACGTCTGAACTCTGACCTTGACCTTACATGTGTCTCTCTCGTGGCCATCAAAGTCATGTATGACATCATTGATGACCTCAAACTCATGACATCATCACTCAATAAAACCAATCTGCCAATCAATAATTATAAATTAAATACCCTATTCCCTCCTTATTTCTAGCCAGTCAAAGTATAGTATTAAAAATGAAAGATCCAAGATGATGGAAATGTCCCAACTATGTTAGTGAAAAGTTTAAAAAAACTCCTCCATAACTCCAACAAACCACAGTGCAACCCTCCATATCTCTAGCCAATCATCGCACAGTATCTAAATCCAAGACAATGAAACTAACCCAAGGGTGAAAAGAAAATTAAGAACTGTTTTCCCTGATCCTCTTCCTTATTTCCAGTCAGTCATAAGGCATTATTAAAAATCTGAGTTGTCCAATTGCGTTAGTCATAAATTTAAAGCCTAGTCAGAGAAAATTATTAAAATTATGCATAAGATTGGTGTCAAATTTCCAACATACACATGAAGTGACAGTCCTTGGCCCCTCTCTTTTTCTTATTTCCAACCAGCAAGGTGATGGCAACAGACCAGTTTTGCTTTATACCCCACCCTCTCTTTCCAGCCAGTCAGAGTGTAGAATTATAAAATGGTGCCAGATATGAGGTCAAAAATGTATGTAGCCTCAACTTAATAGTCAGGGACATGCATTAGATTATTTATGTAAAATGTCATACACACACACACACACACACACACACACACACACACACACACACATACACACACGTATTCTGCATAATGCACCTCCATTTCCTCTCCTCTGATTAGTATCTAGTATTAAAATGAAAGAGCCACTCTCAATGTAGATCCATCTGGACTACGATGGTGTCGGAACGATCTCAAATATATATCAAAAAGTACATTGCAAACGTTTCTCTCCTCTGCAGCAATCAAAACCCAGTATAACTACAGGTATTACAACGTAGTCACACTTGGAGCTGTGCTCAAAAGTGTTTGAAATATTCATCAAAATATACGTAAAAGTATCTGAACTGCATAAAAATGACGACTATATTTTCATTATTAACATCCAAAAAATCATTCATGGAGTGGCTAATCAGTCGCATCAGTAAATTTAAATCGATGTTATATATCATACCTGCGGAGTATTGGAACGAATATGTAACATACTCCCTATAAATACACACATCAAAAAAAGTTTTGCATCAGCTCGGTTTCGAGAGTTCCGGAACCTGTACAGAAAATTGGAATAGAGATCAACATAAACATCATTTCCGCCCTTTTTATTGCTCATGAAAACCATACATTGCATGTTGTACCACCATACAGCGAGACCTTCAGAGACGGTAGTCCAGATTGCTGTACACACCGGTACCTCTAGTACCCAGTAGCACGTCCTCTTGCATTGATGCATGCCTGTATTCGTCATGGCATACCATCCACAAGTTCATCAAGGCACTGTTGATCCAGATTGTCCCACTCCTCAATGGCGATTCGGCTTAGATCCCTCACAGAGGTTCGTAGGCCACGTCGATAATCAGCCCTTTCCAATCTATCCTAGGTATGTTCCATAGGGTTCATGTCCGGAGAAAATGCTGGCCATTTTAGCTGAGCGATGTCGTTATCCTGAAGGAAGTCATTCACAAAATGTGCACGATGGGGGCGCCAGTTATTAATGTGCCAGCATTTCATATTTGCAACAGCTTATCTGGCGCTTTCAATAACATGTGCTCTTGCAATGTTAAACACTTAAGTACGTTACCTAGACAAATTTACTCAAAAAATTTCACTATTCTACATTAATTATTTTTTGATATTGCGATATTTTTCCGTCAGTGTAGATCTACAGTGTTAGTCTAGATGAATGTAATGTTTTGTGTATTTTAATAAACAGAATAGACCATTTTAGTTGAGGGAATATTTAAGATACAAGGCGTTATGCGTTAGGTGGTGATGGCAAGTTCCTATGGGACCAAACTGCTGCGGTTATCGGCCCCTAAATGCGCTAGGTGTTAGGTGTTATTGTGTCGTGGAAACCTAGGAGAATAGTGGACAGTTATGAGAGGAATGGCGGGCACCTAGGAGAGGAATGGGGGACACTTAGGGAATGGTGGACGTCTCGTAAAATAACTGTGTTTTGTGTAAGCAGTATGACGCTACTGAGCAGTAAATAGTATTCCAACAAGGTAAGAGTGTCAGCTTCTGGATCTTAAATTACGTACATTAGATCTGCAGTAGTGCCCTAGATGAATTTAACATTATGTTTAATTTAATAAGGAATCATGACTCTAGGTGTTCAGTATTCAGTTTGAAGCCTCATTGTGGTTACAAAGTATGAGAAATCTTACATCTAACACAATTTTATTTTGTTTTAATTTTCGTAGAGATCTCACACATTACGATAAGAATGTAAGCAGGGTGAGGTTTAATACGTTATACAGAAAATTTCCTAGTGTATACATTTAATTTGACGGTCCATAGATCTTGCAAGTGTTTACCTTACATCTACTAAAATAAATGGTAAATAATTTATTTATTTTCGAATTACAGACTCTGACATTACTTTTTGAGATGCCACATCTCTCTCTTATTGGCTTTCATCATCTCGTGAGTGTCTTATGAGTATGTTTAAACAGAGTATGTCATTCTGTAGTTATATTGACGCTCCACAATAAAACATTAATTGATTTCTAAAATTGAACATCACTTCCTTCCTAAAATCGAATACCTATTACCTTTCTTCCTTCCTAATATGGTGTATGTTTGTGTTTTGGCTATGTTGTATGTGTGGTGAACTGATTAGATGGTGCTGTCATATAATAGTTGATTATAGGAAATAAGTCTATAAGCCTTTTAGCATGCCTTCACGACATATTTCTGACTGCAAATTTTATCACATATTGTTTCACTTAACTTCTGGTGGAGACATTAGCAATAATAAGAATAACTGCCATCTGTTATATGTTTCTAATAATGCATTATCTTTGTCCTCCCCGGACTGGGAACTGAGAACAATTTAAGTGGGGAAATATTTAATTTGAGGATGTATTGCGACTTACATCAAGAGCAGGCCTAGTTAATTATATTCAAACTGTGAGTTTGCAGTGCTCGCGTGCTTAGCTTCGTATTTTAGGCAATATCTTTTTTCTGCAGCTATAAGCCTGATTCGGTTATTTTTTGATATCGATTCCCAAGACCTAACTTCTGCTGCCAACTGTTATTTGTACCTATTTAGGCATGCATTAATTTGACAACTATGGATATATGTGAAATTGATATTACAATGCTTGACGTAAACACTGCACTTCCTTTGCGTTTCAGACGTATTTTTGCTGTCATTTTAGACTTGGGAAGAATATTGTGACATTTGAAAAGCATCAAAGTTGTGAAAAGTAATCAATTAAGCTTATAGTGTGCTTTACACGAAGTGTTGTACATGGACAGAACTTCTAACATTTCTTTTCTGCAGGGCAGACATGTGTTGATGACAGTAAGAAACATGGAGTATTATTAAAATGGATACAACGCAACTGAGACCACAGGAAGATTTTATTTCTATCACACGCAATGAAAAGTTTGTTAACAAAAGTCAGGAGTAGAAAATATTTTTGATAATAATTTTTTAGCTGTTGTAGAGAAAATTGAACGTGGCTACTGGTTAGAAAATGCAAGGGTGTATGCAGACAAGGCAATACCTATACAATTTGATAACACTGAAATTCAACCCACCTCTGCTAATGAAATTAGGAAAATAATAAATTCACTCAAAAGTAAAAGCTGACATGGAACTGATGGCATTTACAACAGAGTACTAAAAGCTTGGTCCAAACAGATAAGTAGTTTTCTCAGCCACTTATGTAGCAGCTCTCCAAAACAGGGGATTTTTCAGGATAGACTGAAATATGCTATCATTAAACCATTGCATAAAATGGGGAATAGATCTGAAGCTAACAACTACTGCTCAGTCTCACTTCTAACAGCTTTATCCAAAATTCTTGAAAAAGTAATATCTTCAAGACTAGCTTCACATATTTGTAAAAATGAGTGCTAGTAAAATGTCTATTTGGTTTTCAAAAGGCTTTTCAGCAGAAAACGCCAACAGAAAATGCTATATGTACTTTCACTGATCAAATATTAAATACTCTGAATAACTGATCATCCTCCATTGGAATTTTTTTGTGAGCTCTCAAAGGCTTTAGACTGCATGAATCATGAAATTATTATAGATAAGTGTAATTATTGTGCTATAAGTAGGACAGTGCACAAATGGTTTAATTCATATTTAACTGGAACTATGTAGAAGGTAGACATTAATAGTGCAGATAGTCTGCAAAAATGAGCAGAGTCCTCTAACTGTCGAGGTATCCGGAATGGTGTCCCACGGTGTTCAGTCTTGAGT
Source organism: Schistocerca serialis cubense (assembly GCF_023864345.2). NCBI lineage: Eukaryota > Metazoa > Arthropoda > Insecta > Orthoptera > Acrididae > Schistocerca > Schistocerca serialis. The sequence continues at coordinate 661,104,526 of NC_064641.1, read as the reverse complement.
CTCTTATTGTTCTTAATCCCTTATTGTTCTCAATATATATCAACGACCTGCCACTCTATACTCATGAAGATGGAAAGCTAGTTCTCTTCGCTAATGCTAAAAATATAATAATCACACCAACAAACAAGAATTCGCCGAGGAAATTGTAAATAATGTCTTTCAGAAAATTATTAAGTGGTTCTCTGCAAACTGACTCACATTAATTTTGAAAAAGCACAGTATCTACAGTTCTATACAGTAAATGGATAATATCATTGAGAAATATAGACTTTGAACAGAAGTCTGTTGCTAAGGCAGAATATTCAGAACTTCTGCGTCTGTGCATTGATAAGAAATTGAATTGGACAAAATATATTGATGATTTGCTGAAACTTTGGAATTCATCTACTTATGCCATTAAGGTTATTGGAAATTTTGGTGATAAACATATCAGTAAATTAGCCTGATATGGCTATTTTCATTCACTGTTTTCACATGGCTTCATATTTTGGGGGAATTCATCATTAAGAGAAAAAGTATTCATTACACAGAAGCGTTTCATCTGAATTATAGCTGGAGCCCACCCAAGATCACCTTACAGACATTTATTTAACGAACTTGGGATATTCACAGTACTTTCACAATATTTACTTTGTATATTCACTTATGAAATTTGCTATTAATAACCCATCGCAGTTCTAAAATAATAGCAAAGTGTATAGCTACAACTCTAGAGGAAAGGATGAGCTTCACTATTCTGGGTTAAATCTGACTTTGGCACAGAAAGGGGTGAATTATAATGCCACAAAAATCTTTCGTCATTTACCAAATAGTATTAAAAGTCTGACAGACGGCTAACCAGCATTTAGTAACTAACTAAAAGCGTTTCTGAATGATAACTCCTACTACTCAACAGATAAATTTGTAGACATGAAGTAGTAATTGAGAAAGATAAAAAATGATTATATCGTGTTGAGAAACCTTATGTTAAATTGACATGTTCCACATAGTTATGAAATGTTGTATTCATGATCGATGGAACAAGTATTAATGTAATACAAGGTAATGTTACAGTGCTCTGATTGGTTAGAAAACGAAAGGGCCATGGTAAAAAGCACAACCGGTCTCTTCATATCATCTTGTATGTTTAATATTGAGCTCTGATTAGCTGGAGACAAGAAGAGTGGAGAGGGAAGGGGAATGCCTTGATGTCTACATTGTAAATAATTTAATTTGACAATTTTTTCATGTCATTCTAATAGTATACTCTGTTTGGTAGGAGTTTCAAATTTGTTACTAAATCAATTGACTACGATGGGCATTTGAAAAGTCCGTGCAAAAATAAAAACTGCTTACGTGTTTTGGAGTGAACCGTTTTTATTTTTTGACATAGTCCCCTTTACTCTTGTACACTTCGTCCAACGCTATTCTAATTTGTTGATCCCTTCCGAATAATAGGAATCGTCCAAGTCTGCAAAATAGCTATTATTTGCTGCAATCACCTCTTCATTTGAATAAAATCGTTGTCCCACCAACCATTTATGCAAATTGGGGAACAAATAGTAGTCCGAGGGAGCCAAGTCTGGAGAACAGGGGGGATGTGGAACGAGTTGGAATCCTATTTCCAATAATTTTGCGACCACAACTACTGAGGTATGTGCTGGTGCATTGTCGTGATGGATAAGGGCGTTTTTGCTGTCCAATTGCCGGCGTTTTTCTTGCAGCTCGGTTTTCAAACGGTCCAATAACGATGAATACTACGCACCTGTAATAGTTTTATGCTTTTCCAGATAGTAGATGAGGATTATACCTTAAGAATTCCAAAAGACAGTTACCATAACCTTTCCGGCTGAAGGAATGGTCTTCGCCTTTTTTGGTGCAGATTCTCCCTTGGTAACCCAATATTTATTTGTTGTTTGGTTTCAGGAGTACAGTGATGTATCCATGTTTCATCCACAATGACGAAACGACGCTTGAAGTCCTGCGGATTCTTCCTGAACAGCTGCAAACCATCCTTGTAACACTTCACACGTTTCCGTTTTTGGTCAAGCGTGAGCAATCGAGGAACCCTCTTGCGGATAGCTTTCTCACGTCTAAATGTTGATGCAAAATATTATGTACCCGTGCATTCGAGATGCCCACAGCACTAGCAATCTCACGCACCTTAACTCTTCTGTCATACATCACCATATCATGGATTTTATCAATGATTGCTGGAGTCGTAACCTCCCCAGTGCGTCCAGAACATGCAGCATCACTTTTGCCCATATGGCCACACCGAAAATATTGAAACCACTTACAAACCTTTGTAATCGAAGATGCAGAGTCACCGTAATGTTTATGAATCTTCTCTTTAGTCTCCTGAGGCGTTTTGCCTTTCATCAAGTAATGTGTAGTCACCATACGAAATTCTTTTTCGTTCATTTTTTGACAATCACTCGACTTCCTTGATTCACACGAATGGCAAGCACAAAGAAGTAGACCAATATGGCTGAAACTTGGTGTGCGTTATTTCCAAAGATGTCATATCTCGGACTTGCACGGACTTTTCAAACGCCCCTCGTATTTCCACCACCTTGAATTTTTACTACTGTGCATGATTGGCTGGAGATAAAAGAATATTGCACTGTGGTGACAACCAAGGAAGGGGGAGGGGATTTTAATATGTAAAGGTTCTCTTAACTACCGTTACCAGTCAGAATGTGACTTTACATATTTTTTGTGACAGTCACGGTCGAGAAATGGTCAAAATGGCTTCAAAAGGTGATTTTAATTTTCTACTAAAATAGTAGGGCTATTTCTGACAACTTGGACTTTTCATTTTTAATACTGCATTTTGATTGGCTGTATGTAAGAAGGGGAGAAGATTTTTAATTACAGTTATTGATGAATGACCTTCGTGATCACGTAAGAGCCACATGTCAGTCAAGGTCAAGGTCAAAGGTCAAGGTCAAAGGTCGAGGGTGATGGACCCTACTCCTACATGTGGGCAAACCAAAGATCAAAGGTCAAATTGTATCCAAAACGAGTACAGCATTCCTTTTTACCTTCTCTTCGATTCAGTGGAGAACCTATTTATTTCTTTTTTTCCAGTTTTCCAACAGACCATGACAAACTCTCGAATAATGCTGTGCTTCAGAGGTATATTCACAGAAATTTCTTTCTCAGGTAGAGACCTAAGTTTGATATACTATATTTATTGCTGATGATTGTTATCTTTACTGCGTTTGGTACCCCCTTATGTCTTTCTTGTTTTGTCATACTTGCGTTACTTTGCTTCTGAAGTTTCAGAATTCCTTCACTTCGGCTACTACACAGTCACCAGTTTTGATGTTACGTTCGTCGCTGACCTGTTTTATGTAGATGCCGAATTTTTCCGTCTCTCTTTGGTTTCTTCTCAGTCCACGTAACGAACTCAATAAACTTTTCATTCAATTCAACATGTCCAGTAATTCTTCATCACTTTCACTGAGGTCAGGAACGTCATTAGCGAATCAGAATTTTAATATTAAATCTGCATATTTCTCTTCATCCCTTCGTATTCTTCGATATGCAAGTTTAAAAATAAAGAAATACTGCCCCTCCTGTTTCACATACTTTTAGCGAGGCACTTAGCTCTTGGTCTGTTATTCTTATTTTTCCTCCTTGTTTCAGTGCCTATGACTCGTTTTCTGAAATAAAATGAACCTTTTTTTCTGTTGACGAAACCGTGTATATTGGGCTTCTTTTGGTAGACGAAGGCTTTAATTAGCCAGGAATTTCTTCAAAACATATTCTAGCACAAATAACTTGAATGCAGCACAGAAAATTGATAATCAAAATCAACATTTGTTCCTGAGATCTTTGGGGCATTGTGCCAGATATTAGCGTTATAGATGTACAGTATTTCGACATGATTTGTTATCTTTATCAGATGTTATCTGAGATTGCTTGTCGAGTGGACGACGCTCCAACCTCAGTTGACATTCGGAATGGGTCGAATATTTGTACCGAAGTCGCTCCCCCTCCACGGTTCCAGGGGTTCCGCTGGAATCGAAAACGCACTAATCGGAAAATAGATTGTCAGCGCGCGGAGACAGGCTCACCAGACCGGAACCTGACTCCCTGCGCTCGCTCTAACTCACCAGATTGAAGAGAGAACGCCTAAGTACGATTATAACGGGAGGGGAACGTAGAAGGAAAGCCTGAATCCGACCATGAAGGGAGACTGGACCGTTCCAGTTGACGAACAGTCCCAGGTGCACCTGATCAAGATAATAAGTCTCGTTGTCGAAATACTGTGCGTGAACGAGGCTGATATCCGGCAGATTACTCGACGCCTCGAGATGTCAGCAGATCGCTGGAAGAGCCTGAAGAATTACAACACTTTCTGTTAATACGCTCCAGCACACAGTATCATTTGGTCGTTAAATTTGACAGACGAGAAGAAATCACTTTCCGGTTAGGTGACTGAACCTACCCCTTGGGGTCTCCCATACAGCAATGCCAAACGTCTCTATTTTTGTTTCGTTGTATAGCCTACTCGATACCTGTCTGAGTCTGACCAGGATGCGATATCTTATATTCAGATCTATGAATCTGATTGCTGAAGAAAATGTTTGTTGACTATTCACGAACTGTTCCCCTGGCATTTAACAAGAGCTTCTCATGTGTATGCTGTAATTCTTGTAGCTGCAAATTTAGAAAAAGAGACTAGAAGATATTATGTCTCATAATATTCTAAAGCTAATAATTTTAATGGGAATTTGGAATCATTTCCACAACGTCTATCATATGTCTTCAGGGAACCAAAAAGTTATTCCTCCATTCAGACATTTAGGTAATGAAGAGGGCTATTGATTTTTTAAAATTGATTTCTGTATGTTATAATATGAAATGAAAACTTTTAGCGCAAATAGAAAATAAAATTTAGTTCTTTTCATTCTAATAACTATTTACCAAATTTCAATGCAAAATTAATTATTCCTCTATAGTCTAAACATATTGTAGTTGAAATACACACGCAAGCTGCTTCTTTCCGTAATTTTTTAGTTTGATTTTATAATGAATACAAGTGGATATTTGGCCTATTCGGTGAATAAGTTATTTTATACCTTTAAAATTTTGTATACAATAAAATGGACGTCTTTATTAGCATTAATTGACTATCTTTTGACTCGAACATTTAATTCAAACGTTGTAGGATCAGGCATTATACATAGCGTAGATAAGAGTCCGGCATGTTGGACAAAGCGGGAGGAACTTCAAAACAAGGTTTAGACAATATGTTAACATTAGTGAATCCAATCCCTTAGTATTTAGTGGTCATTTAAGAAACTGCTATCATTCTGTTAATGACAACGCTAAAACACCATCATTCTTCACAAGGCAGGAATAGGTAAATTACTGAACATCCCAAAAGAAACGGAGATATACCGGGTGATCAAAAAGTCAGTAGAAATTTGAAAACTTAATAAACCACGGAATAATGTAGATAGAGAAGTAAAAATTGACACACATGCTTGGAATGACATGGGGTTTTAATAGAACCACCCCATATTGCTAGACGCGTGAATGATCTCTTGCGCGCGTCGTTTGGTGATGATCGTGTGCTCAGCCGCCACTTTCGTCATTCTTGGCCTCCCAGGTCCCCAGACCTCAGTCCGTGCAATTATTGGCTTTGGGGTTATCTGAAGTCGCAAGCGTATCGTGATCGACCGACATCTCTAGGGATGCTGAAAGACTACATCCGACGCCAATGCCTCACCATAACTCCGGACATGCTTTACAGTGCTGGTCACAACATTATTCCTCGACTACAGCTATTGTCGAGGAATGATGGTGGACATATTGAGCATTTCCTGTAAAGAACATCATCCCTGCTTCGTCTTACTTTGTTATGCTAATTATTGCTATTCTGATAAGATGAAGACCCATCTGTCGGACTTTTTTGAACTTTTGTATTTTTTTGGTTCGAATACAACCCCATGTCATTCCAAGCATGTGTGTCAATTTGTGCCTCTCTATCTGCATTATTCCATGATTTATTCAGTTTTCAAATTTATACTGACTTTTTGATCACCCTGTATATTCTACTCTTATACACATATGTACTAATTGTCCAAGTGTGGTGCTCAAAACAGATGTGAATGCACATGGAAGATGGGTCTGTGATTTCCAGATCCACAGCAATTTTGATAGCAGATTTTATAATTAACACACACCACGTTTGATATGGAAGCGCAAAATATGTATGTAACCTGACATTTCTTGTGTTGTGCACACTGATGAGGCGAAACATTGTGTCCAGTGACGGCGGCGAGGTTGTCTGCTGCCTGGCGGCGCTGAGGGTACGTGACGCGGAAAGAGAAGTATATGAGCGGAGTAGAGACGAATGGGGAATCATTCTAGCGACGATAAGTGCCGCAAAAGTCGGAAATGCGTCGTTTTAAGCGATTTTGACAAAAGCCAGGCTGTTGGGCCCATAGCCTGGGAGCGAGCATCCCGCAAACGCGATGGTGGTCGGCTGTTGGCATGCTACTGTCGTGACCATCTGTGGAAAGTTGTTGAATTATGCTGAAGCCACGAATAGGCGGCAAGAAGTTGGACTTCCATACCTCATCACAGATCAAAGGGATCGGAGGCTTACCCGCCCACTAAAGCACGACAGGCGGCGATCTGTGGCAGATCTGAAAACAGAGTACAGTGCTGGAGCAGGCACAAGTGTTTAGGAGCACACCATTCAGCGCACAGTGTTGAACATGGGTTTCCGCAGCGGAAGACCTCTACATGTTCCCATGTTGACCCAACAACATCGTTCACTACGATCATAGTGGGCGCGGAATCGTCGAGATTGGACCGCGGATCAATGGAATCGGGCCGCCTGGTCGGGTGAACCACATTTATTTTTAAACTAGTTCGATGTTCCGTGTCCAGATACGCCGTCATCAAGGCGAACGGCTGTTCGAAACATACAGTGCCACGGGCTCAGGCCGGTGGGAGCAGTATTATGTTATGGGGAACACTCAACTGGACTTCCACGGGACATGCGGTAGTAACCGAAAGCACCACGACAGGCTATGTGAACACTATCAGGGGCCACTTGTAACCCTTTATGCTTGATGACTTCAAGCGACGGCATCTTCCAGCAGTATCTGTGTAACAAGGCTAGAATCGTGCTGCAGTGGTTGGCCATCAAATTCGGGTTATCTGAACCCGCGAAACCCAACTGGGACGTTAACGAGCGCCAGCATCGGGCCCACAAACCAACCACCCGTAAATTACGAGAAGTGTATGACCCGTGCATAGGCATCTGGAGCCAGCAAACCTCTGGAAACCTATCAAATACCTGTCGAATCCATGGCACGCAGAACCACAGTGATTTGCGTTTCAGAAGTGAACCAACACGATTTTAAGTAGGTGGTCGTAACGTCTTGGCTCATCAAAGAGTACAAATATTTTTACGTTACAGATAACGACAAGTATACCTCTCCTTGTTTGTCCTCTGTATCAGATGCCACTGAAGACCGGTACTATGCCTGAATAATATGTCAATCACATATTTCACATGCCATTCATGGTGTACAGCGAGATACGTCTTAACAAATGCTTACAAGCTGCAGAACACCAAATATATGGTACAGCATATACTGTTCAGTCTTGTTTATGGATCTAACTTCAATATTTTCAGTAAACTGAGTAAACGTCTGTATTAAATTTTCCAGAGAAGTTAATTTTCACAGCGGAAAATATGCTGAGATCACTTCTCACTATTCTAAATATGGCTATGAATAATTACAGCATGGTGGGACACATGCTGAGGCATCGTCAAATGGCCGATGGATGGAAGTGTGGGGGTAACATGGTTGACTACAATAAGCAGGTTCAAACGGATTCATGTTGCAGTAGTTACGAGGTGTGGCTAGAAAAAAACAGGACTAGTACTGGTGAAACAATAAAACGAATGCAATAAGGCTGAAAGTCGCGTGGCCTGTCACGTGACTCTCGCTCCGCCTACTGCTCGAGTTTCATCTGCCTCCTGCACTCAGTCTGCCCGTGGCGTCTGTTTTAAGTAATTGACGTTTTGTCTGTGCGTCGGAAAATGTTGAGTGTACAGAAAGAACAGCGTGTTAACATCAAATTTTGTTTCGAACTAGGAAAATCTGCAAGTGAAACGTTTGTAATGTTACAACAAGTGTACGGCGATGATTGTTTATCGCGAACACAAGTGTTTGAGTGGTTTAAACGATTTAAAGATGGCCGCGAAGACACCAGTGATGACACTCTTACTGGCAGACCATTGTCAGCAAAAACTGATGCAAACATTGAAAAAATCGGTAAACTTGTTCGACAAGATCGCCGTTTAACAATCAGAGCAGTGTCTGAGTTAACAGGAGTTGACAAGGATTACCGATTTACCGATTTACCGATTTTTTCAATGTTTGCATCAGTTTTTGCTGACAATGGTCTGCCAGTGCTAGTGTCATCACTGGTGTCTTCGCGGCCACCTTTAAATCGTTTAAACCACTCAAACACTTGTGTTCGCGATAAACAATCATCGCCGTACACTTGTTGTAACATTACAAACGTTTCACTTGGAGATTTTCCTAGTTCGAAACAAAATTTGATGTTAACACGCTGTTCTTTCTGTACACTCAACATTTTCCGACGCACAGACAAAACGTCAACTACTTAAAACAGACGCCACAGGCAGACTGAGTGCAGGAGGCAGATGAAACTCGAGCAGTAGGCGGAGCGAGAGTCACGTGACAGGCCACGCGACTTTCAGCCTTATTGCATTCGTTTTATTGTTTCACCAGTACTAGTCCGGTTTTTTTCTAGCCACACCTCGTACGTAGGTATGAAGAAGACAGACCAGTGCGAAAAGCTGCATCGAACCAATCTTTGGATTCAAATCCACAACAATGAAGGACGACAGTACGAGATATTCGAAAGTGTGGTACCACAGAACAGGACATTATTCACTAGCGAAAGTCGTAAGGAACAGAAGCTAGTTGATACATACAATTGACGATTTTTCTGGGCAAGAAACGATTTGTATGAAAAGGTGGTCCTTGTATTGTATTGTATGGAACTGGGGACCTAGAAACGACGGAGAGGCTTCGTCGCCGCCGTAGTCCGCAGAGGTACACAACCCCACAACAGGCTATAGCAGTCCACTCACCTCATCGGCTGCCCACAAACCCAGTGGACCCCCCACGGGAACATCTCACACCAGACGACTGTAACCCCAATGTTTGCGTGGTAGAGTAATTATGATGTACGCGTACGTGGAGAAAGTCTTTGAGCAGCAATCGCCGACATAGTGTAACTGGGGCGGAATAAGGGGAACCAGCCCGCATTAGATGAAGCAGATGGAAAACCGCCTTAAAAGCCATCCACAGACTGGCCGGCACACCGGACCTCGAAACTAATCCGCCGGGCGGATTCGTTCCGGGGACCGGCACGCCTTCCCGTCCGGAAAGCAATGCGTTAGACAGCACGGCTAACCGGGCGGATTGATGTGGTTCTTACCTGTCACACTGATACTGGCTTTGCCGAAGGCAGAATTTGTGACTCTCTCGCTGATAGATCGGTTGCGGTATATCCTCTAGCGTGTCGATTTCTACTTTTTGCTGTGCCACGATGGATTTCAGAAGAATGCTGATGTGATGTAAGGCCTTATTCACTACCGAAAGTCGTAAGGAACAGAAGCTAGTTGATACATCCAATTGACGATTTTTCTGGGTAAGAAACGATTTGTATGAAAAGATGGTCCTTGTATTGTATTGTATGGAACTGGCGACCTAGAAACTGCAATTAGTTTGTTGCAGGTCTTCTACATAGTTCGTTTCAAACAAATTCTGTAGAATACAGAATGACCTTCTAGGGACGCCAAACACACTCCGACTTCACAAACACGCGATGGCAGCCACATGAACTTATATCCTCTTCTGATGACTTTTGTTCGGCTTTGCGTTTCGTTTTAAGTGGCACTGGTGACCAGTGATGTGATTGGTGCGACATCAAAACAATTTGCAAGTGCGCTTGCTTAAATCGACATGCGAGACACTGTACTACAGCAAAATGCTAGTGGTGTTGTAACTTCCCAATAATGTTTACTTATAGCGCCAAGTACTAAGTGTAGGATATATCATCACCTCTGCTTTTCAGCACTCACCTGAGGGTGGCACGTTCCATGGCTGCTCGTCAGCGGTAGTGAACACAGCGTAGATTAAGTACGACACGGCGGCCACCGCAGACGACAGGTAGAAGACGGCATTCCAAGCTGAACGCGTTGGCTGTATATGCATATAAAAAAGATTGCGTTTATTTTCTGTGTTATGTTTTAGCATGTCTACGTGGGATATAAGGATGTCAAGTAACGCCAAAGTGTCACGTATCAATTTTTTGATTAACACGACACTATATTCCAAACGCATTCATCACAGCCAGTGACAAGTGACACATCTGTTATATGGAACATGCAAGTGTGGGTTAACGAGTATTTCGCTCTCATTTAAGTATGTGGCCGAAAGAATCAGCCTATAGAAATTGTGAAACGAACCCTGTCGTCCAGGACCGCATGCCACAAAGGGCGCAGATTCACCACGAGATGGGGAAACTCACAGGCGTCTATTGTCTATTGAGGACTAAGCGCTATAGTGTGCGAGTCAGACAGATGAGAACCTACATCATAGGGAAACCCAGTATAAGCCTTTTGTGGCCAAGGAGACGTAGCAGTGTTAAATATGGCGGACTTAAGACTGGCCATAAAGGGAAACATTTATGAAAACTATTTAATTCTGTAGTAATGCCGGGAATCAAGCCACAGTAATTTTAATTTGCCATCCTCCATAAATTTTCCTGGTGATCCCAATAAAAACTGAATGTTGATCATTTCTATAATAGTTCAGGATTTACTGTTAAAGTGAAACTAACAAGTTTTGTAACAAAGATCTGAATGCTAAAATCGGAACGCTTTGGTCGATCTTAACGATGGACATTTCATATGGAAGCGCGTCATTAAAGTGACAAGCGTCATAAATATCACCTATGTAACTTTATTTGTTTACAGGACATAGTAAATTTAAATTATCAGTGTTTACAGTTAAGCATCAGATCATCATTTTCTCCAGACAAAACACATTGATCAATGACAGCATGATACCTTATTGAATCATTAGGCAATAGAATATTTGTCGTTAAGTTTAGTGCATAATAGTTATTTTTGTTCATTATTTATTTATCAGAAAGCACATTGGTGCAAGGCTGCTGGCCGTGACATTCAAAGTTAAGAAGGAAATTGTATTGGTTTTATGTAAAAGAATTTAGCGTTTATTATGGAATGGTTATTATTGTTACTGTATTTAGAACGTGAAAATGGTCAAGCTATGTTTATTTAAATGTGTTAAAATGTAAAGTAATGTAGAATAAGCATAAGTCAATCAGATGGACAGCTTCAGGAAAGGGAACTGCGCTAGTCAGTTGAGCGGAGATGTTCGGCCCGCGGGAAACGCGGTCTCTGACGGGCAGAGGGCAGTTCTGGTCGAGACACCAAAGGGGACAGTCCGGATGGAGACGTGAAACGGACGGTTTGCCTGGAGGCACCAAAGGGTACAGCTCGGATGCAGACGCGAAAGCGGACAGTCGGTCTTTACGCAGCTAGGAAGTGAAACGACTTAGAAAATTTCGCGTTGTGTAGTGTAGTGGGACTTAGCCTCTGAGCGGTGAGCAGCCACTCGTCTGGTGTGAACTCTAACTTTTCGCGTAACTTGTATTTCGCGATGAGATTGTGAATGATCGAACTTTGTCAAATAAATATGCACTCGAGTGTAACAATAAATCTAAATACGACCTCTTTCGCTATTACTTTGCTTTCTGAATAAATATTATTCTAACCAAATCGCAGTTGTGTGGTCTACACCATTTATGGGTCGTTAATTTAGTTCCCGATATTATTATTACTGTTACTATATGTTATGTTAACTTTGTATTTCGCAAACTTGCCATCAGCCTGACAATTTAACCAAAGGGCCATAAGTGTCTAATTCAGGGCGTGTAATGAGACACGTGCGGTTCAACCCGTAGATGAGTTTGAGCCAAGAAATTTCGACGAAGAGGAACCGCATGTGAGCCCGAACATCGTTGGGATGTTAGCTCGCACAAGCAATCCAAATATCGTACATTTGAAAAGCTTGCACCCGGATGTGGACCACACCTAAATTCTGAAACCGTCAGCTTCGTCACGAATGTTTTATTTAGATGACAAGCGTGTGGAATGATGACTAAGGGTGTTACGGTACGGACGGAGTAAGGAAATCCAGGCTATAGTGTTGCAATTCTTGTCCTGAAGGCACGCGACATTGTCTGGAATTCAGGTACTGAGCCAGGGGGCGTAGTAGTGGTTAGTACGCTGGACTATGATTCGGGAGGATGACCCCGATTTAAGTTTTCCATGATTTCACTGACCGGCTCTGGGCAAACGCTGGAATGGTTTCTGCGAATCGGGCACTGCCGAGTTCCTTTCCCATCCTTTCGTTGTCCGCCAAACTTGTGCTCCATCTCCAATGGCTGAGCTGTCGGCAGAACATTAAACTCTAATCCTCTTTCCTTCCTTCAAAGTCCGGTTCGGTCATATCACCCCTCCTTCACGTCGTCATCTTCACCTACGCACCGACGGCTGTGCCAGTCGTATCCCCTATGGCCTAGCCTCAGCTGGCCGCCAATTGCACTCAGGAACCAGTCAGTGAGCTGGCCCCTAGCAGCTTGTATGACCTTCAGGGCCGTTCTCTGACACGAAGGCACTTGGGTCGGCGCCACGATGCACGCACCTGCATCTGCCCCAGATTGTTGGAATAATAAAGTGTTTTCCTGAATGTCGTCTGTCCAGCCAGTTTCAACTCCGAGGGATTATTGCAGCTCTCGCCAACTGATCACATACAACTCCCAGCTGGTGAACCGAATACCATCTTGACAAACCAGAAGAATGACTCCTACACCACCCATCGTTGACATCACAAGGGAGAAAAGGTATAAGACGAAGCCCGCCGCTTCTCTGATAGAACCAAATTTGCCTACGAATTTAAACTTTTTATCCAACTGACGGATTATCATCACGACTCCGTGGGACGTACCAGAAGAGTCTATCATTTAAATCTGGAATTTGCATATAATCCGCTGATAAGGAACTTTACGCTACGTATGTACCATCCTGTCGCCGTTGAAAAGCTGATGAAGAAAGTTTAATATACCATAAAGATTATAAGCGGCTGAGCATCGTCCGTTAGCAATTTCAGGTACGGGAAGGGTTTATGCTCCATTTACCTCCTTTAGACGGACCATTTTTGGTATGAGATCACAGCTATATTTCACATCACAATCGATAACTATGAAGCCCACAGAACACTAATCATACTGCACTATATTGGGTGTATCATAATTGCTAGCGTACACCGACACAGGTGAAAGTATAGCATAATGGAAGCAAAACCATGCTAGTACACATGGAACCGCTAACGAGCTTTCTACAAGATAATTATGAAGTAAACTTTTCGGTTAATCTCATCTAAAAGAGCTCGAATTTCACCTGTGGTCCTTGAATGGTGGTACGCATGTGATGGGACCCCACCACATTTTGCTGCTCTTGTAAAACGGCACATAATGCTCAAAAATGATCCAAGATGGACAGATCGAAACAGCACTTCTTAAAAAAAGAAAACCTGTGCACGTTGTGCGTGACGTCACAACATGGTGTCGTGTGTAGGCAACAGAAGCTTGAACAGAAAATTATGAAAATTCACACTAAAGACTATTTGCCGTAATGGAGCTCGTTTGTGAGTGTAACTACTACGTGATTAAACGCGAATTGTTTTTGTTTACTTTGTGTTCACAAATTGGACGATGTATCTGTGTTCAGTCGACTTGCGATCTTCGTGTGCTAGGTCGAACAGGACCTGTCCTTTGGCCTCCAATATCAGCTGACGTCAACTCTCCGGTTTCTGCTGTCTGAGATCAACTCAATTTTACAACATACCTGCTGAAAAAATTGAAAAACTGGATCAGCGGTTTGCACAGCCTTCTGGAATTATGAGATGATCTGTAGGCGTTTGAAAGAATTTATAACTCGCTAGATAGGTTCAGTCATGGGTAAAGCGGATGGTAGAGTTAGGTTTAGCGGTAGAATATTGGGGAAATGCAATTGGCCTACAAAAGATATTGCTTACAACTCTGTTGCAGGATGCAGTCTACAATATTGGTCAAGTGTATGGGACCAGTACCAAATGGGACTAACGGGAGATATTGAACGTGTACAGAGAAGGGCAGCACGAATGGTTTCAGGTCAGTTTGACCCGTGGGAGAGTGTCACGGACACGTTGAAGAAACTGAATTGAACTGGATAAAGTATACTAACAAAGTTTCAAGATGCGGCTTTAAATGATGACTCTAGCATCTAACCCTATATTTATCCCTCACATAGGGATCGTGAGGATAAGATCAGAATAATTACTGCACCCACAGACGCATTCAAACCATCATGCTTCTGGCGCCCCACACATGAATGGAACGGGACGAAACTCTAATAAGGGGTACAAAGCGACGCACCCTCTGCCATGAATTTCTCTGTGGTTTGCAGGAGTGTAGGTGTAGGTGTAGAGGTAGAAAAATGTTGTATTTCATGCAAATGCGACGATGGCAGGGTTTTCCTTTCCTTCTTTCAGTTATTCCGCTTCATAGAGTTGTCAACACTCCAGTGTCCAGATTTTGGACGAAGCATCGATGAGAATCGACGTTCAATGCTTGAATTTCATTACCAGGGTTGAAGTCAATTACCAGCTTAATAGTCATCACACACCTTGGAAAGACACTAATGACAGCAGCATTTGGACGTATGAAGAGCCTTGGAGTTTGTTTGGTACCCTTCTCCAGCCTCCAGTACATAGTAAAGTATCTTTTGTCTGGAGGCTTAAATCATCACCTTTTGCCATTCTCTGCTCAGGGAGGCAAACGAATTAATTCTGTGTAACCTTTCTACTATGTAAATGCTCGTAGTAGTGATCAAGGCAAGCTCAATCACACAGTGAAATGGAAGGCGTGATGTTATGGAACATCCAGCAGAAACTCTCACCCTGTGTGGGAAGGCATTATGCTGCTGAAATGTAAGCCCAAGATGGCTTGCCACAAAGGCAACGAAACTAGGCGTAGAATATCGTCGACATACAGCTGTACTGTAAAGTTGCCGTGGATAACAACCAAAGGGGTCCTGCTATGAAATGAAATGGCATCCGATTCCACCATTCGTGGCTGTTGGGCTATATGGCGGGTGACGCTCAGGTTGGTATCCCACCGCTGTCCAGACAAGTCTTTGCTAGTAATCGGGGCTCAGGTCATAGAGGGACTCGTCAGTGAAGAGAATTATAATCCAGTCAAAGAGACTGCAGGCGGAATGTGCCCGACACCACCGCAGACCGGCTTGTTGGCGTACAGAGGTCAATGATAATCAGCGCAAAGCCTGCCATGAGCTCATCCGCCTTTCCATAAGCCGCCTATGAATGGTTCTTGTGGTCACCCAAGCACCAGCTGCACGTCGGATCGATGGTAATGACGAATCCGGGACTCTGATTGCCTCTTGGACAAATATTCAGTCCTCACGTTCTGTCGCCCCTCTAGGTCGACCGCTACCTTACTGGCGCTGTGTTCGGCCATGGTTGCCCATTCCTGCCAACATTGTCGAATAGTGACATCGCTCCTATTGAAACTTCGAGCGATTCGCCGATTACATCAGCCGGCTTCTTTGAGCCCAGCCACAAGTCCTCTCTCAAATGCTGACACCTGCATATGTTCTTCATGTGCCTGTCTGCAAGGCATACTTACTGTCCAACGGAGTATATGGATTGAAGCTTGCAGAGACTTAATGCCCAGGTATTGACATGTCCTCCGTTTACTATCCTTGTCAGCTACGTGGTGAAACTGCGCTGCAGTATTACACATTCATCCACTGGCCGACAAAGTTTACGATTTTGCATTATCCGTCGATACCTGTGTGAAAATCAATTTGTGAAAAATTTGCATGGCTTCTTTGTGGTGCGCGTTTTACCTTTTACCTTAGAGTCTGTAGAGGAAAATTTCCGGAAATCTGCATGATGATATAGATAACTAGGGGTAATCTGTGTTATTCTCCTTCATCTGGGCTTATTTTTTAAAGAATGAAGAAAAAATTACCATTTAACCACACTGCTGAGCACCCAGTGGCAGAGCGTCAAGTTTTGGGCACCTGACACCGCAGATCAGTGGCCGCTTCTGTGCTTCGATCTACTTCTGCGAGGCAATGACCATGCCTCCGGTACTGATCACTCTTCAGGATGATTCAGTACTAGGAACAGAGTCATCGATGACACGGAGCAGTGTGACAGTGGTATTCGTTCCACATGGTCAGCCACCAGGCTGCTGTATTTATACCCCTCGAGGCCAGCCAGCTAAAATCGAACAACTGAGCTATTTTATGATGCTCACTCTGTGCCAGACAACGCCGTCCTGCAGCTGCCACCACCGTCACCAGACCCCGAACCCTCGACAGCTGTCTGACCATTCAGGCACTTGGCAGCCCTACGCTCTACTGCCACTGTGGGTCAGCGCCACTGAGAAGCAGCAGCCCTCGCAAGTCTTGGGATATGCACTGAGGACCCGTCCCAAGCTTGTGCTGCTAGGGTCTGATACAGCCTACCGAGACACCCTCTCTGCAGCAGCCGTGGACGCCGTGCCAGTTGGCTCCTTTGGTATCACCAGGGACCTGACACTTCTGCAGTGATATTGTGTAAGCGCTACCACTGATGAGGCCGCCGATGTGAGGTCAGCACACTGGGAGCCACACTCACCAGGCATCAATACTGGTAGCATTGAAGACTGAATGAAAGTAAGTAAGGAACTACAAGGGGCATCTGTATCCATGGGATGCCTTTGCTGTATCCACATCCATTTCTGGTTTACAGTCTCTCGCCCACACCAAGCTATTCCTACACCCAATAATTTGATGTCACAAGAAGCTACTGAAGATGAAGTTGGACAACGAACGGAAGACAGCAACTGCTCCACGGTTCTGCAACAGGGATGTTCTACCCAATAAAATGAGTGAGTGTCAACTTAAGAATTTACTTGGGCGATGTGGTTATTTTTCCTATCCATTCTTCTTCTTTATTATTTTGGGTATACTATGTACTTTTGGTGGTAGTATGTGAGAAAAATGTCTAGAGAGCTCAGGATGCTATTCGGCGTCTTCTGGAAAAAGTAGTTTTGGTACAAGTGGATAACTTAGAACTGCGCAGTGAAAAGAAAAGTCTGAGAGAGAGAACAGTCACACCGTAATGTACCTGTTCTTAATACTAACACTGTTTTGTTTGTAACACAAGTTTCCGGTAAATTTAGTGTTAAAATATTTGTGTTTCATTATAATTTGGGTACAGCTGGCAAGCTGGGAAATTGGAGGGATGAACAATTATGAGGATAGCAGTGGCGCTAGGGTTTACGCAGTGTGCCATGAGAAATTAAGGGACAGGCAGTCATTTTATACCTTTTCACAAGGGTTAGTGTAAAGACATAGAAGGAAAAAATACGTCAAGGTGCTACTGTGATCACTTTTCGGAGTACTTCAGAAACACGAGAAATCTGTGGGAAGTTTCATTAACACATATGTACTGACTGAAGATGATAACGCCAGCAAGGCCCTATTACAGGAAGCCGGACAGAGAGCACTTGATACATTTTTGTGGGGTCTGCCACCGCAAATGTCACATAGGATAGTCGCGGAATTACCAAAGAACTTATATGAAGCAGAAGATACTGCAGTAACATTAGCCGAAATTGATGTGGTCAACAAACCATGGGGAAGAATAGATCAAATGACACTTGGTTTGTAGACTGAGACTTGGGTTGCTGATACAGTCTAACCTAGTATACCATGGCAACTCATAAACTGCTGGAGATGGAGGTGGTAATCAAGTCGCTCAGGATACTCCAGTCAGAGCACATGACGTGAAATTCACCTCAGTTGAAACTTGTCTAATAAACAAAAAGTGGATTTGAGGGAGGCACCGGCCTTGCCTCAGTGGTAACACCGGTTTCCTTCAGATCACCAAAATTAAGCGCTGTCGGGCTGGGCTAGCATTTGGATGGGTGCCAGTCCGGGTTTGCAGGGCGTACACAGCCTTTGTGAAGCTTTGTTGGATGTCATTCATGGGTATTGGAATCTGAGATTGATCCCTGAATGGAGGAGTAAACTGCATTACTGCAAGGCAGTATACAGATAGTCCCAAGAGGAATGGTCAGTATTCAAGGATATGAAAGGAACAGTTGTTCGAAACAAAAAGATATAGCAAAGATGGGCTCTAAAACGCATACCTTAAGAGCTATGAGCACTTCCTCGCCTTCGATGCAGTGAAACAAATCTTTTCTATTGCAGGATTTTTGCTTTCCATATTCTGGGATGTGGTAGTATGCAGTGAAACAAGAGAAAAATAATCCATACTGGTCCTCCCGAAGTATGGAAAGCAAAGAGCTTGCAATAGAAGAGATTTGTTTTACAGCATCGAAAATGAAAAAGTATTCATAGCTCTTAAGGTATGCGTTTAAGAACCCACGTTTACTAGACTCTTTTGTTTCGCGTGATAGTTATTGTCATGTCCTCAAATATTGACCAGTCCTCCTGGGACACCTTATGTGTATCAGTTTTATATAGTAGCGTTTGTGCTTAACATGGTTGTATGTTAATTTGTAAAGCTCATGAATCAATTTTTAAGATCGAGACATGATGAAACGACTGGCTGTTAATGTCGACGATATTCTTGAAGCCACTCCGACTTGGGAAGAGTATTACCAGTTATGAAGGGAAGTACTTCTTGCCATGGTAAAAGGAGGAATGAGATTAAAACTGATTAAGACAGAATCTATCAAGAAAGCATTAAAATTAAGTAACATTATTAGTGAGCTCGGTATTAGGCCAGAAGAACCTAATTAGGAGATTTTGAAATGTTCTCCAGTCCTAAGCATAAGAAATGATCGAGAATCATGTTTGATTCCTTTGGTTTTCACTTAACTTTTATTATGACACGGCCAATCCCCTGCCTGTCTATGGACAGAAGAATGTGAAGAACCAAAATATTTTTGAAAGGAAAATTTATTACTTGTTGTTTTTTACTCAAAACATACTTTTTAAAGAAGCACTGATGGGTAACTGCGGACATGCACCTGAGAAAATTGAATATGATGTTCACTGGAAAAAGCGACAGTTACTACTAAGACTTAAAATTTTGGGTCAAGTTTAACTGAAAAATTTACATTTCTAGAATCCAGTAGAGAATTTACTGAAAACAATAAATATTTCTTCAGAATTTCAAAGTATAAAAAGCTGACTAGATTGCAATATTTTTTAAAACCTGGGCAGAATGTAACCCCCCCCCCCTCCTCCCCTGGTATTGCGAGGTTTAAGACGGGGGAACGGGCACGTCAATCCTCTCGTTCAAAGAGCTTCTCCGTCTGCACAGGTCGATGGAGCTGCGCATTGTCATCCACGAAAATTATGTCAGAGCCAAATGCACCCCTAAAAAGACGGACAGAGGTAAATAGTACAAAGTCACAATAACGTTGAGTAGCGAGTGTGCCGTGTTTAAACCTCCCACACCGTAAAACGTGAATCATCTTAATGATAGAGAATGCTGGACGTATTCTCATATGGCGAAACATTGTGGAATATGACAATTTTGGTGGTCCAGGTAATATGTTGTGGGGAGGCATCATGTCACAGGGGCGTACTGATTTCCAAATCTTTGGGCACGGTCCACTCACAGGTCAACGTTACTGTGGTAATGTACCCCTTCTGCATGTGCGTCTTTTTAGGGCCCTGATGTCATTTTTATGGACGAGAATGCGCCACCGCATCGAACAGATCAGGGGTAGGAGCTCTTGGAACGAGATGATATTCAGCAAATGGCCTGGCCTGAATAAATTCCCATGGAGCACTTGTGGTATTTCGGGAGATGACTGCAGCAATTGCAGCACGTCCACGTACAGCAACAACCATAAAGCAGAGTCAATCGCACTGTGGAGAAATGGAACGCCCTAGAAGAAGGACTCTTTACCAACCTTGTGGCCAGCACGGGACAGCATTGTAGGGCACTTGTGGTGATCACACACCCAATTAAAAACTAAGTCCCGTTTTTTTTTTTAATGTACAGGGGGCCATCACGAATCGTGGTGACGTCACTGTAATAATTGTCTTTGAATCGTTCGTCTCACAGCGTATTTTCTGGACTATACTGTAGCAGTTCTTTCAACTTGGTCCACGTTTAATCGAGCTATGTTACTTGGCAGTGAAATATCATGTGAAAGTTACTTATGTCCTTAACTTTTGCACACCAGTGTAGAAGTTATAATCTAATGAACAAGCTTCGAAATGCCCCGTATACATTATTCAACGTAACACCGTAACTACTTACATTGGTGTTGGTGAATGCACCAACGATGTAAGGGATGGCGATGCCCGTTAGATTGGCGAACATGTTGACGATCCCGACGATGGTGCCCGCGTAGTTGGGCGCGATGGCCTGCATGTTGAGGTAGGAGCCCGTGCAGTCTGTGGCGATGAAGAAGCCACTAAGCGCCAACATCACGATGATGACGGTGCTGTCGCAGCCCACCAGTGCCACCACGACCAGTGCGGCTGCGTGCACCAGGGTGCCTAGGCATCAACGGTTGCCGTTACAGAGCTGTACGTCATCACTGATTCTGAAAATTCAAAACACTGTTAAACAAGTGCTATGAGCAGAGATTCTAAGCATCATGGCAGGGAATTATAGACAGGGTGCATATGTAGCTTGAGAGCTTCCCCCTACTCAGTTTGCATGGTGTTTGACAAAGCACCTCCAGCGGTTGTTGGAGGACCTTGACGAATAAGTGGGTGACCAACTATTTACAAACAAATTCAGTGGGCAACTATTCGGCTGAAGGTTTAGGTCAGCTAAAAATTACTGCTCTAAGACAATTATGTCACACTTAGGAAATAAGCAATATTTAAATTAAATCAGCTATTACCACAATTGTTACCAGCGTGAAGTTGGTATCTGAAATATAGAAGGGGCAGTGAGATGAAAAAGAGACAGAGGGTAAAAAGTAAGTAAACTGTTCATTGTTTCAAAAGAGTCGTCAAAAACGTTACTGCATTTATCCCACTGTGAGGCAAGACGGTCAATGCCTTCATGGAAAAACGTTTTCAGTTGTTTATGGAACCGTGATTGTACCGAGACATGCACATCTCCGTCCGAAGCAAATCGACAGCTACCAGTTTCTTTCACCAAGGTTTCAAAAATATGGATATTGCGAGGGGACGAATGGGGACTGTATGAAGGACATGTAAGCGCTTCTCAGCGAAAATTCTGCAGAGTACTCGAAGCAACAGGCACATCATTTCCAGGAAAGTCATGATGACCTTTTCCTTTGACTGCAAGGGCCCGCTGCTCATTGACTTTCTGGAATACAGCACCACAGTTAACGCACAGGACGACGTTCTTGATAGCCTTGGACACTGCTGACAACCCTCAGCCGACTCAACCCTTCTCTGAGGTCAGCGTGGGGCACAATTCCAATGAACGTGGTTTGACCACTTTGGAGTGTAGCACGAGCACAAGTTTCTTTGCGATGTACAGGATGGAACCACGAGGCGTCGTTCAAAAGCATTCGACGAAATTTGAGTGTGATATGAAGCAGAAAAGGGTGTTTATATTTCTTCATCCTTTCTGTTTCACGACCTTCTGTGGCATCTTCACAGGGAAGTACAACATTGACAATGGCATGAATACGAGTAGCTGGCATAGGGTCCCTTCAAGACCCGACACCCCCACCCCAGTTTGGGAACGCCCTCATTACTACCCGCACATCTATCTTGAGCATTTCAATAATGTCTCTGTACAGAAACATGCGTTCACCAACGCCTATGCACTGGCAGGATAGACAACACTTTCGACACACCTCAGATTTCGCATGTGGGCAGCAGGTGCTAATGTAGGGCTATAGCGTCACGCAGCTGAGACTGTGTCGATAGGGTTGCCTCTCCACCCAGCATGTGGTCGTCAGTGATTGCATATATGGACGACGTTGCCAAACTGGGGGCTTAAACGGACCCTTTGCTATTTTATTCATGTTCTTGTCAATATCACGGTCCCTCGTAATCATGTCACAGGAGGGCGTGAAACACGAGATTTGAGAAAGCCTAAAAACCCTTTCCTGTTTCTGGACCAAATTCAAATTTTGTCGACTGATTTTAAACGCTCCCTACTGGTCCCGCAATGTATACCAGAACAAAAAGTGGGGTCGCGTGACAGTCCAGGGGGTCAGATCACATTCCGTGGGGTTGTAACCCCATGAAGTCCTGAGAGAAGGGCTGAGTCGTCTGGGGCAAGTGTTAGCAATTCCTAAGTTATTCAAGAACTTTCCGCTGCGGCACATCACACTGAAAACTGTAGTTTTTGACCGGCAGTTGTGTGTAAATGAGCCTCCCCAAGAGAAGGGGTGGTTTCATTGACACCCTATATACCACCTGCTGAGTCCTTTTCGTATCGATTCCGAGCGGCGGTGTGTCTGAAATGTTTTCGCCGGCCAGGCATCAGAAACCAACGTCATTTTAAAGGCAGCGAGTCGCTGTTCTGATCTCCAGCGCGAAGGCGTCGAGAGAAAGAGTGAAATATGGTTAACAGGGGAGTGGCTAACGACCTTTCCATCGTGTGAAACGTGCACTATGGCGTTGGTCAGGTGATGAAATTTGGTGCAATTATGACATCTTTTCCCACCTTACATCTCACGTGATCTTCAGAGCTCCGGCCTTTCTTTTACTCATGTGTTGACACCTTGCTCTTTGAACCATCGTCTAGCTCGAGGATGAGGTCGCAGGGTGCCAGACTTTTGTACCGATACAGAAGAAGATCGTAGGCATCTTCGAGCCAAATTTCTGACTTCTGTGTCACACGGGAAGAAAGTGGTAGGGTTTCAAAGACGTGTGGCGCAGTGTATATACTGAACACCAGCGACCATATCATAGTACCTTGAGGTACGCCAGAGAATATATTTGCTTTGGAAGATACTTCTCCATTAAGGAAACGACACTGTGTTCTGTTCGATAGAAAGTTTTCAGTCCCTTCGCATATCTGTTCAGATATCCCATAAGTATGTATTTTGGTTATTAGGCGATGGCCTGGAACTGTATCGAAGGTTTTATGGAAGACAAAAACTGTGGCATCAATGTGAGCTCTATCTGGTTCCTTCTGGAAATGATCAATTAACAGAGAAAGCTGCGTTTTTAAGATCGGTCCTATGTAGGACTTATTCGGTTCTCCAGGAAAATCATTATACACGATTACAATAGTAGAGGACCTCTGTCATTTTCAGTGCAAATAAAGAATTTTCCCCTCATCACCCCTTACGTTCCTCCCCCTAAGGTCAAGATCAGCCACAATCCGTCTCCCACATCCAAGAGGAGATGGATGGTGCTCACTTCCAACGTCTGCTGTAGTCAGGTTAGTATTGTATTTCCCTTCCTCTGCTGTTTTTGTTTGTATCCTGGAACTCTGTTCTCCGAGCCACTTTTATTTTCCCCACCCTGTACAAACCAGACCAATGACAACGGAGAAAAAGAATTTTCCCGACCCCCCCCCCCCAGGACATTTGCCATTTCTAGCACAGACAAAGGAAGCTTCCCATTCCTCCCCACACTACTATGACTTTACAGTCGAAGATAACTCCGTTGTGCTGATAAAATGGCTGGATATCCAAGTTGACTCAGTTGTGTATGTGGTACAGTTGGGCTACTGTGTTTCACTATAATCTCCACCATCGCCAGTCGTGTGTGTAGTGTTTTCAACATTAAGAATGAACGTTTTTGTTATTTAGTCTTATAGTACAGATGTTTAGCGATTTTAAAATCGAGCACGGGCATTTGGTATCTTACTTAAAAATTTAAGTGGAAACAGCAACATTTTGTGTACAGAATTTGATGTTTAAACAACGTCTGGAAGTAATGCCGTGCCTTACAAAAATGTTCGGTCGCAAGAGATAGTCTCCAGCAAGTGGAGGGACATCACTCGTTTTCCAGCCACATGCTAACACTTCAGATGTGTGCTTTCAACACCATCAACACACAGGTGAGATGTTTTATTTATTTAAACGTTTAGGGACGTTTTATTTTAGCGTTTAAAACATTATACAGATATTTGTAATGCGGCGTACGTCGGCCCCACACAATGCAACACCAAAACAGAAGGGAGCCTCCACCTTGCTGCACTCGCTGGACAGTGTGTCTAAGGCTTTCGCCCTAACCAAGTTGCCTCCAAACACGTCTCCGACGATAGTCTGGTTGAAGGCATATGCGACACTGATCGGTGAAGAGAACCTGTTTCCAACCCTGAGCGGTCCATTCGGCATGTTGTTGGGCACATCTGTACCGCGCTGCAAGGTGTCGTTGTTGCAAAGACGGACCTCACCATGGACGTCGAGAGTGAAGTTGCACATCACGCAGTCTGTTGTGCACAGCTTGAGTCGTAACACGACGCCCATTGGCTGCACGAAAAGCAATATTCAACATGGTGGCGTTGCTGTCAGGGTTCCTCCGAGCCGTAATCCGTAGGTAGCGGTCATCCACTGCAGTAGTAGCCCTTGGGCGACCTGAGTGAGGCATGTCATCGTCAGTTCCTGTCTCTCTGTTGGTTCACTCCGAGACGCCTGGACACTTCCCTTGTTGAGATTCCTTCCTGGTACAAAGTAACAATGCGGACGCGATCGAACCACGGTATTGACCGTCCAGGCATGGTTCAACTACAGACAAGACGAGCCTTGTATCTCCTTCCTGGTGGAATGACTGGAAATGACCGGCTGTCGGACCGCCTCCGTCTAATAAGCGCTGATCATGCATGGTTGTTTACATCTTTGGGCAGGTTTAGTGACATCTCTGAACAGCGAAAGGGACTGTGCCTGTGATACAATATCCACAGTCAACGTTTATCTTCGGGAGTTCTGGGAACCGGAGTGATGAAAAACTTTTTTTGATGTGTGTAATTCATCCGATTACAGATCTGTTCACACAAGTAAGTGTTTCCAAATACTGAAATTTTTAAAGCATGTTTGTAAGGCGCTGGATAGTTCTTCTTATCCAAGTATGTTTTATAGAACTCTTCCAAATCAACCTGATTAAATTTCCCTTTTAACTGTGCATAATATTGTATTTCGCAGAATTTCATTTGTAAATGTCTCGGTAGTGAAGTCATGTCTACAGAGAATAGCGTAGCAAACACAGAACAAAGCAGACGATATTTCTCAAAATCTTTAAATCGGTTTTAGAATTCGTATATCAAGTCAGATATTAAGCATTTAATAGCTGCCGCCAATGTGACGATCGATTGTTTTGATAAAGTAGGAAAATGTGTGAAATTTTTTTCTTCGTAACTGTTGTTCCCAAAGCCCAAGTTTCATTTGCAGTGCGGAAATAAGTTCAGTCATGATATTAATTAACTGATAATTTCCTTGGAGTCGAGTATTAACATCATTTAGGTGGCTCGTTATATCGACCAAGTGGTAGAGCACTTGCCCGCGAAAGGCGAATGTCCCGAGTTCGAGTCTCGGTCCGTCACACAGTTTTAATCTGCCAGTAAGTTTCATATCAGCGCACATTCCACTGCAGAGTGAAGATCTCGTTCAGCAAAAACCCCGTTATCTCACATTGAACCCCATGAGCGAGAGGTCGCAAGTTGAAGCTGTAATAACGCTGATTTGATAGTGTTTTGTTAGCAATTATTACAGCAGAAATGTTAGCTGCTAATGACTCACCATGTGCATCAGGAGGGCGACGAAAAATGAGGGTCAGGGAGGTGCAGAGATAAATCTTCTATGGGACATATGTATTATACTTCAGAAAATGGACATCGTCGATATTCAACAAATGTTCAAAACAAACCATTAACTTACACCATGAACACCAAATGAAAAATGGCGTACCACAGTGATCACAAAGGTTCACACTATCAAGATCAAAGGTGGGAATTACAGACCGTGCAGACATCTAGCTAGAAATTCACTTTTTAAGAGTTCATGTAGAATCATATTGGAGTAACGGGGTGATGATAACTGATGGAAGGTGATGGCATGCAACTGATTGCGAAACAGTTTGTCATGGAGCTTATCGTGAAACTGGCTATGCTTTAAGGCAAAGCTGCAGATAGCGTGATAATATGTTTTATAGGCACGGAAAAGACAAACATCCAGAGCTGAATTTGTCCATGGTTTCAGACGGTATGAATTACACTGTCATACACTCTTATCGAGGGGTAGTTTGCCCTAAAGGAGTATGATTTATATACGCAGACCAGGAATCAAGAAAAAGCAAGTTATTTGACAAGCTATTGGCCAAAAGCAGTGCTCATACCATAGTAGTAGTTCTCTTATGCCCCTTTTTCCCACTCTTGCTTTCTGTGACATAAATATTCCCCACAGCCTTTGCAAGATCACGCACAGGAGAAAGAATCGTAAGGGGCAGGTCACCTCCGACTTTTTACAGCATAATAAATAATTTTCCATCCAATTTACCATCCATCTTAACACTCGACGTAATTGCATGCAATTGTGTTAAGGCATTGATGTTAGTTGATCTTGATACAACTCTCTTAGTACATCTAATTTCTAGAGTTCCTTTCATATGAATTTCCTCTTAAAATTCTGATTGGTCGGAGCTGAGAACAAATTCCTTACTAAACGATGGGAAAAGTTAGTTTATCTCATCTACAAATTTTCTGCCCGATTACGCAGTTTGTTGTGCATCATCAAGTTGATGCTTGTTTGAAATTTCGATGTCTTAAGTCTTCCAATGCTGTAGCACTGTCTGAAGTTATGCAACCATCCACTGCTTCCATTGAAATCACTGTAATCTACGTAGCGCGCGGTTTGATGTGGAAAACACAGTACATCACTGTTGTGCGCTGTCTGTAAATTGTATCTAGCGTCATGGAAACGCAGAAACACCAGTTTTTGTAACAAGTGCCTCTTGTCCTCCCTTGAATATCCGTAGTTTTTCTTATCCTGCGGACGTATTCGAAATCTGTTCGTAATTGATTTATACTATGTTGCGGATGATCTTACATGTACGTAATTGTGTTTAGTATCCGCTCTTTGGAGAACGATTGTCCTTTACTACGTTACGCTCTACACGGGATTTGTGACTCCCTGTCCGACGAGGATGATGAACGACATGATTCGACACCTGTTTTTGTCTCTCTTTCACTTGTTAAGGACGTAGCATCATCATTGTACTCCTCATGTACATTGCCCTCACAGTCGAGCGTATACGACACCATACATTCCACTGACTCGTCGTGGAAAAACGTTAATATTTCATCTGCTGCTTCTTTCTCACTCTATGAAATTCCTTGTGTTCCTTCCTGACGAAATACCAACTTCGGCAGCTCTTGTTGTAGATGTAATGCAATGCTTGCTTCGTTTATCGTTGTCATTGGTCTGGTTTGTACGGGGTGGGGCAAATAAAAGTGGCTCGGAGAACAGAGTTCCAGGATACAAACAAAAACAGCAGAGGAAGCGAAATACAATACTAACCTGACTACAGCAGACGTTGAAAGTGGGCATCATGCATCTTTTTGCGCTTTTGGCCCCTGGTCAGCAAGCTGCTGAAGGCGGATCGAAGTAGGAGTACTGGAATTGCTGCAGTCTCATCTGAAATGTTCTGCTGCAGTTCTTGAAGACTATGGGGGTTGTTGTAATACACCTTAGACTTGAGGGCTTCATACACAGTGTAATCGCACACTGACATGTCAGTCGACCTGCATGGGCAGCTAGGGCCGCGACCAGGCTGGCCTCTGGTAACAACTCTGTCAAGCGTGAAGACTGTGTGAAGGTGCTCCAAGGTTCGGCCTGCTGTCTAGGCAGATACTCGATCCTGTTGGAAGTAACTGTAGGTCAAGGTGTATGTTTATATGCATACAATCACGTCCAGTCGTATCCACTCGTCTGGCCCACTTTTATTTGCCCCTGTATTAACACCACTAGCACTGTAGCACTGCTGTGAATTACTCTTCGACTAAGCAGTTGAACTATGCTCCGTAGCCTCATGCTGAGCTCACCATTGGATACATCCAGTTCCGCCCTCTGTTGCCGTTAGCAACCAATATTGTGGTTGCATGGTAGACAAAATGTCGGGCATCGAATGGCATAATCCTCATTGGCCTTTTGCGACCTCGCACTCGAGGGGTTACTTGTGAGTAACATCACAAAAACTCGTCACATCAGAGCGAGCGAAGTGACGCGGTGGTGAGACATTAGCGTCGCATTCGAAAGAAAGATGTTTTGAAACTTCTTTATTTAAATGAGTTCAAAAAATGGCTCTGAGACTATGGGACTTAACTTCTAAGGTCATCAGTCCCCTAGAACTTAGAATTACTTAAACCTAACTAACCTAAGGACATCACACACATCCATGCCCGAGGCAGGATTTGAACCTGCGACCGTAGCGGTCGCGTGGTTCCATCTGTAGCGCCTAGAACCGCTCGGCCACCCCGGCCGGAGTTTAAATGAGTGTGTCTGTACTTAAACTGCAGAATGACTGAGAAGATGAAATTTCTACATTATTTGATCCTGAAACAGCTGAGTAAAACTGAACGTACTGAGCCTACTTTCTCTTTACTTTTTCTTATCATGTCAATACCGACCCAAAATATCCTAGCTCAACGCAATCTGACTGCTCAAAAAAAATTACAACCTGACTTCAAATAATTAATACAAAAGAATGGCCCTGAATAAGAAGCAATCCTGACAATAACCTATACATTTCATTAAGCACTTACCTCAGAAAAATCTTCAGTACGCGAACTACTGCAATACGGCGAGCGTCAATACTGCCAGCTAAATAAAAGATTCTAGGTACTAAAGCCACTAACTACTAATAGGCATGTGGTTAGCAAAGGAAATATTTTGTTGCAGACCAAATAATGTATTTTTTACCTTAATAAAGTGACATCCAGCTCAAACACGAATATAAATCATCATTGTCATCCAATACTAAGATATATAATCGTGACTAATTTTCACTTTCAATGTTGGATATGTACAGATCGTTAGCCTACGCTAACACTTCAGACCTCTACCCTACATCAATGCTAACTTCTTACATTTAACATCCATCACTCCTGGCTGTTCACCTCCAACTGCCCAACAGTACTTCTGTCACTGCTGGCGACTAACTTCCAACTGCCTAACAGTATTGGCGATTAACTCCCAACAACGTGTCCGGCCAGCCACAGAGTCTCTTACAAAGAAAGCACAGTCAGAGATCCAATGTAAAGCGCTGCCGACACAGAACAGCCCACTTACAGTTTCAATCGCTCGTTCAGTTAACGAAGTTAGGACTTCTGTTATTTTTATAGTCTGCTCAGGTGAGCGCTAAGATAGTTCCGTTGAAAGGGCACGGCCGATTTCTCTGTATATTCTTAAATATTTCGAGCTTGTGCTTCTTCCACATGACCTCGTCTTGAATCGGGAGTTTAACCCTTCATTATGTCGGACTCTCCACTTTATCCTTTTTCCCTTTTCCACTTTGCACTAGGTAAATTCAGCGACATCACTTTGTGATCAATGGTATCTGTCAGTGTTAACTAAATTAATTTCATATCCTGAACTCTTTACGTGCCTTTTTTGCGTGTTTAATAGCAGCTGCTAGGCCTCTACATTGTAGATATCTCTATGCAGTATGTTACATAATGAACAGCAGGTATTTTAATGTCTTGTGCATACATCTTTGCAGTTCTAAGTATCTATGTAAGCTGTTACTAAGATAAGAAATTTTAGACAGCCAACACTTACCTAATCCATTTATAATGCGGAACGTGCAGGTTTTGGACACGCGTCCTTTCCGGAGCAGGAAACCAGTGAACCACACAAATACCAAATTGCCAGCACCACCAGTGATGTGAGGAATGGCTGATATGATCCCATTCTGTCGAAAAGCACGAATACAGAGTGTTAATGACGGCGTAATTCCCTATTAAACTAAGAATGTACGTCTCATAATATTATAGTAGTAAGAAAGGCTGTTAATGGAATAATTAGTTCTTGAATTGCTCATTGTGTAAAATGAAGGGTTAAGAAGCCAAATTTCATGTATTCAGAAAATTTACATAATCACCCATGGTATCGTGACTGCATACAACCTTTACCACAGCTTACAGTAAATACGCATATGCCACTAACAACAAGTAAGTTTAGCAGACCTTCTATAAAAGGTTGTCCAATGAGAATATCGTTGAACATTGTGACAGTATGTTAAATGAATTACGTCTATAGCCAGTCGCTCATGTAATATTACACCTACTTTACTTCCATTAACTAGTTTTCGGTGCATTTCAGGCTCAGGCTTTAAGGAGGGCATGTGAGAAGGTACTACCCCCTCCCCGTATTCCTGGAATATGAAGTACAGACGGAATTGACATACATTTAAAAAAAACGATTGTCTGTGAATCCTCTAAACCGAGTTTTAGCCGGCCGGAGTGGCCGAGCGGTTCTAGGCGCTACAGTCTGGAACCGCGCGACTGCTACGGCCGCAGGTTCGAATCCTGCCTCGGGCGTGGATGTGTGTGATGTCCTTAGGTTAGTTAGGTTTAAGTAGTTCTTAGTTCTAGGGGACTGATGACCACAGCAGTTAAGTCCCATAGTGCTCAGAGCCATTTGAACCAGCCGAGTTTTAGGAAACGCTATCATTTCTTGGATGACCATCGCGATATACCAAGACTTTACGAAGTTCGGCATAACTTATGATTGTAAATACGAAATGTAGGAAGGAG
Source organism: Schistocerca serialis cubense (assembly GCF_023864345.2). Taxonomy (NCBI): domain Eukaryota; kingdom Metazoa; phylum Arthropoda; class Insecta; order Orthoptera; family Acrididae; genus Schistocerca; species Schistocerca serialis. The sequence continues at coordinate 661,073,699 of NC_064641.1, read as the reverse complement.
AAGGAAAGTGGAAGGTTGGGTGGGAAATCCTAATGCCTAGCCACGGAGGGTGTTGTGGTAGTGCAATGGCGAAAGTTGAAAATTTGTGCCGAACTGGGACACGAACATGGATTTAATGAATCTCATGAACGGTGGCGTTAGCGGATTTTTTTATTTTTTATTTTAAATGATCGCCTTAATCGAACCCAGATTTACCGCGTCTCATGAACGGTGGTCTTAACCGCTTCGGCTATCTGAACACGGTCCGTAACCGACTGAAATCCCAACTTACCACACGTTGCAATGCAGTGACCCTACTCCATTAAGCACTCTACTCGCAAATCCTAATTCCCATAGGAGTTTAAGTGATATTTGTGCATTCGCACAGAAATTAACGCCGTTACTCTCTTTTGCAGAAATGTGTATGTCTGAGTAGTGTCTGTTCTGCCGGACTTGTCTTACATAACAGACCCCACTCGGACATATACATAACTCGTGTTTCTTTTGCTGTCACACTGTTCACATGAAATTACGCCGTTTTCGTCGGTACAGTTGCATTTTTGTGCTGACTTGAATACAAGGCAGATGCGAACCTTTTGCAGGACAATGCTGAAACAGGACACTTCACCACGCCCCCTATTTTTGGGTACAGTCGGGCGATTTAGTTTTAAGTGGCAGGTCGCTGGACTAGCTCCAAATAATGCGCTCAGGTTCGAATTAGATGTACTTGTCTAGTCCCATCCAAGCCTTTGTGAAAACTCGTTAATGGTCTGAAAGGTAACACATGGTTTCTGACACATTAAATACACAAGTTTTTATCTACCTTATAGCCCATTACATGGGTGACATATCGATTTTGTACGGAAGCTTTAGTTTTTCTAGGTTTTAAGAAAAACATTCGTTTAAAACTTGTGAATTGCTTATTACTACTACTAGATGGTTTTCGCTTTTTTCACGAGAATGATCAGTTGATTTTTATGATTCACGTGGTCACCTAAATGGGCCGCTGAGATACAGGACGGGCCCTGCGATACGTTCATAGTCTGGCTTCGCTACAAGAAATACTCCACAGCTTCGTTAATTTTATTTGTTTATATTGGGCCTAGCGTGTCAATAGCTGAGATAATTCCAGTAACAATTAGGCTACACAAAACATTTCAGCGATCGTTAACTTAGCATCTCATCACTGTTCTCGTAGATGCAGGTGTACTGTATAGTGTTGCCTGATAGTTACGCTAGTAACGGTAAGAAGTAATTTAATTCCGCTCAGTGTCATTTGATTTCTATTGATTTAAGTAGTGCCATCTGGCAGAGGACTTTTTAGAGCATACTGTTGCGACCGAGAGAACTGGGGTTGCGCTTTGAGCAGGAGTCTGGGATTGGAGTTTGGGTGAGTGGTTCAGTGAATGCTCGGAACTGTCAGTGACACAGTGGTATCTGCAAGAACATTTATTTATCGTGATGAGTTTACAGAATTGTAAAGTGTCTTCAGAGCGACGGTTGGAGGCCCGGTGTAAGCGTGTGCCGCGAAGAAGTACTAGTGCCTCCTCAGCGAGACGTGACTTCGCCCCACAGGTCACTGGGTCTTGTTGTTGTTGTGGTCTTCAGTCCTCAGACTGGTTTGATGCAGCTCTCCATGCTATTCTATCCTGTGCAAGCTTCTTCATCTACCAGTACTTACTGCAACCTACATCCTTCTGAATCTGCTTAGTCTATTCATCTCTTGGTCTCCTTCTACGATTTTTACCCCCCATGCTGCCCTCCAATGCTAAATTTGTGATCCCCTGATGCCTCAGAACATGTCCTACCAACCGGTCTCTTCTTCTTCTCAAGTTGTGCCACAAACCCCTCTTCTCCCCAATTCTGTTCAATACCTCCTCATTAATTATGTGATCTACCCATCTAATCTTCAGCATTCTTCTGTAGCACCACATTTCGAAAGTTTCTATTCTCTTCTTGTCCAAACTATTTATCGTCCATGTTTCACTTCCATACATGGGTACACTCCATACAAATACTTTCAGAAACGACTTCCTGACACTGAAATTTATACTCGATGTTAACAAATTTCTCTCCTTCAGAAACGCTTTCTTTGCCATTGGCAGTCTACATTTTATATCCTCTCTACTTCGACCATCATCAGTTATTTTGATCCCCAAATAACAAACCTTCTTTACTACTTTAAGTGTCTCATTTCCTTATGTCCATTCCGTTCAACTGCTCTTCTAAGTCCTTTGCTGTCTCTGACAGAATTACAATGTCATCGGCAAACCTCAAAGTTTTTATTTCTTCTCCATGGATTTTAATACCTACTCCGAATTTTTCTTTTGTTTCCTTTACTGCTTGTTCAATATACAGGTCGAATAACATCGGGGAGAGGCTACAACCCTGTCTCACTTCCTTCCCAACCACTGCTTCCCTTTCGTGCCCCTCTACTCTTATAACTGGCATCTGGTTTCTGTACAAACTGTAAATAGCCTTTCGCTCCCTGTATTTTACCCCCTGCCACCTTTAGAATTTGAAAGAGAGTTCCGGACGGTGTGGCCGTGCGGTTCTAGGCGCTTCAGTCTGGAACCGCGTGACCGCTACGGTCGCAGGTTCGAATCCTGCCTCGGGCATGGATGTGTGTGATGTCCTTAGGTTAGTTAGGTTTAAGTAGTTCTAAGTTCTAGGGGACTGATGACCGCACATTTTAAGTCCCATAGTGCTAGGAGCCATTTGAACCATTATTGAAAGAGAGTATTCCAGTGAACATTGTCAAAACCTTTTTCTAAGTCTACAAATGCTAGTGAAACGTAGGTTTGCCTTTCATTAATCTTTCTTCTAAGATAAGTCGTAAGGTCAGTATTGCCTCACGTGTTCCAACATTTCTACGGAATCCAAACTGATCTTCCCCGAGGTCGGCTTCTACCAGTTTTTCAATTCGTCTGTGAAGAATTCGCGTTAGTATTTTGCAGCTGTGACTTATTAAACTGATAGTTCTGTAATTTTCACATCTGTCAACACCTGCTTTCTTTGGGATTGGAATTATTATATTCTTTTTGAAGTCTGAGGGTATTTCACCTATCGCATACATCTTGCTCACCAGATGGTAGAGTTTTGTCAGGACTGGCTCTCCCAAGGCCGTCAGTAGTTCTAATGGAATGTTGTCTACTCCCAGGGCCTTATTTCGACTCAGGTCTTTCAGTGCTCTGTCAATTTCTTCACGCAGTATCGTATCTCCCATTTCATCTTCATCTACATCCTCTTCCATTTCCATAATATTGTCCTCAAGTACATCGCCCTTGTATAGACCCTCTATATACTCCTTCCACGTTTCTGCTTACCCTTCTTTGATTAGAACTGGGTTTTTATCTGAGCTCTTGATATTCATACAAGTGAATCTCTTTTCTCCAAAGGTATCTTTAATTTTCCTGTAGGCAGTATCTATCTTGCCCCTAGTGAGATAAGCCTCTACATCCTTACATTTGTCCTCTAGCCATCCCTGCTTAGCCATTTTGCACTTCCTGTCGATATAATTTTTGAGACGTTTGTATTCCTTTTTGCTTGTTTCATTTACTGCATTTTTATATTTTCTCCTTTCATCCATTAAATTCAATATTTCTTCTGTTACCCAAGGATTTCTACTAGCCCTCGTCTTTTTACCTACTTGATCGTCTGCTGCCTTCACTACTTCATCCCTCAGAGCTTCCCATTCTTCTTCTACTGTGTTTCTTTCCCCCATTCCAGTCAATTGTTCCCTTATGCTCTTCCTGAAACTCTGTACAACCTCTGGTTTAGTCAGTTTATCCAGGTCCCATCTCCTCAAATTCCCACCTTTTTGCAGTTTCTTCAGTTTTAATCTACAGTTCATAACCAATAGATTGTGGTCAGTGTCCACATCTGCCCCTGGAAATGTCTTACAATTTAAAACCTGGTTGCTAAATCTCTGTCTTACCATTATATAAACTATCTGATACCTTCTAGTATCTCCAGGATTCTTCCATGTATACAACCTTATTTTATGATTCTTGTACCAAGTGTTAGCTATGATTAAGTTGTGCTCTGTGCAAAATTCTACCAGACGGCTTCCTCTTTCATTTCGTGCCCCCAGTCCATATTCACTTACTATGTTTCCTTCTCACCTTTTTCCTACTCTCGAATTCCAGTCACCCATGACTATTACATTTTCGTCTCCCTTCACTACCTGAATAATTTCTTTTATCTTATCATACATTTCATCAATTTATTCATCATCTGCACAGCTAGTTGGCTTATAAACTTGTACTGCTGTAGTAGGCATGGGCTTCGTGTCTATCTTGGCCACAATAATGCGTTCACTATGCTGTTTGTAGTAGCTTACCCGCACTCATATTTTTTAAATTCATTATTAAACCTACTCCTGCATTACCCCTATTTGATTTTGTATTTATAACCCTGTATTCACCTGACCAAAAGTCTTGTTCCTCCTGCCACCGAACTTCACTAGTTCCCACTAAATCTAACTTTAACCTATCCATTCCCCTTTTTAAAGTTTCTAACCTTCCTGCCCAATTAAGGGATCTGACATTCCACGCTCCGATCCGTAGAACGCCAGTTTTCTTTCTCCTGATAACGACGTCCTCCTGAGTAGTCCCCGCTCAGAGATCCGAATGGGGGACTATTTTACCTCCGGAATATTTTACCCTCCCCACCAATGGCAAGGTCCATGGTTCATGGGGGGGGGGGGGGGCACTGGGCCTTGGTCGTGTGCTAATCTGGCGCCAGTGAGGGGCACAAGGAGGCGTCGTTTGTCCAGACAGTCCAGTGCGGCTCCTCCTTCATTGCTCTCAGAGACAGCACATTGTGTGTTCAGATGATTATGATAATTCTGGTTTCCAGAACGCGCAACATGGTGGTTATTAATGCCCGTACAAAGTTCCAGTCTTTTCATTGTTCAGTCTAGCCATTGTCCTAAATGATGATGAAATGATGAGGAAAACACAAACACCCAGTGCCCAGGCACAGAAAATCCCCGACCCGGGAATGAAACTCAGGACCCTGTGATCCAGAGGTAGAAATGCTAGCCACTTGCCCACAAGCTGCGGACTTGTGTCTTCATGTGGAGACTGTCGACTGTGGTCCAGGATGTCGGTTGTTGGAAAGACAAGGTCCTGGTCATCCACCATGAATCGACCAAGATTGCAGCAGATACTCATGAGTCAGCCAGGAGGCCACGCAACCAAGCTATGGCTGGTCAGTGCAAAGATGGCACCTTGCAGATCATCTGTGATGACATGAAGTGGAGAAGGGCTGGCCGCACACCAGTCTCCTCATCTGTGATGACACAGCCTATAACAACATTAGACCACGGCGGTGGTTTGCATCAGGTTGGCTGCATCTCGGTGCTGAACTTAGCAATTGGATGACAGAGAGGCCATCATCGATCAGCTTGTTGTGTTTTCACTGGAACTCAACAGACTGTCATTCTCTCTGGTTCTAGAGAACTGGACAGAATGGCGGCACGACGAAAAGTGTCTTTTTGAGCCCTGACAGTTTCGTTATTTAAACGGCTGAGTCTGTGCCCGGGACGCGGTGTCTCGTGTTACGAGAGCACATTTTCCCTCGTGTATCTGTCCCGTCAACTTTACTTGCCTCTCTGTGTTAATTTACTTATTATTCTGAGTCGACGGCTTATGTCATTCTCCCTACGTCTGACTTCCCAGTGGCGCTCTGGCATTGAAGTTGCTTATACTCCACAGTGCCTTGTTATACAGTACTGCAACATCTGCATTTTTGCCGTCCTAGGTTGGGGGTTGTGTGGCAATGCTCGCCGCGTGCCCAACATCTGTTGCAATGGCAGTACTTGTTGTTGACATTCTGTTTGGCACACTAGGCTTCTGTTCTGAGTTTGCCTGGTAGAACTTTAAAAAATTTAAAGGTGTACAATAAAACTGTTCTGCAGTCCAACAGGACGTATAACAAGTACACAGAAAACAACCCACACATTACATTCATGTAGGTCGTGTAGCCTACAGTACATTCAGTAGTGTTATGTAAATTGATGGTGTGGGGGGGGGGGGGGGAGGAGGGGGGGGGAGAAAGGAAAGGAACAGACGATATCAGCGGCGATGAGTGAAAAATGTGTGCCCGACCAGGACCGGGATCTCCTCTTGCTAGGCAGTTGCTTTAACCACTGCACCTCCGACACACGGTCTGTATCGGAAATGCGCAGACTGTCTCGGCACGCTCCCCGGCTGACCCACACTCACACGTAGCGCCACCTACCCATGTCCTCCTTGCTCGCTGAACTTAGATTCCCGCTATAGGTCGAACGTAAATGAGCTTCCACACTGAAGATTGTGGATTCATTGCCCATCGAGGCGAATCAGTTACACAAATGCGTGGTGTCTGTTCTTTCAGACATATCCGAAAGAACAGATCATACATTCATACAATTCAGTAGTATGGTATAACAACGTACATCGCGCGGACCTTGATTAGCAAAACAGCCTGACTACGCTTTGCTGTCAGCATAAGAATACACCGAAAACGGCAATTACGGAAGTCGCCAGACCCCTTGTCTTCTTGTGAAGATGAATCAGCACAGCACAAAATGCTCAGATGTGTGTGAAATCTTATGGGTCTTAACTGCTAAGGTCACCAGTCCCTAAGCTTATACACTACGTAACCTAAATTATCCTAAGGACAAACACACACACCCATGTCCGAGGGAGGACTCGAACCTCCGCCATGACCAGCCTCACAGTCCATGACTGCAGCTCCTTAGACCGCTCGGCTAATCCTGCGCGGCAGCACAGCACAGAAATCTGTATTACTGTAAATTACTTTTTAAGTTGTGGAACCTGTACTGCTAGGACACTCACACTACGTATATCGAAGTGCAAGACTTGGGCGATGTACTGCGGCAGCGATGTGATGAGAAGATAGAAGATCCAGTCGAAGGTAATCATGATAGCGATGAGAGCCCAGACAGCTGGCGTTGACATAATGCTCTTCCACGGCACAGGCAGCTTCTTCTGCAACACCAAAGACGCAACACTCACCACTGTACACTCTTCAGTAATGTTCACGTAATTCCCAATTAAAGTGCAACTGAACAGTTTTCTGAAATCTGGCTTAACACATCGAACGAGGTGGCGCAATGGTTAGCACAGTGGACGGACTCGCTGGGCGATGGTTCAGATGCCCGTCTGGCCATTCAGATGTAGAGTTTCTGTGATTTCCGTACATTTCTTATGGCAAACGCCAGGGTGTTTCTTTTGAATAGGGCACGACAATTTCTTCCCCATCCTAGCCTAATCCGAGCTTATGCTCAAGTCTCTAAAGACCACATTATCGACGGGACGCCAAACTCTAGTGTTCCTCTCTCCTTTCCTTTCTGGTTGAGCAGGCGTCTTATGTACAACATTTGGTAGGTAAAGCTGCGTGTGGCTGATTTATTGACCCTTTATGTTATGCTGCCCAGTAGCATATCTAGGATCTCAGGTCTGAGCTGTGGTGGAGGGAGGGGACGACGACGACAACGACGACGACGACAACGACGACGACGACAACGACGACTCACGTTAGTTTCGCAGCGAATGACGAAACGCTTTTGGATTTCATGCTACAACAAATGCACACATACAAGTAATCAATACAATTAAATGCTCTACTTTTATTCAGACTGATACTGAATTGATACATCTGTCTGACAGGGGAGGATGAATTTTGGTTTACACGATGAATTAGGGTGTTTTCAAGGGGGTGGGGAGCCACTGTACTCTCCTGCCCTTGTCTGGGTACGCCGTTACTGCCCCTGGTTATGTACCTCACCGATAGTAAGATGAATCAGTCTGAGAGGAGGCAAGCAGTTGCATGATGTCCAATCGCTTACAAGACTGTCATACCTGATTTAAGCTATTAGTTCGAAAAATACCTAGGGGAACTCGAAGATATGGTATATGTTTCAGGGAAAAACTAGCGGAAGCAGAAATGTTAGGCAGAAACTGATATTCACATATCAGATATACAAACCAAAATGCTTTTCAATCACCTTATTGATGAAGTCATACCAACATTATAATGCCTTGAAAGCTATCGATACCGCTCCTGCGAGACATATCGAACGCAAGAACTCCTTTGGTTTTCCAATAGGTTGCATTTTACGCGCCAGATTTCATGTTTTGGGGATACTGTCTACTGCTACCAACATTCCAGTCTCGGGGGTAAGAAATTTGTTATGCGTCAAGATGAGTCGTAAAAGTGGGGTTTAAAAAACCGCTTGAGTGCATTTTATTGAAAAACTTCGATGGAATTTTTCAGTTTCAATTCCCAGCGAGTCGCGCGGTTCCAGACTGAAGCGCCTAGAACCGCTCGACCACCGCGGCCGGCGTGCTAGGAGATTTACTTTGTAAGTCATCGTGTGATTGGCAGCTTAGACATGACGGACACGATCTTCTTGACGATTTTCTGTTAAGTAGGCTGTCAAGAGTCTATGAAAGTGTGTCTTATGAATATAACAAGAATCATAAGGACAGCAGTGAAGTTAAAGAATGCAGAGTACTTCTGACCATCTTTAAACTTTATCATTAACGGAGACAGCAACACAAGTATACGCAGCACATTGGCTGGAAACTTAAGTTTGTGAAGTATTTATTTGTAAATCAGAAATATTATTTTTTGAAAATAACTACCGTCAGCCATCGTCGCATAGGACACTTCCAGCACACCAACGTCACAACTGGGAGACTACTGCGCCATGGTACAGGAAGAGACAGTGAATGCGGATGTTACCTTAGCAGCTGACTGTATTGTGGCCGTGATGTAGTTACGTTCGGCTGGGTCGATGTACGGATGCTGCGACGGCGAATCTGCAGCCTGGAAGAACCATGGCACACACCACAGCAGTCCGACTCCTCCGAAAAAGTAAAAGGAAAGCGGCCAGCCGCCGATGGTCTCGCACAAAATACCCGTCACCGCCATAGATACGAGGGTTCCAACACATATTCCTGTAGGCAAACAAATGACACAGCAACTCAGTAACAACATGAAGTATTCATTGCACATACTATCTCTTAGACAGACTTATTAAAGTCCTGGGTAACTACAAGGAATATCCAGGGAAGAGTTCCACAGTCTGTAAAATGAAGTAATCGTCGAGAATAATGTTTTGGCCTAAATATCATTCATGATGAGACATGGACATTGTAGTACGTATCACACGTTGTAACTAAGCGGGAGCAGCTAATTGACAGCACTATTATCCAGAAATCGGTTGGCACCAAGGGAAAGATGAAATGGCAAGATGAAAAGCATGGGGATATGTTTTACAGCCAAAGACTATGATGGGCCGTAGCACTACGGTCGCCGTATGTGGACGAGTATGTCCGCGGATAAAACCATCACCCATGTGTCACCTAGCCATGTGATTTGCTTTGAATAGTACGAAGCGCTATCCCTAGAATGTAGGGATAAGTGGTGGTGTTTATGATTGCACCACACTGCAGATTCCATCTGGCATACAACACGAAGCGTTGGACTTCAGGTGAAGTGAGAACAAGTCTAACTCTGGTTTTCTGAGTCAAGGACACGTACATCCATTCCATAACCTATCACTTTGTTTCCACAGACTCATGAAACACGTGTATAAGATCCGTTGTCACCATATTATTCAATGGAGAAAATCCAAAGGAGAGCAGTGCGTTTCGTTACCGGTTCATTTAGTAAGCGCCATAGCGTCAGGGAAATGATAAACCAACTTCAGTGGTAGAGGCGTTCTGCATCACCATGTGTATTGTTGTTAAGCTTCCGAGAGAGTACGTTGCTAGAAGAGTCAAGAAATATATTGCTTCCTCCCGCGTATACCTTGTGAAAAGACTACGGAGATAAAATTCGAAAGTTTGAGCCCACACATAGGGTTACCGGCAATCGTTCTTCCCACGAACGTTTCGTGACATGGATGGGATAGGGTCCAAGTGACAGAGGTATAAAAAATACCCTCCGCCATAGATCGCAAGGTGGTTTGTGGAGTATAGATGTAGATGTAGAAAAAGTCGTCATGTTGATATTATGGACACGAGATGGTCGTTAAATCGGTCGACTTATTCATAAAGACTGGTAAGCTGCACAGATCACAGCAATACTCAACCAAGGAAATAGGAGTAACCCGCTAGATTACAGATCCTTATCATTAAAATCAATTTGCTGTAGGGTTCTAGAAAGTATACTGTAATAGAACATTATGAATTACCTCGAATTCAGAAAATATCTTTCCTGTAAAAGACAGCTAATTCTTTATTAGCACGAAGTAGTGAATGCTATTGACAGGGGATCTCACATTTATTCGAAACTAGCTGGGGTAACCGGTTTTGCTTAGGGAGTTGATATGAGATTGTGTGGTAGTGGGAATAACTACTTGCATATTCTAACTATTTGCAAAATTTGTTAAAGTATAAGAGGTAAAATTTATTATTGAAAACATATTCTAACTACACTCCTGGAAATTGAAATAAGAACACCGTGAATTCATTGTCCCAGGAAGGGGAAACTTTATTGACACATTCCTGGGGTCAGATACATCACATGATCACACTGACAGAACCACAGGCACATAGACACAGGCAACAGAGCATGCACAATGTCGGCACTAGTACAGTGTATATCCACCTTTCGCAGCAATGCAGGCTGCTATTCTCCCATGGAGACGATCGTAGAGATGCTGGATGTAGTCCTGTGGAACGGCTTGCCATGCCATTTCCACCTGGCGCCTCAGTTGGACCAGCGTTCGTGCTGGACGTGCAGACCGTGTGAGACGACGCTTAATCCAGTCCCAAACATGCTCAATGGGAGACAGATCCGGAGATCTTGCTGGCCAGGGTAGTTGACTTACACCTTCTAGAGCACGTCGGGTGGCACGGGATACATGCGGACGTGCATTGTCCTGTTGGAACAGCAAGTTCCCTTGCCGGTCTAGGAATGGTAGAAAGATGGGTTCGATGACGGTTTGGATGTACCGTGCACTATTCAGTGTCCCCTCGACGATCACCAGTGGTGTACGGCCAGTGTAGGAGATCGCTCCCCACACCATGATGCCGGGTGTTGGCCCTGTGTGCCTCGGTCGTATGCAGTCCTGATTGTGGCGCTCACCTGCACGGCGCCAAACACGCATACGACCGTCATTGGCACCAAGGCAGAAGCGACTCTCATCGCTGAAGACGACACGTCTCCATTCGTCCCTCCATTCACGCCTGTCGCGACACCACTGGAGGCGGGCTGCACGATGTTGGGGCGTGAGCGGAAGACGGCCTAACGGTGTGCGGGACCGTAGCCCAGCTTCATGGAGACGGTTGCGAATGGTCCTCGCCGATACCCCAGGAGCAACAGTGTCCCTAATTTGCTGGGAAGTGGCGGTGCGGTCCCCTACGGCACTGCGTAGGATCCTACGGTCTTGGCGTGCATCCGTGCGTCGCTGCGGTCCGGTCCCAGGTCGACGGGCACGTGCACCTTCCGCCGACCACTGGCGACAACATCGATGTACTGCGGAGACCTCACGCCCCACGTGTTGAGCAATTCGGCGGTACGTCCACCCGGCCTCCCACATGCCCACTATACGCCCTCGCTCAAAGTCCGTCAACTGCACATACGGTTCACGTCCACGCTGTCGCGGCATGCTACCAGTGTTAAAGACTGCGATGGAGCTCCGTATGCCACGGCAAACTGGCTGACACTGACGGCGGCGGTGCACAAATGCTGCGCAGCTAGCGCCATTGCCGGCCGAAGTGGGCGTGCGGTTAAAGGCGCTGCAGTCTGGAACCGCAAGACCGCTACGGTCACAGGTTCGAATCCTGCCTCGGGTATGGATGTTTGTGATGTCCTTAGGTTAGTTAGGTTTAACTAGTTCTAAGTTCTAGGGGACTAATGACCTCAGCAGTTGAGTCCCATAGTGCTCAGAGCCAAGCTAGCGCCATTCGACGGCCAATACCGCGGTTCCTGGTGTGTCCGCTGTGCCGTGCGTGTGATCATTGCTTGTACAGCCCTCTCGCAGTGTCCGGAGCAAGTATGGTGGGTCTGACACACCGGTGTCAATGTGTTCTTTTTTCCATTTCCAGGAGTGTATTTACAATACTTGTTGCTGAACAACATTTTTCATTTTGTTATACGGGGTATGTATGTTAAAATTTTTGGAATTTCTTTTCTACATATAGCTGACCGTGAGAGAAGTGGGGGTCTCTGAGGTTGATGACGCCATATTTTAAAGTTTGTCCCTGCACTTTTTTAATTCTAGAAATGTAGGCTAATTTGATTGGAAATTGCAGTTTTTTAAGTCGGAATGGCGGTTCAGCAGAGATCAGTGGTGTTCTGGCATTAAATAGTGTGTGTAGTTTTTACTTTCCAGTCATAGGTTCTGCTTCGATGGGGTTATTTGATAGCTGTTTGACGATTATCCTTGTTCCATTGTACAGTTTTGGTCAGGTGAGATTTCTGAGTAGTATGATCGGAGATGCAATTTTAAGTCAAGGGCAGTGTGATGGCATTGCTGGTATTTCCAAAGAGTTTAGAAATTTTATTGGTAAGTTGACACATTATTCATTGTTTATCATCGTGTTGATCGATTTGTATATTCTCTCTTCACCGGGAATTTTATTTGGGATATTGAAGTTGATGTAGTCGACAAAATTATTTTTAGTTGCCAGAATTGCGCTTTCAGAATCCTGGTATTTCTTTAATGAATTTTCTCGCGTTGCTAAATCGGCAGATGTTATCCATTTTTACGATTACGACATGTTGGTGATTTTTACATTCTTTAGTCGGGTCGTAGTGGAATGCCTCATTTGTTATGTTGTACTGTTTACCTGTTCTCGTCCGCGCTTCTCGTAGGGTAATATTGTCATGGCTGGATTGAGGTCGCAGTGTTTTATTCAAAGATTGAGTCGCAATTCTTGATTCTTCAGTCCGTTCATTATGTCGTTCTTCGGTTTCTCTGCTTCTCACAATGCTCATTCTCGTTCACTGGGAACTTAAACGTGTTTCCCGCTTATCGTCTGCTTCGTTTATTCGCTGTTCTTTTTGTTTTCGCCGTTTTGCTTCAGAGCTGGTAAGATCTCCTTCTCTTTTACGTTCGGGCATTGTCTAAAATATAAATAAAACCAACTTTTAGTAACAAATACACTGGGAACAGTTTTCATACTTTATTTTCGATTTTTATTCAGTGACTGTATCACTGAGACTACCTACACTTCACTGTTCGTTTTTACTCACTCACCGCACTACTTTTTCGTTTCCTTCCTTCGTCACTCATAAGAAACTGACCTTCGAACACACCGCGACTTCGACAGGCAATCATTCCCTACCAGCGGCGATTTCCATAACGTACCAAAAAGGCTTAGAATGATCCACAATGTTCCAGAACATTCCACAATACTAGAAAGTATTCTGCGATGTTCCACAATGATATGAGATGTTCCGCGATGTTCATGAACATTCTGAAATCTTCCCTAATGTTCCAGACGAGTGACGAACATTCCAGAACATCAAGGATCATTGTGGGACATTCCGGAAAATTCTGGAAAGTTATGGAATGCTCTCTAATACTCTCAAATTTTCTGGAATGTTCTAGAAATTTCTATGGGGCGAAATTTCCCAGCCCTTAAATCTTCAAAAGCATGCCCTTCAGGAAAAAACCTGAACGTTCTTCGTGGATGGGGGCTGAGGACTACTACACCATGTAACTCCTTTGATCGTACCGGGACTCGTTTCTGAGTTTTAGCTGCACGCTTGTTGTAAACTTACTTTTATAATATATATTGATTACTACAGTTCATCTATCGTCTAGTGAAGTCATCAGAAGATCAAAGCCAATTGCAAAATGACTTAGACGAGGTATCTGTATCGTATGAAAAGTAGCGACTGACCGTAAGTAAAGAAACGTGTGAGGTCATCTACATAAGTACTAAAAGGAATGCATTAAATTTCGGTTACATCATATATCACACAAATCAATAATCAATAATTGACCATACAACTAAATAAATATATTAAAATAACGAATACCTTAATTTCGAAAGAACACATAAATAATGCAGTGGGGAAGGCTACCCAAAGACAATGATTCATTGTCAGAACACTTACAAGATGCAACAAGTCTACTAAAGAGACTGCCAAAATTACGCTTCTCCATCCTCTGTTATAGTACTGCTGAGCAGTGTGTAATCCTTACAAGGTAGGATTGAAGGAGAACATCGAAAAAGTTCAAAGAAGGGCAGCTCGTTTTGTATTATCGTGAATTAGGGGACAGGGTGTCATGGATATGTACGAGAGCTGGGGTGGCAACCATCAAAATAAAGGCAATTTTCATTGCGACCAGATATTTTCACTAAATTTCGATCTCCAACGTCCTCCTCCGAGTGCTAAAATATATTGGTAACACTCAGCTACATGGGGAAAAAAGAACATTGTAATAAAATAGGAAAAATCAGAACTCGCACGGAAAGATTTAAGTGTTCATTTTTGCGGCGTGCAGTTCAAGAATGGAACAGTAGAGAAATAGTGTGTAAGTGGTTCGATGAACCCTCTGCCAGACGGTTAAGTATGAATTGCAGAGTAGTAATCGTCCATATGTACAAGAAGCAGTTACAATGGCGGGAAAATTCTTGCTGGATATCTATATAAATAATTCCGTTGATTAATACTTTTTAAAATAGAGAAACAAGAAATAAACGCTAATAAAATCCTTTATACAGCTTTGATACCAATCATATTATAAAATTTAGGTATTATCAACGGTCTATTGAAATCGCTCTGCCGCGAAAAAGCAACTGCAGTCTCACTAACTCACCACAAGTCTGGTTTGTGCAAGGAGGAAAGGTAAACTACTCTGTTGTGATTAACTGGTGCAGCAGTGTGAGGGGGAGTGGTCATGTATAGGCCTACTGCCAAGCTTTAGTCGCGCAATTGAGGAAGAAGATAACTGTCCTGATGATTCGCAAATGGACTTCACACGGAGGAAGTTGAACAAGTACTTTTCTGTAATTCGATAAGCACTGTAGGAAGAGATGAAAGCGAAAATACGGGGAGCATTATTTCGGGACTGTTCTGTGAAGGTTCGCTATAGTCTTTATTGCAACATTGTGTCGGAAGTGATATTGTACCGAAGAAATGAAGCAAATTATCGTGAAAAACTTGATAGTTAGGCAGTCCTAAGTAGTGTTGACAGTATTTCCCGCATCGCTCGGCAATGCTAAATCTGCGGTTTAGTAAAACAGCAGTTATTATGTCTAGAAACGCGTAAAATTCTGTAATAATTTAAGACTATAACTCGAATTCCAGAAGGGGGCAAGTGCCACCTCTTGCCTCCCCATGTGGGCCCCTTTGGCACAGGGGGTTGTTGGCTGTTGGCTGCTTAATGAGAAGCTCCCCACCACCTGTCCGAGCGGGAGACTTTTCGAGCATGCGCGTTTGAGTTCACTGTTTTTCCGGCAGCGAGGTTGTTAGTATGTAGACATGATCTACTGGGCAGTCTGGTCAGGACATGAAGGTACCAAATTAAAATAACGTAGTCTCTAAGAGTATTCAATCCATTTCAGTTACATTTTTTTAGGAAGTTATCTGCAATATCTAGGTGTAGTAAATTTTTCTGAATTTAGCGTTCTGAATGTGGTCTGACTGGATTCCTTTTGTTCCTTCTGGACGAGCGCCACGACCGAATTTTTCAAGCGGTGCGAGGTTCCGAGGAACCGCTTATTCACTAATTTAATTTCGCGGTACATATAGTCTACTGAATCGTGTACTGAAGTCTCATTCCTTTGACCGTGCGGTCTTTGTGTAAGATATCTCACCATTTGTTCAACATATCATCACGTATTTCAGGGGTACTACACGCGACAGAATGATTATTTTTGGTGTATAAATGCCTTCAGCAGTTGTCATTTGCATTTTCGCGTTTTTTTTTTTTTTTTTTTTTTTTTTTTTTTTTTTTTTTTTTTTTTTTTTTTTTTTTTTGCAAATCGCACATGAATATTTAGCTAAAGAGCAGTTGGCAGTTGGTTTATCGGGATTAGGCAAACTCTTGAAGCGTGATTAATCCATGTGTTCTTGTGATAGTAGTTACCATTTAATAGTGGTGTGCAGATTGTAGGTCGCAATATTTAGTGCTTAACGAATACTGACACTTTTCTTTCGATCTCGAATTTCTCGATTATAAGGGAATTCTTGCAGTCTTAAATCTTAGTACTGATGCTCGCTCCCTGCACTCTCTGTCTGCTATTTGAACGTTCCCATGATATTTCGTGGTCAAAGTAGATATTACCCGCCCCCTGTGGACGCATGCGTGTGGATTCAATGATTTTTATCCTGTATAACTGTGCAGGCTTCTGCGGCCAGATTCAGTTGACCTAAGAGTTTTCTGAAACCAACGTTTCGGTCATGGTTACAGTGGCCTTCTTCTGGGTCTACTTGTGTGTTTTAACTGTACAAAGTCGCCTACGTTGTGTCGTTAATGCTCACTGAGCATGACATTACGTCACAATTTTAATATCTCGTTATTATGATTGGTCTCTTACGTGACCCTACAGAGTTAACACACACCAGTAAATCCATAATAAGCCAACAATAAGCGTAACCGAGCTAATGGTTTCTCTATCACGGTTTTTACGTTACGATGCGGTACCACGCTCAGAAAGCTTTTATGTCAACGAATTTTATCATATGCATTACGTTATTGTACCGTGCTGAGCTCGAGACTGGCTTCATTCCCACCTATATAACGCCTTCCCTATATCCTAACCTGATACACGTTAAAAGACCTATATTTAATTCAAGTCACAAGATGCATTTTAATTACATAATTTCCATGTATTTTTGTCCTATTTTCTACAATGCGTTTATGAAATAAATTACCTCCATTTAAGATCCGAAAACCATTCTCTTTCATCAGATATTGCCTTTGTGTCACATAACCCCGATCCCCCTTACAATCTAACGTGTCTAGATCAGAATGCCAACGTGAGATTAAGAGATATGCGTGCACTGAAAAGCGACAGGTTTCAAATTGAAGAATAATTAAATAAATTACCTTTAGGGCATCCCCGAAACGTCCATCTCAGTTGCATGCTTACCTACATCATAATTATTTGTTGTGTTAAATAGTTCTAATTTTTAATGATGGGAAATAATACTAAAAAAATAACAACCTTCCTCCTTTCCTTTCCCTTTCAACGATTTGAAAGTAAATAACGCCAAATTTGTGCTCTGGAAACAACAAGTACAATTTTTAGGTCACACATTTTCTGCAGTATGCAACTGTCACCTTAAAGAGAAAGTCGATGCCCTCCAAAACATGCCCCACCTCTTCGACTTTCAACAGATAAGAAGACTTTTAGGGATAGCCAGTTTTTATCGACGACTCTTGCAGTGAACAGCTGCAACGAAGGCGCCCTTGACAACAGCTCTGGAGGGCCAAAAGACAACTGGTTGTCGCCCATTGACGTGGACCACGGAAATGAAGCACGCCTTCGAACAAGTATTGACGAGAATACACGAAGCCTTCCTTTCAGCACGTGTTGCACACGCGTTTACCCTTGCCGTGGTTGCGGACGTCACTCAGCTGGGAATCGGCGTTGCGCTCCAGCAATAAGTTAATGGCGCGTGGCAACTCCCGTTCCCTCGAAAATGACTGACGCTCGGACCAGGTAGAGTGCTTACGATTATGAGTTGTTCGTGATTTACGACGCTATCTGGCACTTACGTCTGTACGTGGAAGCACGGGCGTTTGCAGTATCCACTGGCCACGAACCCATAACTTTTGCCTTCAAAAGGCAATTAGAATTAGTCAGTTTACCACAGATTTCAGACTCGTTAAAGGGTCAGAATACACAATTGCCGACTACTTTTCGAGTCTACAAGGCTACTGTATCCTACAAACTGATTGCAGCAAAAGCAGCCAATGTGCAGCTTCAAGAACTCGTGGCGAATGGAGATACAGTAATGCAGTTTAAAAAGTGCCTCTAGCAGGATCAGACAAATCACTCTGGTATGTTGCATCAGGGCATCCTCCTAGGCCATTCGCACATGCTCCTTTGCGAAAGCAAGGTTTCACTCAGTGCACGACCTCGCACAACCCAGAGCTAACAGCACACTTAAACTTATCAGGGACAGGTACGTCTGGCCGAGTACGAAAACAGATTGGCTCTCTTGTACGCCAAACACGGTTTAGTCCATGTGCGACTAAGTCGGTCGTCACATTCGTAAACAAATAGGCTTCTCACATGTATATATATATATATACTGACCTGCTGTCTCCGTCTGAAGGATTGAGATATATCTTCATGCCAATATACTGGTTCACCCGTTAGGCCGAAGCTGCTCCTGTGACAGACGTTTCAGGAGAAACTACAGTGAGGGCATTCGCCGCTACACGGATCGCCAGGTTCGGCTGCCCGGCACTTGTCACGAGAGACCAAGGACGGCATTTCGAGTCAGCCCTGTTGCTCGAACTCGCTGAATTATGTGGATTCTAACACCATGGATTCTAACACCGTCACGCCACTTTTTATCGTCCCAGCCAGCAACGATGGTAAAGTGATGCGACAGGACGCTGAAAGCTGGGATTATGTATCGTTACACGACTTAAACAGCGGCATTATCGCTAGAGCACCTTGGCCTCTTCATCGCCCGAAGCAAGAAATCGGCCCATCAACGGCTCAAATGGGCTGTGATGAGACACTACAGCTTCATCAGAGTTTTTTGTAGAACATCAGTACCTGTCCAAATCCGAACCGCCATTCCTGCTGCAACAAGGTAAGAAATCTCCAAGCTTTGACATACGTAGGCATCTCGTTACAGAGAATCCATTTTGTGTAAAACATTCTCGGACTTCTTGCCACGTCAGGTCAGGGCAAAATTTCGAGATTTCGACAGTTACATCCGTCGTCTTCGTCAAGAAGAACTGACTGCTGCTGTGATGTCCTTATACGTATAACCTGAAGACGACTTCTGTTGTATCCACGGACCCAACCAACCAACCAACTCGCGCACGCGCGCCCTAGCCGTGACATCGCTTGCCACAGTTCCTGTCGCGGCCGTCGGCGTCTCAGGGCGTTACCGCCGACGGAAGAGGTCGCGCCATGGCGGAGCTGGGGTCCGCAGCGCCCTCTGCCTTTTGCATATAAGGAGGAGCGCTGGGCCCGAGACGGACAGTCTGTTGTCGATTGTCTATTGCTAGTCTTTCGTGGAGTTTATAGCGGAGCCATTGCAGTGTGATATTTGCTATTGTATTCGACTAGGCTCAGTACACTGATTACTCTTAGATACTACTTGGACTTCTATTGCTGGTGCACGTCTCGTCAGAAACAAAGATAAGTTATCTCCTCATTCTAGCGAGAGCAATTCTTGTAATTCTTGTAATTATTTTTCGGCCAACAGACATAGCTACATCCTGCTCACTACCCACGCTATATACAATTTGCGGTGGCTGCCCCAAAAGTTCGTCGAGGACCTTGGGTTATCGAGCCGTCACAAAAACTTCTACATCCGGTGTGAGTGGAGAAGCAATTACATTGATCAGTCCATCCGCGCCGATTGCGACCACTGTGCAGAATATCAACGGCATATTAAAAATCGAGGACTGGAGAAATCAAAAAAATGGTTCAAATGGCTCTAACCACTATGGGACTTAACTTCTGAGGTCATCAGTCCCCTAGAACTTAGAACTACTTAAACCTAACTAACCTAAGGACATCACACACATCCGTTCCCCAGGCAGGATTCGAACCTGCGACCGTAGCGGTCACGCGGCAGACTGTAGAGGCTAGAACCGCTCCGCCACCACGGCCGGCGAAAATCTCCACCTGCTGAGCTCAGCCTCACAAACAGACATAAAATAATGTTTGACGAAAGAAAAGTTTTGTCCCAGGTTCCCACATACTGTGATTAAAGAGCCTGTAGAAATAAGAATGCGTGAGAAAATCTTCAACAGTGTCGACAGATGTAATGTTAGCGGTGCATGCGCTCGAGCTCTCGATGCAGAGAAGAGCGAGAGATATTCGTCGCAATGTTTACCCTACTTCGGAAGCGGTGGCACCACGAGCACAGACGTTGACACCAGCTGCGACAGCACGATGTAATTACTAGCCAATTAGAGGCTGTCTTTAGGCTATATAAGGCCACCACCGCAGCAGTTTTGATAATCAGTTGCTCCCGACGAAGACGATGGAGTTAATCGTCAAAATCTCAAAAAAAAATTGACGTGAAAAGAAGTCCGAGAATGTTTTATACGACAGTGCCGACGTGGAAGATTTTGTTCTCAATCCAGAATTTTCATTTGCAAGGTTCCGAAGAAGTGCTCGCGTGTTATATTAAGGGTAAACACTGCCCCTCCATTCCTACTGCCTCCTTACACACGTCGTTACCAAGGTTTAAAGTATAATGAGCAGCCTCTATGTTATGCATATATTGTACAATGGTAAACACACGACCCTGTCATTGGACAGGGTTAAACGAGACTCCACGTTACGCGGCAACGACCTACCAGCTCAGCACCTCTGTCCTCCATCAGGTGCGACGAGTGAGGTCAACGAGCCACCCATTTCAGCGACCAAAATTGATTCGCCGACTGCTAATGGCTTGGCATCAGCTACATTATTTAATGCTCTATTACGCAGTAGCGACATATGAAAATCTGTGCCCGTTTGGGACTCGAACCTGGATTTTCATATGTTACTACTGGGTAGCAAATCTGTGCCTAATACAACCGCCGCGCGGCTTGCCACGGGTCACGCGGCTTCCCCCGCCGAAGGTTCGAGTCCTCCCTCGGGTATGGGTGTAGTGTGTGTTGTCCTTAGCGTAAGTTAGTTTAAGTTACATTAAGTAGTGTGTAAGCCTATGGACCGATTACCTCAGCAGTTTGGTCCCATAGGAACTTACCATCACAAAAAAAATTCCTAATACAACTGATGTCCAGGAATTCCGAAGTATTTCGTACGAAGTGGGATCGTCAAGTAAGCTTTCTAGTGAGGCCTACATCACCACCGCACCATGAGCTCTCGCTGACAACTAAGGACACCCTTTGCGGATGACAGCGATGGCCACCAGTTTATACGAGGGCCAGACGTCGAGTACGACACCTGATGCCATACGTTCCCGGCGGAGCTCCAGTCTGCAGCAAAGGGGCTATGTGGGAGTAGAAGTTCGACAAGGACTTCCAGTGTAGTGCGTACTCTGCTTGATGCTGTGGATGCCTGTTGGCAATACACGGGAGATTCAGCCAATCTCTGGTACCTCTGCATTCATTGCATGATCTATGCGCGATTTAAAGTTGTGCAAATGTTGCAAGCAGTAAAATAAATACTGTTCTTTTTCTGAAATTCCGAGAACGTGTTATTTATTTTGGTTAACGTACCTACAACATTTAGGCCGCTAGCCCGAACACAACAGTTGCAGAGGACTATATACACTACTGGCCATTAAAATTGCTACACCATGAAGAAATACAGATGATAAACGGGTATTCATTGGACAAATATATTATACTAGAACTCACATATGATTACATTTTCCGCAATTTGGGTGCATAGATCCTGAGAAATGAGTACCCAGAACAACCACCTATGGCCGTAATAACGGCCTTGATACGCCTGAGCATTGAATCAAACAGAGCTTTGATGGCGTGTACAGGTACAGCTGCCCACGCAACTTCAATACGATAGCACAGTTCATCAAGAGTAGTGACTGGCGTATTGTGATGAGCCAGTTGCTCGGCCACCATTGACCAGACGTTTTCAATTGGTGAGATATTTGGAGAACGTGCTGGCCAGGGCAGCAGTCGAACATTTTCTGTATCCAGAAAGGCCAGTACAGGACCTGCAACGTGCGGTCGTGCATTATCCTGATGAAATGTAGGGTTTCGCAGGGATCGAATGAAGGGTAGAGCCACGGGTCGTAACACATCTGAAATGTAACACGCACTGTTCAAAGTGCCATCAATGCGAACAAGAGGTGACCGAGACGTGTAACCAATGGCATCCCATACCATCACGCCGGGTGATACGCCAATATGGCGATGACGAAATACACGCTTCCAATGTGCGTTCACCACAATGTCGCCAAACACGGGTGCGACCATCATGATGCTGTAAACAGAACCTGGATTCATCTGAAAAAAAATGACGTTTTGCCATTCGTGCACCCATGTTCGTCGTTGAGTACACCTCCTGATGCAACGTCAAGGGTAATCGCAGCCATGGTCTGCGAGCTGATAGTCCATGCTGCTGCAAATGTCGTCGAACTGTTCGTGCAGATGGTTGTTGCCTTGCAGACGTCCCCATCTGTTGACTCAGGGATCGAGACGTGGCTGCACGATCCGTTACAGCGATGCGGATAAGATGCCTGTCATCTCGACTGCTAGTGATACGAGGCCGTTGGGATCCAGCACGGCGTTCCGTTTTACCCTCCTGAACCCACCGATTCCATATTATGCTAACAGTCATTGGATCTCGACCAACGCGAGCAGCAATGTCGCGATACGATAAACGGCAATCGCGATAGGCTACAATACGACCTTTATCAAAGTCGGAAACGTGATGGTACGCATTTCTCCTCCTTACACGAGGCATCACAACAACGTTTCACCAGGCAACGCCGGTCAACTACTGTTTGTGTATGAGAAATCGGTTGGAAACTTTCCTCATGTCAGGACGTTGTAGGTGTCGCCACCGGGGCCAACCTTGTGTGAATGCTCTGAAAAGCTAATCATTTGCATATCAAAGCATCTTCTTCCTGTCGGTTAAATTTCGCATCTGTAGCACGCCATCTTCGTGGTGTAGCAGTTGTAATGGCCAGTAGTGTATAACAAGTATCAACTCAGCTAATGTTTTATAGTTGACAATGAGAAATAAACTTCTTCGTGTGCATGCAAACAACTTACATCTGTTTCAAAATTTGGTAGATACCTTATTTCTTTTCCATTTCCAGATTCGTGTCCGAAATCATGGCAGCTGCTTTACAAGTATACACAAATACATCACATAAACCTTAAAGAGTATTGTGAATACAGAAGTGGTTTGACTTACTATGGGAAGTCTTTGCGTGGAAGTAAATGCTCTACGTAGATGGAAGATATCTACTGCGCGCTGGACCATGATCAATGTGCAGGCGGTGAGGGCGACGGGAATGGTTGCAGATCGTCGTCTGTTTAGATGGTATGTGTCGCCGTCATCCACTTACCTATTCCACTGTGTATGAGGTTTCACCAATATGAATGACGCATCAAAGAGGAGTAATTCAGGAAAGTGATAAGAATAACTGAAGAATTACATATACATTGGCTGAGCAGCGCTCTGTCGTCAACTTCGTTACACATCAGTGGTCGGCGAATAAACTGGTCACAATTTTGTAATCTCTTAGTGAATTTGAAAGACGTTCAGTAGGATATCCTAATGTACTTAGTGATATTGTCCTATTGACGACCGCATATCATCAGCTACGATTTAAAACCACATGTTTATGAAATATAATGTTTATTGAAGTATAGGTACAGCACAATTTGTTGATACTTACCTAGAAAAATAATGGAAAATAAGCTCCTTTCGTGGTCTGGTGCCCAAGTGCAAACAGTCGTCTGTATAGCTGGTATTATGCCACCCTATGAACGAAAAAGACATTCTTCAAGTCCGATCTGACCAATCAGGAGAAAAACTGAAAAATACACTCCTTGAAATGGAAAAAAGAACACATTGACACCGGTGTGTCAGACCCACCATACTTGCTCCGGACACTGCGAGAGGGCTGTACAAGCAATGATCACACGCACGGCACAGCAGACACACCAGCCGTCGAATGGCGCTAGCTGCGCAGCATTTGTGCACCGCCGCCGTCAGTGTCAGCCAGTTTGCCGTGGCATACGCAGCTCCATCGCAGTCTTTAACACTGGTAGCATGCCGCGACAGCGTGGACGTGAACCGTATGTGCAGTTGACGGACTTTGAGCGAGGGCGTATAGTGGGCATGCGGGAGGCCGGGTGGACGTACCGCCGAATTGCTCAACACGTGGGGCGTGAGGTCTCCACAGTACATCGATGTTGTCGCCAGTGGTCGGCGGAAGGTGCACGTGCCCGTCGACCTGGGACCGGACCGCAGCGACGCACGGATGCACGCCAAGACCGTAGGATCCTACGCAGTGGCGTAGGGGACAGCACCGCCACTTCCCAGCAAATTAGGGACACTGTTGCTCCTGGGGTATCGGCGACGACCATTCGCAACCGTCTCCATGAAGCTGGGCTACGGTCCCGCACACCGTTAGGCCGTCTTCCGCTCACGCCCCAACATCGTGCAGCCCGCCTCCAGTGGTGTCGCGACAGGCGTGAATGGAGGGACGAATGGAGACGTGTCGTCTTCAGCGATGAGAGTCGCTTCTGCCTTGGTGCCAATGATGGTCGTATGTGTGTTTGGCGCCGTGCAGGTGAGCGCCACAATCAGGACTGCATACGACCGAGGCACACAGGGCCAACACCCGGCATCATGGTGTGGGGAGCGATCTCCTACACTGGCCGTACACCACTGGTGACCGTCGAGGGGACACTGAATAGTGCACGGTACATCCAAACCGTCATCGAACCCATCGTTCTACCATTCCTAGACCGGCAAGGGAACTTGCTGTTCGAACAGGACAATGCACGTCCGCATGTATCCCGTGCCACTCAACGTGCTCTAGAAGGTGTAAGTCAACTACCCTGGCCAGCAAGATCTCCGGATCTGTCCCCCATTGAGCATGTTTGGGACTGGATGAAGCGTCGTCTCACGCGGTCTGCACGTCCAGCACGAACGCTGGTCCAACTGAGGCGCCAGGTGGAAATGGCATGGCAAGCCGTTCCACAGGACTACATCCAGCATCTCTACGATCGTCTCCATGGGAGAATAGCAGCCTGCATTGCTGCGAAAGGTGGATATACACTGTACTAGTGCCGACATTGTGCATGCTCTGTTGCCTGTGTCTATGTGCCTGTGGTTCTGTCAGTGTGATCATGTGATGTATCTGACCCCAGGAATGTGTCAATAAAGTTTCCCCTTCCTGGGACAATGAATTCACGGTGTTCTTATTTCAATTTCCAGGAGTGTAAATTAATGAGAAAAGTCTAGCAAGATGTTGGAATGCTTTATTATGTAATAGTTATCCACTAAAAGAATTATAGTGAACATTTGCTGTTAAAAATGCGCAGTTTTCACTCAAGTTTAAAAGAAACGCGACTTAATTTTGAGTCTGTTACTTCGGCAGCCGCGAAAAGAGATTAAGACTGAGAGAGAGAGATAGAGAAATGGCAAGCAGTTGCATAGCAGATGGTAAGCAATCAATTTCACACGGTATACATATTTGGATATGAATTTGTGGGGACAACGCAAGAGAGGAACCTCTCTGACCATCGACTGCGTCCTCGCTAAGCATGTCTTTGGATAAATGACTCAGTTCACTATATGGCTGCTAAGCGGTGTGAAGTGTCTTGCATGAGTGCCGTATCGGCAATAAAGTGTGGTATAGCCAGCACCGTGTCGTTATTAATTGTAGCCCTTATCTTATACGAGGGTGAGATTCTACATTTGTGAGCCGTGTCGACCATGTAAGGATAGTTTTCGCTCTCCTTCGGCTCCGGATCCAGATTCTACGCGTCAACGTCGAAGCCCTTGTGCAGCTGCCATACGTCGCAATTCTCAAGGCAGGACAATGATCTCCGTACGGAAGTGAACATTGTTTTACGGCCGGCTTCATAGCAAACCGCATTCTTCAAAAACGAATATGACTGTCATCGCTGCACTACAACAGTGGTGGACTATGGAAATAAACAACGAAATCCTACAGACAGTCTATTAGGCGATTCATTCCACATGCAGGCCAGATAAATAATGTGCATCAGCTGCTCGAATGGGCATATTCGAGAGTTTCGCAGCCGTTGATGACGACACACCGTACATAGCTTGTTCAAGCCGCTTGCCGGACAATTTTCAGATATTCTTATCGCACCTACAACCGCGCCGCATACGGATCCCGAACAACGGTCTGTTGTACCGTTCATGATTTCACCTTGGTCACTGGCATGACCATCAACCAACGATACCAGTAACCATTATAGGGCTCAACTTAAATTGCCGCTGTTCAGCCAGGATCAACCCACGATCAACCCAGTATCTTGTTCGCAGTTGTCGAGATCATGCTCGCTACATACGTACATCAAGTGACGGTACTAAATTCCTGACGTTACTTAGGCAGCTTGGTGACCACGCACTTGTGATCAATAACGTAATTCTGTTGTCCCCTCTTCACAATAAATATCTGCTCTTCCCAAGCGCCTCCCCCAGATTCCGGTGCAACAAATACAATAAGAGTTATTTACGACCAACACGGTCAGAATGCCTTCATTGCTTTGGCGCTGGTTACGCACATTAATTGACGGCTGTCCGATACCAGACACACACTGTTGAAACTATGGATTGTAAAACTCCCACCTCAAGTCCAACTTGCGATGATTTCGCATGAACATGAATCAGTGTCATGCAAATTAAAGTTAGCAAACAGAATCTTTACGATTTTATAGCCTCTAAAAGTACAAATACTGTAGTAAACATAGTAAACAACGCCTCCAAACGTAGATCACAGCAGCCGTGACACACCCGCCT
This sequence comes from Schistocerca serialis cubense, assembly GCF_023864345.2. Classification (NCBI taxonomy): domain Eukaryota; kingdom Metazoa; phylum Arthropoda; class Insecta; order Orthoptera; family Acrididae; genus Schistocerca; species Schistocerca serialis. The sequence goes on along the minus strand of NC_064641.1, from coordinate 661,047,102 downwards.
CCTCCTACATCTAAGCTGGACCAAGCCCTCCCAGCTGAACGTGACATCAACTCCCGCCACAGGGGACGGTGACTTTCACGTCACCACACTCCTCCAAACATCTCCACATCTGACAGCCACATCCTGAAAGCTGCCATGTCGCTACAGGAACTGTTTCCCTTGTTCCACACTCAATACAGCGACACTTCATGGAACTATTGACAGCCATGCTTATACATAAAAGCGAGGCACAGCCCGCAGTAGGAGCAATGGGTCGTGAAAGCCTTTCAAGCTTTACATCTTCAGCAGCATCAGTCAACAATATTTTCTCTTCATCATGGTTTCTAACATGAGTAACGCACCTCCCAGTCTACTTTAAGCGTCGAATCTCTTTTATACTATACGGCTCCATCTGACGAATGACTCTTTCACTATTGTCTGTGGGGCAGAGTCTCACTTGTTATATCTCAATCTCGGGGAACTGTCTACCTAAAACTTCCTTAATGCAGATGTCAGTGATCTGGTGCTTGGCACTGACTTCATTCATTATTTTCGACATTTACCAGATCTGACCGTTGGAACTCTGATGCATCAAGACAGTGGCCCCCTCCGACCAATGGATCTCAGTGTCGCAACCCAACCTATGAACGTCAACAAGACCTGTGAGAATGCGTTGCATTCCTCGTTGAACTGCAACAACTTCAGCTGCTGCAGTATCTTGACACAACACTGGAGTCATTACGCCTACAAGATAAAAACGACGCTATACGTCACACAGTCCCCACTGAATCTTCAATTGTTCCAACGACCTCTCCACAGTTGTGAGTGTTATTTACGGTGTTATTTACACAATGTGCTATTTTCAACAGCATGTTCCATAAGATTACCATCTTGTCACGTCGTCTTGCTCGTCACAGGCCACACAGATTACCATTAGGCAAGCTTTGTGCTGCCAAAATGGCAGTCGATAAACTTTTATAGGTTGGGGTCATGAGACGTGCTGATTGTTGATGGGCTTCTCCCATTATGTTGGTGCTGAAGAAACATGGGCCAGTGAGACTGTGCAGAGACTATAGGACTTAACGCTCACGCAGACGCTGTTATAGTACATCCAACATACGGGATTTCACCGGTTCGCGCGGCTCCCCCAGTCGGAGGTCAAAGGAGAATCGACTGCCACAGCTTCTGTTGATATTTAGATCTGTTGTCTCAGGTGTCTGGCCTCCGTAGGAGGCAATCAACATCAGCAGTTTGAATCGAATTTGTGCAACGAAATTTGTAACCTTTGCAGCATTTGTTGGTACCGCAACTCCACATAACACCCACAAAGCAACGCTCTCGTTGAACGCAGCCATTTTATCTCGAAAGTTGCCCTCATGTGCTTTCGGGGTCAGTGGATTGAGGCCCTTCCCTCTATACTGTGGGCCATTCGCTCCATGCACAAGGACGACCTTGGTGCGTCACTAGCAGAGACCCTATGCAGTGAAGAACTCGCTCTACTGGCAGACTTCATGACCCAGGCACCATGAACATCGACTATGGACCTGCCTATCCATGTCGGAAGTGTCAGACAGCACATAGAACACCTCTGGGTGCCACTTCCACAGCCGCACAACACTCTGAAACCTTCGTCCACAGGCGTTGACTGACCGTATTTTGTCATGCCTCGTGATAAATACCATTCGGCTGTCACTCCAGCCATCGTACACAGGTCCTCACATGGTTCTTGAATGTGGAGCTCTCACGTTTGACATTTTACTTCATGGCAAGCCTAAAATGGAACTTGCGTGACAACACTTTGATTGACAATGCACCAACTGCTTTGACCCACTAAGCCGTGACCACTGATACACAGTCGGATGTCACAGGTGCCAACAACCCCACATGCCTGAAAGCCCAACACTTTCTACCAGATGATCTACATTTCAAACAAGTCGTTAACTTGCTGGCGGTCGAGGGGCGACCTGACAAACGAGAAACCGCCGAGAATGGACTCAATTCACGTGCTATTACAACCTACATAACGACATAGATATGGTTGCCAGATGTCTCGCCTATCGCCCAATGGGTTCCTCACTATAATGGGCCCTAGGACATCACACCAGATCACCTCTATTGCAACGGACCCCCACACTTCATAAGGGGCTCAAACCAGGTCTGGTCCAGCATGTGACGTCTATTGCCATTCTTGTTACGGCCGCCCTCGTCACTCCCCACCCTACCCCTGTGACTACCACTTTCCACTATGGCGCTGAGGAGGCTTCATCTCAACAATGGACCACGGGTGCCTTTCTCCCACGTGATATGGGGTGGGAAGGAGAGCGGGGGTGGGGGGTTGGACTGGGCTCTATGGGGACGTCATATCAGAGGAACCTCTCTGACTATCAACTGCTTCCTCGCTAAGCAGATCTTTGGAGAAATGACTCATTTCGCTCTATGGCTGCCCAGCAGTGTAACGTTTTGTATGTATCGGAAATAAAGTGTGTTTTATCCAGCACCGAGTCGTTATTTATTGTCACCCTTATCTTATCTCAAGTTATCATGAACAACTGTAGTACTAAGATTACAGACCTAGATTCTTTTTCCCGAAATTTATTTGCGGTATTGCCCATGGATATTACGGTATTTGACAAGTCTATAGTCCTATCTAGTGGTCGTTTGCGTAACTAGTTGAAATACATAAGTTTAAGTTTTTGTAAATTATCATATTAAGATTTTGTTTATACGTGTGGAATCATTTGTCGCGAAAATATAGTAATGCAATGAAAACTTTTATATGGAAGAATCTTTGTAAACAACACTTATTTAGCGAGTCGTCAATAGGGCATTGTATCCTTTTAGAAATAAGTGTTTGTTCCGTGACAGACAGACTAACTTCGAATACGAACGGAAGTGCGGTGGAGTGCTGACCAACTGTAAATGAGCAATATTTAGAGGACCGACTGTTTCGGAAAATACCCAGATAATTACTCGAGCTCTAGGAGATGTAATGAAATTACTCAAGTGTGCTATTGCTCACTGACGAAGCAGGAGGCGCTGACAACATCCTATTACGCCTGAGGTAACATGCTGAAGAATTACTGTGCATCTTGAACACAGTTAGTGTTGTACTCTGATGACTCAGTAACTTCACACACATTAAATTGAGAATATGGTAAGTCAAATGAACTTTTAGATGTGTTTTTGCCCATATGGAACACATTCTTACGCAAAAAAAAGGGCTCACCAGGAAGGAAATGGTCGACTGGGCCGGAAATATGTAGAAATGATGTACTTGTACGGACAAACAAATGATTACAGTTTCAGAAAACATTGGGTGATTCTATAAAAAGAGAAAGGGCTTCACAAATTGAGCAAGTCAGTAACAAGTTAGTCCACCTCTGCCCCTTATGCAAGCAATTATTCGGCTTGACATTGATTGCTGGGTTTGTTAGATATCCTCTCGAGGGATATCGTACCAAATTTTGTCCAACGGCCGCGTTAGATCATTAAAATATCGATAAGGTTGAAGGGCCCTGCCCATAATGCTCCAAACGTTCAAAAGTGGGAAGAGATCCGGCGGCTATGCTGGACGAGGTGGAGCTTGGCAAGCACGAAGACAAGCAGCAGGAGCTCTCACCGTGTAAAGGCTGACATTATCTTGCTGATACGTAAGCCCTGGATAGCTTGCCATGAATGGCGCAGCACATCAACGATTTACCGCTGTGCTATAACTGCGCTGCAGATGACAGCCAAAGGAGTCCTGCTATGAAACGAAATGGCACCCCAGATCATCACTCCTGGTTGTCGGGACGTGTGACGGACGACAGTCAGGTTGCCATCCTACTGCTGTCCAGCGCGTCTCCAGACACGTCTTCGGCCTGGACTCTGATTGACTTGAGTAGAACTGTCTTAAAATGGTTCAAATGGCTCTAAGCACTATAGTACTTAACATCTGACACCATCAGTCCCCAAGACTTAGAGCTACTTAAACCTAACTAACCTAAGGACATCACACACATCCATACCCGCCGGACGTTGTGGCTGAGTGGTTCTAGGCGCTTCAGTCCGGAACCGCGCTGCTGCTAAGGTCGCAGGTTCGAATCCTGCCCCGGGCGTGGGTGTGTGTGATGTCCTTAGGTTAGTTAGGTTCAAGTAGTTCTAAGTCTAGGGGACTGATGACCTCAGATGTTAAGTCCCAAAATGCTTAGAGCCATTTGACCCATTTGAACCAGATTCATGACCGAGGTAGGATTCGAAACTGCGACCGTAGTAGCAGCGCGGTTCCGGACTGAAGCGCCTAGAACCGCTCGTCCACAGCGGCCGGCAACTGTCTTCAGTGAAGAGTTTCACTTCGAACTGAGCCCTGATGACAAGCGATGACCATTTCTCCATAGTTTCCTTTACTGCCTGGTCAATATACAGAGTGCGAATCGTATACTCTCTCATGATTGGCTGCAGCGCTGATAAACTTCAAGTAAAGGAAATAGTAACTGATTCACTTAGGACATTGTTGTGCTAGGAACTATAGTGTCAAGAGAAACGGAGAAACATTTATGAAGATAAAAATAACGTTGTTGAATTGGCTTGATTCTGAAAAGAAAAATGAAATCTTGTCATGGAATGATTTTTCTATTGGAAGACGGGTTGAAATGGGTATATGAATTCTGTAACTAGAGCTTGGTTAAGTAAAAAAAGGTCAAATGATTCCTACCAGTCTATAAAAGTTTCAGTTTGTGACATTTTCTTCAAGCACCTTTTCATTTGGCCTCATGAGGCTGAAGAAATCACATTCCGCACTTCTATCCGAGACAATTTGAATTACTGGGAATCGACCGTGGGACCTCTCCGTTTCGTGTCGGCCGAACTGACCACAAGACCACACAGGCAACTGCACCAGTGTAAGTATGCTCTTCGGAGTCTGACGTGGTTATTGGTGGACTAAGGCTGTTTTCATTATTAGAAACAAAGTGATTGAATTATCCGTGTTACTGAGAAAACAGTTTTCACAGAAACAGATAAGTACTGAAAGGGAGGGGGAATCGCAAATGCTCAGAACCACCAAAGAATTATTTTTAATGTACCACAACTGGCAAAATTGCTAGAATTTTGGGAATATCAAGTAATATACCACACGCATTCTTGATTCGCAAACAACAATACAACTACTAAGCGATCGCCTATTGACACCTAATCCAGCAGCTAGCGACCTTCTTCACGATCTCCATTCGTTTTTGTAATAAAATTTTAATTTTCCTGTCCTCACAGTGAGTACTACAATTCAGATATCGCTGGTTTGGATGCCTTATTAACGTTTTCCATTGTCCATTAAACGGTGTTATAAAAATGCTTCGTAACCACACATGCTCAACGGGATATGCACAAGAAGTACAAAATGTTTTTCAATGGTGGATTATGCTGTAATATCATACTTTATATATGGCTACGTAATTACACCTACGATAGTAACTTGCACCCAGAAAGTGTTGGGTGGTGTGGCCAATAGGCAATGAACTAACTGAAGCAGAAATGTTATTGTTCAGCTATTACATTGCTGTTACAGACTTCATTGTCATCTTTGTTAAATAAGAGCCTCAACGTTTTTCGTATTCCGCCCTTGTTCCAATTTGTCACTGATTAGCACCTCTTGATAACTGACATAAAAGTATTTGTTGGTGTGGATAATCTAGCTGGTAAGAAAAAAATTGTCATCAGCTGTGTGGCCGTAACATTATGTAGTATCAAATATTAAGCTTTATTTGTATCTTTGGTAATAATAGTTAACACAGATTTTACGCTTTTCTAAGGAATATTTTACGGTGCTGAAAATTTTTTTCTGCCAACATACGTTTGTTACTGTTTTATTCAACTTATTTATAACTGTGTTAAGGCTATTCAAAGCTCTTGACTTTATCAGTATGGACATTCAAAGCATTAGGTACTGATGATGTATACAAAGAAGAAGAAAAAAGTGTAGGTACCTGAGCCAGTCCCTGGAGGACTCTGTTGGTAAACAGTACGTAGTAGCCAGCCCACGCAGACAGCGGTGTCAGAACAGTCAGAATAGATGAGACGAGAATGCCGAACAACAGGACGACTTTACCACCGAAGCGATCAGCAAGCACGCCGCCTGGGATATGCCCTACCGTATAGCCGTAGTAGAAGCCTGCGAGGATCTCTCCTTGCATATACATGTCCCAGATGAACTCCCCTTCCTGCAATAGCGATACAATACAAAAGTTGATTTTCTGAAAAGTTTATTTGGTAATATACATTAAAACATTACAGCTGGTATATCGTACACGTAATACGCATAGAATGAAGTTATGTCATTTAGGATATCGTAAGTATGTGGGTTGATTCTGAATGATGGTCAGTGGGATTTCATACTCAACTTATAGTTCATCACAAAAGAATTTGCCGATTTTTTAAGGATTCCAGGAGTTTAACGGTTATCAACTTTTCCAACAGAAAATACTCGTGGAATTGAAATCTGGAGGTGCGGAATCCGGGAAACGATGCTTTGCTTCAAATACAAGCTTATCAAATCAACAATGGATTTAACAAACGTGTGAAGAGGTACGAAGCCCCTTCAGAGGACGTGCCTTCATAAAATAATGAGCAATACAGCAAAACTGTAAGACCCACTGATAACAACGATATGCTCCCCTCAAATACACTAACGGAAAAAAATCGCAGCACTAAATAATAATTAATGTAGATTGTCGAAATTTTGGGCATACGTTTGTGTAGGTGACATATTTAAATAATTACTATTGCAAATGTGATTCTTCAGTTTCTCCCGGCATATTTGTTGCTCGAACAGTCCATGGGTGTACTGCCGGTTCATAGTGTCCAACGGGCACAAAATTTCGGCGATCAGAGATGTCGCCATCGTCAGGTGCGCTGTCTGATCGCCGAAATATTGTGCCCGTTGGACACTATGAACCGGCAGTATACCCGTGGACTGTTCGAGCACTATTGCAAATATTATATGCTGGTACATTAATAACCGGTGTAACCACCAGAATGTTGAAAACAAGCGTATAAACGTACATGCATTGTGTTGTACGGTTGCCGGATGTCAGTTTGAGGTATGGAGTTCCATGTGTGTTGCACTTCGTCGGTCAATACAGGAACGGTTAACGCCGGTTGTAGATGACATTGGAGTTTTCATCCGATGATGTCCCATGTGTGCTCGATTGGAAACTGTTCTGGTGATCGAGCAGGCCGAGGCAAAATGTCGACACTCTGAGAACATGTTGGGTTACAACAGCGGCATGTGGGTGAACTTTATCCTGTTGGAAAACACCCCTTGGAATGCTGTTCATGAATGGCAGCACAACAAGTCTAATCACCAGACTGACGTAGAAATTTGGAGTTAGGGTGCGTGGGACAACCACGAGAGTGCCCCTGCCATTGTTGCCGTCATACGAAGTCGCACCCCAGATCAGAACTCCAGGTGTGGGTCCAGTACGTATAGCATGCAAAGAGGTTGGTTGCAGACCCTCAACTGGCCTCCAACACCCGTCCTTCACCCAGGACCGAGGCAGAACCAGCTTTCATCAGAAAACACAACAGACTTCCACCTTGCTCTCCAATGCGCTCTCGCTTGACACCACCGAAATCGCAAATGGCAGTGGTTCGGGGTCAGTGGAATACACGCTACTCGATGTCTGGCTCGGAGCTGTCCTTGAAGTAACCGATTTGTAAGAGTTCCTTGTCTCACTGTAGTACCACTCGCCGCTCAGCTTGCTGCTGAAGGTATAGTACGATGCGCCAGAGCCACACGCTGATCACGAAGGTCTCCCTCTCGGTAGTGCCACGCGGCCGTCCGTAGCCCAGTCTTTTGCGACTGTACATTTTCGGGACAACTGCTATCAGCAATCATGTACAGTGGCCACATTCATGCCAAGTCTTTTTACGGTGTCGAAGAATAAACATTTAACTCCGCGTAGCCCCATTACACGACCTCTCTCAAACTAAGTGAGGTGTGATCTACATCTACATCTACATACATACTCCGCAATCCACCATACGGTGCGTGGCGGAGGGTACCTCTTACCACAACTAGCATCTTCTCTCCCTGTTCCACTCCCAAACAGAACGAGGGAAAAATGACTGCCTATATGCCTCTGTACGAGCCCTAATCTCTCTTATCTTATCTTTGTGGTCTTTCCGCGAAATGTAAGTTGGCGACATTAAAATTGTACTGCAGTCAGCCTCAAATGCTGGTTCTCTAAATTTCCTCAGTAGCGATTAACGAAAAGAACGCCTCCTTTCCTCTAGAGACTCCCCCCCTGAAGCATTTCCGTAACACTCGCGTGATGATCAAACCTACCAGTAACAAATCTAGCAGCCCGCCTCTGAATTGCTTCTATGTACTCCCTCAATCCGACCTGATAGGGGTCCCAAACGCTCGAGCAGTACTCAAGAATAGGTCGTATTAGTGTTTCATAAGCGGTCTCCTTTACAGATGAACCACATCTTCCCAAAATTCTACCAATTAACCGAAAACGACTATCCGCCTCCCCCACAACTGCCATTACATGCTTGTCCCACTTCATATCGCGCTGCAGTGTTACGCCCAAATATTTAATCGACGTGACTGTGTCAAGCGCTACTCTACTAATGTAGTATTCAAACATTACAGGATTCTTTTTCCTATTCATCTGCATTAATTTACATTTATCTATATTTAGAGTTAGCTGCCATTCTTTGCACCAATCACAAATCCTGTCCAAGTCATCTTGTATCCTCCTACAGTCACTCAACGACGACACCTTTCCGTACACCACAGCATCATCAGCAAACAGCCGCACATTGCTATCCACCCAAGCCAAAAGATCATTTATGTAGATAGAAAACAACAGCGGACCTACCACACTTCCCTGGGACACTCCAGATGATACCCTCACCTCCGATGAACACTCATCATCGAGGACAACGTACTCGGTTCTATTACTTAAGTAGTCTTCGAGCCACTCACATACTTAGGAACCAATCCCATATGCTCGTACCTTAGTTAGGAGTCTGCAGTGGGGCACCGAGTCAAACGCTTTCTGGAAGTCAAGGAATATGGCATCCGTCTGATACCCTTCATCCATGGTACTCTATCGCCTTGAAGGTATTCTTGACTAAAATCAATTCATCACGTCCAATCTCAAAGATAACTAACCCTCACGACCGTTTACAATGAGTGTTTAAAGCAAACTTGATTTGCCTGTTATGGAGCTGGGGCGAAATTTGAACAGATATCATCTGTAAGATATAGAAACACGCCTACCAACTTTCGTTTACGTCCCATAACTCCTTCTTAGTGTTACGATTTCTTTCCCGTTAATGTATCACATTTTTGGATAAAGACATCTACGAATGCTCAATGCACTTGTAAATACATTTTTCGGTCGGAAACAATGTAAAAGTAAAACAGTCAGACCACAATGTTTTCATTGGTCGGGAGTCCATGTGTTATACTTCGTATATCACTGAAGCCTATTGTTTGCATTCACATCGCTCATTAGACTTTTTCAAATTACATCTGTACCACAAAAGCTTTGTCTAGGCAGATCCTGTCGCAATGTTTTTTGTTGACATCGTGTCGTATAAATTGATTCAAGCCAGTATTCACAACCGACATACGGATCCTTTAATTACAAGTGACATTTCTTGTTAAAGTCCTATTCGTATGAGTAAATTTAGTTTATCTGTCGCAATTGGGTTTAGGGAACGAAAATATTCAGAAATATTCGTGAATAGTGAATTGATATCGTGACAAAAGACAAAGTAAGTTTACAAATACTTCTAAATTTGAAGGTGTTGCCACGGACTGACCTACCAAACAGAAAGAAAGAAAGTTGTGCTCAAAAGACGTCTGCAAGGTTCAACATGTAGTTCAACAGAATACTACACGATCAAAGGCATACCAGCGATCCCCGCTTCCTGTTTCAAAAATTCGTGCAAAAATTTATCTTTGCTGTGAATAAGTTTTCCGTTAATCTAGGCTGCATGCACCTGGAAAGGTAGGCCTACACAGAACAATGTTCCGTATAACCACCGCACCACAATTTCCATCACGTCACTGCCACAAGGCAGGTATGAAGCTCACGATACCTGCACTTTCAAATAAGTTCCTACGCAACAATCTTTCCAACTTGCCGACATTTACCAGGGGAAGATCGTCACCCATTTCCATTATACAGCTCTGCTTCATCAAAATAGCATTACAATTTACATCTTCTCATACGGAATTGTTGTTGACCTTCACGTAAAACTTTTATTTATTTTTTATCACTACCTACATTTTATTTAACTATTCTCTTGAACTTTAAAGAAGACATAAAGGCCTCAGTGATCATTATCAATATGGGTATCAACAAATCGTTCCAGTCAGCCATTTGTTCGTGGTGACGATGATAATGATAGTTGTTGAAAACTCAAAGAAATGAGCCTACGTTGAAATGGCAAAAAATTTAATGGTCGTTAGAGCCAACTGCTAGATTCGTTCGGCCACCTGAACCACGGTATGTTTACGTCAGACGCAACTCGCCTTGCGCCCGCCAGGACCCTCGAGCACCAGCTCACCCGGGCAGGAGTCAGGGTCGCGGACCACCTGGATCCCTTCAGCAGTGTCTCTCTCCCGCAGCGCCGTCCCGTTGACCATGTCGACGATGGCCACCGAGATGTTGACGCGCGTCGCGTAGCTGATGGCCAGGCCCAGAGTGTTAAGTACCAGCATTGTGTAGCGCGTTTTCCAGAAGCCTGCGACATAAAACGAGTAGTTCTTCATCTTTGTCTTATCTGAGTTCGCTAGTTTATTAGTTAGTGAGTTAGCTACATGTTCCATAGGTGATCTATACGATTCTTTTATTAATGTGATGTGAAACGAATCAGATTACAGGATATGTGTAGATGACTAGTGTTAACTTTAATGAACGTATTATTTTTTAGTCCTACTCATGCTGCTACACTTCAAAACTAGTTTGTTTTATAGGCTACCAGTCTTTAAATAAAAATTCACTCATTTCGTGCATGGAATAGTAGGCGTTGTCCAGGGTTGTTAGATTCGATTTAAGACTTCCTGTCAGACAGATTATGTTATTCGGCATGTGACCATTTTTGTTGCTGCATATTGAACTCTTTTCTAAACTAACGACAGCTTCAGCAATGGGTAATAAACATTATCTTTTCCTCTAATGTTGTAGTCATCGACATCACTATCCTTCTGAAATGGTGATGGACTATTCATGATGAATTTCATTAGTGAACATATCTCTTACGATGGTGCAGTTAAACTGCATAAGCCCTTGAACCAAATCATACATCTACATCTACATCTACGTCTGCATGGTTACTCTGCAATTCACACTTAAGTGCCCGGCAGAGGGTTCATCGAACAATTTTCATACTACTTCTCTACCATTCCACTCTCGAATGGCACATGGGAAAAAGAAACACGTAAATTTTTCCGTTCGAGCTCTGATTTCTCTTATTTTATTATGATGATCATTTCACCCTACGTAGGTGGGTACCAATAAAAAATTTTCGCATTCGGAAGAGAAAGTTTGTGATTGAAATTTCGTAAATAGATCTCGCTGCAAAGGAAACCGCCTTTGTTTCAGTTACTGCCACCCCAACTCGCGTATCATATCAGTGACATTCTCACCCCTATTGCGCGATAGCACGAAAAGAGCTGCCCTTCTTTGCACTTTTTCCATGTCCTCTGTCAATCCTACCTGATAAGGATCCCACACCGCGCAGCAATATTCCAACAGAGGCGAGACAAGTGTAATGTAGGCTGTTTCTTTAGTGGGTCTGTCGCATCTTCTAAGTGTTCTGCCAACGGCGCAGTCTTTGTTTCGCCTTCCCCACAATATTATCTACATGGTCTTTCCAGTTTAAGTTGCTCGTAATTGTAATTCCTAGGTATTTAGTCGAATTGACTGCCCTTAGATTTGTGCACACCACAGACGAATACCACGTATTATTGTTATTTGTCGCTTTTGCGCAATCAGTACCCTCTTTCTAAGTGATGAGCTACTCCAGAAAATTATTCCATAAGACATTGTTAAGTGCATACTTGCAAAATATGTCTGGAGGTTGATTTGTATGATTCTTGGAGCAGCATTTATGCGAATAGCAAAAATAGCTCAACTTAATTAGTAAATGAGCTCAGTAATACGCTTCTCACATATTAAGTGCTCATCTACCCTGTTTACTGACTCCCGTTCAGATGTTTGTATCGCTCTCTTAGATGTGCAGAACTGTGAATGGTGTATTATCTCAAAATTTAGAAAGAGTCCACTTTCAGAGAACCACAACTCTTCGAAAAACATCATTAAAGGTTGAGTCTAGGTGCACAACTCCGCTCTTTTATACACTCTAAGACAAAACAAAAAAAACGGCACATCACGTAGGAATTATTCTTATCCACGTTGTGCAGACAAAAAAAGATTACAATTTCAGAGAAACTGGATGATTCATTCAAGAGGAAGCCATTCACAAAATGAACAAGTTAATAACACGTTGGACCAGTCTGGTCGTTATGGAAGCAATTGTTCGGCTTGAAATTGATTGACAGAATTGCTGGATGTCCTCCTGAGGAATATCGTGTCAAATTATGCCCAACTGGCTCGTTACATCGTCTAAATTCCAAGCTGATTGAAGGGCCCTGCCCATAATGCTCCAAACGTGCTGAGTTGAGGAGAGATCCGTTGGTGGTATTGCTAGCCAAGGTTGGGTTCGGCAAGCACGAAGGCAACCAGTAGCTTGCCAAGCCCTACCTTGGCCAGCAATGTCGTCGGATCTCTTCCCAACCAGCTCGAGATTTTGACGATCTAACACGCTAGCTGGACAGAATTTGGCACGATATTATCCTTCACGAGGACATCCAACAATTCTAACAATCAGCTCCAAGCCGAATAATTCCTTTCATAAAGGTGAGATGTGGATCAACGCGTTATTGTCTTTTTCCGTTTGGGAATGTAATCATTTTTTTGTCTACACATGTACAGTCGTGGGCAAAACGAGCGAGACGCCTCGCCTTTTCATTATGCTGATCCGCACAGATTTAAAGTCGGATACACAGCATAACAGGCAAAGCGACGAAGTGCTACCAACATACTATGCAAGTTCGTTCAGTTGATGTGCTAAGATAGCTAGCACTGGAGAAACTCGCGCTTCGAAGACGCCACAGCATCGTCTGCCACCACTTCGTGGGAAACGAAATACCTCAAGTATAAACCAATGCGTTGCATTCGCATATCTGTGACTATGACTTGGATCTAAAGTGTGGTTATGGATAGTACGTATGCTCAGATTGCGAATCTGAGATCATGAATAAAGACCAGGGGAAATGAATTAGGCGTCCTTCCTCTTCCGCAACATCAAATATATTTTAGTTATTCTTTCTTAAATGAACTGCGCAGAAAATCATTCACCATAAGTGAATAACTTTTTAGTAACACCAGATGATATTAACAGCTTGCCGGCGCGGGTTAGCCGTGCGCTCAAAGGCGTCATATCGCGGACCGCGCGGCTCCTTGCGCCGTCAGTTCGAATCCTTCCCCAGGCGTGGATGTGTGTTAGGTTAGGTAGGTTTAAATAGTTCTAGATCTAGGGGACTGACGACGTAAGCAGTTTGGTGGCATAGTTCTGAGAGCCATTTTGTGACCTTTCGCGTAAATTTTCTTTGCATAAACGGCCGTATCTTTAGATTGCGTTGACATAGCTCACTGTTTTACACCACCAAGGGAGCGTATGCCGCAGGAAGTGCGATACATTTCCGCTTATTATGTCCACACGTACTCGAGGTAAACGGGTTTTAAGGGTTGGGTAGACAGATAGACGGTCAAGAAAGTGAGACTAGTAGGGTTCCATTTTTACCGATTTACGTGACGAAATCCTAACAACGAAAATAGCTACCACAGTTACTGGGCCGCATAATAACTTCCCCTACTCTTTATTCGAAATGTTCCAGTGGCAGTCGATACATCAGCATATTAATCGTAGCTACGCTTTCGATCCAAATCACGTTTACAGGAATGCAAATAAAATCCATTTGGCTATACACGTGGTAATTCAGATCGCACTATTATTGCTACCGCGTTTTAGATGTGCGAGCATTCCCATTGCTAGCAACCTTAAGAAACACTTCGGATAATGAACGTTTTCTGGCTGTGGCACGTCTAATGGAGAATTCGAAACATTGTAGAATACGTTTGGCAGCTACGTCACCGTTTATTTCCTGGGGTGGTGCAGAACTATCCTACTAAATTTACTCGCTAATAACAGTTTTTTGTTATTTCGATAAACATCCCTAATGATTGTCACGTAAGCGGTGATATAAAGGTAGACAATTCATGTTTTTGAGTCCAGAAAGCTCTAAGCAACAAAAACTGGAGATCATTTTGCCATTTTCATTGCGAAATTTCCGCCTTATTCATGTCTGGGGTAATAATAGAGGGCTGTTTGCCTGGGTTGTCTGCTAGCGTAGTGAAAGGTGTTTGCTACTGCAAGGGAGGTCTGGTTTGTTTTCGGTTCTAACCTCGATGGAGGCAGATAGACTATAAGTAAAGGAATTTTAAGAAATTCTCGCGCCCCCAATACGTTTTATAGCTACCTTTATTCTGTACCGGCGCCCTGTGGATGTCGATATGAAACTCTTGTAGAATTTCATACTTGTTACCGCCTACTTTTTCCGCTTCTGTCAATAGTTCAATTGACTTAAGTGTGGCACTAAATGATTTTTAACTGAATTTCGTTATGAATCCTCACGAATTGCTAAATTTGCACACTTTCATGGTAGGTCAGCAACGGTAATCCAGTATGACTGGTCTGAACGTTGACAAATACCATTTCGCGGCCGAATGCGCATAATATTTTGCTAATTCGTAACGATCTGGGGTAGTTTGTCTTACTATAACGGTTATGTTATCTCGATAAGCTGAAATTCATTTTTATTAGTACAGTTCATACTAATTAGCGTTTCTTCTTTCATTTATATCTTATATGTAGGTGTTGTGGTTAACACAGTAATCAGCATTCATATAGTCTTACACATGATTGAAAACAGTCTGATAGTTTTTCAATTTCATACCTCTGCATACAATGTTCGTAGCACTTCGTTGCCTTACCTGTTATGCTGTGTAGCAGACTTTAAAGCTGTGCGGATCAGCATAACGAAAAGGCGAGGGGTCTCTCTCGTTTTGTCCACGACTGTACATTACATCTACTGATTTTCGTCCCATTCGGATAATTCCTTCATGGTGCATCTGTCTTTCTTTTCTTTTTTTCTTTGTCTTAGAGTGTATTTTGATGCATGCAAAGAGGTGATCAAAGTTGTGAACTCTTTAAAAGTAAAGCTTTGCAAACTCGACTGTTTAGAATAATTTTTGTAGACATGGGTTCGCTCTATCAAAATCCCCTTTAGCACACAGCGGTCAGGTGCACTCCGAACGTAAGGTATTGACAAGGGTTCTCGAACTAAAAGCAAAATTGTTAATGCTCTTACAATATTCTAAATCTGAATTTCGAATTATTTTTGTGAACCTGTTTAGCTATTAAAATTAACCTTGCTCGCTGATCTCTTTAATCATCTAAATATTTTAAACAGGAGCCGCCAAGGGAGACAAAACATAACGATCAAAGATAAAGTCATAGGATTCCACGCAAAACTTCGTCTGTGATCTACGTTTTTATAAAAGATGATGTCTGAGTCTTTCCCTTGCTTTCAGAACATTGTCGAAGACTTTGCAACGGACCAGTCTGTGGTAGTAAGTTCTCACAGTCCTTGCGTGACAGAGCCCGCACAATTTTGAAGAGAATCTATTATGTTAATTTCCAGACCTGAATTCTGAAACTGACAACGGGCATAGATGGATACCAAATCATTTCTGGATATATCAGCACCACTGGTTGATCTGATAAGAGGACGGAAGGAATACTTACAACTTTTGCTGCATGCTTAATATGGAACTTTTCGAGAAAGATTGACGCCTTCAGGATGATAAGAAAATAAGAATATCTACAGCTAGCAATGGAAGTTTAGAAATTATTAGTGTCATCCGCCACTTCCTGGCTATGCGAAGCAGCGTTCCCTTCAATGGTGAACATGATGCACATGGACTCTATGACACGATAGAAGACCAGCTGCTGAACAAACAAGAAATGAGCCCAGCGCTGACTGCCGGTAACGGACCCCATATCACCAGTGTTACAGCTGACAGCATTCGTAGATCTCCATTCACCGCCACGCTGTTGAATTATTGTGGAAAAAATCGTGTCAGCAGAATGGCCTCATTATTGGATTAATATCTAAGTAGAGTGAGATAATAAGATAGTAAAATTAAGTCACGTATCAATAATCTGGAATTTATGTGTATAAAAATCTTTTTACACTATAATACAGTATACTGTATTATAGTCGAATTTATTGTGAATCTTTAAGGGGAAATGGATGATAAATGGTTTAACAAATAACATTCGTCACCCTAAACGTTAGAGTTATTATGTTAGAGTCCTCACTATCCAAATAATTACGGAACAGTCATTGTACGACGTGGGTAAGTAGGAGGAACAAAACTTCTTTGAAATGAGTCAATAGAATATTTCTTGCTCGTGATGGGACTCGACTCCCATAACACCAAGAAGGATCAACTATCGCTCTCATCATGTATCACTCCTGCCTTCACAGATGCATAAATCACGGGCATAGGAAGCCAGTCCTGCGAGAGGAAGATAGGGATTTTTTCCCCGAACCGCAGAGCTCCGAATTCTCATATGTATACGATTGTGGCGGACTTGGCTTGATTTGGGGGAAGAGACCAAACAGCGATGTCATCGGTCTCGTCGGATTAGGGAAGTATGGGGAAGGAAGTCAGCCGTGACTGTCAAAGTAACCATACCGGCATTCGCCTGAAGCGATTTATGGATATCACGGAAAACCTAAATCAAGATGAATGGATGCGGGATTGAACCGTCGGCCTCCCGAATGCGACTCCAGTGTGCTAACTACTGCGCCACCTCGCTCGATGTGTGGCGAACTAGCTCGTTAAAGTAATTCAGGAACATCACGGGACTGCTTGCAAACGCCTAGGAACTGTAACACCACTAAGTAATGCACATCTTCTTTTACCGAAATTTAATAATATGGATTCATTCAAAACATCGCCATTTATTACGGAAACTTGCATCTTTATCCATTGCTGGGCAGGTCGCTAAAATAGCTATTCATTTTGCTGTTCACAAGTGATTTATTGATGCGTTTCTTGCACTGTCCACCATCAGAAATGACAAGGGAGAATACAAGGTAATAACCAAAAATTTAATTAGCAACACGTAACTCAGTGCAAATTTTACTGAAGATGTTACATGAAGTACAGTAGTAGACATATCAAAAATAGGAACAAAATCTTCATTCAGAGTATGGAGTCATATGTATCACGTTTAGTATGTGAACTTAATGATAATAAGACGACGCTACAAAACTTAACTGATTCCACTTGCCACCTGGTGATATGAATTTGTACCCATAGAATTAGTGGAACAACCTTACATTAAAATAAATAATAAAAGAAAAATCTAAATATAAGAAAAGTCAATATGAACAGTAAACAGGACAGTTTTACAAAAAATAACGGATAGGAGCGACAGCCAGGCGGCGAGACTGAGTTGAAAAAAAACGAAGCCACATTAGTAGTAAATGGTAAAAAACAAACCACTCGTAATGCACTATGCATACAAAAATCAAATTATAAGATAAAATAGCCAATATGACTGACGATATAGAACCACAAAGCACGACAGTAGATGGGCACATTTAGGATGAGGAGATGTTTCTGTGTAGGTGGTGCCACATCGGCTAAATACTCATATGAGGTGCGTGAGCAAATTTATAGAAATCATTGGCTCAGAAGGTACAATGTATAAAGCAATGAGAAAAACAAGTTCGTTTGTGTGGCCATCCTCCGCAGAAAGCATATAAATACTTTTTTTGTAAATGAAACTGCCTTTCCTGCTGCCACTCAATATAACTATTTCGTCGGACACTGTTTCTCACAACGTAAATATTACAACTCTATTACGTGTTTCCTCCTCTTTGGCATGTTTACCTACTCATTGCCAACCTAAAGGAGTATATGTTCAAGTCTAATTTCAATTCATGATGTTTATGCCATGTGTGTGTGTATGAGAGAGAGACAGAGAGAGAAAGAGCGCGCTGAAGAGTTATTTTTTGTGGAGGTTCGTGGTTTGAATTGTATGGTGTTGTACTAGCTGTTAGCGAGTGGTTGAAAGCTTTGGTGACAGCTGATTTTGACTTTTCGTTTCAATATTCCGTGGAGGGGTTCATGGATAAGTGAGTGTAAAGATGTTGCGTGGTATTATTATTATATTGGATAGTATTATTATATTAATCGTCTTTGGGAGCGTTAGTCTATTATTTTTATCTATTAGTGTAAATAATGAATTACTTAGTATGTATATTTGATTATTCAACAGGATTTTTGTTTTGGTTTTCTGTATGCGGTAATTTTCTTCCAGTGTTAAGAGGTGTTTTTTACTGTTGATTCTAATTATTTTCATGTCATCTTCTCTAGTGGTTGGTTTGTGGTCATGTTGTCTTAGGTGTTCTACAAATGTGGAGTGGTTTTTTCCAGGTTCCCATATGTTCTTTATATCTGACATCACATGTTCCACCTGTTTCTCCTGTGTATCTGCTTTCACAGGTGTTACACTATAGTTGATATATACCTGCTTTCTGGTACATGTCTTCATACAGTTCAAACCACCAACCTCCACCCCCCGCCCCAACCCCCCAAAAAGGAAAAAAAAAACACTCTTCTCTCTCTCTCTCTCTCTCTCTTACATACACATACACGATATAAACATCATGAATAGAAGTTAGTCTTGAACATATACTTCGTTAGGTTGGCAACGAGTAGGTAAATATACCAAAGAGGAGGAAACACGTAATGGAGTTGCAATATTTACGTTGTGAAAAACAGTGTCCACCGAAATAATTATATTGAGTGGCAAAAGAATAATAGTACGCCACAAAAAACAAGGAGAAACATAGTGAACAGTGTGAAGAAGGTAAGAACGCAAAGTTGTCTTATCTGTCAATAATAAAGTTGTAGTGCGACCTCCAGACCAGGTGTGAGGAAACGCAGATCAGCAAATCGTAATTAAGTACTTTTTTACAAAAAAAATTCGCGACGTGAACTGTTTGATGATCTAAAACTTACAAAATCGTATCGTTATGGATCCCACTGATGATATCTTAGAACAAGAAAAAGGGGAAACGCGTCTGGGATAAGTAAATTAAGTGGCAGCAGGAAAGGCAGTTTTTCTTAACAAAACAAGAATCAATGACAAAAAGTTGACAGTGAGCTAATAGAATTAAAACATTCTTAAGGAGAACCTAATATTAGGACCTACTGGCACGAAAACAAAACGTTATATCCATAGGATACATGAAAAAAAATTAACCATAAGAATAGAAATGAGTACACAGAAATACAGTGTCTAAATCTGTTTAGGAATATTAGGATCCGCAGGCACAGTTGACATGTGTGACAACAAGTAATAGCACACTAGCACAGATAGCCTAACATAACTGAATAATGAGTAACGAACTTTTTCGAAGATAAATTTCTTGTTTTTTCCCTTTATAAATTACAATCTATTTAGAAAACTAAACACATCTTTCTAAGGAGAATAAGACTATAATGGAAAGGACAAAACGTGAACTTTTCTTATATAAACACTGTCCAGGAAAACGCCCCTGTGTATAAACTAGGTAGTGCTTAAACCAAAAGCCGACTCAACCACAAAAAGTACATACCATATTAAGAAAAACGTGTGACATAAGAGGATCACGAATTCCTTTCCTGTGCTAACCTCTTCATCTCAGAGTAGCACTTGCAACCTACGTCCTCAATTATTTGCTTGACGTATTCAAATCTCTGTCTTCCTCTACAGTTTTTGCCCTCTACAGCTCCCTCTAGTACCATGGAAGTCATTCCCTCATGTCTTAGCAGATGTCCTATCATCCTGTCCCTTCTCCTTATCAGTGTTTTCCACATATTCCTTTCCTCTCCGATTCTGCGTAGAACCTCCTCATTCCTTACCTTATCAGTCCACCTAATTTTCAACATTCGTCTATAGCACCACATCTCAAATGCTTCGATTCTCTTCCGTTCCGGTTTTCCCACAGTCCATGTTTCACTACCATACAATGCTGTACTCCAGACGTAGATCCTCAGAAATTTCTTCCTCAAATTAAGGCCGGTATTTGATATTAGTAGACTTCTCTTGGCCAGAAATGTCTTTTTTGCCATAGCGAGTCTGCTTTTGATGTCCTCCTTGCTCCGTCCGTCATTGGTTATTTTACTGCCTAGGTATCAGAATTACTTAACTTCATTGACTTCGTGACCATCAATCCTGATGTTAAGTTTCTCGCTGTTCTCATTTCTACTACTTCTCATTATCTTCGTCTTTCTCCGGTTTACTCTCAAACCATACTGTGTACTCATTAGACTGTTCATTCCGTTCAGCAGATCATTTAATTCTTCTTCACTTTCACTCAGGATAGCAATGTCATCAGCGAATCGTATCATTGATATCCTTTCACCTTGTATTTTAATTCCACTCCTGAACCTTTCTTTTATTTCCATCATTGCTTCCTCGAAGTACAGATTGAAGCGTAGGGGCGAAAGGCTACAGCCTTGTCTTACACCCTTCTTAATACAAGCACTTCGTTCTTGATCGTGCACACTTATTATTCCCTCTTGGTTGTTGCACATATTGCATATGACCCGTCTCTCCCTATAGCTTACCCCTACTTTTTTCAGAATCCCGAACAGCTTGCACCATTTTATATTGTCGAACGCTTTTTCTAGGTCGACAAATCCTATGAAAGTGTCCTGATTTTTCTTTAGTCTTGCTTCCATTATTAGCCGTAACGTCAGAATTGCCTCTCTCGTCCCTTTACTTTTCCTAAAGCCAAACTGATCGTCACCTAGCGCCTTCTCAATTTTCTTTTCCATTCTTCTGTATATTATTCTTGTAAGCAGCTTCGATGCATGAGCTGTTAAGCTGATTGTGCGATAATTCTCGCACTTGTCAGCTCTTGCCGTCTTCGGAATTGTGTGGATGATGCTTTTCCGAAAGTCAGATGGTATGTCGCCAGACTCATATATTTTTCACACCAACGTGAATAGTCGTTTTGTTGCTACTTCCCCTAATGATTTTAGAAATTCTGATGGAATGTTATCTATCCCTTCTGCCTTATTTGACCGTAAGACCTCCAAAGCTCTTTTAAATTCCGATTCTAATACTGGATCCCCTATCTCTTCTAAATCGACTCCTGTTTCTTCTTCTATCACATGAGACAAATCTTCACCCTCATAGAGGCTTTCAATGTATTCTTTCCACCTATCTGCTCTCTCCTCTGCATTTAACAGTGGAATTCCCGTTGCACTCTTAATGTTACCACCGTTGCTTATAATGTCACCAAAGGTTGTTTTGACTTTCCTGTATGCTGAGTCTGTCCTTCCGACAATCATATCTTTTTCGATGTCTTCACATTTTTCCTGCAGCCATTTCGTCTTAGCTTCCCTGCACTTCCTATTTATTTATCCCTCAGCGACTTGTATTTCTGTATTCCTGATTTTCCCGGAACATGTTTGTACTTCCTCCTTTCATCAATCAACTGAAGTATTTCTTCTGTTACCCATGGTTTCTTCGCAGCTACCTTCTTTGTACCTTTGTTTTCCTTCCCAACTTCTGTGATGGCCCTTTTTAGAGATGTCCATTCCTCTTCAACTGTACTGCCTACTGCGCTATTCCTTATTGCTGTATCTATAGCGTTAGAGAACTTCAAACGTATCTCGTCATTTCTTAGTACTTCCGTATCCCACTTCTTTGCATATTGATTCTTCCTGACTAATGTCTTGAACTTCAGCCTACTCTTCATCACTACTGTATTGTGATCTGAGTCTATATCTGCTCCTGGGTAAGCCTTACAATCCAGTATCTGATTTCGGAATCTCTGTCTGACCATGATGTAATCTAATTGAAATCTTCCCGTATCTCCCGGCCTTTTCCAAGTATACCTCCTCCTCTTGCGATTCTTGAACAGGGTATTCGCTATTACTAGCTGAAACTTGTTACAGAACTCAATTAGTCTTTCTCCTCTTTCACTCCTTGTCCCCAACCCATATTCTCCTGTAACCTTTTCTTCTACTCCTTCCCCTACAACTGCATTCCAGTCGCCCATGACTATTAGATTTTCGTCCCCCTTTACATACTGCATTACCCTTTCAATATCCTCATACACTTTCTCTATCTGTTCATCTTCAGCTTGCGACGTCGGCACGTATACCTGAACTATCGTTGTCGGTGTTGGTCTGCTGTCGATTCTGATTAGAACAACCCGGTCACTGAACTGTTCACAGCCGGCCGAAGTGGCCGTGCGGTTAAAGGCGCTGCAGTCTGGAACCGCAAGACCGCTACGGTCGCAGGTTCGAATCCTGCCTCGGGCATGGTTGTTTGTGATGTCCTTCGGTTAGTTAGGTTTAACTAGTTCTAAGTTCTAGGGGACTAATGACCTCAGCAGCTGAGTCCCGTAGTTCTCAGAGCCATTTGATTCATTTTTGAACTGTTCACAGTAACACACCCTCTGCCCAATCTTCCTATTCATAACGAATCCTACACCTGTTATACCATTTTCTGCTACTGTTGATATTATCCGATACTTATCTGACCAGAAATCCTTGTCTTCCCTCCACTTCACTTCACTGATCCCTACTATATCTAGATTGAGCCTTTGCATTTCCCTTTTCAGATTTTCTAGCTTCCCTACCACGTTCAAGCTTCTCACATTCCACGCCACGACTCGTAGAACGTTATCCTTTCGTAGATTATTGAATCTTTTTCTCATGGTAACCTCCCGCTTGGCAGTCCCCTCCCGGAGATCCGAATGGGGGACTATTCAGGAATCTTGTGCCAATGGAGAGATCATCATGACACTTCTTCAATTACAGGACACATGTCCTGTGGATACACGTTACGTGTCTTTAATGCAGTGGTTTCCATTGCCTTCTGCATCCTCATGTCGTTGATCATTGCTGATTCTTCCGCCTTTAGGGGCAATTTCCCACCCCTAGGACAAGAGAGTGCCCTGAACCTCTATCCGCTCCTCCGCCCTCTTTGACAAGGCCGTTGGCAGAATGAGGCTGACTTCTTATGCCGGAAGTCTTCGGCCGCCAATGCTGATTATTTATCTAAATTTAGGCAGTGGCGGGGATCGAACCCGGGACCGAAGACGTTTTGATTATGAATCCAAGACGCTACCCCTAGACCACGGGTGAAAACAGCGTACAGAGAACTGTGAACACTGGGCATTATTAACTTTATTTACAAAACCTCATGCTGTAGGGTGAAGACAGGGAGGAGATGTGCCTATTTACCTGTATACTGTGCGTACTGTTGTATATATCCTTTTTAATAATATATTTAGGTTAATACTTAGATTTCTTTTATTATTTATATTTTTAATGTAAGGTTGTTCCGCTAATTCTATGGGTACAATACAGCACCACTCTACTAATACGTTCATGTCATCTGGCGACTAGTGATGTCAGTTAAGCTTTGCGATAACATCATGCTATCAGTTAAGTTCCAATACGATGGATGGTACACATGACCCCGTATTCTGTATGAAGTCTTTGCTCTTATTTCTGGTATGTCTTCTCCCGTACTTTATGTGTTGTTAATTACATTTGTGCCTACGACTTTGCATTCATCCTTGTCAGATATTTCTGATGATGAACAGAGCCAAAAACGCGTCAATA
The DNA here is from genome assembly GCF_023864345.2 of Schistocerca serialis cubense. NCBI lineage: Eukaryota > Metazoa > Arthropoda > Insecta > Orthoptera > Acrididae > Schistocerca > Schistocerca serialis. Next base: position 661,023,289 of record NC_064641.1, on the reverse strand, counting down.
AACCACTTATGATCAGCAAAGTCAATATCTAGTTATCTTAGCGACGTTTTAAGTTGTTGTGGCATTATTGTGGCATGCCTTCTACGGGACTTCATGGTAAACCTTCAGTTATTATGTGAAGACTTGGAGAAAAAAAAAATATTCGCACTTCAATAAAACTAAAACTTATTATTAACTGTATAAAATATGTGAGTAATGTTGCTAACTTATTTTTAGTAAAAATACAACAGAAGCGACAAAAAAGGAACGGGAAATCTTTGGTTTCCAAACCCAGGAACCAAATCTTGATTATCTGTCCGTACAATTAACATGAAAATGGCGACAGGTGACATTAATCAGCTGACTGTATTCGATGTGCAGACTTCGATTCAGTAATTACAGCCTAATAAATCTAAATTATTGATTGGCGACTCCATGGAGTGTTCTGTGCACCACGACCAAATAGTGGATAGAATTGGAAGGAGAATCAGCATTGGTCTTATTTTTTTGCTTTATTATCCGCAAAATCGATTTTCGGTCACTTAGTTACCATCCTCAGTGCTGTAATATACAATTAAAATTGGTAGGCACTAGTATCAAGAAGCTGTAAGCTGTAAGCTTGTTGATACCAGTGCCTACCAATTTTGATTGTATATTACAGCACTGAGGATGGTAACTAAGTGACCGAAATCGATTTTCGGATAATAAAACAAAAAAATACGACCAATGCTGATTCTCCTTCCAAATCTAAATTATGTCACTTGATAATATTATATAGTCTAGGGATCTCAACTCCAAAAAATTATTAAAACGTAATACTATTTAGCATTATCGATTCCAAGAAGGTAACATCCACTGGCTAGCGAAGGTTACTGTTGATTCACAAACAAATAATCACAAAACACAAGATAAGAATTATGTAATCTTGGAATATTATAAACAAAGTGACAATTCGAGGAAAAGCCTTGAACGTGATCACTCGCAGGAATGGCCAGATGAATGGAAGAAACAACTCAGTGGATTAATGAAGAGATTCTGATATGCTACGAGAATAAAAATAGTCAGGCGAAGTAAGAAGTTTGTATCTGATGTTTAAATGCGTGAAACAAACGAGAAAGGGATAAGAAACATTCGTAGACGCAGATAATGTCACACCTGTGCTGTCCTGAGGCGCCGTCGTCACAGCAGCCGACATTCTGTTCCTGAAATAATTCACTTGCTTGCTGAAGATCTCTTTCGCGACTTACACTGCCGCCACCTACTGCACTGTTCTGCGGTGGTGCGCCTCTATTTATACTCTCTGGCGGCTGTAGCAGAAAATACGAAGAGTGCCGAAGGGGAAAGCGCCGAGGTGTATTTTAACAGATGCCGAGGTACTCAAGAAATCATCCAACAACCACTGTTGCTAACGTGTGTTGCGTAACAGCCACATGACATCATTTTCCATACGACACTTGGCGCCTTGCAAGGCCGTATGAATCTCCTGTCCTGCTGAAGGAGAAGCTTAATTCTTATTAAGCACAGCGCAAACAACTTCTTGTGTTGGGCGGCTCACCCGCATGAAGAGAGGAGCACACAATGAACTGGACCCGCGAAACGCTACTTGCAGCTCTCAGTTTTTGCTCCCACAGAAAGCAAAATATCGGGACAAAGACGATTGTTCACGTGAATAGCTACTCCTACGCTTTAAAATCAAGCTTCACGCAGAACAAAATGTGTAATAAAAGTCATTGCGACCGAATTTCACTTCCATAGACTAGATTTACACAAAGAATTCCATGCTTACTTAAAGCCAATTTTCGTTTACATACTCTTCCTCTACGGCGGAGAAGAAGAGTTGCATTGGTAAAGAAAATTATTTGAATTGTGGGTATGTGCACACATTGTCCGCTGCCGAGTTAACAGGCTCCTAAATTCTAATTCGCGACGGCGTAAATATTAATTATTACATGCGCAAGAAATTTTGTTCGCGGTGGAAATCGGACTTCGTAATGAAAGAGTAGATGTGAGTTCTGACAAAGTTTGTTACCGTCAATAGCAATCCAAAAATTCAGAGTTAACATTTTGTTGATTTTCATCGCAATTACTGACATAGATTAACTTCGCCTTCTCTGGAAGTGCGTATGAAAGGTCATTTAATTACAGATTCCTAATATATCTTGATGTATCGTTTACTACCACCTATGACTGAGGCGAGGACGTCTACGTAGGACATGTATGTCATACTTAAAATCGCTTTTATAGTCACTATACACAGACTTCACACATTTCATTCGAATTTAGTTCGTTCACTTAAAAAAAATAATAGAACGTTACAAAAGAAATAGTAATATATGCTATGGGTGGCATCGCTTTTTACGATATCTCGCAGGGGACAAAGTTATATTCATCTATCCACTTGAAGAATGCGGACTCCATGTCCAACGATTAGAATCAAAACGCCTCAAAGGCCGGTTCGTTGTTCATGTCCTCGAGTTGCTAGTTAGTAGTGATGGGTCAACACGGGTTTACGCAAAACCGAGTTGAAAGTTTGCGTAAACGGAGTTAAGGCGAGATTGGGCAAAAAAATAAAAAGAAAAACACAGAGAGAACATTCAATGATTCAACGCCGGTATGTCTTTCTCGTCCGAGCAGATTACGATTCATTACAGTTAACCAAACAGAGATTCGCGGTTTCCCAATCGATGGTTATATTCACGAGCTTAATGGGTACTGCATAGGGCGCAATTTTTGGTCTTACGGCTTGAAATTTTAAAGATAGACTTATGAAAATATTCAATTCACGTGGGTCATTGAAGGTATAGTTATTTGATTCGGATAAATTCGGGTTCGCTCGGTGGGAAAGCGGCGGTGAGCTACGAACTAGCGAGAAACAAATCGTACGCAGCTCCATCAGCCGTGTAACGCGTTTAAGTGGAGTAAGTAATAATCTCAACCCAAATTGGCCCGTTTCATAAACCAGGTTCACCCTACGCACGTTCAGACCGTGTTAGTAGGAAATCCTGAATTAACATTCGATATCGTTTGCAATGTTCAGTCTGCTCGGGTTGTAACTTCTCTTAAAATACGATAACCTAACGAAGTTGGCAGAATAATTCTTGTAGCGTTCATTTCTCTTGTTAGCGTCTGCGCGGTTTGCGTACCTGCTTGATTTAAGTTTTGGTTCTTATGTGAAATGTGAAATCGGCAGTCAAATTTGAAATCACTTTTTTCTTGCCTAGTAATTTTCCACCTATTACTATTTTTTCTTGTAAGCTTCATTATTATATAACCCTATTAACATACCTGTCTTTTTTTTTAGGTAAGTTCATAATCGGCGATTTTGTAGCCAAGAAGCCAAATGACTCGCCACGAGCGTGAATGGATACCGCGCTTTAGGCCAAAAATTTAAGTCATAACAGTGACCTCCCTTTCCACAACAAATGTAATATTAAGTACCTTCATGTTCAAGACCTTACATACACTTCAATGTCTCCTTAAAACCTATGTTGTAATTAAAAGTCAACGGCAGATAGCGAAATCTGCGTTTTTAAAATTTTTCTCGGTGATCATAAAATACCCTCATCTGGGTAGTACACGTTACTGAAAAATGCGCAAATATTGCTAAAAGTGCTCTAAAAGATAGTTACGGGGTCTGGACTTTACTTGAACGACACTGCCTCTTTAAACAGTATGTTATTAATATAAGTAAACAACAATTAACGAATTTTATTTTTTAACTTTTTTAGGATGGGCATAAAGAACAGTCCACACACCCGCCGCCCTTCTCCCGCAAAGCGCGCTATGGAAAACGTGTTGGTATTGCCACACTACACGCTGAAATGCGAACACACTTATGAGCCATTTTGAATGTGCTGTAAGATTTGGACGGTGATCGGACCATCTTAAGGTAGCAAATTGCCTCGTCATATGGATAAATGTTGCCGAGCTGTAGCCAAATACCACGGCTGGAGCACAATTCGTGTAAAGTTACCGCTTCGTCATCGTTTCCCTCAATCAAATTCAAATGGCTTTGAGCACTATGGGACTTAACATCTGAGGTCATCAGTCCCCTAGACTTAGAACTACTTAAACCTAACTAACCTAAGAACATCACATACATCCATGCCCGAGGCTGGATTCGAACCTGCGCCCGTAGCAGCAGAGCGGCTCCGGACTGAAGCGCCTAGAACCGCTCGGCCACAACGGCCGGCTTCCCTCAATCACTTTTAGCTTTTAGTCCTAGGATACCACAATAATTTCGAGCCCTTCCATACCTATTCGATTCGAGTACCACGCCTAGGCTTGGCCAGGAAAATTACTAAAAGAGACACAACGGTAGAATTATAAACCCGTTATTGTAGCAACGTTAAAGAAAACTATATCTCAGGTTTTTCACGGTCTTTCCACTGCAGTAAATCACAAAGACTCACAATGCATAGGTTCACAAACAAAAGAGCGTATATATATTCAGGGTGGTCCATTGATCGTGACCGGGCCTAATATCTCACGAAATAAGCGCCAAAAGAAAAAAATGCAATGAACGAAACTTGTCTAGCTTGAAGGGGGAAAGAAGATGACGCTATGGTTGGCCCGCTAGATGGCGCTGTCATAGGTCAAACGGGTATCAACTGCGTTTTTTTTAAATAGGAACCCCCATTTTTTATTTCATATTCGTGTAGAACGTAAAGAAGTATGAATGTTGTAGTTGGACCACTTTTTCCGCTTTGTGATAGATGACGCTGTAATAGTCACAAACATATGGCTCACAATTATAGACGAACAGTTGTTAACATGTAGGTCTTTTAAATTAAAATACAGAACGTGGGTACGTTTGAACATTTTATTTCGCTTGTTCTAATGTGATATATGTACCTTTGTGAACGCATTCTGTTACAGCGTGATTACTTGCAAATACCACATTAATGCAATAAATGCTGGAAATGATGTCCGTCAACCTCAATGCATTTGGCAATACGTGTAACGACATTCCTCTCAACAGCGAGTAGTTCGCCTTCCGTAACGTTCGCACATGCATTGACAATGCGCTGACGCATGTTGTCAGGCGTTGTCGATGGATCATGATAGCAAATATCCTTCAACCTTCCCCACAGAAACAAATCCGGGGACGTCAGATCCGGTGAACGTGCGGGCCATGGTATGGTACTTCGACGACCAATCCACCTGTCATGAAATATGCTATTCAATATCGCTTCACCCGCACGAGAACTATGTGCCGGTCATCCATCATGTTGGATGTACATCGCCATTCTGTCATGCAGTGAAACATCTTGTAGTAACATCGGTAGAACATTACGTAGGAAATCAGCACACATTGCACCATTTAGAGTGCCATCCATAAAATGGTGGCCAATTATCCTTCCTCTCATAATGCCGTACCTTTACATTAACCCGCCAAGGTTGCTGATGTTCCACTTGTCGCAGCCATCGTGGATTTTCCGTTGCCCAGCAGTGCGTATTATGCCGGTTTACGTTACCGTTGTTGGTGAATGACGCTTCTACGCTAAACAAAATGCGTGCAAAAAATCTGTTATCACCCCGTATTTTATCTTGTGCCCAGTGGCAGAACTGTACACGACGTTCAAAGTCGTCGCCATGCAATTCCTGGTGCGTAGAAATATGGTACGGGTGTAATCGATGTTGATGTAGCATTCTCAACTCCGACGCTTTTGAGATTCCCGATTCTCGCGCAATTTGTCTGCTACTGATGTGCGGATTAGCCGCGACAGCAGCTAAAATACCTACTTGGGCATCATCATTTGTTGCAAGTCGAGGTTGGCGTGTCACATATGGCTGAAGACTTCCAGTTTCCTTAAATAACGTAACAATCCGGCGAAGGGTCCAGACACTTGGATGATGTCGTCCAGGATACCGAGCAGCATACATAGCACACGCCCGTTGGGCATTTTGATCACAAAATCCATACATCAACACGATATACCTTTTCCGCAATTGGTAAACGGTCCATTTTAACACGGGTAATGTATAACGAAGCAAATACCGTCTGCACTGGCAGAATGTTACGTGATACCACGTACTTATAGGTTTGTGAATATTACAGCGCCATCTGTCACAAAGCGAATAAGTGGTCCGACTAAAACATTCATATTTCTTTACGTACTACACGAATATGTAATAAAAATGGAGGTTCCTATTTTAAAAAACGCAGTTGATATCCGTTTGATCTCTGCAGCGCCATCTAGCGGGCCAATATTGCGCCATCTGGTTTCCCCCTTCAATGTAGACGAGTTTCGTTCTTTGTAGTTTTTTCGTTTGATGCTTATTTCGTGAGATATTTGGCCCTGTCACTATCAATGGACCACCATCTATATATACATATATCACCCGCCGGGAACACTATGGAATAAGTACCGAAAAGAAAATGCCATCAATTCTTACACGATAATTTGAGTGATCAGGAGCCAGGAGCATCGAATACAAAGAATACAAACAATAGAAGAACAATGTCATCTGAGAAGAGTAACTCAAAACAATGTAGATCGTCACACGTCTATCCAGTGGAAGCAATGGGACCTTGGCCGGCCGAGGTGGCCGAGCGGTTCTAGGCGCTACAGTCCGCTACCGTCGCAGGTTCGAATCCTGCCTCGGGCATGGATGTGTGTGACGTCCTTAGCTTAGTTAGGTTTAAGTAGTTCTAAGTTCTAGGGGACTGATGATCATAGTGCTCAGAGCCATTTGAACCATTTGAATCGGACCTTGCCGAATATTGGCTATGTTTGATGCTGGTGCATTACCAGTGGTTTCACGCAGACTTATCGTTTTCCAGGCGATTCCTATTTCAGACATAAGCTCGCCTTCAGATGGCACCAAGACGTATTGGAAGTAGTCTCCTGAGGATGATGTTGTGACTGACGATTGTGAAGCTGTCGAGGAACTCTTTTTCCCTGAAAACATACTTGTTACTTGCGTACTGCACATTTTTCCGGCCAGTTTTCTCGGGGCAAGTAGTTGATTGTTTTGCCCCTTCTTGTTTTTCCCAACAGATGCTTCCTCCTCAGTTGGCGCCACCGTTGCGTTGAGTGTTTCTTCATCCCAGTCTGATGCAGAGCCGATAGTGTCATCGAAAATGATATCTTCTTTGGCGTTGTAGTCTTCGTCAGAATCATCAGATGAGGGTAGGTCGAGATTTGATTCCACTGAATCCATAAGTCTCTGTTTTGAATAATTCGCCAGCTCCTGAATAGAAAAGGAAAGTTATGGAAACATCAGCCCACATGGAAGCAAAGCATTATATTCAACAAAATCCAGTTACGTACCTATAGCAAATTATTCGCTCATTACTAAAGGTTCGTCCAATCGACGACTACATTTTGTTCGTTACTGCTACACGTTAGTCGTTTCAACGAGCCAAAATTTACATGTACACTTATACCTTCGTCGAATCGACGCTGTGACTTCGGGACGAAATACGATTTATCTGACTGAAAAGCGGTTTAGATCACTTCCGCCTGCAGTATCACAGAGCCAACTATTACACTCGCAAATAAAGGTGACACCCGGCGCGCTAGATGATGGGAGCGGCTGTAAATGGGAAGTGCCTTTGCAGTCGCTCCCATCAGCCACCGCGCCGAGTGTCAACTTTGTTTGCGCGTACAATATGGTTGGAGTCACGAAGGACGATGGTCTGCTTTACACTTGACCTGCGCACCTACGTCGCGTATTCTTCGACAGTCATTGAGCGTTCGGTAGTGTTCTGAGCGCTCTGCTGTGAATTATGTAGCTAATGGGAGCATTAAACGTGACCGTAGCGAGTTATTTAGTGAATTTAGATTCCATTTGTTGTGAGTTGTCATCACTAATTGTCGTGGTAAGTGACAAATTCTGCACAAACAAGCGAGAGACATAATTTGCAGGATATGCACTGTCTTCAAGAGGAAAGCACACGCATGCACTTACCACAACTCTCTCTTGGAATCGTCAACAATGCAACACCCGTCCTTGCTTCGACATGCGCGAACCACCATCGTTCGTGGATCGGACTATGGAACCCCCTCCCCCCCCCCCCCCCCCCCAGGCACTGCTGAGAGGGCGGCGTGCCCCTCCCGTCTGCAACAATAGGGGTTAATGTAGGGGGGAATGTGTTCCTCGAATCGACCACAGTGAATGACACCCCGTTCTGTAGGCATAGACTCTATTCAGTTCAACTCGGGTTCGGTCGGCGCGACGGCGGTGAACTCCAGTCTTGACCGAAACTGTCGTCGACAGCGGCGGCCGCCGAACACCGCGTGAACGGAACTCGAGTTAACCCGGTTTGGCAACTCGAGCTAGCCCATCTCAAGTCAGTAGCACAGTTGCCAACCATAGGGTCACATTTCTACGTGTAGGAACTTTTGTCTCTTTTTTCCAAAATCTAGCGACGAAGGAAGGAATTCCCGGCCCTTCTGTAAAACGCAGGGAGTTTTTGCCCAAGAAAGAAAAATTTGCGAAATGAGAAATTAAACAAGAAAAAGTTACCAAACTGTATAAGTTTTAAAAATTGTATACGTCTGTCACCATTATATGCAGGAAGTTGGCTATTGGGACCTACCTCATGGATGAAACGAGGTGCAGAGGAAAGTATTTTAGTCACTGTCTGGAGGGGACACGTGACAGGGGATATACTGACCTGTTTGTAGCTCAGCGCTACTCGTGCCGTTGAGCTGCTGCTTGCTGGGGTACAAATTTTGCACAGAAGCAACACAGACTCTGGAACGCGCATTACGAGACAATCATTTTCAAATGTGGTACTTACTTGTAGCAAAGAACATAAACTAAACAAAAATTAGCTTATTTAAATACACACTTGTAATCCCATTTAAGTTGTTTATTCTTTTTCAGATGACCGATTTTATCTTCTAAGAGATCATCTTTAAATCTTATAATCCTTGATGACCGTAGGAGCCGTTGCCATGGAACAGGTCCATCTGTGCAGACGTGGATAACACTGCTCCAGCATCTAAAAATAAAAACAAACAACTTAAATACTGTGTGTACTGAAATAAGTTATAATATTAATCGATCGCTGTTTTTCCTGGAACAATGCTCCAAAAAATTTTGAAACTAAAGTTGCTGTAATGCAACGCAATGATTAGAAGGAAATGGGCACTGTTGAGGAAAACCTGACGCTAGTACCAATCGTAAATAGAAGACAATTAATGCGAAGTGCACCGAATGGGGTAATTATCCGACAACCGAAAGCAGGGGTCCATCAGGCAACTTTTAGCGCGTCTACTGTAATCTCTGCACCATTGTTACTTATTTACAGTTCCATTCTTAACATCCGGAGTGGCGGCTGTGTTTCTGCCTTTGTTCACATGTTGAAAGTAAAGGATAGACAGCTTTCGTAGATCAGTTCAGTTCCTTTAGCCTTTCCATAAGCTTCTAAAGTTTTTTGTTTTTGAGTCGTTGGGTGTAACGGTAGTATTAGTATTGGCTTCAGCACCGAAAAAGAAAAGAAAAGAGAGTTACAAAATAGTGACAGTCAAAGTTGAAAGCAGAAATTCAGGGAAGTGTGACAAAAGAAAGAACAGTTTAAAGGGTGTTTAACTGAGACCCCAAGGACACTTATCGTGCTCGATGCAGGCTGTGTGATATTAGTTTGTGTACTGGAAGAAGCAAACTTTTGAAAGACGCAAATCGCGATTCGCAATGAAGTTTAGTGTCATAAGTTAACAATCAGTGCTTTCATAGTGGGTGCATCAACCTACTACAAGCACAGCAAATATTAAGCTTGAAGAGGCAGTGGCGAGTCAAATATTTCTTTAGAGGGAGGCAACCCCATTTACTGATTTCGTGCCGGCCGAAGTGGCCGAGTGGGTCTAGGCGCTTCAATCTGGAACCGCGCGACTGCAGCGGTCGCAGGTTCGAATCCTGCCTGGGTTATGGATGTGTGTGATGTCCTTAGGTTCGTTAGGTTTAAATAGTTCTAAGTTCTAGAGGACTGATGACTTCAGAAGTTAAGTCCCATAGTTCTCCGAGTTATTTGAACCATTTTTAAGTGATTTCGTCCTTCATCAAAATTGTTAAGAATACATGCATACCGATATTGTGGGAAGGTTAATCAGCACTTTGTTAATCTACAGAGAGAAACAATTCACTAATACTAATATGGACCCAATATTGTAGGTCGTGATTTTGAAAACAATTTCGTTGTTTCAATTTTTAAAAAGACATCATTTATCTGGTAAGACACTGGATCTATTTTGTTTTTAGACCATTTACGAAAAGGAATTCATATTTACTGTAGACTGGAATATCAATCAGTCAGAAAGAAACGTTTTGTTACTATTATTATTTTACAAACATTGTGCATCACAATGTATTGAAAAAAGAAAAGAAAAACATAATTAGTTTGAAAAAGAAGAAGACTTTTATTTTGTTTTTATTTAGACTAAAAATTTTATGTACAATTTCCAAATGTAGCTTTCTTTCCGACAGTTCGGGAAGCAAATCCTTTCATGAGATCCATAAAATTAATTTTTCCAACCCTGTGTTGATGCGCATGGACATGTGTGAGTCTCAACTGAGTCATTGTCGATCTGAGGCAAGTTTTAAGTCGTCTCAGGGCGCTGAATGACCTCTCGGAGGATGCTGACGATACTGGAACTGAATGATGAGACGAATAACTTCCTGAAAGAGTTCTTTAACCCTTCCAACGGAGGATACATTACATGGTTGTATACCAGTCGTAACGGACCGCAGCATTTCGAGCTGTGCATGAAGCCTGTCCAGGTTAAATTCTGTTGTATGTACACCAAGCAATTCTTCCAAACGTCGTGTAGATGTAGGTTGTGTTTGGGAGCATGTAACAAGTATCTCTTCAAGCTGAGATAGTCAGTTCAGATCCTCTTCAATGAACCTTCGATCAATTTCATTCAGAAGGGGATCAAGAATGTCAAAAAATCTTTGCTAAATTTTCGTTCCTTAGACTATTCTTTGGGAACAGACGGTGTTTCTGTGTGTTGCAATTTCGCTGGTTTTCTTCTTGGTCGTGAGACATTTGGGTCTTTCATATTTAGGTTTTTAGGATAATCTTTGAAATTCTTTAACGTCGAATCAAATGTTTCCGTAGGCCTAAGATTTGCAAGAGCTACTTTCAGAACCTCTACAGAATGTTTCACTCCGGCTGCACTAAAATAAGGATTCTCTAGAGATCTGGCCAGTTCCTCAGATGGTCCAAACACTTCAGTTGCTACTGTTATACAAAAAATAGTTTCAAACTTTTCGAGCCACTTCGCTTAGTTCTGCAGGACTGGCCATCTTTGTCTCTAACTGAGCTCGGTACATTAAATATTTCGGTCACCGTTTTCTGAACCTCTCATAGATTTCCCTGAAACGTGTCAAAGATTTTACTTTTACAGTCCATCGGATGGGACACAATGGAATCAGTCATTGATCTTTTGGATTTGAATTCGTCTCATCGACACCAGGTGGTAGCACAACATCTGCGTACACGAAACTTCCTGGCAGATTAAAACTGTGTGTCGGACCGAGACTCGAACTCGGAACCTTTGCCTTTCGCGGGCAAGTGCTCTACCAACTGAGCTACCCAAGCACGACTCACGCCCCGTCCTCACAGCTTTACTTCTGCCAATACCTCGTCTCTATCTGCGTACACGTTTTTCCTTTTTGCGTATTCTAGAGTTATATTTCAGGCGTCTTGAACAGTTACCTGTACATCGCACAATGGATCACAGTTTATGTAGTGCAAGATTCAAACAATGATTGCTGCAGTGGATGTATCAACTCGTTGGCTGGTCTTGACGAAGAATTTCCTTCACATTTTTGTTCCACCCTAACGTACACTATTGGCCATTAAAATTGCTAAACCACGAAGATGACGTGCTACAGACGCGAAATTTAACCGACGGGAAGAAGATGCTGTGATATGCAAATGATTAGCTTTTCAGAGCATTCACACAAGGCTGGCGCCGGTGGCAACACCAACAACGTGCTGACACGAGAAAAGTTTCCAACCGACTTCTCATACACAAACAGCAGTTGACCGGCGTTGCCTGGTCAAACGTTATCGTATCGCGACATTTCTGCTCGCGTTGGCCGAGATCCAATGACTGTTAGCAGAATATGGAATCGGTGGGTTCAGGAGGGTAATATGGAACGCCGTGCTGGATCCCAATGCCCTCGTATCACTAGCAGTCGAGATGGCAGGAATCTTATCAGCATGGATGTAACGGATCGTGCAGCCACATCTCGATCTCTGAGTCAACAGATGGGGACGTTTGCAAGACAACAACCATCTGCCGAACAGTTCGACGACGTTTGCAGCAGCATGGAATATCAGCTCGGAGACCATGGCTGCGGTTACCACTGGCGCTGCATCACAGACAGGAACCCCTGCGATGAGTTACTCAACGACGAACCTGGGTGCAGGAATGGCAAAACGTCATTTTTTCGGATGAATCCAGGTTCTGTTTACAGCATCATGATGGTCGCATCCGTGTTTGGCGACATCGCGGTGAACGCACTTTGGAAGCGTGTATTCGTCATTGCCATACTGGCGTACACCCGGCGTGATGGCTGGCTGGTTCAAATGGCTCTGAGCACTACGGGACTCAACATCTTAGGTCATAAGTCCCCTAGAACTTAGAACTACTTAAACCTAACTAACCTAAGGACATCACACACACCTATGTCCGAGGCAGGATTCGAACCTGCGACCGTAGCAGTCCCGCGGTTCCGGACTGCAGCGCCAGAACCGCTAGACCACCGCGGCCGGCCTCGGCGTGATGGTATGGGGTGCCATTGACTACACGTCTCGGTCACCTCTTGTTCGCATTGGCGGCACTTTGAACAGTGGACGTTACGTTTCAGATGTGTTACGACCCGTGGCTCTACCCTTCATTCGATCCCTGCGAAACCCTATATTTCAGAAGGATAATCCACGACCGCATGTTGCAGGTCCCGTACGGGCCTTTCTGGATACAGAAAATTTTCGACTGCTGCCCTGGTCAGCACATTCTCCAAATCTCTCAGCAATTGAAAACGTCTGGTCAATGGTGGCCGAGCAACTGACTCGTCACAAAACGCGTCACTACTCTTGATGAACTGTGGTATCGTGTTGAAGCTGCATGGGCAGCTGTACCTGTACACGCCATCCAAGCTCTGTTCGACTCAATGCCCAGGCGTATCAAGGTCTTTATTACGGCCAGAGGTGGTTGTTCTGGGTCCTGATTTCTCAGGATCTGTGCACCCAAACTGCGTGAAAATGTAATCACATGTCAGTTCTAGTATAATATATTTGTCCAATGAATACCCGTTTATTATCTGCATTTCTTCTTGGTGTAGCAATTTCAATGGCCAGTAGTGTATTAGCAACACTATCGAATAGTGAGCACGTGGAAACTCAATTTCTAGTGAGTTCGGCGGACTGTATAAACCCAGAAGAAGTTCTTTTATTTAGAGCGTCTTAGGGTCAACGCAATGAACACAAAGAGTGAAGTGCTCCTGGCGAGCCACGTCCGTCGTTGAATCTGCCACATTCCGTAAAATGGGGGATTCTTTATTTTCTGCGCCGTTTCTCACTGATTCATGTGAGCCATAATTTCCAGTACTTAGTTTTGTATCACTGGCGCCAATCAAGTGTCGCGGCGTTTCAGCCATGCCTTCAGTTCTGGCTCATCATTCTTCCTCTCACTGAGAAATTTCATGAGGCTCCCAGAGATCGTTTCATGTCCTCTCAGTGCGTTTCCTGTTCGACCCATGAATTGATAATTACCTGTAAAGCGGTTCGAGCTCTCTTCTGATCGGTCAGCAGATGTCGTGCGAGTTGGGAGTCACTAGTGGCTACTTTCGCGTTGCTGAGTAATTGCGAGAGGCTCTCGACGAAAACAAAATCCCTTCTCCCGTGTCTTGAACGTTACCGGAGTTCTTTTCCAGTTACAGAAACCTCCTTTAAGAAAAGCAGTCTCTTACTGTGGTCTTCAATTGTACAGTACGTGGATGGACCGAAATCAGTCATAGCAGACAACACTACCACTCTTTTCCTCGTGATGTAGCCATGGATAAGCCACAAACCATTCCGATTTACAAGATCTTCCATTCCTTCGCGGAAACGTATGCTCCTGTGATGGGTGAAATTTTGTTTCAAAAACAAGTATACATTGTGTTTTCATATGATAACGAAGTGTCAGCACGCTTTGACGGTCCTATGCCGCAACTTTTATGTCCATCGCCTCTACCTGAAATCGTTATGCATAAAAAAGTGCAACATGACTTGTATCGTACACATCACACTGACATAAAAATAACTTTCAACAAGTAAAGTCTGTTACAGTGAGAACATAGCATAACAGCATAGGAAGAAACACTTATAGTTGACCACAAAATATTTGACTAACCAGTATTAATGTTCGTGCTTTCTTGTAAGTATGTTCGACTAATATTATTACTATCAGACTGAAACTGGGCACTGTCATGGGTAACACAAATACAAACGATCTGAGATTTTTTAGTGCTACTACCACCTCCAAAAAATTCCTTGATAGATTTTTGTGACATTGTGCAGTACCACACCTAAAATAACAAAATAGTAATAATCGTTTACAAATATCAGCCATCACCCATGGATCGATGTAGAGATAATAGGGGAACGAAAAGTTAGGTAATGAAAATTAAAACGACGCTATAACTCACTAATTGAGTGTGTCGCGAGTAAGAGGAAACACTGTAAAAAAAGAAAAATGGCTCTGAGCACTATGGGACTCAACTGCTGAGGTCATTAGTCCCCTAGAACTTAGAACTAGTTAAACCTAACTAACCTAAGGACATCACACACATCCATGCCCGAGGCAGGATTCGAACCTGCGACCGTAGCGGTCTCGCGGTTCCAGACTGCAGCGCCAGAACGGCGCGGCCACTGCGGCCGGCTAAAACACTGTAAACATTTTGAACATGAGTGTAGTAAATCACAGAAGAGGGTGCAAATCAGACCTTAAAGCCATACTGTAATGTAAATGGAAGAACATTAACATTAGACCTAACCAACAAATTTGCACAATTCATACCAAATCGACTACGACTGATGATTTATTAGAAGGAAACTCACATGGTAAATAAAATATTTTCAGCTGTAAAGATAATGTGTACTACCATATTTGTTCAATGACGAACTGCCGTGTGAAGCACTGTTTTTGCTTTTATTTGACACTCAAATTTCAGTTGTTGAATCAATTTAAGTAAACTGAGTAATGTTTGTGCCGTTGCAAGTTCAAATGTTCAAATGTGTGTGAAATCTTATGAGACTTAACTACTATGGTCATCAGTCCCTAAGCTTACACACTACTTAACCTAAATTATCGTAAGGACAAACACACACACCCATGCCCGAGGGAGGACTCGAACCTCCGCCGGGACCAGCCGCACAGTCCAGGACTGCAGCGCCTTAGACCGCGCTGCTAATCAGGCGCGGCGTTGCAAGTTGCATTTGTGATGAAACCGATATGAAATACAGAGAACTCATATCTCGTTTTCTGTGTACGAATGCTTTTCTCAGTGGCTGTATAACAGGCAAGAATGAAGCCACACTCGCAGTATATTAAAACTTGTTACCAGAAGCGACTACATATTTTTACATGCTGCTGTTTTGCGACAAGTTTTATTGTAAACATTGATTTGCATTATAGCACTATACTCTTCTTTCATAAGCAATGAATGGCATTAATACACTGCTGGCCAATGTGGCCGAGCGATTCTAGGCGCTTCAGTCTGGAACCGCGCGACCGCTACGATCGCAGGTTCGAATCCTGCCTCGAACACGGGTGTGTGTGACGTCCTTAGGTTAGTTAGCTTTAAATAGTTCTAAGTTCTAGGGAACTGATGACCTCAGCTGTTAAGTTCCATAGTGGTCAGAGCCATTTGAACCATTAATACGCTTCCCCATTATTAAGAATAAAACAACTCAGTATTTATTGTACAGAGAACTACTCATCTCTCTGCGTACTATTATTTGATGAAAACCCTGTTTGACTACCTCGAACTGTTTGTGTGTAGTTCGTTGTCACGCTGTACTCTGCGTGGCGTGCAGGAACTTATCATGTGCGGCTTATCACCAACACACTCGATACTGAAAAGATACAGCTTTCCTACCACGGTAAAAAAATACTTTCCTACCACGGTAAAAAAAAAAAAAAAAATACTTCGGTATGTTAGCTTCAGTTGGCACGCTACAGTACATGACCTAAAGCGCAAAAAACCTGAAACAGCCAGTGAGGTCATTCTTCATTGCAAATTTTTCAAATTACGTTCAATGAGTTATGCTACTTCATTTATAAACAAGGTAAAAACTGACATAACGAAAAGTTAGCCACTTCTCTGCCAATCACGAATTTTAGGCAACAATATATCAACTTTTTTATGAAATCACATGAGAAACGTTGCGTAGCGAAAAGAAAAACCTCACGCAAATCCAAAAATATTATTTTCTTAATTTTTTTGTGCAAATAGTAATAGGTTTTCCGAGGAAACTAGTTTCAGAAAAGGATGTAGCTTTGCCTCATGCAGTGATTCACATGAGTGAAAATTCGGTTTCTGCTTCGATACTTTTGTGTTGCAGGGTGAGAAAGAGTTTTCCACAAACAGTCTGCAACAACAATAACGCGTCTATGAACCAGGGATAACGAACCGCGATAATGAGTGGATAATAAATCAGTGCGTACTAGGCTTCAGGATAAAATTATCTGTAATGCCTTAGTAAATTGAGGGCTGTTTTCAACCTGAAAGACATTATCTAAGCAATAAATGCCCCGACTGATTGATACCATTGCTGAACTACTATTCCAGGGTGTATGAGAAATATGGCCTCTAAACAAAGCAGCGTGTGTCGAATCATGAGTGTATTATGTTTTCCTATGAGTCAGAAATGGAAGATGTTCGTAACTAGTCAAATTAATTAAAATTTTCACACTGAAATGTGAATGTAATGCGTGTTATGAACTATGGACTTCATAGCAGCTTGCTACATAATAATGTTTCGAAACATACGTTTCACTTAACGTAAGGCCCTGATCAAGGCTAGCTGCAACGCTGGCCGAAACGTTGGCGCATTTTAAATTATGACGATGCGGTCTGATACCCTGAAGAATTTTATTGAAGAATACGTTTCACTTTTCTGATCACTGTAACAGCAGTGGACTTTTTCTTGTTGTGGAATAAAAGAATGATCTGCGTCCACTGTCATGATGCCTAATGCCAGGACAAGCTGTGATGCGTTACGGACGGATTTTCTTGCACTACTGTACCCAGCTCAAACGCATGCACCCAAATATTAGTTTTCTTGCAACTTACAAGAATTATTCCATCTATGTTCTCGATACGATGTTATATGTGCCTAGTCTGCGCCTTTCTGTATGAGTTTAACTTATATCCTTACATAGTGATTATCGACAGCTTCGTTGACCGAACCTCTACCTGCTTAGTTGAAATGGTAGGGAATGCTTATTCATCGACCGTTGTTAGTTATTTCTGGAACATTTCTTCGCTTTTCCCTGCTGGAATTCTTGGGATTGATCTGTTTGTCACTGATACGGATAGCCAAGTAAATTCTGAGTATTCCAGTGTAGATCCAGGCAATGTTTTGTCGCTTTTGCATTGAGATTTGGTGCCCCGTTCAACTCAAAAGCATTTCCACTGTATCGGAAATAACTGACTTCTTTTCGCAAATACTTTCGGTTACGCCGTAGCCCCCACCCCTCACCCCCCACCCCTTCCCATAAAAGTCTTACCGAGAAGTGTGGGAATACAATTACATTTACGTTCTTCAATCAAGTACTGAACTAGGAGATTTTTGACAAACAAATGGCATAAAACAATTACATACACTAAGGTTCACTCATATCACCTCGAAACTGCAAATAAATGTTTGTGTCTTTATCTCTGTACAGAAAACTGGAGAAAAATCTCTGGCTACACTGTACACGTTTCACGACTGTTAGCAGAGCAACAATGCATAGCGATGTAATTACGGAGTGAAGGCATGGTGGTCGTGAAAGGTCCAGAGGGGGGAGCGTTAAAATACTGCCTCTCCTCACATTCAGGTTATCACGTTGTTTTTATTTTCTTAAATGTTGGATTGCTTGTAGAGTGTGGCGGACATTGTCGTAGCGGCGAGAGTCAGGCGTACCGACTACTGTTTGGCCATTTTTCGCCAGTGTTTGTGATTTTCGATAGGACCGCACGTGGCTTGTGCCT
This sequence comes from Schistocerca serialis cubense, assembly GCF_023864345.2. Lineage (NCBI taxonomy): Eukaryota > Metazoa > Arthropoda > Insecta > Orthoptera > Acrididae > Schistocerca > Schistocerca serialis. The sequence continues at coordinate 661,005,106 of NC_064641.1, read as the reverse complement.
TCGTGACCGCGAGAATAAACTGATCAAAAAAAGTGTAGCACCACCTACTGGGGAACGTATGTGGACTTATATTCACGTGGAACCGAACAGTAAATAATGAGGGTGGTGGCAGTACTTGTTTTGAACAGTATATTATTACGCAAGTGCAGAGGATAACTGTTAACGACTCAAAGGGAAAACAAAATCAATTTTTTACAGGCGCTTTTCCCCCAAATTCGGCTCACTGGCTACATTGTAGTTCGCCTATGCGAACTTTCTGAGGGCCCGATCAGTCTCACCTATTGTTCGACAGTGCTATGCAAAATTTATTACATATGCATACAGAGGCTGCCTCCCATTAGGGGTCACAGACTGAGAAATGGGACGAAGGGAGAGGACAGAATGCAGTAGGTGTTATAAGATGCTTCAGACAAAAGCAAAAATTGTTGCCAGCAAAAATACAGATTTCACATTTCTTGACGGCAGCATAGTTTACCACTAGCTCTGCCCACAGATCAAATGAAACTCCAAGTTAATTTTTTGGGTGGGAAGGGTGGTAAAACCTCCCCCACCACGAGTATGAACTGGGGGGGGGGGGGCGCCGCTACTGCACCCCCCCCCCCCGTTCCCGCTTGAGACGCCGTTCCGACGAGGACACCAAAGCTGCTGAAATAAGATTGGCGACAGAAGTTCCTGTCAACCATAGATCAGATAGATGAGCTCATAAGAGACATTTTCGTCGATTTTGAAATTGCCCAAGGTATGAAAATTGATAGAACAAAGTGCACAAGTATTTTAAAAATGTTGTGGCTAAAGTAGAGTCCGATAAATTGAACGACATTCTGGAAACTCACGAGTTTTCGTAATTTTTCAGACGAAAGCACTGACGTTTTCACCAAAAAATTGTTGTATGTACTTGTTAGGTATTTTTGTGAAGACAGAAAGTGTACTGTTGCACAGCTGATGAACATCATAACATTAGATGCCATCACATGCTTCAACGGAAAAAATATTCCAGCTAAAAATATTTTTGCCATGGCTGTAAATAATGCATGCGTCATGTTAGGGGAAAATTACTCGTTGATGACAAAACTGGAAGCTAAGGAAAGTGACCATTCCATGTTGTTAAATGTACACCATTTCTTACGCACTGCTGTCAGTAAAGCTGCAGTGAAGCCGTCGAGAAATGAAGATTCACTGCTCTCTTAATTACAAGAACTTATGACCCAAGAGAAACAAAATTTTGAGAGCTGCTAGAACAAAGTGACTAGAATTACAGTAGTGTATGTCGAGGATTTCAGAGCTCTGAGCCGCGCGGGGTAGCCGTGAGATCTAAGGCGACTGTCACTATTCGCGCTCCCCCCCCCCCCCCCCCCCCCCCCACGTGGGAGGTTCGAATCCTCCCTCGGGCATGGGTGTATGTGTTGTTCTTAGCGAAAGTTAGTTTAAGTTAGATTAAGTAGTGTGTAAGCCTAGGGACCGATGACCTCAGCAGTTTGGTCCCGTAGTCCTTACCACGAATTTCCAATTTTCAGAGCACTGAGGACCCTGCAGCTCGTATTTGTTGAAGCCAGGTTATAAGATACAGTGACAGGGTGTATACGTGGACAAGGAAAAAAATTCCCGGATTTTTCTTGGATGTCCTGATTAAAAATACACTTTCTTCCGCGTGAAAATACACTTTTTCCGTGTTAAGTGACAGAATACGCTCTCTTGGAACCATAAAACTTATCAACCCTTCGAATGGTTACAGCTTTATACACAGGCATAGAACTTCCCTGCACTTAAAAAACGAACAACCTACCCCCCTCCCACAGAAAAAAAGAAACACGTGTTTTGGAAAGATCTATGATGTGCAGCAGCATGTACGCTGCATATTTGTGTATTACGAAAGTATATATTGAATTCCACCAAACACAGCACGTTAGTTTCTGAAGCATTGAAATCGAGATTGCGATGCGCTTTAGTAAGCCAGTCATAGCCAACTTCACGTGATCTCGACAGCCTATGACAACAGATATTCAGAGCATAGGAAATGTGACGTAGTCCTCCAATAGCAACCAACAGTAGCGTGAACACACAAATGGGAAAAGTTATGGTTTAAATTAATATACATAGTGTAGCTACAGGAAAAGCTAAATGGTTCAAATGGCTCTGAGCACTATGGGACTTAACTTCTCAGGTCATCAGTCCCCTAGAACTTAGAACTACTTAAACCTAACTAACCTAAGAACATCACAAACATCCGTGCCCGAGGCAGGATTCGAACTTGCGACTGTAGCGGTCGCGCGGTTCCAGACTGTAGCGCCTAGAACCGCTAGGCCACCCTGGTCGGCGGAAACGCTAAGCTTTCACATATAATACCGGTATTTTTGCACGTGTTACACTTTAATATACATAACACAAACATGCCAGTAAAATTTTAAATAATACGTAAATATCTGGGCTCGAAATTCTTCTAAGTTGTTGGCCCTCAGAGTGTTAAGCTTTAAATGAGAAACAAACGCTCTGTGATTTAAGAAATTCAAAGCATATTCGCAGACGTAACATAATTCATGTTGCTTAAAATGAAATTTACGTTGAAAGTAAGGCTTTTCAACCACCATTCGCAATATTTTCCCGCGACCTGTTAGAATTCGCTTCAGCAGTTGCGCCAGAAAACGGCGTTACTGCACCTGCGCGGCTTCGGTGACAGAAAACCTGCATGGGTTTACCTACATATATCGTACCTATAGAGGTCTTACATTATGTCGTAAACGAAACAGAATATCAAAGGGTACTCCAAGAACATCGGAATTTCGTAAACCAGACTAAAATCTGTAATTCTGTTGAAAGTGCGCATTCGTATGTTCAGATTCACAAAGAAGTAGGAACCAATCTGATATTAAGCTTTTCGGGCTGCAAATTTTCTTAGAGTACCAGTACTGTATTATCTCTCGTTTGGGTGTTGATTACGGCATAACGCTATACGGCATAACGCTATACAGAGATAGAAACGGACGCTTGTAATTCAGCAAACTGTTGACACTAGCCAATACTGTGGAATGAAACACTTCGTTTCAAATAAATTGACTATCTCTGAGGAAAAGATTAATAAGAGCAAAATTTCTTTAGCAAGTCGACAAAAAGCACTTAAGTGTGGTTCAAGGCAATTAATGCTTGACTGCCATAACCTGGAAATAAAATAAAACCAGGAGACTAAAACTAATAACATATTTTAGCCTTCCATAAGTATGTGAATGTATTTTAATTCACTTGCTAGCTCTCGGTCACAGAAATCCGTTTTATTTTCATTTGAAGTGAGAATTGATAACGAAGAAGAAACAGCAAAATCTCTTAAACCTAAACACGGGTCACGTGGAGACTAATGCCATCTCCACTGCAACTTAGATTGCTCTGCGCTTGCGCGAATCTGGCAGCTTGGGCTCGCCCGAAGAATTTTTCCTGCTAGTATCTGGCTGCTAGTTGCTACTGCTGATACAGCCGACAGCTGTGCTTCAAGTCATACCCGGCTCAATTACGCATGCGCACGAGCCCGATCACAACTGCTCAAACGAACCTAATATAAAGCGTTGTGACGTCACGGTCATTGGAAGCAGTTTGTTGTTATGAAGTATTTGATGCTGGCAGATCCTTGGGTGCCCATTGTGTTATGTTGTTGGAAATGGCTCATTTCCTTTGCAACTTCAGTTTATTTTGGTTTTCTTTCCCTCGTTTAAATTTTATTGCTGCAGTATTATTCTGCAATAGCGGGCTAATATAAATTTCTTTGTTAGTGTATCAGTTCTTACCAGTCAAAATTACAAAAATTTAACCAAAAACTAAAACAATGAAAAATTCCCGGCTTCTTCCCGGTTTTCTCCGGGATGAAAAAATTCCTCGGTTTTTCCCGATGTCCCTGGGCGTATACACCCTGAGTGATGATGACTTTAAAAAGAAATAAAGAAAAAATATATAAAAAATACCAAAAAAGAAAATAAAGAAAAAAGATGGTAGAGCATTTGCCCGCGAAAGGCAAAGGTCCCGAGTTCGAGACTCAGTCCGGCCCACAGTTTTAATCTGCCAGGAAGTTTCATATCAGCGCACACTCCACTGTAGAGTGAAAATTTCATTCTAGAAGCATATATTTTGTTTACTTACATCTTGTGTTGAATAATGGGTGGCAAAAATGACAGGAGGTCAGAATAAATATATTTAGTTTTGTCAGTTCTTGCTGAACCACTCTTCCTTTACTTCTCGAGACCTTTTATTGTCCTTCACATATGATAACCTCAGGTTCTTCCACTTCTTTTGTTTATCATTCCCTAAAAGTATATCTGTCATTGTTATATTTATGTAAAACTGTTCTTCTTACAGGTACTTAGCATCTGGTGCATTTCTTACTGATTTGCGTTACATTTGGAATTTCAACCTTGTATGGAATAATATAGGATGTATGCAAGAAGTTATGGCATCACATGAGACAAATGACTATTCCAATGCCTAACAAGGAAATGTGGGAGACAGTAGCTGACGGATTTTTCAAAGAAACAGATTTCCCGAACTGCGATGGCGCAATAGCTGGAAAGCATGTGACGATTATTCTTCCACAAGACAGTGGCTCAATGTTTTATAATTACAAGCATTGTTTTTCAATCGTACTTCTAGCTATTTGCGATCATAACTATTGCTTTACTGCAGTTGACGTTGTAGGATACGGAAAAAATTCTGATTCTTCGCTCTTCATGAACTCGAGTTTCAGAAACAAAATTATAAATAAACATTTGATTTACCTAGCCCACGCCCATTGCCAGTGATCACAAAGCCAGATATGCCATTTGTTTTTGTTGCGGATGAAGCATTCCGATTGTCCATGAATGTTAAGCGTCCTTTCGCTGGAAGGTCTCTGTCTTTGTGAAAAACAGTTTCTTTAATTACCGTCTGTCTAGAGCAAGACGTCTTATTGAATGAACATTTGGAATATTGTCGAATAAGTGGCGAATTTTACACCGACCATTGAATGTTGGTTGGTTGGATTAAAAGAGGGGGGTGGGGTGGGGGGGGGGTGGGGGGGGAAGGGACCATTGAATGTCTCCCTCGAGTTTCCACTTTGCAGAAGACATTATAAAGTATTGCACCGGGCTTTACACTTCTTTCCGCACCAGAGAGGAATAAAATTTGAAGATAGTTTGACTGTGATGGTTTTAAAGATACAGAATGTTGCTCAGTTACTAACGGTAGATCGATTGCAGTGAAAAATATTCGCAATAATTTTGCAAACTACTTCGTCAGCAGTACTGGAGAATTCGTATGGCAATATTCTCGAATATAAGCGTTATGTACACGTTGAGGAAGATAACTGTGATGTGTTGTCACGTAGCACAAAACGAACTACAATACAATGTATCAGTTTCGTATTTTTGTACAGAAAATACCTAATTACAGATTAATAAAAATATTTACAGTTACCTATGGTTTTTTCTCCTGTCTAGGTGTCAAAATCCTTGTTATACATCCTACAGATCTCATTCCAAGCTTCGGCCTTAACTTTGTTTGAATAATCAGGTGTGGAACAGACCCACAGCACGGGCCTACGTTGCGCTTCCGCAATGAAACTCTCTTCGTCTAACACGCTGTTTTCTCCATGATTTTATACACTCACGCAGACCTTTACCAGTGATCTTCTCTGGTCAATGGTCAGAAACAATAGAGCCGCTGAGTCAACAATGTGTCCCGAAACTGGGCACGGACGGCGACGAGCGCATCACTGTATCCCGTGTGAAAACTCCCTTAAGGGTCTGTGTAAAGCGAGCAGGCGATTCACTTGAGAAGCTACACTGTGGCTCAGTGAGACGAGGTCGAAGCTCTGAGTCTCTCGTGTGAAAAGACGCATAAGGTACAATGTAACTCGAATCGCTTCAGCTCTCTGCAGCTGGATGCACGGCCTCCGTGTGAAAGGGGCCTAAAAGAGGGCGGACACTATATTTGTTTTAGGCTATGCCTAGAAGGAGAACTAACGGGTCGGACTGAAAGTGTCAAGGACTCAGAGCTAGACAGAAACAATTTCTACGGAGCGAAAATCATAGGAATGTGGTCATTCATAATGACAATGCACCTTTTTTATGAACGATGCATTTAAATGTGCACTGAAGGTTATTCCATACAAATTTGACAGTTGCAGCTTCTGTCTAATGAATTTACAGTGCAGATTTTGTAATGCAAAATATTTCGCATCAGAGGTTACTGTACGTAATGTAATGGCTTTCACATTGTATTCTCTTAAGGGAAAAGTTAAATTGCTGGCGTTAACACAAAATTTATTTTTCAGCACACTTCATCAAGGACGCACTTCAAATGATCCAGGCATTCAAGAGAAATCAAAGACTTATTGCAATGATATTCATCGCTACAGTGCAGCATTTGCTGTGGTCAGTTCTGAGCCCAAAATTTCAGACACAGCTATATGTGGAAGTATCACTTTAAGATCACTACGCTTTTTATTATAGGTCAGGTCCAATGACTTCTATGTATGGTTGTTTACTATGCTATACACAACTATATTGTTATGACAATGACAGTGTGTCTGCTATAGACTGATGAACTATCAGATCAGATCAGTTGTGTTGTGCTATACTGATAATGTAATGTATGAAACTGCTACTGAATTAGGAAGCACTAATTTTTTGTGTGTTTGTTAACTGCGATGAAAGATTATTGTGCAAGAGTGGAAACTGGAAAAAAAGAAACTGTATAGTTGGTGCTGATAATAAAAATTTAGATCTCTGCCGTTACAATGATGCAATTCAAACAGATGGGACCACTATTTTTACCGCAGTTGATGGCGAGAGAGGAAAACGGTGCGATCTTTTTAGAAACACTGACACAATCAAAAACATCTCGGTTTTAGATTCCTCAATGGACTCATTACCATATCCATTGTTATTTCCTAACGTAGATCCCGGGTGGCATGCAGATTTGTTCCATAATACACCAAATAAGACCACTGCAACACAGCCTAGAAATAAAGTTACAATGTTGCAATGCACGCCATCGACTTTCAAATAGAGATAGTTTCAGCCTTTTACGTCATTCACAAAAATAATTTTTGCAGTGGGTTGTTGTTATGTATCTGCGTACTGAAAATAAAATGCTCTATTTCATAAGGCAGGTCTGTTCTAAGTTCAGAAATCCATATTAACTTACGTGACAAAATTTACCACTAAACCCAAACCATGCTGGAAAATACTTTAAGAAGAGTTATTTTACGAGTATCTTCTTCATTTAATGGCCTCCCAGGAAATTTTATCGCAATTATTGAGATACGATGTCCATTGTTCAACATTTCAGGAATCCTTCATTATTTGTTACAACGGTTTGAAATCCTAACTGGTCTGAAATTATTAACAACGTTCATCCACATGAATCTGCAAATCTCGATCCATATATTATTGTGCTGGTATTCAAGGCTAAATTAAAAGAACAAAACATGTTTTTGGTAAAGTAATTCACACAACTGATTTTCAAAAAGAAGGTTGCCACGTGCCCATATTTTAATCACTTTATGTGAAATCGATTAAATAGTTGACATTTTTGATATTGATAAAGTCGTATGTGCAGAGATTCCAGATATTCGAACATATAGTAAATTATACGAATATGCTGCGAAACTTAGGATGCACGGACCTTGTGGTGCACTTAACCAAAATTCTGTGTACGAGAGATGGTAAACGCACAACAATCAGTTAGTGGATATCCAGTATTGCCAGCTTCTTGGTAAGTTTAAGTCGCCTCTTTGCAATGGAAAAATCTATGTTACTACTACTCTTAGTGAAGAATGACTGCAGCGAAGAATAGCGACATATTTTAATAAGGCAGAAACTTATAAATTGAGACAGCAATTCTTTTGATGATGTAGAAGTCATGTATTTCAGAATGAACTTAGATTTAAATTTGTGAATACAATGAATGAACTCGTGTTCTTCGTGATGCTCAGATCATAATTCTGCAGACAACTAATGAAGAAAGTTGTTTGCAGAATCTTTCCATCCACGCTGTTCGTTCCTTGTTGAGGACGAGAATAGTTGTTATGGCTCGCCTTGATAGTAATTGCAGCTGTCCTGGCCAAGGTGATTGCGTGGTGCTCAGAAAGGGACCCTCGGCATACCGGCTGTTGTACGCATTTTCTTTCCGTTATTGACGACCACAGAGTTGGTGTTGTCTGCAACAACGACGATGTAGCATAGCTGCGTCGACCACATTGGTGCTGCAACAAAGAAAATTGCCAGATGAGCGTATGTGCGGTTTAGATATTCAGTGGAGAAACATACGCCTTGTTAGGGCCGTCGAAGCCCTTAAAAACAACTTGACAGTACGCGAAAAGTTAAAAATTGTAAGGCGTATTTGCCTGTGAGACATCGATGCCTAGACTGAATATACATTTGGGAAGTTTTCCGTGTTTTCACCGTTTGTGTGCAATAGCTTTCTTGAAATATCTAGCCTGGCCGTAGTCCTACCCTGAAACTAAGGGAACACCTTTGGGAAAGGCTTGGAATGTCGTTTTGGCTCCATTGCCCAACATCACTATCTTCTCTGGTTTCGCATTCTGAAGAAGGATGGGCTACCTTTCCTCCGCAGACATACCGTTCAGTTCAAGCTGTCATAAAGACGAAAGGTGAACTCAACCCATATTAATCTCCACTAAAAGGTGCCATTGTACTTTTGATCAGTTAAAGCATCATTCATTAGCAGAACAAGAAATGGGAGAAACGATAGCTATACCACTCAGGTCACTTGTGGAGTATAGACATAGGTGTAGAACGACGCCACGTTAGCGCGGTTTAAGCCTACCTCATACGACGAGTGAAAAACTAAGCGGTAGATCAGATCAGTGGTTCTCAACTTTTTCATCTCAACGCTCCCTTTCTTCCTTGGAGAGATGACCGGCGCACTCAAAGTTTATCTTTTACACAGGTCCTATTGTGTTGAAAGTACTGCTGTAAGGATTGGTGAAAACATGGGATGGTCCTTACACATAATAACTTTATATAAAGTAACTAAATATTCTAATGTTAAAAAAATGTTTTGACTAATCACTGACATTTTTCAAAATTAATTTTTAAAAGAAAATCGTATATTTCATGTGATGAACATACTTTTCTAATATTCATTGTAAAAATCATTAAAGAGGTATTACAACCAGCTGAATAATTAGAAGTTAAGTCACAGATACCATAACAAATGCCACATGGGTAGTCTGTGCCGAGCCGGTTAGAGAAATCCATAGTCAGAACAATGAGTTTGAGCTCATCCACTTCGAGACCGCTACTGACTTTCATACAGCATGTTTGCTCACGTAACAGCTTATGGATGATGGAATATTAATCCTTACAAATTTGTTTCTAAAACTTTTTTCGTATTTATGTGTCTTTCCTTGATCTGACCTCATTCATAAACTAACGGGAAATCTAAATATCGGCTTAGTCTATGATATTGGATACGTATTATTGTACCAGTATTTAGGAAATTAAATTCACGTACCATTTTGTCTGTTAGTAACTAAAGTAAACGCTGAACACATGGCTCCTCACCCTCTCCTCCCCCCATCCCCTCCCCCCCCCCCCCCCCCCAACTCGATTCTCACTCACTGCGTCCTTTTCGTTCAAACGCCACCTCTGGAAATGAAATAACATCCACGATGAGAACCACTAGACTGATACACACTGAAATACGTGAAGTTTAAACTGGTCGTTAGTCATGTGGTGTCATCTGTGACAAGATTCATGAACCGCGCCAAGAGCGGTGGTGACGTAACGTAGAGATACAACACATGCACCGTCAGTTATTAATACCGAAGCTAAGCTTCTGTAATAGCAGGTACAAATGGGTGCAGCTGTTTGCGAGTAACGTGGCTGAACTTGTCTTTGGTACAGATTAGCAGAAGTAGAAATCCCACTAGATCAGTTTGCAGCACGAAAGACAAGATTAGGCAGCACCTGTTTAACACCCACAGCTATAAGAGGCGCCAGATGTGCCACAACTAGAAGATTTCTCTACAAGACGTGTCACAATTAGCAGCGGCCAATTGGATGCCGTGCTGAGAGGGGCACTAGAGGTGTTCAACTGCAAGATGTCTCGTACTACAATTATTAGCGAAAACTGACACGGGTGGAAGTGTACAAGGAAAAAGAGGGGCGCCAAATGAAAAGTCATTCGTGTAGAAAAATGTTGTCAAACTGGTCTGGGAATAGGTATTTATGGAACGGCATACACTAAGCCATCAAAAGTATCCGGACACCTGGCTGAAACTGACTTACAAGTTCGTGGCGCCCTCCATCGGTAATGCTGGAATTCAGTATGGCGTTGGCCCACCCTTAAACTTGATGACAGCTTCCACTCTCGCAGGCATACGTTCAATCAGGTACAGGAAGGTGTCTTTGAGAATGGCAGCCCATTCTTAACGGAGTGCTGCTGCTGCTGCACTGAGGAGAGGTATCGATGCCGGTCGATAAGGCCTGGCACGAAATCGGCGTTCCAAAACATGCCAAAAGTGTTTATATGATTCAGAGCAGAACTCTGTGCAGGCCAGCCCATTACAGGGATGTTGGTGTCGTGTGACCACCACAGACCGTGCATTATAAACAGGTGCTCGATCGTGTTGAAAGATGCAATCGCCATCTCCGAATTGCTCTTCAATAGTGGGAAGCAAGAATGTGCTTAAAACATCAGTGTAGGTATGTGCTGTGATAATGTCAAGCAAAACAACAAGGGGTGCAAGCGCCCTCCATTAAAAACACGACCACACTGTAACACCATCGCCTCCGAGTTTTACTGTTGGCACTACACACGCTGGCAGATGACGTTCAGCAGGCAGTCGCCATACCCAAAACCTGCTATCGCATAGCCACATAGTGTACCGTGATTCGTCACTCCATACATCATTTTTCCACTGTTCAATCGCCCAATGTTTTTGCTCCTTACACCAAGCGAGGGGTAGTTTGGCATTTACCGGTGTGATGTGTGACTTATGAGCAGCCGCTCGACCACGAAATCCATTTTCTCACCTTCCGCCTAACTTTCATAGTACATGCAGTGTATCATGATGCAGTAGTGTGTTTGCATTTTGCGGCGTGCACTGCAGCTGTAGCGTTTATAAATTGAAGTACTGACAAACTTATTTGCGCACTGTTATGTAGTTATTAAATTTAATAGTTTTCAGCGGTCTTTCTTGCCGTTTGTGGCGAAATAAGGATTTAATAAACTTTTGAAAACGTTCGCTCGCTGTGTTTTTTAGAGTTTTCTGTGCGTTGAAGTCGTTTAATAAATTTCGTGCTTTAGTAGTCAACTGACGTTTATTATTGTTTCTAGTGAATTACTTCAGTAAAATTTTCATTCAGTGTTTTAACTTCGTTTAGTGTTCCAGTGGCAGGTTAAATTTTTTGGTTTTAGCTAATAATTTTGTGAAGTTTTGTATTGGTATTGGTATTAGCTGTGGTGTAGTAGTATTAATACAAGTAGTTGCTTTCTTAGTAGGTAGAGAATTTCGAGACCATTATTGTTAGTTCTACAAATAGTTCTATTGGTGTAGCTGAACTTCGGTAATGTATAGTTTTCTCACTAACTGTAAAATTTTACCATGAGTGTGAAGTGGGGGCTCTGTAGTAGATTTATGAGTAGCAGGTTAGGGTGTGGTATTTGTTCAAAGTACACTCCTGGAAATTGAAATAAGAACACCGTGAATTCATTGTCCCAGGAAGGGGAAACTTTATTGACACATTCCTGGGGTCAGATACATCACATGATCACACTGACAGAACCACAGGCACATAGACACAGGCAACAGAGCATGCACAATGTCGGCACTAGTACAGTGTATATCCACCTTTCGCAGCAATGCAGGCTGCTATTCTCCCATGGAGACGATCGTAGAGATGCTGGATGTAGTCCTGTTGAACGGCTTGCCATGCCATTTCCACCTGGCGCCTCAGTTGGACCAGCGTTCGTGCTGGACGTGCAGACCGCGTGAGACGACGCTTCATCCAGTCCCAAACATGCTCAATGGGGGACAGATCCGGAGATCTTGCTGGCCAGGGTAGTTGACTTACACCTTCTAGAGCACGTTGGGTGGCACGGGATACATGCGGACGTGCATTGTCCTGTTGGAACAGCAAGTTCCCTTGCCGGTCTAGGAATGGTAGAACGATGGGTTCGATGACGGTTTGGATGTACCGTGCACTATTCAGTGTCCCCTCGATGATCACCAGTGGTGTACGGCCAGTGTAGGAGATCGCTCCCCACACCATAATGCCGGGTGTTGGCCCTGTGTGCCTCGGTCGTATGCAGTCCTGATTGTGGCGCTCACCTGCACGGCGCCAAACACGCATACGACCATCATTGGCACCAAGGCAGAAGCGGCTCTCATCGCTGAAGACGACACGTCTCCATTCGTCCCTCCATTCACGCCTGTCGCGACACCACTGGAGGCGGGCAGCACGATGTTGGGGCGTGAGCGGAAGACGGCCTAACGGTGTGCGGGACCGTAGCCCAGCTTCATGGAGACGGTTGCGAATGGTCCTCCCCGATACCCCAGGAGCAACAGTGTCCCTAATTTGCTGGGAAGTGGCGGTGCGGTCCCCTACGGCACTGCGTAGGATCCTACGGTCTTGGCGTGCATCCGTGCGTCGCTGCGGTCCGGTCCCAGGTCGACGGGCACGTGCACCTTCCGCCGACCACTGACGACAACATCGATGTACTGTGGAGACCTCACGCCCCACGTGTTGAGCAATTCGGCGGTACGTCCACCCGGCCTCCCGCATCCCCACTATATGCCCTCGCTCATAGTCCGTCAACTGCACATACGGTTCACGTCCACGCTGTCGCGGCATGCTACCAGTGTTAAAGACTGCAATGGAGCTCCGTATGCCACGGCAAACTGGCTGACACTGACGGCGGCGGTGCACAAATGCTGTGCAGCTAGCGCCATTCGACGGCCAACACCGCGGTTCCTGGTGTGTCCGCTGTGCCGTGCGTGTGATCATTGCTTGTACAGCCCTCTCGCAGTGTCCGGAGCAAGTATGGTGGGTCTGACACAACGGTGTCAATGTGTTCTTTTTTCCATTTCCAGGAGTGTATATTCATTGGGGGGAATGCAGTGGGGAAGCCAGTGGTCATTTTAGTGAGTTCCTCTCCTGGGAGTGCAGAATCTGTAGTAGAAATAAGTTGATAGAGGAGCAGGAGCGTAAGATCTGTGCCCTTCAGGTGCAGTTACAACGCGCAAAGGTGGAACTACATAGGTTGAGGAGGGTGAAGGGTGGTGGGGAACGGGAACTGGCAGTTGGCAAGAAGGCAGCTAGGAAGAGGTGGTATTCAGACAGTTTTACTTTGCGTATATGCAATAGATTTGACCAGCTGTCAGAGGTCAGTGGAGAGGAGTCTCGTGTAGCTGTAGATGTAGGGAACATGCAGCAGTCCTCAACAATTAGGAGGCCTAGGTTAGTTGCAAAATCTAACAGAAAGAAGAAGGTTCTGCTGCTCTAGGTAGTTCTCAAGGTAGAGGTGTGGTCCAGCAGTTGCAGGAAGTGTTGGGGAATGAGTACCATGTCACCAGCATTGTGAAGCCTAGGGCAGGGTTGGCTCGAGTGACTGACAGCATAGGGGAGTTATGTAGGAATTTCACGACCAGGTAGTGATAGTGGGTGTAGCAGGGAACAGTCTTGATAGGCGCGGGGAATATGATGTAGGTGGTGACCTGGTGAAGATAGCTACTCAAACTGGTGACGCTAATGTGCATTTCGTGCAACTGTTTCAGCGTCATGATTGGCCTCACCTTAATGCGGCTGTCAGGCATGTTAGAATGGGGCTGGGGAGGGCGCTGATGGCAGAGGGCACGGGTCACATCTCAGTGGTGCCAGTTGGGTCTATCAGTAGATCAGGTTTCACTAGGCATGGCGTGCACCTCGGTAGGTTTGGGAAGGGGAGGCTGGCTAAGCTTATAGGTGACAGTGTAGTGGGTGGTGGTGGTGGTGGTGGTGGTGGGGACACTCATGGAAAAATTCCTATAGTAGTTAGTGTTAGAGCTGCACCTTTTTTAGACTGATGTCAGTTGATAGGTGTACCTGCTTAAACGAAGTCCCTCTAACTAAGGGCTCACCTTTCGAGAATGCAATGTTTCCAAGTAGAGAAGGAATTAGCATATTTCATCAAAATATAAGAGGTATTAGTGATAAAGTTAGTGAACTGCTTATAGATGTTGACTCTGAAATTATTGGTATATCAGAGCACAACTTAAATAATTTGACAATTCAGAGGCTTCCTTTACCAGGATACAGATTAGCTGGCTGTTTCTCAAGGAGTTCCTTGTGGGGTGGGGGAGTGGCTATGCACATAAAAAACAGTATTCCATTTGAGTCCATAGACGTGTTGTGAACGGGCAGTTGAATTTAGTCTAACTAAACTTCTAATTGTTGTTGTTTATAGGTCCTCTAACTCCAACTTAAGAGCATTTCTACTCAAGCTAGAGAGGGTTCTTGATTCACTTCTTAGGAAGTGCCAGAAATTAGTTTTGTGTGGTGACTTCAATATTAATTTTCTATATGATGGTGTGAGAAGAAGTATGTTGGTAGATCTCCTAAATTCATGTGCTCTGAGGCAGACTGTGTGTTTTACAACTAGGGTGCAGGGGAACAGTAGCACAGTCATAGACAATATTTTTACTCATTCTTCATTACTAGATGGGCATTCTGTTAGTAAGAGCGTTAATGGCCTTTCAGACCATGATACAAAAATTTTAACACTAAAAGGCTTTTGTACTCAAACCAGTGTTTCATTTAATTACAAACTATGTAGGAAAGTTAATCCAACAACAATAGAGAGTTTTTTAAACCTTGTCAAGGAACAAGAGTGGCAGGATGTTTATAGTGCCAATAACATAGATGATTAATACAATGCTTTCCTTAACACATTTCTCATGCTCTTTGACAGTTGCTTTCCATTAGAACGTTCTAAACGGGGTACTAGCAGTAATAGGCAGCCCGGGTGGCTGATTAGTCGGATAAGTATATCTTGTAGAACAAAGTGGAAATTATATCAAAATGTTAGAAGTAGTCACAATCAAGCGCCCCATTCTGCTCTCTCACGATGTCTAATGATTACTGGTGTCGCTGATATGGACTACCGGGCAATAGGTGGCAGCACAATGCACCTATTATCAAATAGTATGTTTCTGGGGGTGTCCGGATACTTTTGATCACATAGTATATACAAGTGATCTGCTTAGGTTAAGAAGCTATAATTAGAATTAATGTGAATATACGTACCGTAGAGTTTCAGTGACCGGTTAACGCAGCCTAGGGTACGATGGCTTTCCAGTGACCTTTTTGCGTCGTTTGTCTGTCCGCTATTTGCGTTACACCTTCGTCAAATGCTGTGTTCTCGATGCCCTCATTGACGTTTGCTTTATGTGCTCTTTCTGAAACGAAGAGAGATAAAAGAAAGTATAATGAATACGTTTTTTAAATTTCAGTACGTATCTATCGCTGACCCTGATAATGTATTTATAATAAAGTGCAATTTGTGGAAGTGATGTACAGTGTGGTGTTGATATCATATGAACATTAACTTACAGAAAAATCATTAATAATGGTAACGTAGAGAGAATGGAAAAGTAGGAATTAATTGTTTGAGATTGATAAGTAAAATAACGTAGTTAATTAACCAAACATGGCATCGAACTATTAGTGTGGCAGAGTTACTTAAATTCGTGACCAATACGAAGTGATACAAGGTATAGTCCTGACGATTTTAAAGGCTTTATGCTGTTTCTGAGTTTAAGAGACAAAGTGTCATTCGCAAATTGAAACATTTCCGTCATCTTTCCCGTATAGTGTAGTAATAGGACAAAGGCATCAGTGACCCGATACATTTGTATTGAGGCAAGAATATCTTTGGTTAAATTAGGGTACTTAATGGTTTTGTGGTTTCTAAGAGTGCGCGAGTGGTAATCACGCTTTCAAGAAGCTCATTAATGACACATAAGTCCGTGGTCAGCTACTTTCATGCGTTCAACAACTATTAAATGTTGTGGAAGCACTGTGCAGCATTTTGCTTCCACAGATAAGGTAAAAAATTTGTGAAAACTGTGTTGCCCACTTCTTATTCGACTTTGATTTGACAGTCACACAGCTTATTATTGATTAGAATATATATTTGTAAATTTTCATCCCACGACCACACCAATTTCCATGTATATAGTCCCAACCCAACCATACACACACAGTATCTCTCTCTTACACGCAGATCGCACCTCTCAATTTTGCACTCCACATTCATGTACAGGTCAACACAGTGCGTTTATATCGTTGTTTGACTGAGTCATGTACTGTAATATTTCCATACTGTCTGAAGCAAGGAAGTTCAATAGTAATTTGACGACCTGGACATCGGCCGTAGATAGAAGGGTTATGATGCTTTGAGGTCTCCTGTACCTCAAATCGGCAAATAACCGCATAGGATGGGCACTGTGTGTTTCCGCTGCTGACAGGGGAATATAATGTGGTTAATGCCCTATTTCTCTCCTCGGCTATTACGTAATGGAGAGTCCACTGTCACAATTTGATGTCAATTCAGATGAGGATCCAAGGCAAAGGATCATTTTAGAAGGTAGTTTATAATTTTCTATGTATGTTTCCAAAAATTTCAGCTAATTTTTGGATAATAAATTAGCATGATACGGACAAGGAAATCCAGAAATTACAAGCTAAATTCAAAACAGGATACTTTTCAGTGCTGGCGTGAGAATCAGGTCACGAGGATTGGCTTGCGACCTCACTGCCTGCAGAGAACATTCCAATCAGGAAAATGCACAAATTCAGAGATTGACTGTACTTGTTCCCACCAACAAATTATCCGATTCATGAGTCTTCCTCCAGGAAATACTGCCTTTCCCGAATGTAGTCGGGAACAACCGGAAAAAAAAAGAAAAAACGTTCCTCCTTTTACCCTCTCGCATAGTCTCTAGCAAGCACGTAAGTGTGAATTGCAGAGTAGACCTGCAGATGTAGGCGTCGCTGGCCTGTGTTCACAATCATAGTGCTACGTGCCTGCATGTAACGGTGAGTGCACACTTTATTTTTTAATGGGTTCAGGCGATTGCACATATCACGTAAATTATGACTTGGAGATTGAGAGTTTTTGTTATTACTGATCTTAACTCACTGAAAAGGCATAACATACTCCTCACATTACCGGATGACTGCTTTTCAATTAGGCACTGTGTTTTTGAACGGTACTTTCTTAGAGGTTGTGCTAAAGAGATTCAGCTCTTTCGTGGGTTATGGGTCATAAATTGTCCCACTAACTCTGAGCATCGATTTGAGCCCTGGGACGTAATGTTATTCGCCTTTCGGGTGGTGCTCCCATGTGAGGACGACTGTACTGGACCTGAGAAAAATTCGGGACAACTTTATACTAACAATAGAGAAGGCCGTGACTGATCATATTGACTGGCGCGTATACACACATCAAAAATAGTTTTGCATGATCCCGGTTCCCAGAACTCCTGAAGATAGACGTTAACTCTGGATATTGTACCACAGACACAGTCCCTTTGCTGTTCGGAGATGTCACTAAACCAGCCCAAAGATTTAAACAACCAAGCGTGAGCAGCGCCTATAAGACGGAGGGGGTCCGACAGCCGATCAGTTCCAGTCATTCCACCATGAAGGAGGTACGCGGCTCGTGTTTTCTGTAGTTCAACCATGCCTAGGCGGTCAATGCCACGGTTCGATAGCGTCTGCATTGTTACTTTGTGCCAAGGACTGTCAACAAGGGAAGTGTCCAGGCGTCTGAACCAAAGCGATGTTGTTCGGACATGGAGAAATTACAGAGAGACAGGAACTGCCTTACTCAGGCCGCCCAAGGGCTACTGTTGCAGTGGATGACCGCTACCTATGATTACAGCTCGGAGGAACCCTAACAGCAACGCCACCATGTTGAATAGTTTTTTTCGTGTAGCCACAGGTCGCCGTGTTACGACTGAAACTGTGTACAATAGGCTACATGATGCGCAACTTCACTCCCGACGTCCATGGCGAGGTCCATCTTTGCAACCACGATACCATGCAGCGCGGTACAGATGTGCCCAACAACATGCCGAATAGACCGCTCAGGATTGGCATCAAGCTCTCTTCACTGATGAGTGCTGCTTATCCCTTCGACCTGACAATCGTCGGAGACGTGTTTGGAGGTAACCCGGTCAGGCCGAACGCCTCAGACACACTGTCCAGCGAGTGCAGCAAGGTGGAGGTTCCCTGCTCTTTTGGGGTGACATTAAGTGGGGCCGACGTACGCCGGAGGTGGTCATGGAAGGCGCCTAACGGCCGTGCGAAACGTGAATGCCATCCTCTGACGGATAGTGCATCCATGTCGGCAGCATATTGGCGAGGCATTCGTCTGTGTGGACGACAATTCGCGCCCCCATCGTGCACATCTTCTGAATGACATCCTTCTGAATAGCGACATCGCTCGACTAGAGTGGCTGCATGTTCTCCCGACACGAACCCCGTCTACCTGTCTTTCAGACTGCCTGGGATAGACTGAAAAGAGCTGTTTATGGACGACGTGACCCACCAACCACTCTGAGGGATCTACGCCGAATCCCCATTGAGGAGTGGGACAATCAGGACCAACAGTGCCTTGATGAATTTCTGGATAGTATGCCACGATGAATATAGGCGTGCATCAATGCAAGATTACATGCTACTGGGTATTAGAGGCACCGGTGTGTACAGCAATCTGGACCACCACTTCTGAAGGTCTCACTGTATGGTGGTACAACATGAAATGTGTGGTTTTCGTGAGCAGAAAAAAGGGCGGAAATAATGTTTATCTCTATTTCAATTTTTTGTACAGGTTCCCACTTTCCAAAAGATGTCTGAAGTAAGCAAGTATTCGTCTTATTGACTTAAGGATCATTTTTACAGTTCCTTACTCCAGTCGATAAAAATGGAACCCTTATAATATCACTTTGTTGTCCGTCTACCTGTCCTCCAGACTGCCTGACTCTCTGTCCGACTGTTAACGACACACTCATCTCAGAAACGGGCGGAGGTAGGAAGTTGAAATGTATCTCACATACTGAAGTCTACGGTCCCTTGACAATGTAAAAAATTTAAGTTTCTAAGTCAAAGCAATCAAAAGATACTACCATTTATGTCACATGCTTTGATACTCGCAAACGCATTCACCAAATCCTATACGGTCCTTCCAGTTGACCTAGAATCACAAAATTTGACAATAAGCAAGTTTCCACAGTACAAGGAAAGAAAAAGAAACCGAAAATTGTTAATTTGTATATTTTCCAGACACTACAAGACAATGAGATCCTGGATTATCTTTTCTCACTAGCAGACGAACTTGAGAAGTCAGAAGTTGAAGCTGATAATCTAGAAAAGGACGATACTACAGCTTCAGAGACATTTGGAATATGTATGCCACGTATCAGGTCAAAATTGTCAACGGCAGCTGGCAGATCACAAATTTTACAAATAACAAATAATATTGGCAGTAGACTTACAACTGTCTATCCTCAAATTTTCGTTGATGAGAAAGCTGATGAAAAGGCTGAACACAGCTCTCAAGATGTTAGTGGCTTTGATAGTGATTGTGGTAATGATAAATCATTCTTAGAAAACAGTATGATTCTGTCTAAGAAGCCAAAATCTAAAGTGGATTTCACTGTGTCAGATAATGAATTGTTTGAGAAACCTTTTTGCAAAAATATTATGGAGCACATAGGTTTGCCAAAAAAATTATATACTGCTCCAAATAATATGTATAAGTAAAACGGAAAAAATAGCTGTTCTTGAACTGCATAATTCATAGGCATGCTCATAACAACTGGAATCCTTCACCTACTGGCAACTGATAATTGCCGTAGTGCAGACCCAATGCTGAAAGTGAGTTCAGTTACAATCATCATGACACTGTCAAGGTACAAGAAAAACATACAGAACCTGCACTGCAATGGCAATAGTGTTAATTTTCCTCCAAAAACTGGTCCATATTGTAATAAAATGTGTAAAACTGGACCACTTATTGCGTCACTGAACAAGAACTGTTTGGCAGAATATGAGCAATCTTCTATACTGGCAATGGACGAATTACTGTAGGCACTCAAGGGGCACACATTTTAGATAGTATACGAAGCCCATAAAAAGGGTTACAAAACCTGGTGTCTTGCATATCCTAAAAGCAGTTTCATTTCAAACTTTGCAGTGTACACCGGTAAATCCAGCAACCCAATATAAGACTTCAAGAATTACAAGACGTGTAAGCGAGCAGTGCTGGAGCTGTGTGAATCATTTGCTTTACACGGACAGAAGCATTGTATTCGATAACTCTTTTATTATAGAAGATGAAAGGATTGACAAACTGAATTCTTTACAGTTGTGGAAATGTAAGAGGAGAGGATTGTCATAAATATTAGCATACATAAAAGGTGATTACAAACGTGGAGAGTTTCTGTTTGCAGTACGGTGTGGTATAACTACTTTGAAGAGGTAGGACAAAAAAAAAGCAGTCTGTGTGATGTCTACTTACAACGACCCAAAATACGTCAAATTTACTGAAATAAAAATTAAAGACGGCTCTAATATAAATCTATCTTGTCCTGAAGTAGTATGCCATTACAACAACACAATGGGCGGAGCCGTGAAGTTCGCTATGCTACGGGAACGTTACATGATAAGCAGACGATCTGTAAAATTGTAGCATGGATTGTTGTTGATTTGGCTATTATCAACTGATACGTCTTGTATAAAATACCGGTAGAACGGCAAAAGAGAAAACAGCTGACCTTTCGTCTAGATTAACAACACAACTGATTCATATGTATTCATCCGAAAAAAAAGCGGTTCGGTGTCCACTTTTCTAGTCTGCCAGCTGATGTCCAGCTAGTGAAAGCAGATAAACATGTCATGAAAGACAGTGGCACTAGGGAGAAATGCAGGTACTGCATTATAAAATCTAAAGATAAGAGAACAAAAGTAATTTGTGATGCTCAGATGTACCACTTTGCGCCAGACTGTGCTTTTCTTTCATGGCATGTAATAAATTAGTACATGTATAGGTAATTTATCAATTACATTATTTCCTACCAAAGCCTGTTTGCGTCTAAAAAAGAAAATTACAAAATCTTCGAGTCAACTGAAAACTGTATTCACCGTGAAAGCTTACATTCGCATGTAGCAGACATCTACGGGGAGGAGATCCACCGTATCTTCTAGATGCTGCAGAAACTTCGAATTAAGAAAGCAAATGTGCTTAACAGACCGGCTTTCGTACAGCATTGTCGGGACAACGACATTATGCCGCGGTTTGCTCACCTGCGGCACGCTACCCACACGACGAGGACTAACGGATTTTACAGTGTGCTAGTTTGGCCCTGGTATGGGAGCACATTCGCATCGCGAGACTTGAACTAGACAAAATTGGACGTACTCTATTCGCATTCCACCAACGACTGTTATCCACTCTCGTCCTGTACGTGGGAGTGGGTGGATAGAAAAACCTTCGCATCCTGTGGACTCTGCAAGCGCAAAGCTATTTTGAAACAAAGTAACAAGTTGCCCCGACTTCCGGAGGTACACAGAAAATCAACACCAAGGACTCGAGGACCATCATCAGTTTGACTGGAAAGCAGCTTTACGAGGCCACAACATCCGTGCTGTCAAAAGGAATAAATTTGGCACCGGTTCCAAACACATTAAGCAAACGGGAGATCATCAGCAGCATCGAGCTAGCCATTCTGGGGCTGCTCTCTGATACCGCCGAAGAAGTGAGAAGAGAGACCTGCAGGGCCCTTTACAAGGCAAACATGCCGAAAACTAGCGTCTTCTCGGCATAACACAGAGCGATATGTGACCTTCGAGAAGACAGTTGACATGCTATTACAAGACCCAGCTTACAAGCCAGTAGGAAAGGATCCTACACCATCTATGACTAGGAAGTCCAGATCAGTCCTAAACAACTCAGGAATGGACAAGGATACGGTCAAAAGGTTTTATCCTAGAGCACTGATACCACTACGGTTATATGGCCTTCCACAGATACGCAAAAAGGAAGTTCCACTACATCCAGTATTGGAAACGATAAATTCACCATGCTGAATAGCTAAACATTTGGCCCAGTTACTTTATAGCAACTGGGCCAAGTGTTTAGCTATTCTCGTGGGTCACAGCACGTATGTCAAGAGTTCAACTGAGTTTATGAAGTTGCTTCAGAGGATACATCTGGTCAAGGGTGATCACGTGCTCAGTTTCGAAGTCACTTCTCTCTTCATATGGATACTGCTAGAGGACTGCTAGGCTTTTCTAGGGAGCCACTTTGACGAAGACACTGTGGAACTGTTGCGCGATACGCTCACTACCACCTACTTTTAGTGTGGTGGAAAGTTGCACCAGCAGTCAGACAGGTTTACTATGGGAACCCTCCACCCCCATCCCCACTCCTTGCGCCAGGCATCGCAAACCTATACCTGGAATACTTCGAGGAAATGGCTCTCAAAACCATGCGTCTGAAACCAAAGGCATTCTACCGATACGTGGACGACACATTCCTGGTGTGGCCACAGGGTGAAGAAAACCTGCAGGAAATTCTTGACCTCATTAATAGCATACACGACAATGCAAAGTTCAACATGGAGGCAGAAGAAAACGGATGGCTCCCTTTCCTCGATATCCTGATTCCTGATAAGGAAGAAAACTGATCGCACACTGCGACATTCTATCTATAGAAAAAAGACACAAGCAGAACTGTACGTAACCGACTATAGCTGCCACCATCCAGCGCAACGCAAATTCGCAAGAATGGCTACTCGGGTACATAGACAAGAGGAGCTCTCCAGCCGAAAAAGAAAAAAAAAAAGCCATCCGAAAGAAGACATAAAACGTATAGCGTTCCTTCCATATGCTGGGCCCCACACGACCAAAATCGCCAGGATATTTGAGAAGAACAACATTAAAACCATTTTCCGATCTTCGGATAAAATAAAAAGTACGCCTGGCTCAATGAAAGGCAAATAGCACTATGGATACCTGGAGGCTACAGCATCAGTTGCGAATGTGACAAGCAGTATATTGGCCTGACGTCACGCCGTGCGCCGTCATGAGATAAGCGTTCGCTCCGGAAACTGGAAATTTGTGGTAAGGTCTTATGGGAGTAAACAGCAGAGGTCATCCGTCCCTAAGCCTATACACTACTTAATGTAACTTAAACTAGCTTACACTATGGACAACACACACGCCCATGTTCGAGGGAGGACTCAACCTCCGACGGGGGGAGCCGCACTGTTCGAGACATGACGCCTAGACAACGCGGCTACCCCGCCATTCGCTTCGTCCAAATGGACAAATCCGCAGTGGCATAGCACACTCTCAACAAGGTCATATGTTTGATGTTGAACAGACAGAGATGTTGCGCCGGGTGAACGTGTTCTGGGACTCGATCACCAAAGAGGCAGTGGAGACAGGGATCCATGACGATCATGTCAACCGGGATAGCAGTTTCCAGCTGGGCTCTGCATGAGATGTAGCACAATCAAGAATACGCTGAGTGCGCTCTGATTTGAAAGCGGCTAATGGAACAGACAGGCGTCACCAGGACGCGACAGCATGACCCTCCAACACGCCGGAAATCCCCGCCCTCCCACCACCGCCAGCGATTCCCCCCCTCCTCTTCCTATTCTCACCCCCCCCCCCCCCCCCCATGACGCCAGTTCCGGATGCACGCGATTGACCAAGCAGTTGCAGACGATACAGAGGAGCCTTCAGTCCAACGTCTATAAAGATATGAACTGAACACGAACCCGACATTTCGCCTGTAGATGACGAGTAGGAAACCTGTCGAAACTTTGCCGTAATATGACGCTGATAACCCGAGAAGACTTTATCATCGAAATTTGTCGAGAAAGCCTGCGTTCCCATATAACCATTTCCAAGTTACGGTCTAGAACTTTAAGAGAATATTCCAGAACATTGTGTAATGAATGTACAACTCACCTGAGGCTGGCACGTTCCAGGGCTGCTCCTCAGTGGTAGTGAACACAGCGTAAACGACGTACGACACGGTGGCCACCGCAGCCGACAGGTAGAAGACGGTGTTCCAAGCCGCGCGCGTTGGCTGTAGGCAAATGTTTTTTGCGTTATATTTTAAGCGACTGGACACAGGGTCCAGAGATTTCAGTTAACTTCAGAATGGTTTTACCTCCTTAGTTCCTTGTTGCTAGTTTAGTGATTATTTCACAGTCAGTGCAATAATTGGGTATCAATAATCAGTCTTGCTGTGGCCACGGCACTGTGCTTTTGTCTGTGTCGTATGTGTGTGTGAGTAGGAGTACTTCTGCTAGAGAAAGAGCTAAAGCTCGAAAGTTAGTGTGAATGTTGTTGTCTGTTACGTGTTTCTTTACTTCACGCATTGACATGCTCTCGGTGAGTGTTGCATTTCCCTTATTTTACATGCTGAACTAATAATAAATCATTCTAGGCTGGTCACCCTTTCTTTTCTGTATGATGACATAGTGTCACCTTTAATTGTTTTTTTCGTTGTAGCTGTGAACAAAAATAAATGCAGATTTATGTCTTACGTCACAGCATGGGCAAAACAGCAGAAGAAGGCTAAATAAAGCGAACGACCCTCCAGCAAGGGACGAACCGATAGCTGAAATTGTTTCACCACGTGCCACATGCTACTACTACTGCCGTAAACAAGCTTTCGTCAACATAACGATGGCTATTACGAAGAGTTCACAATAGGAAAGATACGAACAACTCAATCGTAATTGCAGGAAAATCATAAGTCAGGAATTTTATGTAATTAACAGACTCTTTTTGGGTCCACACGCTAGTATGAGTCCACATGCTAGTATGCTTATTGTTTTCCTCAAGTTACATTTCGCTATTAATTGTGAAGGACCCAATATACAAGACGCATTATGTTGACTTTTTTTTCCTACTCCACTCACCTTTACATCTCAGAGTAGCACGTGCAACCTACGTCCTCAATGATTTGCTGGATATACTCCAATCTTTGTCTTTCTCTATAGGTTTTACCCTCTACAGCTCTCTCTAAGTATCATGGAAGTTATTCACTGATGTCTTAATAGATGACCTACCATCCTGTCCCATTTTCTTGTCAAGGTTTTTCATATATTCCTTTCTTCGCCGGTTCTTTGGAGAACGTCCTCATTGCTTACCTTATCAGTCCACCTAATTTTCAACATTCTTCTGTAGCACCGTATCTCAAATCTTTGATTCTCGTGTTACCGGTTTTCCCACAGTCCACGTTTCACTACCATGCAATACTCTGCTCCAAACGTAATCTCAGAAATTACTTCCTCAAGTTAAGGCCTATGTTTGATACTTGCCAGTGCTTCTTTGCTTTACGTGTGGCCCTCTCTCCGTCCGTCATGGGTTATTGGTTTAATTAGTTGTAAGTTCTAGGCGACTGATGACCTCAGAAGTTAAGTCGCATAGTGCTCAGAGCCGTTTTTGAGATCCTGTAATGTTATCAGCGAATCTTATCATTGATATCGTGTCATGTTGAATTTTAATTCCATTCTTGAACCTTTCTTTTATTTCCATCACTGCTTCTTCCATGTACAAACTGAACAGTAGGAGCGAAAGTGTACATGCCTATCTCACAAACTTTATTAATATGAGCACTGTGTTGTGGATAATCCACTTTTATTGGCTCTTGTACATACTGTATATTACTCGTCTTTCCCTGTAGTTTACCCGTATTTTCCACAGAATTTCGGACATTTTGAGTCACTTGACCTAGTTGAACGCCTTTTTCAGGCCGACAGATCCTATGATTGTGTCTTTATTTTTCTTCAGCATGGCATCCATTATCAAGCGCAACTTCAGAATTACCTTTACCTTTCCTAAAGCCAAACTGATCGTAATCTAAACACATCCTCAGCTTTCTTTTCCATTCTTTTGTATATTATCACATTGGCTTACTATGGCTATAACATTCCTAATGAATCCAGCAAACTAGAAGTGAAATAAATCCTACTGGCAGAGGATGAGATTGTTTGAAAAGGACACGGCCGATTCGTTATTCTCACTTGTTCAATCCGAGATCGTGCTGCGTTTCTAATGAACAGGGTCTCCGAGCAACGTTAAGCTCTGCGCTTCCTTCCTCCCTCCGAAGCCGGACGGCAGTGCACGGTACCAGATGGTGTTTAGTTTCGTCTGTTTCTCCAAGCTGTGGGTGAATTGACAACTTACGTTGTCGTTGGTGAAGGCACCGACGACGTAAGGCACTGCGATGCCCGTCAGGTTTGCGAACATGTTGACGATTCCGACGATGGTGCCCGCGTAGTTGGGCGCGATTATCTGCATGTTGAGGTAGGAGCCCGTGCAGTCGGTGGCAGTGCAGAAGCCGCTGATGGCCAGCATCGCGATGATGGTTGCGCTGTCACAGCCCACCAGCGCCACCACAACCAGCGCCACTGCGGGCACCAGGGTACCTGCACACACGACAAGCAGCGTCTCTGTCGAACCCCTTCATCAGCTTATAAGTCAAAATTACTGAAAAGTGCTACACCAGGAAAGGTAAATGTGCCTCAGCATCAAATAATCCTGAGCAAATAGGGATCATTATAACGAATACAGGGATTAAAGACCACAAGATCGTTGTACCGGGACTGACCCCGTAATATCCACAGCCTCTAAAAGTAAACGCAAAATACACTGCTGGAAAAAGAACACCCTTTTAGAGGGTTCCAGTTCACTCAAGATTTATTGTTGCAACAGTGTACAGTGTACAGGAAATGATTATAATTACATATCAATCGCAGACGTACCGGAAACACCCATATTAATGCGTGGTGTAGCCTACATGGGCGGCAATGCAGGCGGTGACTCTGGCATCCAGTCGATCGACAGAAGGCGAATACTGTCCCAGGATACCTTATGCCACGACTGTTCGACCTATTTACGTGTTTCTGTAACAATTGTTGGTTAACAAGTCACGAGTCAGTTCCCATTCCATCATATCCCACACATGCCCGATTGGAGACAAGTGTGGAGAAGATGCTGGCCAGGGAAGTTGCTCCACGTCTTGGAGAGCACACTGAGTTTTACGGGCAGTGTGTGGGCGGGCATTATCCTATTGGAAAAGACATCACATTCCTGTTGCAAGAAAGACAAAAGGATGGGTCTAACAACATTCACTATGTACCACAGAGAAACATCAAAGGCGAACGAGACTTGTAGCTTATTGCACCCCAGATCATAATGCCTGGGGTGGGGCCAGTTTGTCCTGGACGAATAAACTCTACAATGCAGCGTGTCGTACGCGTAAACGACCATCATTTGCCTGCAGACAGAATTTGCTTTCATCGCTGAAGACCATTCCAAGTGACCTTCTAATGGTACCACTCGAGGTGGACGCGTCGATGCTGTGGGAAGGGTGGAAGATGGGCTGGAGTTGTGCGTGCCTGTAGTCCCTGTAATAAACGATTCGGAACAGTTCATGTTGACAAGTCTGGTATTACAAGCCCTCTTATTTGTGCTGTGGTTGCTGTGCAGTCTGCCACTGCTGCCCTTACAATATGATGATCGAGGCTAGCGTCTACGTTGCGAGGACGTCCAGAAATTCGTCTACAGGTGTCATAATATTCACCTAACCACTGATTCCACCATCGCTGCACAACTGACGTCCAACTTGTGTGGCAGTTCTCCAAAAGGACCATCCCCTCACTAGGAAGGCCACAATATGATCTCTTTCAAACTCACTCAGTGCGTCTCTGCGGCATGGTTGCCTGCTTGCGTCACACGTTTGCACCACACTGAGCCTTGAGCCTTCTGGTTGTGATCATCCCCTGTTACAGGCTAGACATGAATGGCGCTCTGGTATCTATGCCCCATCTGTTGTTGGACGACGTTAAAACCATTCTCAGTACATCTACTATCCGCCAGGTGGCATACGCCGTCATCGGATCAAAATCGAAGTTGTCTTTGAGGGTGTACTAATTTTTTTCCGGCAGTGTAGGTGTACTTAAATAAGGAGATAAAATTCGCTTGACGCTTTCCTAAAAGAGAGTCTCCACTGCTCCCCAACTACATAAATGTAGACCAGATATGGCTTAAATTGAAGGAAATAGTATCAGTGACAATTGATACATTTATAACGAATAAATTAATGAAAGTTGGTACTCATCCCCTATGGTACACAAAACAGATCAGAATACTGTTGCAAAAGCAACGAATAAAGAATTCCAAATTTAAAAGAACACAAAATTTCTAAGATTGGCGATGTTCTACGGAAGCTCGAAACTTAGAGCGGACTTCAATGCGGGATGCTTTTAGTAGGCTCCAAAACGAAACTTCTTTTCCAAATCTGACTCGAAACCAAAGAAATTTTTGTCATATTGAAGTACTTCATAGGAAAGATGCAATCAATACCTTCACTGCGTCTTTCCAGTAGTAAAATAAGCAATTGCTAAAGAGGAATTATTAAACTAAGATTTCCGAAATTCCTTCACCAAAAGAAGACCAAGGGTAGCGAAGCAGCTTAAATCACTTAATAAAGTAATCATTTCGGTTACGATAATATAAAAATTAGGTTCTTTTCAGAAGATGCTTATATAGTAGCCTCTCACTTAGGAATCATATACATGCGCTCGCTCGGCAAAAGATACGTATCCAAAGACTGGAAAGTTGCATAGGTCACACTGTACTCAAGGAAGGAAGTGGGAGTAATTCGATGAATTACAGACCCTTATCACTGACGTGTATTTACGTTAGAATTATGGAATACAGGCTGTGTTCGATCATTATGAGCGAGATTGAAGGAAACGGTCTGTTGACTGACAATTAGAATGGATTCAAAAACTATTACTCTCCGAAAATTATTTCAAGCAGTTAGTCCACGAATCCACGCGAATTGAAAATGGTTGCGAAAACACACTTGACCTCTTAGCCACAAACAATCCAGAGCTGATAGAGAGCATCATGACTGATACAGGGATTAGTGATCACAAGGTCGTTGTAGCTAGGCTCAATACCGTTTCTTCCAAATCCACCAGAAACAAACGCAAAATAATTTTATTTAAAAAAGCGGATAAAGTGTCACTAGAAGCCTTCCAAAGAGACAATCTCCATTCCTTCCGAACTGACTATGCAAATGTAGACGAGATGTGGCTCAAATTCAGAGATGTAGTAGTAACAGAAATTGAGAGATTCATACCTCATAAATTGGTAAGAGATGGAACTGATCCCACGTGGTACACAAAACAGGTCCGAACGCTGTTGCAGAGGCAACGGAAAAAGAATGCAAAGTTCAGAAAAACGCGAAATCCCGAAGATTGGCTAAAATTTACAGACGCGCGAAATTTGGCACGGACTTCAATGCGAGATGCCTTTAATAGTTCCACAACGAAACATTGTCTCGAAATTTGATAGAAAATCCGAAGAAATTCTGGTCGTATGTAAAGTACACAAGCGGCAAGACGCAGTCAATACCTTCGCTGCGCAGTGCCGATGGTACTGTTACCGACGACTGTGCCGCTAAAGCGGAGTTATTGAACGCAGTTTTCCGAAATTCCTTCACCAGGGAAGACGAATGGAATATTCCAGAATTTGAAATACGAACAGCTGCTAGCAAGAGTTTATTAGAAGTAGATACCTTAGGGGTTGCGAAGCAACTCAAATCGCTTGATACGGGCAAGTCTTCAGGTCCAGATTGTATACCGATTAGGTTCCTTTCAGATTACGCTGATACAATAGCTCCCTACTTAGCAATCATATACAACCGCTCGCTCACCGATAGATCTGTACCTACAGATTGGAAAATTGCGCAGGTCGCACCAGTGTTTAAGAAGGGTAGTAGGAGTAATTCATCGAACTACAGACCTATATCATTGACGTCGGTTTGCAGTAGGGTTTTGGAGCATATACTGTATTCAAACATTATGAATCACCTCGAAGGGAACGATCTATTGATACGTAATCAGCATGGTTTCGGAAAACATCGTTCTTGTGCAACGCAGCTAGCTCTTTATTCGCCGCTATCGACAGGGGATCTCAAGTTCATTCCGTATTTCTTGATTTCCGGAAAGCTTTTAACACCGTTCCTCACAAGCGACTTCTAATAAAGCTGCGGGCCATAGGGTATCGTCTCAGTTGTGCGACTGGATTCGTGATTTTCTGTCAGGAAGGTCGCAGTTCGTAGTAATAGACGGCAAATCATCGAGTAAAATTGAAGTGATATCAGGTGTTCCCCAGGGAAGCGTCCTGGGACCTCTGCTGTTCCTGATCTATATAAATGACCTGGGTGACAATCTGAGCAGTTCTCTTAGGTTGTTCGCAGATGATGCTGTAATTTACCGTCTAGTAAGGTCAACCGAAGACCAGTATCAGTTGCAAAGCGATTTAGAAAAGATTGCTGTATGGTGTGGGAGGTGGCAGTTGACGCTAAATAACGAAAAGTGTGAGGTGATCCACATGAGTTCCAAAAGAAATCCGTTGGAATTCCATTACTCGATAAATAGTACAATTCTCAAGGCTGTCAATTCAACTAAGTTCCTGGGTGTTAGAATTACGGACAACTTCAGTTGACCACATAGATAATATTGTGAGGAGGGCGAGCCAAAGGTTGCGTTTCATTGGCAGGACACTTATGCAACAAGTCCACTAAAGAGACAGCTTACACGACACTCGTTCGTCCTGTGTTAGAATATTGCTGGGCGGTGTGGGATCCTTACCGGGTGGGATTGACGGAGGACATCGAAAGGGTGCAAAAAAGGGCAGCTCGTTTTGTATTATCACGTAATAGGGGAGAGAGTGTGGCAGATATGATACGCGAATTGGGATCGAAGTCATTACAGCAAAGACGTTTTTCGTCGCGGCGAGATCTATTTACGAAATTTCAGTCACCAACTTTCTCTTCCGAATGCGAAAATATTTTGTTGAGCCCAACCTACATAGGTAGGAATGATCATCAAAATAAAATAAGAAAAATCAGAGCTCGAACAGAAAGGTTTAGGTGTTCGTTTTTCCCGCACGCTGTTCGGGAGTGGAATGGTAGAGAGATAGTATGATTGTGGATCGATGAACCCTCTGCCAAGCACTTAAATGTGAATTGCAGAGTAGTCATGTAGGTGTAGAACCAATTTTTTCATTCTCATTGCAGTAATGAGTGCTATCGACAGGAGTTCTGAAATTGATTCCATACTTCCACATTTCCAGAAGGCTTTTGACACCGTTTCACACAAAGACTTCCAATTAAATTAAGTTTCTGTGGAGATGTGTAACTAGAATCTTAATCTCCTGTCTGAAAGATCATAGTGTGCAGTAACTGACGCAAAGTCATCGAGTAAAATAGAAGTGACGTCTGGCGTCGCGAGGGAGGTGTTATAGGCCCGATTTAAGAGACAATCTGACCAGCCCTCTTAGATTGTCTGCAGATGATGCTGGCATTTACAGTCTATTTAAGTCATCAGAAGATCAAAACTAATTGCAAAATGATTTACACAAATTATCTGTGTGATGTGAAAAGTAACAGTTGCCTCTAAATACGGAAATGTCTGAAGTCATCCATATGATTAAGAAAAGAAATAATCCACAATGGATAAAAGTCTTAAATTAAATTTTGGTTATACGATAAATCACACAAATTTAAAGGCTGTCAGTTCAACTAAATACTTTGGAACTACAATGCGAACACCTTAAACTGAGAGATCACGGTGATGTTATAAGGAAGGCAAACCAGAGACTGCGTTTTATTGGCACAACATTTAGAAGATGTGACAGAACTAATAAAAA
The DNA here is from genome assembly GCF_023864345.2 of Schistocerca serialis cubense. Lineage (NCBI taxonomy): Eukaryota > Metazoa > Arthropoda > Insecta > Orthoptera > Acrididae > Schistocerca > Schistocerca serialis. The sequence continues at coordinate 660,973,325 of NC_064641.1, read as the reverse complement.
GGCTGCCTACACTGTGCTGGTCCGTACTCTGCTGGAGTACTACTTTGCGTTATGGTATCATTACCAGGTAGATTGTGGAGAGACATCGAAAAAGCTCAAAGACGGGCAGCTCGTTTAGTATTATGGCGAATCAGGGGAAAGAATGTCAAAGGTGTGATAAGCAAGTTGAGGGTGGCAATCATTAAAAGAAAGGCGTTTCTCGTTGTGGCGAGATCTTTTACGAAATTCCAATCATTAACTTTCTTCTATGAATGTCAAAATATTTTATAGTCGCCAACCTACATAGGAAGAAATGATCATCTTAATAAAACTCTGCCAGGCGTCTAAGTGTGAATTGCAGAGAAATCATATAGATGTAGTAATGAACCATAGTTATAGTTACAATTTGTTTGTGTCAGAGGGGGACATCCAGTGATAACACACTCGACAAGGCACCCCACCCCGTGTGTGGGTGGCGGGGGCAACTTTACATACAACCTCCAACGGGAACCCCCGTTTTCCATTGCACATTACGATTCTACGGCAAAATCTACATACTTTTTGTCTGAAGCATTTTATTCGGTTCGCCACAGATGGCGCTGTAATCGGAGGAGTAGAAATGGGTACACAATCGTAATTTGCGACGTGCTACTCAATGGCCCTAATTGAAATGATCCTGATTTATGGAGAATGTACGAGAAATATTGAGGCTGCTGTTGCCTTATATGCCGAGTATTTCGAGAGAAAGCTCTCTCTCGTTCGTTCTTTTACAGGGTTGTGAACGCCTTTGTCTGTGATGGCAGAGTACAGACCATCAGAAGGAAACGAAGCAAACGTGTTACAGGAGAAGCTAATGAAATAGGTGTGCGCCACAACTCACAGACGAGCGCCCGGGAATTACACCGTGATTTCGACATGTCTGTTGGTAGTATTGTCACAATATTGCATCGTCCAATGCGTATAGTTTTCGAGATAATTCAGTGTTTTCAGTCAAAATGAACACCCTGGTCACCCAAAATGCAACTCCCTGAAGGGAGCATAAAAGTCACGTGAAATTTGCAGTATGCGTTTGCGGCAACGGCAGATGCACATGATTAGCACTTCGGCGCTGGCGCACAATACGGCGCCATTACTGCCCCTGCGAGCCCTATATAAAACGGGGAACAGATGGCCGTGTGGAATTGTTCTTTCGTGCTGTTGTTTTCTTAAGCAGCCTCAGTGCGCCTCGTAGAAGACAGCGAGCGTCTTTCGTAGTTCGACCGAGGAAGAGTAGTTGCCTATATGGACTGCGGACTATCCTTCAGAGAAATCGGCGATCCGTGTCGGACGGAACCAAGCGACTGTGTGCGGATCTGTAATCGCTGGATGCAGGAGGGAACGACGGATCGACGACGGGACCTATTGCACACACCTCGTTGCACCACTACACGGCCGGCCGTGGTGGCCGAACGGTTCTAGGCGCTTCAATCTGGAACCGCGCGACCGCTACGGTCGCAGGTTCGAATCCTGCTTCGGGCATGGATGTGTGTGATGTCCTTAGGTTATTTAGGTTTAAGTAGTTCTAAGTTTTAGGGGACTGATGTCCTCAGATGTTAAGTCTCATAGTGCTCAGAGCCATTTGAACCACTACACGTGACGAAAGGTATATTGTGCACATGGAAGTGATGGATCGCTTGCTACATCACGAACAAATTCCGTATGTTGAGCAACAAGCAGTGGTCGCACGTATCATTCGACGTCATTTGCAGCAGAGTGGAAGTGCAAGTGTCCATTGTTACCGGCAACGGTGTGACGAACGACGAACATGGATAACCCGAATGGATTGACATTGTCTTTATCGACGAGTCCCGATGCTGTCTGCCCACGACGATGGTCAGATTAGAGTCTGGAGACACCGCGGTGAGAGACTGTTGAACTATTGTCTTATGTATCACCCTACTGGCCCTGCACCCGTTTTATGGTTTGGGGTGGTATTGGACTCCATTCCCGCAACCCCTCGTACACATTGCAGCGTTACATCTCTGAAGTGTTGGAGCCTGTTGTCCTCTCATACCTTGCCGACAGCCACATTGCAACAGGGTTGTGTTCGACCACACGTGGCCCTCAATGTTCAAGAGTTCATCGTCGCCCATCACATTGCACTGCTCCCTTAACTTTCCTGTTCTCTCGATCTCTCGCCTGTCGAAAACGTCTGGTCGATGAATGTGGAACTACTGGCTAGGGATACACAACACACTGCCTTACCAGATCGACTTTGGCAATGTGTGGGAGCACTGTGGATTGTTATACCCCAACAACATATCAAGAGTCTCCTTGAGTCAATGCCGAGGCGTCCGCACCACGATGTTATTCATAATACACCACCGCCGACGCTGCTACAACGCCGGGTGCCGATCAGTCGCCACCGTGCTAGGTAAAAACACAGGTTGAGTGCTCAGTTCTTCACAGTTCTCATCCTTGCAAAGACATCTTGCTCTTTCCAAAGTTTTCCTTATCCTTCTGTCCTTATTATTAATCTCAGAGTGCATTTAAGTGTGTCCTTCAAGTCATTAGCGCTCTGGTGTCAGAAACAATGATTATTGTTCTCTTATCTGCCAGAGGGGCAGACCTTATTCTGAATGGCTGATTAAGTTTTGTGTAGGAGGTTCGCAAGAATCATGTGAGCCCACGCCTTTCCTGTATAGTTTTGTCAGTGATATACTTTCCACGTAATTCTCATCGGTTTTAAACAAACTGTTTGATTTCCTCATGTGTCTTCTTATTATGTTTTTTGATCCTGCTATCTTATGCTCCCTTATTTTCTAGTGAGTAATTAATCCAGTAACGCTCATATACTACGACAAAAACCCATGCCTGCAAGTAGGAGGTGTCAGCATTTTAGCAGATAACCATTGCTGCCAGATTTCCTAGCACTTAGTGAATCATAGCAGAAATCATTCAAACCAAGCAACAGTTCAACAACACAGCGCAAACAGATGTAAAGCATTGTGTGTAAACAGACGAAAAGACCCATTATTGTTTGATCAAACATTTGTCGAACCATCACTAGAAACAGTTACATCCCTTAAATAATTGGGAGAAAGTGTATTGTGGCGTCCCTTTTCTAGATTTACGTTTTTCTCTTGGTCTCCAGTCTTCTGATTGATGCGTCCCGCCACGACTTCCTCTCCTGTGACAACCTTTTCATTTCAGAGTAACAGTTGCAACTTACGTCTTCATTTATTTACCGGATCCAAATCTCTGTCTTCCTGAATAGTGTTTACCCTCTAGAGGTTCTTCGAGTAGCACGGAAGGTATTGCTGGGTGTTTTATGAATTATCAGATGTCCTATCATCCTGTCCCTTCTTCTTGTCAGTGTTTCCATTTGTTCCTTTCCCCGCCGATTCTACGGAGAACCTCCTCATTACTTATCTTGTAATTAATAAATGGACAAGGTGCCTAAGATAATCAAGTACCAGAGAAAAGAACTACAAGTTAACCAAAGACACGAAGCAGAAAACGTCATAATGTGCTTGAATTGTTTCTTTTGAAAAGGATAAATATGCTGAAACAATGTAAAATCGTTTACTCCTCCTCTAGCGATTCCTGTTGTGATTGTTACTCTTATTTCTCTTTATTGATTCATCTAAGTGTATTCAAGTTGAAAATATAATTTCAAAGAAAAGTATTACTTAGAGTCGTGTACATTATTTAGATATCCTGACTCACATCCCATTTTCATAAAATTAGTAAAAGTGGTCTTCAGCAATGTAATAATTGAAGCTATTGTGGGAGAAATTTCCTTCCGCCTTCACCGACAATTAGTCAAATTTATCTGCAAAACTGAATTGCATCTTTTTAAAATCATATTAAAGAAGTCCGATAATTGTTCTACAGGTGGTAATTTAAAAAAGGAATCCCAAAAGCCGAGGTTATTCGAAATTTGACTTGGAGTGTATCTGTTAGACACAAAAGTCAATAACTTTCATATTTAAATGTACGGAACTATAGTGTGGATGCTTTTAATAGTATTCAGACTTGGGAAAAATTTCCAGAGATCGTAGTTATACGTAAAACTGTTTTGTGCTTCACACAGGAAAGTGATATAACTGATCTTACAAAATGCATTGCACTGTGCTGTCTGTGATAATGATATTTATTCTGCTACCGATTTCGGTCTTAAACCAGTAGCAGAATAAATACGACTACCACAGACAGCACAGTGTAATGCATTTTGTAAAATTTGTACGTGCTGTTGACCAGCTCCTCAAAAAGATGTGATATAACTAAATAAAATGCCTACAGTCTCCCATCACGTAAAATACTTAAGAAGTAACAAAGTACAATAATTTTTTTTAATTTCATTTAGTGGAGCGACCATTTAAAACTAATCGTAGGAAAGCTAGATGCAAGGCACGATTTGATCCCTCAGATTTTCTTAGTACCATTGATTAATACTGTGTTTCCTGTGGTTCTGGTTGGAGTCCAGACGGTGAGTACACATAAAAGCAAAACTCGTAACACGAAACAAGACGGATGGTCGTCGAAAAACTGTGCAGAAAATGGAAGCAACAGCTCGGCAGAACGCCCGGCAGCTCACACGGCTTGACTGTCTGGAAGAATGCACAGGAAGTGATATCGTCCCTTGAAGGAGCTAGCGTACAAAGCCCTGTAACACGCCCGGGTGTACAACTGGCGGGAGACCTTTAAACTGCTCTCACATTGACCATGCGCCATGTCCACGCCACGTAGCCGATGTTCCAGCTGCCGTCGTATAATTTCTGCTCCACACTGCTGATGGCTTGCCTGAAATTATGTATATAAATATGCAAGCGGGTTTGGGGGAACCACTCAACACAACACTGCCCTACGTCTGGTCTGAACAGTTATATTCTGAGACGATAAGAAAATCGCAAGTTGCACTGTTTACACACTAAGTCACAGGTAGTGATGCCAGTTAACATTTATGCAGATTTGATGAGTGGCCATAATTATCATTCCCTTATTACTGTACAGTATTCTTGACGATGTTAATGTCTGTCACTATTGTACTTCACGCTGTCACACGTATTTCAGAGTCTTACTTCGGCCGAACCTTCGGTGATGTATACACAGGCAATGATGACCTTTATCTTTCCACAATTATCACTTGGACGAGCGTACGCGCAAACGACACGACGCGGGTGATTGTTGAGGATGCAGATGCCGAATGGTCGAACGAAAGTTCTTACGCTCGTCACGTACACACAGTTAGCGCTTCAACGATGAAAATTAATATTACGACGTTGTCAAACCTTATTTTCATGATTTAAAGAAGTATTCGTGATATTAAAAATGTAATTATAATTTTATTATTTTCATTTTTGTGCTCAGTGTATCAAAGACTTTCTAGTGCACGGAAGACATTAGCATTGTTTGTACTACGAAACTATATATGATTGTTAAGGGTTAAGCATGTAATAATTCGATGTAAGACATTTTGTTGACTCTGAATTTTGTTCTCGTACTGGTCGGTAGAGAAGGAAATGTTCCTTAATCGATGTGAAGGTATAACGGCTGTAAAAACGAGAGAGAGAGAGAGAAGGTAAATACAATTTATTCAAAACAAATATCTCGAAGGTGTAACGCTTTGTGATTTCCTACAACTAAAAATTGCAAGATCTAATCTGAGCCTGTCCTGAATAACAGCGAAGAACATTTATGTTATCATATATTTTCTTCGTTTGATCACGGTTGTGATTCGCATGTTTCTTTTTGTTACGCGACGTGTTATGAATATTTTCATTTTACGCGCAAAAGTGCACACAGCTTTAATCGAACCTGCGTCTTTCGGAAACGATAACTTTTAATCAGTACAATTACGCGAATACCGTCTAAATCGCGACCGTGATCGCAAAAGTGTTTCCTGGACCAAATAATTCTTATAAAATGTGTATTCTCCAAAACAAGCAGCATTGCACTATCGCTGGCTCGCAACACTCGAAAGAGTAAAATCAATGCTTAAATAAAATTGCCACCTTGTAATAATTATTATTATCCCATTAAATAAATAAATAGCAATTCAGTGGCTATACAATCAATAAACAGAGGGGGCAATTCAACAGGCAATGATGACCTTTGTCTTTCCACAATTATCACTTGGACGAGCGTACGCGCAACCGACACGACGCGGGTGATTGTTGAGGATGCGGATGCCGAATGGTCGAACGAAAGTTCTTACGCTCGTCACGTACACACAGATATCTGGTACCAGTCCTTCTTGACACTTGTAATAACATATCACTGTTCGTAAAAGTTAATTTACAGTTCGCAGTTCTCACTCGTACGTGCGTGCGCGCAACCGTCGCGACGCCGCTGATTATTGCTGGTGCGGAAACGTGATGACCGGAAAGCATCGCTCGCTACGAGACACTGAGCCACTGGCACTTGATTGCTCTCCTTTGCTGTAAATTATTTTACTGGTTCACATAAGTTTCATTCTGGGAGGCCAAACACGACGTGGATGATTGATATTGTACGACACGCAAACGGGCGGATACACAAATTTCTTATTGGCGGCATTGCTCATTTTTAATTACTTCTTTACGCACTTTCCAGTGAATCCACTTCCATATCTCATTACTTCACAATAATAGTACTTACTGGCCACACTTGAACCTCGATAATAATGCCTTTCCCATGCAGAACTTTCCACAACACAACATAGCAGCTCCCTCCCCCGTGGTCGACTCTGCAAATGCAGCCGCTCGCAAAGATACTCCACAACCACGCCAGCGATATGACAATATACTTACAGCCCGTTTGACCTATACTTTATTGAATGTCAGTCTGATAGTACTGATAGACGAAACATCCAATGAAGAGCAGCGTGTACTGGTACAGGTAGCTTGGTAAGCGGAAAAGCGCCACAGAGGTGCTCTTACAACTCTATTGGCAGACACTACAAGAGCGACGTCACACATAACGCTGTGCTTGACTATTAAAATTTCGAGAGTGTACGTTCCTAGCAGACAAGCAATATACTGATTTCTTCTAAGTGGATCTCGCGCAAAGACGATAAAGATAAAATTCGAGCGGAGCTCGTACAGAGGTTTATCATTAATCGTGCTTCCGCCACATCATTTGTGACGAGGGAAGACGTGACGGAAGCGGACAACCTACCCTCCGACACGCAGCATAAAGTATCTTGCCGAGTACATGTAATTGTATACATGTACCTTCAGCTTATTTCTCGCGATGTGTGTCTGGATGGTCAAGGGTCCAAAAGGCTCTCCAACGCCTGCGACACCCCGTTTTCGGAACGAAAGAGGGTAGCTGTTCGGTCGCTCATAAATGAGTGTTGCTGTACACTATTTCATTCAGGATAACTTAAAATTATGAAGCAAAACATTAATGCTGATATCTTGTCCATACTATTACACATCTCTGAATATAGCAATAAATAGATTATGGAGGTATGCTGTTTATGAAAATTTGAAATTTTTGCACACAGTACTTACCTAGCGCATTTATTATGCGGAAGGTCCAGATCTTGGATACAAATTCCTTTCGGAGCAGGAAATTGGTAAACCACACAAACGCCACACTTCCAGCTGCACCAGTCATGTGGGGAACGGCTGATATGATTCCATTCTTTAAAACAAAAATTTAAAAAAAGGCACATATGAAACCATTTATAACCCTATATCCAGAGAAAACTATTTTACCCCTTATATAATTTTCTTTTGGTCAGAAGCATTGATCCTCAGACAGAAGTAAATGTTTTATATACGGTGACCGTATGGTAGAAGCGTTTACGCTTGTGTGTGGTGCTGTACACTGGTTTTTCTTATATACATCAGGAGAAATACCTAGTTCTCGTTTTCCATTCACATTGTGCAGTTTGAATCATTACGAAATCAGTCACCATTTGTTCAAAAACGTCACATAGTTTATCATAACACCATTACCGTAGCTTACAACATGATTCGACATTGCACTATCAGTAACAAAGTGTGGGAGACATTGTTTAAGAGGTGTACTGCTGTCCAGTGATGACCTTTCAGGTTTTAAACTGCTGACAACTCAGTTGTGAATAAATAGTGTAATAGTAACTGCCACTTGCTACTTTAAATGAAATAAGTAATTACCGAGACTATTTTTCTACCTTTATGAAAATTCGCCCCGCAACCGTCGGAACACAGACATTTCCTCAGGGGCATAAGCCTGCTAATCAGCTGGTCTCGCCAGTAAAATATGCAAGCAGGTGAGACAATCGATTCAAGAATTTCAGAAGCGCAAGCAAAATCAACATCTAAGAAATTTAGTGAAGTGAGAATTTGCCACACATCCCCCCTCCCCCCCCCCCCCCCCCCCCCGATATAAGGAAGATAATCATGACTGTTAAAAGGTGATGATACCTCCAGTAAGATACTAATAATATGTAGCCCTTCAATTTGTTAATATTAATTCCAGGTATTTTCCCAGACATATTAAAATAATTATGCTTTTATTAGGCCTCCTTATAAGAAAGATGACTCCACATTTATAACTACCTGCCAGTCCTACCTTTTAAATCGATTTTCAAAATTTTTGAGAAGATAATATCCTCGAGGGTGGGGCCTGTGCAGTAATGGGACACTTGATTGATCACAGTTTGGATTTCAAAAGAGGTGCTCTGTTTAGGCTTCCACTGAGCGTATAACGAAATTGTTAAATGATAAATTATCCCCAGTGTGGTCTTCTGTGACTAATCAAAGATATTTAGTTGTGTCAGTTATAGTATTCTACTAGCGAAAGCAGATTTTTTGGGATACATGTCTCAGCACTTGCGTTATGCATGGTTCCATCATACGTCCATTGCTTTCCTTGCTTTGTGTTAATGAGCTACCATTTTAGTTGAATCATGAAGAAAAATTAGTCCTTTTGTAAACTATAAAAGAATTATTTGTGCAGACGATTAGAAAGCAATGACAGAGAAAATAGGAAACAGTAGTAAATTAATTGGTTTCACACGACTTGACTAGCTATAAATCTGAGAAAAACGAAGATCATTCAGTTTTGTACCTGCTATGAACTTAGTTTATCTACAAAAGTTATAAACAGGACAGAAATAATTTCGTGAGTGCACATACTGATAAAAACTTAACTAGGCAAAACCATGCAGTAAATCTGCTAAAACATTTACGTTCAGCTCATTTTAATATAAGAATAACTGTAAACTTTGGGGATGGGGAAACTGCTATAGTAACATAATTTGCATATATTCATTCACCCATGTCCTACAGGATACCATTCTGGGGTAATTTCTCGCTTAGGCCAAAATTATTCATCACATAAAAGAAAGTAATTAAAAATATACACTCACAGATAAAAAATCGCAACACCCGCAAGGAGTTGTGCGACTTAAACAAAAGTTGGCAGGCGTGTTTTAACATCTGAAGGATGATATCAATTCAAATTTCGTGCCAGTCGTATAAGAGTGGCGCTAGTAGTGCAACTAATGAGAATACAAAACAAGGTTGTAAGGCGTCCAGATTTTTTGGACTTTACATGACCTTGATCCATAATAACAATACGATACAGTATGACATCCTCAGAAAATAATAATTAAATTATATCAACAAAAAGCAATTTCAGTAATCTCATGTACCGAAAACTAAGAAAACAATATCTACCAATGTAAGAACAGGGGCATGCATAAGTAAGTAAACACAATTTGGAGATAAACCGAGCATGTGGTTAATGGCATTGGAAAACCCCACTTAACAAGAGAACGGAGAGCTTCAGCCAAAAAGGGATAAGGCCAGAACAATACATTATTCCTTTTAACTTAAATACGGCTGGGACCGAGGGTGAGTGGCTGGACAGCTTTAACAGGGCTAGGTGGCGACCCGGCAGGAAAAATAAAATTCACCTCTAACGAGATGGCGATTGGCTGAAGCCATACTGGGCGATGCAGACGCGACACGGTAGGGAGATCCCCATTACATAAAAGCATTTTGAGAACTAAAAATTCTAGAATATCTCTTGCCTTGCGGGGGACCACACAAGTGTGTGGAAAATAGCGAGGGCGTTGAGAGCTTTGCTTTTGCAAAAAGTGGGCGATATGCTTCACATATCGTGGTGACAAATAACAAAGAGGTAGTTAGTTATTCCTGCGGGAATTTTTGGAGGCAAAGAAATTGTGCACATTGCTCCAACCCTTAGCAAGTGTGCAATAGCTATTATTTTGACTAGGGAAAAATTAACGTTCTATGGAACACAGGAAAGTAGAGACTGAGTAAATTCAGTCAAGGCCACAGTAGGGAATTAGCGTTTCAGATCCAGCACGGAGACAACACTGTTGCTTGGTAAAGTACCATCGCGCATTAAACCACAGTAAATGTTGAGCCGAGATATTGCTCACTCCAACTTGCGTATACGTTGACCATTGAATATCAAAAGCTAGGATACTAACCAACCCTCACATTGAGTACATGACAGGTTTTCATTGGTTTAAAAAGTAAAATTATTCTCCACCAACTCAGTGTATTGACCAGCTACACCATCGTAGACGTAAATTAGCTGATGAAGATTTTTAATCATTCTTGCCTGTGATAAAAATTTTCATATGTAGAGATAATGAATTAATAATCGCCAATTCAATTTGTCCAAGAGTTAAATATTTCGTTACTGAGTGTTGGAAGTAATTGAACATGATTTTTGTGTATCACTTGACCCTTGAAAGCACAGTTGATAAATTAAATGTGGAATGAGAAAGGGAATAGCTGTTTTGTCCTTCTAGAATAGATCCCAAACTTTCACTTTTATTAATTTATGCATTCTACTTATGTGACAGCAGCATTTATAATTGACCTTACCGGGCCAAGTTCATAGTTATATAGAATGTCTGTTTAATACCCTGGGTGTGAGAAGAGAGTTCAGATGTTTTCTCCAATTTGCGCGCAATCACAAATTGCTATCCTACCAGGATTCGAAATTACAGCATTCTTATAGATTGAGGATTTGCTTTTGATAGGTACAAAGCACATAATCCTCCCAAACAATAAGCTGATGCAAAGTGAAAAAAATGCAAGTGTAGATAGAATTGTATTCGTGTATTTCTTATATGCTGGCGCAACACGTCGTTGAATTGGGTTGTGCTGAGTTCTGACTCAACTCCTGTAACCAAAAGACTATATAAAGGACGAGGAAACAGGTTCGATTATTGAATATAGGACCGTGGATGATATTTTGGGGTAGAATTAAGTCTCATGATAAGATGTTAACGCGGAGTCAGGTTCGGAAAATTTGCGACCAGCAACGCTGTGTGGAACGCTCAAAAAGACAGAAAATAATAGATTAAGACAAAAAGAAGTAATGGATGATATTGATAGGATCGAGTTCGGCACGCAACAGGTAGATCAGCGTGAACAACACGAGACAGAACACGTAGGAATACCGAATGAGACCGAAAATACAACACATGATGATCAGTATGGTCCGTACAATGGACGTGAGAACGGCGTTGCTAATGAATCAGACACTGAGTCTGTAGATAGTGAATTACAGCATATTGAACCAAACGTAATCATACTGGATCAGGCAGGTTTGCAATTGAATGAAAGAACGAGTGTTAGTGTTCCTACACTATCTTCGGAAGTGAAGGAAACGGTTCACAAGAAACGAGATAGGAAACAGTTACATCAGATGGCAACAGATGAAAATGATGTAGATGTAAAGGCCAACATATCTGGAATGTTGCAGCGTTTATTATAACAATCTCAGGAATCAGAAAAGCGTTTAGAAGGGCGCATAACACAAGGACAAAAAGAATTAAAACTGGGGCTGAAAGAAACTAAAAACGAAATACAAAAAACGCGTGATAATATTCAAGGCCAAATAGATCAAATGCGAACTGAAGCTAAAAAAGCGCAAATCACGCTTCAAACACTCGTTACAGGGCACAAACAATTGAGAACAGACAATGGCACTGACCAAACAGACATGATTACGTTGCGTGAAGTTACACAACAAACTGTCAAAAAGGTTAAATAACAAGTCGAAGCTTTTGCCATCAAAGCGACGACGAAAGCGAAACATGTTGTTGCTGAGACGACGTCTCACAAGAGAACGACAAAAGCAGCATTAAAGAAATTCGAGGCTCGTATTTTAAAAATACAAGAGAAAAACGGACATCAATTTCAACTACTGAGATCGGAATTTTTATGTTCGACCAAAAGTCGAGATGACGTAGAAAGCGTTAGTGAGGAGTCGCAGACGAAGACAGAATCAACTTTAGTGTCGGTGGATACTACTGTGAAGACTGCAAAATCAACAGTTGCCGATAATACGACAGAAAGGGTACGCGAAATTACGTGTGACATAAGACGGAAAGGCACATGTGGATGCCAGTACGAAACCGCAAACCACGAACTGGAAATTCCATGCCATTGCCTTCATTCTACATGTTCCGCAATGTGCGGTGTCAAAGGTGTTCAGTACGTAGAGCAGAACAAGGTGGAATTGCCACGTGGTATTTCGGATAGTCCATGGCTAATAATAAGACATCATCAGCGATTTTAAGCTGATGCCATATCAAAAAGATGAACGTCATTCTAGGTTTGTGCCATTAGGCAGGTGCTCAAGCTAACGCCGCAGCACAATAGACAAAGCACCCTGTGAATTGGAATGCGCGCCTCATAATGTGGCCGTGTGAGAAAGGTTGCAGGGACGTGCGCCTCGGTTCTGTCATCGCAGTGTGTCTCCAACCGACCGAAAGTGGGCAAGCAATGTTGACATCCACTTACGAACAAATTAAAGAACTTGACCAGCGCTTCGGATGAAAATTGATCCCCGCGCATCGACCACCTTACCCCGCACAGACTAACGGACCGCGGCTTTTTTTCATTGCTTCTTCGCACGCTGTAGTTAGGAATTCGTCGGTGCAGCGTCGGTGACTGTAACGTTCGGCAAAACATAGCGCTTAGTGGCTGCGTCACAGGGCACGTGGGAAAATGTGCCTGCGTTTGAAGACTACATTGTGGACCTATAACGTATCTCGTAACAGTTTCTAAGGAATGACACCCATCGTTGCAGTCTCTGTGCTGCATAATCGGGAAGTTTAGGAGAGGATCGAATAGCAAAACGAGGGGCTTGTGATTAGCATATTACGCTTTGCACACTAGAGACATGCATGAAACTTCTTGACGCTGTGTAGAAGGCCAATGACTTTCTTCATTTGCAAGTAATTTCACCGTGCCATTTATAACGTTTTTGACGTAAACTAAATGGATTGTTCTGCGTCGCCAGCACATTGTCGCATAATAGTGCACCACTGCTGAAACGTGAGCCATTGGTGGCCAGCGTCAAGCGTTTGCCTGGCTTGGGTGTTACTAAACAAGGGACCGAGTGACTCCACTTTTTATGTTGCAAGAAAGCTTTCTGCCATGTCTCTGACCATAGGAATTTAACTCCATTTTTACATAACCGATTAAGCGAGTAGCAGATTTGGGACACGATGGAAATGGATTTTGCGTAATGATAAACTTTGTCCAAGAATGACTGCAGTTCTTTGAAGTTCTTGGGAGCTGGTAAGTAACTGATTGCATTCACATGATACTGTGTGAGCGTAAGTCCGTCATTTTTAATATAAGCCTAGGTACTTTATACTTGGCTCAAAGAAACTACTCTTGTCGAGCTGATAACCCATACAATGAGCTTGAAACCGCTCAGACAAAATCTGCAGATCTTGCAGGTGCTGTTCCTACGTGGATTCGATAATTAGCTAGTAATATAAATAGTTAACACAACTGGGGATACCTTGGATGAGTTGCTCTACCGCAGGAAGAACTGGGAGCCCAAGAATGATAATCTGTTATAACAACATAGACCGAAAGACGTATTAATTACTGAAAGCTGTTTCTTCCTGTCATCTACAGCTGCTTCATTATAGGCATTAGTGGGATCTATTTTAGAAAGATATTGGCTCCCCGCCAATTTTTCCAACAACTGCTCTGGCCAAGGAAATGGATACATAACTACATTAGATTCAGCATTAATGGTAGATTTGAAAATCACAGCATATTCTAATCGCTCCTTTTGGCTTCTTTTCTACTTCCAAGCGCATTAAACTTGTGTTAGACTATACTAGGGATATTACTCCTATGTACTGTAATCCACAAAGCGCTGCTTTGTTGATAGTGCATGATGAGACCCACTGGGTGAGCTCTACAAAACTTACGCACTGCTGAGTGCTTTAAAGATACGTTGGCTTAAAACCCTGTTGGACAACAACCTTATGTAGGTTAAAATAATTGCATATTCTGGGCTCGTAAGGTATCAAGTTTTTTGAATGAAACCACAGTCGTGTCCAGATTCACTTAGTCTTTTACATGGAAAACAAAAACAGCAGAAATGTATATTCTAAAAATGTTTACTACTAACGCGGTTAGTTATCGAGCAACAATTTATATCTACTTAAATTGGGCTATGACGTGACGTCACTACAGGGTGTACATACAGCAGCTGTGGTAAGCCGATGCACCAGTATGTCTCTGCATTAATCAGAAACACAGCTTCTCCTGTTTCCATTTGCAGCAACAGGTTCTGCTGGCCCTCTGTTGCTCTGTTGGCATTGTTAAGGTAGCGCGCACCGCACGGACGGCTGTCGTCGTTGCTGCCCGGCGACCAAGGCAGACACCTGCTAGACGCACCAGTTTGCGGCATGAGAAACAGGTCATTTCGTACCTTCAGTGATCTTCACACAACTAATTGCACTAACATTTCCGGAACTATTAGACGATGACGTGGAGATAATTTTTGTACGAGCATCCGATCGCCTTCCGGCATGCGTAAGGCGAAAGAATGCGCTTCTGTTGCTGCGCGTCTGTGAACGATGAGGGTGGCGGATCGCTAAGAATTGTATACCGCCTCATAGGACAACCGGACGATTGGGTGCCTGATAAGCCGGATGATGGTGTTGAGTGGCTGCCATGAGTTGTCGAACACAACGTCGACTGCTACCATGAAATAAGTTGACATGGATAATATTGTAAAATATAGCTTGCACTGATGCGGTTACTTCGTGTACCTAGTCATTTTTAAGGGCTGGATGTATGACTAAAGCCTTTGTATTAACTTCTCTCTATTAGGAGTTAGACATACGCTCTAATAAAGAAAAGCAGGGGTGCCACGAAGGAATTATATGAATGGGATGGAAATCAGTAGATGTGACGTACATGTATAGACCGACAAATGATTATAAATTCATAAAAATTGCATAATTTATTCAGATACGACAAATTGAGCAAGTTCGTAACGGGTTGGTCCAACTCTGGCCCTTATACAAACCTGCTGTTGACAGAGTTGGATATCGTGCTGAGGTATATTGCACCAAGTTCTGTCCAATTAGAGAGTTAGATCGTCAAAATCCCGAAATGGTTGGTTCATGACACCAACTACAAATTTTATCTATTTATCTTGTATCCTCTTACGGTCAGTGATCTTCGAGATCTTCCTGTACACCACAGTATCATCAGGAAACATACATTTGTTATCACTCACGCTAGTTGTGACATAGAACCCGGTGGAAAAAAGAGGTGGTCGATGACGATGGGGTTTACGAAGTGAACAGTTGGCCAGAGGCAAAGTCCAGAGCATAGCGAAAGTTGTCATGCCCATAGGAAGAACTATCCATGGAGCGATCCAAATCGAAAAATGTAAACAAGGGCGAGGCTAATCACTCTACTATCAATGGCGCACATTGAGGGAGTCAGATAATAATGAAGAATTAAGGGAAAAGTGTGGGTTCACTGTACTTACTAGTACTAGATGTAGCGTCCATGAACGGGCCAACATGACACACGAGAGGCTGCGGAGGTCCCTGCAACTGTGCTCTGAAGCTTGAGTTAGGTATGACTTTTCCTCTAAGTCGATACTTAGGCTGGGCGGGGAATCATCATCCGGCGGTGATGCATCATGTCATCCAACATGGCATTTGCCAAATGCCGTGCGCAATATAACAAACGTATCATTAAAGTTAAGGATAATGCATCCCCACTCTGGGGTTTTGGTATTATAGTTGCACCCGCACTCTCGGATATATCCTGTTGTAGATGCGTTCCACTCTCTAGAGCACATGGATTAGTGTCTATTTGTTCTTACGACATTCGCCATACATGTGATAGGAGGTTGGTCTGGAGAAAAAATGGTCCGCTCTGGGAACCAATCAACCCCTCCACACACCCCCTCCCAGATATCCTCCCCCCCCCCCTCCCCAAGGAACAAATCCACCCCCAGACATATTACAACCCCTGAAAACCTTTTTTACGTATTACATGTATGCTGTTCAGCCACATGATATTATTGTTTCCCAGGAATTTTGGCCTCATGAACTGTAAGATCCATGTGTGCAACACCATCCAGCTAAGAGAGTTCACTGCGCTGGATAAGTGAGGTTAACTTGTAAAAAGATGTTTTGATTTAAATGTAAATGATGTTTTGATTTAAGCGTCACCCCGATCAGTCGAAAAATCACTTGCATTCTTTTATATCTCTATCTATGTCCAGGACATATTCGCCTTTTTTGTGCTATGATAGGAACGGTTTTCATCCTGCTTCCCAAGTTTTACTCTACCATAATTCTGACATTAGAGCGCCATAGGTTGGCAACCGACGTAGATTTTTGCTGACTCTGACCACGGCTGTTCTTGTATAGGATTTTTTTATTGTCTTTCGAATCATGTTGCTTGTATCGGGGCAAAGGAGGAAGCTTTCACAAAACAACCGGACGATCATTAATTACATGTATTTGTCTACGTTCTTACAATATTTGAACCGATTCGCACAAGTTTGAAACATAGAGGTGCCGTGTATAATAAAAAAACTCACAAAATATGTGTTTTTTGTATGTAATATTCGAACGAAGCTAGATTTTTGAAAGTTGACAGCAGCTCGTGGTCTGGTGCTTAGTGTTACTGACTCTCGATCACGGAACCCTGAGTTCGATTCCCGGCTTGGTCGGGATTTCCTCCGCTCGGGACTGGGTATACGTGTTGAACTCACTATCATTCCATCATCATCAACGCGCAGGTCGGCGAAGTGACGTCAACTAAAAAGACTAGCATGAAATGCCACATGCACATTTAATTTAATTTTGAAAGCTTTTTTCAGTTTTATTGTAAGTATGCATATTTTGTTTATTTGATTCACTTTAAACCGTCACCGCGCGTTCCATTCACGTAAGATCGAATTTTACGTGCTACATGTAGCTCTGCTTTATACCATCATATCTCGACAACAGGTAAAGATTACTGGATAAAAAAAATGGTTCAAATGGCTCTGAGCACTATGGGACTTAACAGCTGTGGTCATCAGTCCCCTAGAACTTAGAACTACTTAAACCTAACTAACCTAAGGACATCACACACATCCATGCCCGAGGCAGGATTCGAACCTGCGACTGTAGCAGTCGCACGGTTCCGGACTGCGCGCCTAGAACCGCGAGACCACCGCGGCCGGCTTACTGGATAAAAATGTTCGTAAATATAGACGTGGTGCGCTTCAAAAATCTCCAAGAAAAATGTGTTTTTCGCATGTTTTGCAGATAAAATCCGAAAGGTGCACACGCAAACGATACCATCAGCTGAACATTAGTTTCAGCCTAATTAATATCTTTTGCAAAAGGAATTAATCGATTTGCACAATTTGCCTGGGTCAGCTACGATTCGTCGTTCAAACCTTCCTTGATATACTGCAACATAGGTACGGAAGACAGAACGTAAGGAAGTTTGACAAAGGGCACGTTATATTGGCCGGCGCCTGGGAAGCTGTAACTCGTAAATGGCGAAGATGGGTGGCTATTTGCATGCTGCTGTTGTGAGTATGTATGAGAGTGGTTGAAGACCGGCGGAAACACGAATAGGCAACAATGT
Organism: Schistocerca serialis cubense; assembly: GCF_023864345.2. Lineage (NCBI taxonomy): Eukaryota > Metazoa > Arthropoda > Insecta > Orthoptera > Acrididae > Schistocerca > Schistocerca serialis. The sequence continues at coordinate 660,955,473 of NC_064641.1, read as the reverse complement.
GTTGGATGTCCATTACAGGTCGCGGAGGCCGGGGGCTTGCCATCTCTGTAAAGCAGGATAGGGAGCGATCTGTGGCATATCTCTGGACAAAGAATAACGGTAGTGCAAGCACACGTGTTCAAGTTGCTGAGCATGGGGTCCGCAGCAGGTGACCCCTACAAGTTCGCATGTTGACCGAAAGGTGTCATCAGTTACAGTTGAACTTGGCGTAGTGTCATTGAGATCGGGACAATGGAGCTAAGGAAACTTGTCGAGTAGTCAGATGAATCAGATTTCTTTTTACACCAGGTCGATGGTGGTTTCCGGATACACCATCATGCAGGTGATGAGCTGCTTGAAAAATTTGCCGCGCCTCGGTCGCAGACCTGTGGGGACAGAACTGTGCTATGGGGAACGATCAGCTGGGCTTCTATGCGGCACCACGACATCCGTGGACTATGTGAGCACTAGTGCGGACTACTTATATCCTTTCACGCTAAATGTCTTCCCCACGCTGACGACATCTTCGAGCAGGATAAGTTTTCGTACCACTGGGCGAGTCTCGTGATACAGTGGTTTGAGGAGCATGACTGAATGTTGATGTGTTTACCATTAAATTTGCGTGATCTGAACCGATGGAACACAGCTTGAAAGTGTCAGACACCATCTCTGCTCCAAAAAATCATCGGCCCGAAATTTACAGAAATTGCTGATCTTTGCATAGACATCTGTTGCCATAGAGATCTGTTAACGTCTTGTTGAATCCGTGTCATTTATTTCCAGGGCAGCTATTACTCTTATTAAATGTTAGATTTTGTAAAAATATACGATCTGCTGTAAGACAATTTGATTAGGCAACATGTAACATATGTAGCAAACTGACGATAATAAAGGCTATAAATAACAATAAATATTATTTTATAATCTACGTTGACCTACGAAGCTATTATCTCTCTTCATTTCCTATGATCTTGTTCGCTTCACAACTCTTCACCACATTTTATATCGGCCAGATTGCAACTGATCAATTAATTCCCACTTCCGGCATTCCGTGCTCGAGTTCTGAGATCGTTAGGTTTGTTCAAGAAACTTGCAGTAATTTCCTTTTGAGAATGTGAAACAATGCAGACACTGAATCTGTATCACTAAAGGATACTTTTAGAGTTTTGGAGAAACTACTAGTAAACACTCACACTTCGGATATCATAATGCAAGACTTGGCCGAGGTAAAGCGGCAGCGTGACCAGCAAATAGAAGCTCCAGTCGAAGGTGATCATGATAGCAACGAGAGCCCAAATGGCTGGCGTTTTTATAATGCTCTTCCATGGCACGGGAAGGTTCTTCTGTAACATCAAAGAATAAAAGTACTTGAGTCAATGTAAACAATGACTTTTTTCTATGTAGGTTCAACAAAGTACGCAAAGATATGTTTGGTTTATTAATACAATTACGCAGACTATCTGTAACTGTGACGTCGTCTCTCCACTTGATGGTTGGAGAGACGACATCAAAGTTACAGATCGTCTGCGTAAACCAGTTACGTTGGCCACTGCTGCCTCGTAGATATGGATCGTGATAGCCCCTTCTGCGTCAACCTGAAGATGGTGCACTGAAGCGCCGAAACTGGTAGCTGCACAATAAGTAAGATCTTGAGGACGGCTGCAGGCGTTTCATTTTGTTACAACACTTACTGTTAAGATTCAACAATGTTCAAAAGATTTCTAATTGCGGTAAGAAGTTTTAGAGATTGTTCAACAGATATACATGGTGTTACAAAAAGGTACGGCCAGACTTTCAGGAAACACTCCTCACACACAAAGAAAGAAAATATGTTATGTGGAGATGTGTCAGAAACGCTTACATTCCATGTTAGAGCTCATTTTATTACTTCTCTTCAAATCACATTAATCATGGAATGGAAACACACAGCAACAGAACGTACCAGCGTGACTTCAAACACTTTGTTACAGGAAAGGTTCAAAATGTCCTCCGTTAGCGAGGATACATGCATCCACCCTCCGTCGCATGGAAACCCTGATGCGCTGATGCAGCCCTGGAGAATGGCGTATTGTATCACAGCTGTCCACAATATGAGCACGAAGAGTCTCTACATTTGGTACCGGGGTTTCGTAGACAAGAGCTTTCAAATGCCCCCATAAATGAAAGTCAAGAGGGTTGAGGTCAGGAGAGCGTGGAGGCCATGGAATTGGTCCGTCTCTACCAATCCATCGGTCACCGAATCTGTTGTTGAGAAGCGTACGAACACTTCGACTGAAATGTGCAGGAGCTCCATCGTGCATGAACCACATGTGTCGTACTTGTAAAGGCACATGTTCTAGCAGCACAGGTAGAGTATCGCGTATGAAATCATGGCGGTGAATTGAGGAAGCACAGTACATACTGACGAAACTAAAATGAGCTCTAACATGGAAATTAAGCGTTTCCGGACACATGTCCACATAACATATTTTCTTTATTTGTCTGTGAGGAATGTTTCCTGAAAGTTTGGCCGTACCTTTTTGTAACACCCTGTATAATTTCAGAGTCAGCGTCTTGTATCTTGTACATTTACTTTATGAGCCCACGCCAACAGTAAACGGTCGTTAAAACACACTTAACTTCTTAGCAACTAATAATCCTGGGCTATTAATAAGTCCATGTTTACTGGACTTTTCTTTTCTTGTTTTAGGTCACACTACCACCTCCAAAAGCTGTTGGTGGAGTTCTGGTTGAGCACGTTTGTCATATGGGACATGAAGTTTGGATCAGCTAGTACACATAAACAAAGGCTACCATCAGTATCAAAACTTGTATACGAAAAACATGCGAGGCAATACTGCTCCTACGTCTGATCTTAGAAGAAAGTCAAACCTTCATTCATAGTATTCGTAGACTTTGAGAAAGCTTTTGATGGTATTGACTAGACTACACTCTTTGAAATTTTAAAGGTAGCTGGGACGAAATACAGTGACCGAAAGGTTATTTACGACTTGTACACAGACCACATTGCAGTTATAAGAGTCGCAGGGCAGTAGACGTGAACGGAGTGAGGCTCAGGGGAGAGAGCCTATCCCTCACGCTAATCTGTACACTGAACAGGCTGTAAAGGAAACCAGAGGGAAATTTAAAGTTCAGGATGAAAAAAAAAAAAAAAGCTTTTGAAGTTTGCTGTTGACATTGTAATTCTTTCATAGGGGCAACGGACTTGGAAGAGCATTTCAGTGGAGTAAGCAGTGTCTTGAAAAGACATTATAACGTAAACAACAACAAAAGTAATACACAGGTGAGGGAATGTAATCGAATTAAATCGGGCGATCCTGTGGGAGTTAGATTAGGAAATCAGACACTAAAAGTGGTAGGTACGTTTTGGTATTTTGAGCGCAAAACAACTGATGACATCCGAAGTAAAGAGGACATAAAAATAGATTGAGAATACCAAGAAAAGCATTTATGAGCAAAGGAAATTTGGTAACATCTAATATACATTTAAATGATTGGAAGTCTCATGTCTTGCTAATTATTTACTAATTCAGTAATCAGCAAAGACATGTAACATCTCACCATAATTTTCAGTGAGTGAACAGCTACAACCCAGATGTACGGCGACGTCGCCAGTGGATAATTAGCAAGTTAACATTTGCTGTAGGAAGATGTCCAACTTGGGTGCTATGAGGCCTCAATATCACTGCACCAGGGATGTTGCAGACTCATCCCGAAAACAATAATATACAAGCACATTACAATAATCTTCACTAAAATCACGGCCACGTTATCTAGAACTCTTTTTACTGTATGGACAAACATCTTGTTCGCTATGATTCTTTCATTACCTTCATGCAATAAATATGGAAATGCACTTCTTAATTATTTGGTCTCACTTTACATTTCCCATTCGGATAGGAAGTTGTTGTTGTTGTGGTCTTCAGTCCAGAGACTGGTTTGATGCAGCTTTCCATGCTATTCTATCCTGTGCAAGCTTCTTCATCTCCCACTAACCATTGCAACCTACATCCTTCTGAATCTGCTTAGTGTATTCATCTCTTGGTCTCCCTCTACGAATTTTACTCTCCACGCTTCTCTCCAATACTAAATTGGTGATCCCTTGATGCTTCAGAACATGTCCTACCAACCGATCCCTTCTAGTCAAGTTGTGCCACAAATTTCTCTTCTCCCCAATTCCATTCAATACCTCATTAGTCATGTGACCTACCCATATAATCTGCAGCATTCTTCTGTAGCACCACATTTCGAAAGCTTCTATTCTTTTCTTGTCTAAATTATTTATCGTCCATGTTTCACTTGCATACATGGCTATAATCCACACAAATACTTTCAGAAACGACTTCCTGACATTTCAATCTATACTCGATGTTAACAAATTTCTCTTCTTCAGAAACGCTTTCCTTGCCATTGCCAGTCTACATTTTATATCCTCTCTTCTTCGACCATCATCAGTTATTTTGCTCCCAAATAGCAAAACTCCTTTACTACTTAAAGTCTCTCATTTCATAGTATAGTTCCCTCAGCATCATCCGATTTTATTCGACTACATTCCACTATCCTCGTTTGCTTTTGTGGATGTTCATCTTATATCCTCCTTTCAAGACACTGTCCTTTCCGTTCAGTTGCTCCTCTAGGTCCTTTGCTGTCTCTGACAGAATTACAATATGATCGGCGAACCTCAACGTTTTTATTTCTTCTCCATGCATTTTAAATCCTACTCCGAATTTCTTTTATTTCCTTTACTGCTTGCTCAATATACAGATTGAATAACAACGGGCATACGCTACAACCCTGTCTCACTCCCTTCCCAACCACTGCTTCCCTTGCATACCCATCGACTGTTATAACTGCCATCTGGTTTCTGTGCAAATTGTGAATATCCGCCGGCCGCTGTGGTCAAGTGGTTCTAGGCGCTTCAGACCGGAACCACACGGCTGCTACGGTCGCAGGTTCGAATCCTGTCTCGGACATGGATTTGTGTGATGTCCTTAGGTTAGTTAGGTTTAAGTATTTCTAAGTCTAGGGGACTGATGACCTTAGATGTTAAGTCCCATAGTGCTTAGAGCCACTTGAACTATTTTTTTGTAAGTAGCCTTTCTCTCCGTGTATTTTACCCGTGCCACCTTAAGAATTTGGAAGAGTATTCCAGTGAACACTGTCAAAAGCTTTCTCTAGGTCTATAAATGCTAGAAACGTAGGTTTACCTTTCCTTACTCTATCTTCTAATATAAGTCGTAGGGTCAGTATTGCCTCATGTGTTCCAACATTTCTAAGGAATTCAAACTGATATTCCCCAAGATCGGCTTCTACCAGTTTTTCCATTGGACACATTTGCCAGTAAATAAGCATACCCTATTAGAGCTGGGAAAAACAGTGCAACTAAGATAAGGCATGTGTGTGAGTCAGTTGACTACTGTACGGCTACTCCTTGCTCACCTATCGGCTTGATACTTCTCACTACTATCAGCCATCACTGAAGAGGACCCTCCACACCAGGTTCTCAGCAGGGAAGCTGCGTAGTCAACTATAAATTCACCTGTTTGAAGTAATGGAAAGCTATGGTAGGTGTGTGCGCTTATGTTACCTTGGCAGCTGACTTTATCGTAGCTTCGATGTAGCTGCGTTCGACTGGGTCGATGTACGGGTGCTGTGCCGGCGAATCTGCAGCCTGCAGGAACCAAGACACACTCCATAGAATCCCAACGCCTCCAAAAACGTAAAAGGAAAGTGGCCAGCCAATCACAGTCTCGCAAAGGGCGCCCGTCACCGCCATGGACACCAAGTTTCCAATAAACATCCCTGTCAGCAAAGCGAAATCTCATTAAGCCAAGGGTATCATCTGTCAGACTAACTTGCTAAAGCAAGTTGCTGTGAGAAATTAAAATAACATAGTGAGTAAAAAAAAAAAGCAATAAACTTCCTTATAAACTAAAATTTATGCCTCGGATTATGTGACTTATATTCAAGTCGACACACTTATAATAGCGATAAACCACATCTTGTATCTCCGTGTCCGCAGCTCGTGGTCGTGCGGTAGCGTTCTCGCTTCTCACGCCCGGGTTCCCGGGTTCGATTCCCGGCGGGGTCAGGGATTTTCTCTGCCTCGTGATGACTGGGTGTTGTGTGCTGTCCTTAGGTCAGTTAGGTTTAAGTAGTTCTAAGTTCTAGGGGACTGATGACCATAGATGTTAAGTCCCATAGTGCTCATAGCCATTTGAACCATTTTTGTATCTCTGTATGGAAGAAAAGTGGTACATGTTGGTAAATCAGCCACAAAATTGAGAGCATCATCATACAAGTGATATCCTTCCACAAGGTCTGCTGCTAATGCAAACATGTCAGGGAAGAGATATATAGAATACAACTGACGAGAGGAGAAAATGCAACAATGTAACAAACGGAGAAACCAAAAGGGAATATAGATGTTAAAGAAAGAAACTGACGGGAAGTGCAAAATGAAAGAGAAGGCTGTAGAAACGCGTGCGATTATGGGAAACTGGATGCCGCTTAAAGTAAGCAAAAGAAACAGTTGTGAGAAAAGAGCAGCAGCTATATAAATATAAAGAGTTCATATCAAAAACCAGCACAAATCAAAGAAATAGAGGTTGAAAGGTGGGAGTAATATGCAGGGGGGATCAGAAACATTTTCAAAAGCATGTAAGGATAGGTTATGCCGAGAAATAATTGTTTAGAATCGATACGTTGCACCGTTACCTAGTTAATTAGCATTGAAATTAGCCAATCAGGCCACTGCGCTCCCAAATTCGAGCACAATTAACGTCGGTTCTTCTCATAGGTGGATGCTAATACAAGAGACTGCTTAGCCTTTGGCTCCAGTTCGTTCTTTACCATCATCCCATGTCCAGTTTCTGTATCGCTGTCTTGTTCGGTTTTAGGGAACCAAATGAGGAACACGTTTGCCGACACCGTCTCTGGCGAGCTGCTTGAATCTGCTCACGCAACGGCCTAACTGGCTAAATTCAATGCTAATTGATTCGGAAAGGGCACAATGTGTCCAGTTTTTTTTTCTGAACACTTACGTCTCAGCACAGCCAAACCTACAACACCCTTACAAGCTTTTCAGACTGTGTGCGACCACCTGTGTGAAGAAGAACTGTAAAAATCAAACTTAAAGCTATGTTATGGAAAGGGAGGATGAAGTGCATGTTGTTGAGATGGAAGATAAGATTTTCGTATTACCGAACTATCAGTTTAATAAGTCATGGTTGCAAAGTACTAACGTGAATTATGCACAGAAGAATGGAGCGATTACTAGAAGACGGCTTGCGTTAAGATCAATTTGGGTACCGGAGAAATGTAGGAACACACGAGGCAGCACTTACCCTGTGGCCTATCTTAGGAGTTAGACTGAAAAAGAAGTCACCATACATTAATAGCAATAATAGATTTAGTTAAAGCTTTTGACAATCTTGACTCGAATACATTCTTTAAAATTCCTACGATAATACGGGTACGATACAGAAAGTGGAGGTTTACTCGTATCTACAGCTTCTACAGAAACCACACTACAGCTAAATGTGGACGAAATGAAACGGACGGGAAGAAAGTGAGAGTTTCTTTGTCTATCCCCAGCGTTATTCAGTATGCATATTAAGCAAGCAATAAAACGAACTGAGGAGGAATTTAGAAAACGGATTAAAGTTGAGGGAGAAGAAATAAAAAAGTTTTACCGATGACACCATAAATCTCTTGGAGACAGCTAAGGACTTGGCACATCTGTGGAAAGGTATTAACGCTCTATCTAAAAGAGGGTAGAACATCAACAAATATAAAACAGTAATAATAGAGTATAGACGAACTAAACTAGGTGATGCTATGGGAAATGAGACACTGAAAGTTGCAGATGAATTTCGATATTTGAGAATAAAGAAAAGAAAAGAAAAGAAAAGGCTGATGAAGGCAGAAGGGAATGGACACAAAATGCAGACTGGTAATACTTTACGATATAAATTTCAGGATTCTGAAGTCTTTTCTGAAAGTAATTGGAGTGTAGTCTTGTTAATTTGTTAATAGAGGGAAATACGTGTGTGTGTGGTGATTGGGGAAGGAAACATTGTTGAAGAAGACCAAGGATTGTCTACAACAAGTATGTTCAGATAGATATAAGGTGCTGTATGCAGTGGTGAAGTGACTTGTACCAGACAGTTTAACGTTGAGAACTGCATCAAACCAGTCTTCGGACTGAAGACCACAACAACAAAACACGTGAACGAGCTGGATTACATCCTCTGAATGTTGACAGTCAATGTCCCAGGTTGTATGGTGGTTGTCATGTTCCTGACGTTTTGTCCGGAGCTGCACTGGACGTTTTCAGAGGCACCCCTGGTTTCGACTGACGAGTTGGATGTCGGAGATCGACGAGAATACCATGAAAAAGGGCCGAGATAGAAGTTTACACGTGATCGGCAGAGGTAATTCTTGTCAAAGATAAAACATAACTATCGAACAGTTGTCTGTCAAAAATGGAACTATCTGATTATGTAGAGCTAATGTTCATCAAATATCACTAAGTTTCATGATTTCTTCATTTCTGTGAAAATCTTTAAGAGATTGATGAAATAGCCATTGCTATGTGAAGTCTTCTCGAATTTCACTCTTCGTTAGATACCATGCGAGAAAAAACATGTGTCAAGTATCCGACAGTCCTAACGAGAACGTACACCATAAATGACCCATACCTTAACATGGTCCACTATTTACTGAAAGGAAGTTAAAACAAAATTTGTTGATGCTTACCTAGGAAAATAAGGGAAAACAGGCTCCTTTCGTGGTCAGGTGCCCACGTGCAAACAGTCGTCTGAATAGCTGGTATTGTGCCACCCTTGAAATAAAAGAGACTTTCTTTATGTTTGATCCTAGAGACGGATAAAAATAAATAAGTTCAGTTTCAGCTGAGCAATTAAGCAGTAAGTTACGCTGTATGGATTTTCTGGCTGGGAGATTCCCAGTGGCAGATTCAGCTGCCTAATTTGAAAGTTTAATTTCTATCATTCTAAAATTGTGAGGGTTTTGTGTTTAAGTGTACTGGTAAGTGTGGGTGAGTGTAATATGCGTGTATAGTGTGGTGTCATGTTTTTCATGATGATGATAGAAGAGAGAGAGGGTGAAACCCAGTGCTAGTGGTTTACTCCTGTCGAATAGCACCAAAGGGGTCATCGAGATTAACATCCCCATCCGACGCAGGTCTCACTATCAACAGTGCCACAAGCCCTCATTTCACGAGACGCTGTAGAAAAGTTTGGATTTTAATCTAAGACATTGAAGCACAGACGGTTTATCAGGGACTTTACGCCACCATCCCTAGTCCCTTTCGCCACGATGTAAAAGTAAGTAAGCAGCAACAGGTGCCGTACCCAGGCGGTTAATCACCCAAGTACTGACCGCGGCCTACGTTGCTCAACTTCGGTGATCTGAAGAGGAGTATATTTTTTTCATTACTTTTCATCGCCTAAAAAAACATTTTCCAAACGTGAAATAAAAATTGTCATCAAATTAAATATATTCCGCTTTTTCTGCAATTCTGACCTTTTTTAATATATCAAAAAAGACTGAAACTGTGGAGTGCCTTTGTTGCACCAAACTAGTGGTAAAGTGTATGGAGGGGACTGACAGAACGTAATGTATAGCTACAGTCGCAGCAATAGAAAAAAGTTAAATGTATGGGTAAGGGAGCCAAGGAATAAAATCGAAGGGCGTAATCTATACCACCAATAACCGTTACTGCATTGTGCGCTGGACTGGAAACAAAAACAGCCGAGGATCGTTCCTCAGTTAAAAAGAAAAAGGGGGCACACACCGCAGCACAGTGCAAGGGGTCATGACAAAACTCTCCCAAAGCTTAATCATACAAGTACGACTTCTCATACTGAATAAGTTATATTCCATATTGATACGTGCATTGTTGCATCACCTCTTTTACTCCAAGCTTCTCCTATCCCTGGTGGTGGTGGTGGTTAGTGTTTAACGTCCCGTCGACAACAAGGTCATTAGAGACGGAGCGCAAGCTCGGGTTGGGGAAGGATTGGGAAGGAAGTCGGCCGTGCCCTTTCAAGGGAACCATCCCGGCATTTGCCTGAAACGATTTAGGGAAATCACGGAAAACCTAAATCAGGATGGCTGGAGACGGGATTGAACCGTTGTCCTCCCGATCCTATCCCTGGTGATCCAGCTACTAGTGAAGCGTACTCGATAAACAATTGGAAAAATATTGTCTATATTTTGGGAGTGCATTTAACGAGGTACGGCCGTCAGTAGTAAAGCCAGTAAAATGAGATACAGCTTTCATTGAATGGATATCTGTTGGACTCAAACATTTTATGCACTTATGCTCGAGAATACAAGGACATGTAGAACGCACGGTGACCTAAAGCCACAGGTCTTTACTATTTGTGAGATAAATACAACGGATAAATCTAGCTTGTCTTCCGGAAGGGCTTGTGTGTTGCGCCAGAATTGTAAGGCAATTGAATGCAGAATATGTATTGTAGTTTTTAATGTGATCTGTCTTTGTCTCGGCGTATTGATGATTAAAAATACCTTGACAACTGAAAAAGTGTGTGTTACAGGAGTCGGCGTTCTGCAGTTCGTGATTGCAAAAGTGTGACACACGATGTCTGGGAAATATATTGAACACTTCTAGTGCCCCTATAATTTGGTGCCTTTACCTAAGAATGTTCTGTCTAGACGCTAGATTATTCTCAGAAGATGCAAGCTGTTTTTTGTTTCATCGCTAACATCATAAGATGTAATTTTAAGTTTAATTGGAAGTTATATCATGGTGATATTTGTCTGACGACATGTTTATGTTAGTTCAGTTATGAAATTGTGCACCAGTGCATACCAATAAATTATTTCAATACGCTAATCAGTGACGTTATTAGCACATTAAGCATTCATCAAATAATTTACTATGAAGATGGAAGAAGTAAAAGTACCTGAGCGAGTCCCTGGCAGAATCTGTTCATAAACAGCGCGTAGTAGCCAGCCCAAGCAGACAGTGGTGTCAGAATCGCCAGCAGAGATGAGACAAGAACGCTGAATAGCAAGACGACTTTACCACCGAAACGGTCAGCGAGCACACCGCCTGGAATGTGACCGAGCGTGTATCCGTAGTAGAAGCCGGCCAGGATCTCTCCTTGCATCTGCGTGTCCCAGATGAATTCCCCATCCTGCAATTAGGATACGAGATTTGACCTGTTTATTTAGTACCAGAAATGAGAACGCTACTATCGGAAAACATCATCTGCACAATACCCAAGATTCCAAGAGCCCGCAAGTGCAAGAACTGCCGCACAATCAGCTTAACAGTTCAAAGTTGCTAACAAGAATAATGCACAAAGAATGTAAAGGGAAGTTGAGGACGTGTTAGGTGACGATCAGTTTGGCGTTAGCAAAGGGCACCATTGCGGTTGATAATGCAAGCGAGATTACAGAAAAATCAAGGCACTTTCATAAGATTTGTCGATCTGGAAAAAGCGTTTGACAATATGAAATGGTGCTAGATGTTCGAAATTTTGAGGAAAACTGGGATAAGCTACAGGGAGAGGCGGGTAACATACAACATGCACAAGAGCCAAGAGCGAATAATAAGAGAGGAAGATCAAGAACGAAGTGCTCAGATTAAAAGGGGTACAAGATAGGGATGTAGTCTTTCGCCCCTACTATCCAATCTATACATCGAAGAAGCAATGAGGGAAGTAGAAGAAAGGTTCAAGAGTGCAATTAAAATTCAAGGTGAAAGTATATCAGTGAAAAGATTCGCTGGTGACATTGCTATTCTCAGTGAAATTGAAGAAGAATTACAAGATCTGCAGAATGGAATGAGCAGTCTACTGAGTACAGAATATGGATTGAGATTAAATCGAAGAAAACCAAAAGTAATGAGAAGTGGCAGAAATGAGTTCGGCGAAGAACTTAACATCAGGATTGATGGTAACGAAGTAGATGAAGTTAAATAATTCTACTAACTAGACAGTAAAATAGCCCATGACGGACGGAGTAAGGAGGACATCGAAAGCAGACTAGCACTGGCAAAAAGCGCATTCTTGGCCAACATAGGACTTAATTTCAGGAAGAAATTTCTGCGAATGTACGTTTGGAGCGCATCATAGTATGGTAGTGAAACTCGAAATGGGGGGAAACTGGAAAAGAAGATAATCGAAGCATTTGAGACCTGGTGCTACGGACGAATGTTGAAAAATAGGTGGACTGATAAGGTAAGGAATGAGGAAGTTCTGGGCAGAATCGGAGAGGAAAGGAGTATATGGAAAGCACTGACAAGAAGAATGGAATAAATGGTAGAAATCGGTTAAGTCATCAGAGAAGAGCTTTCGTGGTACTAGAGGCAGCTGTAGGGGGTAAAAACTGTAGAGAAAGACAAATATTGGAATTCATCGAGCAAACAATTGAGGACGTAGGTTGAAAGTGCTACTCTGAGCTGAACAGGGTGGCACAGGAGAGGAATTTGTAGCGAGCCGCATCAAACCAGGCATAACAGACTTACAAAAAGTAATAGTTTAATACACATCCAACCGACGTTAAGTACTAATTTCCAAGACCGTAGTCGCTATGAGTTGTTTAAGAGTGTAACTTGTGTAAATAACGCGCTGTGGTTTTGTTAAACATTTAAAGTTGCATATTTATGATCTCGAAAAGTGTGCATTTTTTGGAAAATTGTAACAAAACTGTAAATAAAGATGAAGGAAAACTACACGACGGGGCGTTTTCAGAAATATGACTGGGCACAATACTCTGCTGTAAATTGCAAGTACGAAGTTTCCCAAAAGGCTGAGGCATATATCAGATGTGTAGGTATGCAGATCACATGCACATCCAGTCACAATGGCATACAGAATACAAATGATGAGTCAGCTGATAGTTGGATTGGTGGGGGAAAACATTTATTTCTGGGTAATAGAGCGTTATAATTGATATTAAATGATGACGATAAAAGTAATAGGTAATTAATAATGGTGACACAGTGACATGTCTTTAACAATGGTGATGAAAATTATATGTCATTAATTACACTATCTGGGCAACATATTGTGACAGATCATTAAGAAAAGTGATCAAGATAAGTGACTGACGTGCAGAAAACTATAGACACCTTGCCTCAGGAGGACCTCGACCTGTGGCCTTGAAGGACAAATGTCTCAGGACGGTAACCTTGACCGAAGACCTTTCGATGATCTAGCAATAGCCGGCCGTTGTGGCCGAGCGGCTCTAGGTGCTTCAGTATGGAACCGCACGACTGCTACGGTCGCATCTACATCTACATCTACGCAGGTTCGAATCCTGCCTCGGGCATGGATATGTGTGATGTCCTTAGTTAGGTTTAAGTAGTTCTAAGTTCTAGGAGACTGATGACCTCAGATGTTAAGTCCCATAGTGCTCAGAGCCATTTGAAACATTTTTTGATCTAGCAACAATTCAGACTGCGTATGGAGTGGTACATCACCACTACTGTGGAATACAAAAACGAAAGATCGTTGTTTTGTAATTTATGTTGTAGCTAACATTGTTGGGTAAGCAAATCCCTCTAAATTGCCTATCTTGTTTTTCAAATCATTGTGCAGTCGATCAGCACACCAGTTCCCTACGGAATCCAATCTGACATAAATGGGATCTGGTTGCGGATGGATACAAAACACTAAAAAAACGATTTGTTTACAATTAGTTATTTTATTAAATTATTACTTACTAATTGTTGAACTTATGACAGCTCAGTAAATTGAGTGAAAAGTTTAAAATGTCTCAGATGTCCCATCTCAACTGCCTTCGGTTGTATCATCCTACCCATCGTATTTTTCTTATTCATGTTCTTCTTTCCTGCTGCTATCTTCTTTCTCGAAATCTTCCTTCGGTATATTTTCTGCATGCTGAACAGATTTGTGCCATTGTTCGATTGTAACGTTTTTGAAGGCCTCGTGAAGTAAGTGCTCATCATCTGCGGTTATGAACACGTTGTTTTCCGCGGCTACTTCTCTATGGACCTGGGCGGAAATGAGCTCAATAGTGTTGTCCTGGTAATGATAAGGCGGTAGCCCATTTCACTTGTCAGTACATCCATCTCATAACGATTCTTCTTAGTTTAAACTAACCTTCTCCAGTATCTCAGCTCTTGTATCTGCAGCTGACAAGGCAAAATTTTTCACGGTTAGCGAGGTGGCTACGTCAGCCTTTCGCTTCATGACTACGGATAAATTAAAAAAAAGTCTTAAAACAATTTTGAAAGTTAGATGTGTTCATTTCTGACTGATAATCATCTGACGTGTTTGTTTTGCTACATCTGCAAACTAATTTACTCTCTTTAATGAAAGCAGTCTACATTCACCCGACAGGCACAACAATCAGCCTCGCCCAACAGGTACCTTAAGTGCCCTGCTTTGGCTAGAATTCTGCCAGATGTACTTTAGTAAATCATTCTGAGTAACCAAGTTTCATCCAAATAGAATATAGGTCGCATGTCACCTGAAGTACGCAGCGAATTAACCTTCACAAAAATTTAATTCTGGAGGTCACTATGTCGTTGCATTCGAGTAGAAATTGACTGTCATAATTTTGAAGGAAGGTTGTATTTAAATCTTAAATCGTTTAATGAGCGTCCCACAGATCTATCAGAACATGAAAAATTTATTTCTTTAATTAAATTGTTCTCAATTTGTCTAATGTTGTGTACTCACCATGTCGTAAAATTCCTAAACTTCCTGCCTGATAACGATTTTATCAAAGTCGCTCAGTTTAGTTAAAGAACGGTGCTGTTTAATGTATTTTCGTGGGAGAATCGGATGTTGGTCGTTTTTACTCACGACACACTCCTTGAATAGTTCTTAAACCAACGCCATAATTTGCAGCAAAAATAGCCCGTACGTTAGTGAGGTTTTTTCTTACAGTGGTCGTTTTTTCGGTAATATATCACTACATTTCTTGATATCATCGCTGTTCATTATGTCTACTTCTGCAAGTTTCTCCTAAGGAGTGAGTATGTAGATGCAAACACTTCACTAGCGTGGTCTGCAAGATTTTTAAATATCTATAGACATTGTCGATTATGGATTTCCTGTGCTTTCTTCAACCGCATTCTTCCTGCTGTCAAAGTGCGTCTTCTTGGAGTTATTTGTAATCTAACTCCACATGGCACAGGGAAAATGTCTCTTTCTTCCAGCTTTTCCATTTTAAGATTGCACAAACCCTTCCAGTTAGTAAATAAATTGCACAAGCAATATCATAAAACAACTTTTTTACTTCAAGTCAAACTGCCGAAACTAATAACTATGTACGAAATGGTAATCGAGAAATGTGCGAAGATCTACAAACTGTGCCGCTCCTGACTTCTACTGGACGCTCCGAGTTGCCATTTTTGAATGCTGCAGAGAGAGCGCTACGCGAGACAAGGCACAAGTGCAGCACCAGTGCGGTCGCAGACACCTGCCAATGCGCTTGAGCAGAGCTGCAGTGTGAGAGTATCATGTGTAGCAGTTTGAAACCGGAATTTCGTTGCAATAATTACATGTCTGTATTCTGAAAGTGATAAACAATATTTTATTCAAAATAATCTCCACTGCTATTTATAAATTTCTCCCACCTCTCCGGCAGCAAAAAACAGTTCTTCTTTTGAACTGAACCAAAAATGTCCAAATGTGTGTGAAATCTTATGGGACTTAACTGCTAAGGTCGTCAGTCCCTAAGCTTACACACTACTAGACCTAAATTATCCTAAGGACAAACACACACACCCATGCCCGAGGGAGGACTCAAACCTCCGCCGGGACCAGCCGCACAGTCCATAACTGCAGCGCCTTAGACCGCTCGGCTAATCCCTCGCGGCGAACTGAACCAGTCAGCAATCCATTTTCGTACATTTTAATACGAATTAAAACTTTGCTCAGAGAGAGAGAGTGTTCCAGTGAAGCAAACAGATGATAATCGGATGAAGCCAAGTGTGGAGAATAAGCCGCGTGCCCTAGCATTTCCGAGCTGAACGTCTCGATCGTTTCCCTGCTCCGTTTTGCTGTGTGTGATGGGACGTTATCATGGAGCGACATGACTGTGTTGCCTTTTTCCATATTCCGGTGGTTTTTCACGGAATGCTCGATGTAAATTGATCATTTACTGTTGGTGGCAATCAGTGTTGACGGTTTCACCACGTTTTAGCAGTTCGTAATAGATGACACCCTTCTGATCCCACCAAACACAGAGCATTTTGCCCGTTCCTATCACTAGCCGTGGATCCACATATGCTACCGTCTTCAACAACAGCAGTAGCTCCAGCAACACAATTTCATCGTCGGCTCTGAGTTTCGTTGTATGTACAGTACTGAAGTAAGACTGTTCATTGGTAGATGTCTTCTTTCCAAAGCGAATTGGTCTTACAGCAAATGTCGATGGTTTGTCTGGATTCATCCATGATTTACGACGCTGAGGATTCTCAAAATATATCCATTTTTCATCACCTGTCACTATTCGAAGGAGAAACGACTTTCTTTTGTATTTGGCGAGCAGTATTTCACAAATGGTCTTTCGATTTCCTTGCTGTCTTTCATTCAGTTCATGCGGATCCCACTTTTCCACTTTCTCCACCTTTCCCATAGCTTTCAACCGAAGAGAAACGGCTTCCTGTTGAATTTGGGTGTCATCTTCATCCAATAAGGCCTGCGATTCGTTGTCTTCGAACTTTTTTCGGTGGTTTCCTGCGCTCGTCTTTCTCACGACAAAATCACCATTTTTTAATTTTTTGAACCACTCGAAACACTGTGTTTTACCAAGAGCATGTTCGCCGAAAGCTTCGACAAGCATTCGATGCGGTTCTGCAGCAGTTTTCTTCAAATGATAACAGAAAACCAATGCCGTCCGCAACTCGTAGTTCATTGGCACAAAACTTGACATGTTTACGAGTTTGAAACAGATGTGAGTGTATGGAGCTTGGGTTACTGTGTGTTGACATTGAACGTCAGCCGTTGCAGGAAGCAGATGGCCTGCAGACGCGGTCTCACGAGCCCCACACTGACGGCTAGCACCATCTATAAGGGCAATTCCGGTTTCATGCCTCTACACCTGGTATATGTGTAGCAGTGAGCAGAAGTGACCAGAGCCTACAAATAAACATCTCGGAAGACTTCTACGGAGCAATACGTCGCGTGATTACCTCGCGCACAGCATGATGCTAAGAATGCGTGTACTCTGGACGCGGCCACACAAAGAACTGCCAGACGCTTCGGAAGCCCCGAGACGACAGAAGAGATGGTACATTTGGTTCAAATGGCTCTGAGCACTATGAGACTCAACTGCTGAGGTCATTAGTCCCCTAGAACTTAGAACTAGTTAAACCTAACTAACCTAAGGACATCACAAACATCCATGCCCGAGGCAGGATTCGAACCTGCGACCGTAGCGGATGGTACATTTCAAAGAGAAAACATTGTACACAAATTAAGTGCAAAACAATGAATATTAGTGTCCGTTGCTGTCCTCGTTTGGCCGAAAGAGCGTTGACTCACTTTGCGTCCGCTGGGGCCCTCGAGCACCTGCTCTCCTGGACAGGCGTCCGGGTCGTGGAAGACGGCGCCACCGTCGACGGCCACTCTCTCCCGCAGCGCCGTCCCGTTCACCATGTCGACGATGGCTACGGAAATGTTGACGCGCGTCGTGTTGCAGATGGCCAGGCCGAGAGTGTTCAGCAGCAGCATCGTGTAGCGCGTCTTCCAGAAGCCTACGGCACATACCGTACGGATTTTAGAATCGTCTCATTTGACTGAAGTGAGGAACTGTTCTGCAGCGTACCTTCAACCTTCTGTCATCGCTTTGGCTTTCGTATAGCCATCTGCAGAACTGAAATCACTGACAATAGTTACTAAATGGTTCAAATGGCTCTGAGCACTATGGGACTCAACTGCTGAGGTCATTAGTCCCCTAGAACTTAGAACTAGTTAAACCTAACTAACCTAAGGACATCACAAACATCCATGCCCGAGGCAGGATTCGAACCTGCGACCGTAGCGGTCTTGCGGTTCCAGACTGCAGCGCCTTTAACCGCGCGGCCACTTCGGCCGGCGACAATAGTTACTTTAGGATATAATCACTAAGGTTAGAAACGTAATTCTCGGCAACGTGTTTCTGGAGACAAGCTCCCATCATCCGGTTGCCTGTGTTAATCACAAACATGCACTTTAAAAACACGCGATGTCCAAAAATTTCTAAAAATAAAAAATATAGAAATAAAGTTCTTCGGACATGAAGTCGTCTTTAAAAAACGACAAGACCAGATTATCTGCTCCACTTATCCATATTACTGCCCATTCACCAAGCCTCCCTTTTGTATAGCGGTAAACACCAGAAGCTGTGATTAGGTGAAAGAGATTCTGCTGTGACTTTTTCGCTGAGAAACCTGCGCCATGATGTATCACATTTCAGGCAGAGATCATGACAAGGACTTTTATCTGTAGAAGCTTTAAAAAAGTCGCTCAAAATGTATAAATACAGTTCAAAAGAGCCTATAATTAAAACGAACAATACGTAAGCAGTTTTGTCAAGACTGGTATAAGTTCCATCAGCTGCTTCACCAGTCACCGGTTAATTCAGTAAATATGTTTACCTCCAACAGCCTGTACTGAGCCACCAGCTGTTCCGTAGCGTTCCAAATATGTTATAAGGATCTTGTTGAGACAACATATCAACGGTTGTCTACGCAAAACTACTCATAATTACGGTACTAACGCTAACCTTCAAAATAATCGAAAAAACCATTAAAGAAAGCATTATCACTATCGCCAGTTTGTACATTAAGGAAACCAATAATTCAGGCGTATTGCCCTACCCAATCCACGTTAATGTTACACCAATGTTACATAACCCAGGATCCCGGGATCCCGCACCCGCTACCAAGACAAACAGCAAAAGTCCCGATACGATAAAACGAAATCAAATGCAAGTTAGTAGAGTGCAGGCTAACCGTATATTGAGATCGCTCTCCCCCCCCCCCCCCCCCCCCCCGACGCAAAACACAAGGCGACTTACAGCATATAGCCACACTTAAAAATGGATCAAATGGCTCTGAGCACTATGGCACTTAACATATATAGTTATCAGTCCCCTAGAACTTAGAACTACTTAAACCTAACTACCCTAAGGACAGCACACAACACCCAGTCATCACGAGGCAGAGAAAATCCCTGACCCCGCTGGGAATCGAACCCGCGAACCCGGGCGCGGGAAACGAGAACGCTACCGCACGACCACGAGCTGCGGACAGCCCACTTAAAACCGGCCGGCGTGGCCGAGCGGTTCTAGGCGCTACAGTCTGGAACCGCGCGACCGCTACGGTCGCAGGTTCGAATCCTGCCTCGGGCATGGATGTGTGTGATGTCCTTAGGTTAGTTAGGTTTAAGTAGTTCTAAGTTCTAGGGGACTGATGACCTTAGAAGTTATGAAATTTTTGATTAAATCAGAATTAATTACCACATCCACATACCGTCATTGAAGGAATTCTTGCACTTTCATTAATAGAATCAGTTTCAAACTATTTAAACACACAATAACAATTGGCCTCTCAGTAACTTGCAAGAATTTATGAAACTACTCATTTAGAATTAGACACGTGTCTCTCAGGCACACTATCACTTCAGATAGAAACATAACAGTAATGTTATAGCAATTCGCAGCAAAATATATCCAGGGAAAATTTTATCCATGTATATCTATAGCAATTGGGCGCCTTAACTCCGTCGTGTGATATAAATACAGTAACCAGGGTGCACTTAGACAAGGACCAGCCAAACTGTTTTCAGTGGCGGTTAACACTGGCAGTAGCAAACTACAAACAGAATGTACCAGCACTCCAGTCCCTAGTAAATGTTAATCATCACATCACATACAGCTCTCACTAGAACCTTGTGTACTAAGCAAGTTGCAATTAACATATCTGAGGACAAACTCAGTAGGAGTAGCAATGGCCGGCCAAGAAATAGAAGTCAACAGCACTCAATCCAGTAGTCGATTCCGGCCACAATTAACAGCACAAGCAAGGCCCTTACCCTCTTGCTTGTTCAACGAAGCCAGCCGCCGCAGATCTCGGTGCCAGGAGACATGCAAGAAGTGAAATACACCAATGGCTTTCCAGAAACATGACTGCTTCCACGCCGGCGATATTTGCTATTGCGCCGTCACCTGGGAAAACAGCCCCTTTTAGATGTGCTCTTACTGCTGCCTTGCACAGGGCTTGTACTGTCTGCCAGACTTCCCAAACGACGTTACCGCTAGGCGTCCCAAAGCAAAATCCTCGTTACTTGCTAGAGCTTATCCCTCGCTCCCCGATCGGCCCAGTAGGTGGCGCCACAGCGCGCTTTGCGCACACCACTGGGAAGATGACCCATACTGGCGGCGAGAATGTCACTGATCGAGCCACACAGCTCACCAGCAACGTGCAGTTTGCAACGCCCTAGCTACAACAAGAGCAGAGATACAGATAAACATTTTTTCTTCAGCCTCTACAATAAAGGACACAGTGTACAATAGGCGTGTTTTGTGGGAGGAGTGTTGGCCTGTTTTAATAACCTGTTCCGAATGGTGGCCAATACATCAATGGCAAGAAATGTTTTGCCAGCTCCTGATGTATAGACTGCCCTGCACAACAGGAATGTTGTACTATTGCAGTATCAGCCTACCTTATGGAACTGCTCTGCAGAAAAGCCTTCATTTCAGGAGCAATAAAATCTGTTTTCATGCCTCTGACTTCTGAGCTGCCTGGCATTAGTATTGATCGGCTTTACTGACCTGTTTTGCAGTGGCCACACATGCAGATGGGTGTGGCTGTGGAAATTTGAGATGGAGCGGAGGAGATGTACTGAGAGAGGGGCAGGAAGGAATCAATAGGGATACAGGGGGCAATATGCGATGCACAGAGAGAGGAGGCAGGACTGGATGGACAGAGAGAGAAGAGGGGATAGAATGGTAACATGGGGGAAGGAAGGGGAGAAGGAAAAGAGGAGGGCTCTTAGCATAGCTCTGTACCACTGTAGTCATTAAATGTGCTATACCTACATGTTAAATAAGTCACAGCTGCAAAATACTAACGCGAATTCTTTACAGACGAATGGAAAAACAGGCAGAAGCTGACCTCTAGGAAGATCGGTTTGGATTCCGTAGAAATATTGGAACACGTGAGGCAATACTGACCCTACGACTTATCTTAGAAGCTAGAGTAAGGAAAGGCAAACCTACGTTTCTAGCATTTGTAGACTTAGAGAAAGCTTTTGACAGTGTTGACTGGAATACTCTCCTTCAAATTCTGAAGGTGGCAGGGGTAAAATACAGGGAGCGAAATGCTATTTGCAATTTGTACAGAACCCAGATGGCAGTTATAAGAGTCGAGGAGCATGAAGGGGAAGCAGTGGTTGGGAAGGGAGTGAGGCAGGGTTGTAGCCTATCCCCGATGTTATTCAATCTGTATATTGAGCAAGCAGAGAAGGAAACAAAAGAAAAATTCAGAGTAGGTATTAAAATCCATGGAGAAGAAATAAAAACTTTGAGGTTCACTGATGACATTGTAATTCTGTCAGAGACAGCAAAGGACTTGGAAGAGCAGTTGAACAGAATGGACAGTGTCATGAAAGGAGGGTATAATATAAACATCAAGAAAAGCATCAAGGTGATGCTGAGGGAATTAGATTAGGAAATGAGACACTAAAAGTAGTAAAGGAGTTTTGCTATTTGGGGAGCAAAATAAGTGATTATGGTCGAAGTAGGGAGGATATAAAATTAAGACTGGCAATAGCAAGGAAAGCGCTTCTGAGGAAGAGAAATTTGTTAACATCGAGTATTGATTTAAGTGTCAGGAAGCCGTTTCTGAAAGTATTTGTATGGAGTGTAGCCATGTATGGAAGTGAAACATGGGCAATAACTAGTTTGGACAAGAAGAGAATAGAAGCTTTCGAAATGTGGTGCTACAGAAGAGTGCTGAAGATTAGATGGGTAGATCATATAACTAATGAGGAGGTATTGAACAGGATTGGGGAGAAGAGAATTTTGTGGCACAACTTGACTAGAAGAAGGGATCGGTTGGTAGAACATGTTCTGAGGCATCAAGGGATCACAAATTTAGTATTGGAGGGCAGCGTGGAGGGTAAAAATCGTAGAGGGAGGCCAAGAGATGAATACACTAAACAGATTCAGAAGGATGTAGGTTGCAGTAATTACTGGGAGATGAAGAAGCTTGCACAGGATAGAGTAGCATGGAGAGCTGCATCAAACCAGTCTCAGGACTGAAGACCACAACAACAACAACCTACATGTTTCTATCCCCATTATACTTATATACAAATTCTGGATCCATTATGTGTGTAGCAATGATGACATAGTACATGATATGGCGTGGCAGCACTGACATGTCCCCATACCAGAGCTGAACCCCCTTCACAAATTCTCAACTGCACCACACATGACTTACATGAGTGCGACATACCAAGATTGGAGCACATGCCAATAGGCCAAGTGCGCCCCTGCGCAGAACTCAGAAAGATGTTATGTGTGCAGGAAAGTTCCGAGGACAAGGAGAAACTGCAGGAATAGGCAGAGCATTTAAGTGTGCCAATGATCACGTTGTCGTAGCTGTGACAGTACGTCTCCCACTCACGAACACATGAGACACCGTTACGCTGTGAGACACGCCAGAGTTACATTCACACCTCTCCATGCTGGCCTATTATTACATACCTCGTGAGACATACGCAGATCAGTCGTTTGTGCGGGTGAAATGTTAGCATCATGTTCATATTGTGGGGAAAAATAATTTCCTGCCGAATCACCTGGCATGTATTATAGGAATGGTCAGGTTAAAGTTGCCACAACCTGACTCACTACAAACTCAACTACTTGCGCTGACACAAGGGGGAATGCTACAGGCAAAACATTTATTATGGCATGAAAATTTAATGCAGCATTCCAGAAAATGTCATTTGATACAACAGTATCACAGTGGGCACAAGCTTCAAGAGCTCTGGGCAGATATATCACTGGGTAGGATCCATGTTGCCACTTCAAGACAATGCGTCACAGTATGTCCTAGGTAACCCAGTCCTCGAAGCAGACAGATGATGGGAGAACAATTCCAGGACACATTGCGAGATCATTATTACAATACAAAAATGCTACATAAACACAACAAACTAATTGCACAATATAATCTGTCTTAGAAAGTACGCCGAGTGATGAGTGCAAATTAGTTATACGATCCGATAAACGAGCGACAGTGGGGCACGAACGCAGTTTGAATCCGCCCCAGTCGCCTGAGATCGCAGTGGTCATATCCACAGATGGCACTAGTGCCTGGGATATCACTCTATGCTGAAGCAACACGGGTGTTACACGCGTATCTGCACTGCACTGATTATATGACGGTCTGCAATAGCCACTCATTTTCCCCCATGAAGACGATGGCTACTATTCCGGCTCCATGCATGTTGACCCGTTGTCTGGTGAGAGCAGGCGAAAGAGGGCGACCGCAATCTAATTTAGTGCGTACCACTTTATGAATCGCAGCGACGTTCCTAACAGTCTATTGAGCTGTTGCCAATTATTGCAACAATTTATGATGGATACAAAAGCAAAAGTTGAGACTGAACATCTCCAGTATATACCCCAGTAGCCAAGACGTTTGCATTTCGAGAACTAAGTACATCTTAAAGACGCACTTGCAGAAGAAGGAAGGATATCTGTGGATAAACATCTACATTCATACTCCGCAAGCCACCGTACTGTGTGTGGCGGAGGGAACCTTGAACCACAACTAGTCATTTTCGATCGTGTCCCACTCGAAAATACGAGGTGCATTCAAGTTCTAAGGCCTCCGATTTTTTTTCTAATTAACTACTCACCCGAAATCGATGAAACTGGCGTTACTTCTCGACGTAATCGCCCTGCAGACGTACACATTTTTCACTACGCTGACGCCATGATTCCATGGCAGCGGCGGAGGCTTCTTTAGGAGTCTGTTTTGACCACTGGAAAATCGCTGAGGCAGTAGCAGCACGGCTGGTGAATGTGCGGCCACAGAGAGTGTCTTTCATTGTTGGAAAAAGCCAAAAGTCACTAGGAGCTAGGTCAGGTGAGTAGGGAGCATGAGGAATCACTTCAAAGTTGTTATCACGAAGAAACTGTTGCGTAACGTTAGCTCGATGTGCGGGTGCATTGCCTTAGTGAAACAGCACACGCGCAGCCCTTCCCCAATGTTTTTGTTGCAGTGAAGGAAGGAATTTGTTCTTCAAAACATTTTCGTAGGATGCACCTGTTACCATAGTGCCCTTTGGAACGCAATGGGTAAGGATTACGCCCTCGCTGTCCCAGAACATGGACACCATCATTTTTTCAGCACTGGCAGTTACCCGAAATTTTTTTGGTGGCAGTGAATCTGTGTGCTTCCATTGAGCTGACTGGCGCTTTGTTTCTGGATTGAAAAATGGCATCCACATCTCATCCATTGTCACAACCGACGAAAATAAAGTCCCATTCATGCTGTCGTTGCGCGTCAACATTGCTTGGCAACATGCCACACAGGCAGCCATGTGGTCGTCCGTCAGCATTCGTGGACCCACCTGGATGACACTTTTCGCATTTTCAGGTCGTCATGCAGGATTGTGTGCACAGAACCCACAGAAATGCCAGCTCTGGAGGCGATCTGTTCAACAGTCATTCGGCGATCCCCCAAAACAATTCTCTCCACTTTCTCGATCATGTCGTCAGACCGGCTTGTGCGAGCCCGAGGTTGTTTCAGTTTCTTGTCACACGATGCTCTGCCTTCATTAAACTGTCACACCCACGAACGAACTTTTGACACATCCATAACTCCATCACCACATCTCTCCATCAACTGTCGATGAATTTCAATTGGTTTCACACCACGTAAATTCAGAAAACGAATGATTGCACACTGTTCAAGTAAGGAAAACGTCGCCATTTTAAGTATTTAAAACAGTTCTCATTCTCGCCGGTGGCGGTAAAATTCCATCTGCCGTACGGTGCTGCCATCTCTGGGACGTATTGACAATGAACGCGGCCTCATTTTAAAACAATGCGCATGTTTCTATCTCTTTCCAGTCTGGAGAAAAAAAATCGGAGGCCTTAGAACTTGAATGCACCTCGTACAGCGAGGGAAAAACGATTCCCTATTGCCTCCGCATGAGCCCTAATTTCTCGTTTCGTCGTTATACTAAAGTGAAATGTATGATGGCACCAGTAGAATCGTTCTGCAGTCGGCTTTAACTGTCGGTTGTCTAAACTTTCCGAGTAGTGTTCCTCGAAAATAAAGTCGCCTTCGCTTCATGGATTCCCATTTCGATCCCCAAAGCACCTCCGCAACATTTGCGAGTTGTTCGAACCTACCAGTAACAAAACTAGCAGCCTGCCACTGAATTGCTTCGTCTTCCTTCAATCCGAACTGGTACGGATCCCAAACACTCGAGCGGTACTCAGAAAAAGGTCAGGTCGCGCTGGCATGCTGTATGCGGATTCCTTTACAGATGAACCACACTTTCCCAAAATTCTCCCAGTAAACTGAAGTCGGCCATTCTCCTTCCCCACCAAAATCCTCACATGAACGTTTCATTTCATATCGTTTTGTAACATTACGCCTAGATATTTAAACAACGTGATTGCGTTAAGCAGAACACTGATAATTATGTATCCAAACATTACTGGTTTGGCCGGCCAGAGTGGCCGTAAGGTTCTAGGTGCTGCAGTCTGGAACCGAGCGACCACTACGGTCGCAGGTTCGAATCCTGCCTCGGGCATAGATGTGTGTGATGTCCTTAGGTTAGTTAGGTTTAATTAGTTCTATGTTCTAGGTGACTGATGACCTCAGAAGTTAAGTCACATATTGCTCAGAGCCATTTGAACCATTACTGGTTTGTTCCTACTCATCCACATCCGCTTACATCTTTCTACATTTAAAGCTAGCTCTCGTTCATCACACCAACTAGAAATTTTGTCTAAGTCATCTTGTGTTCTTCTACAGTCTCTCTGTTTCCACACCTTACCCTACACCAGAGCGTTATCAGCAAAATGTCAAAGATTGCTGCCCCCCCTGTCTGCTAGATTATTTTTGCATACAGAAAATAATAACAATCCTGTCACACTTCGCTGGGACACTCCTGAAAACTCTCTTGTCGCTGATGAACACTCGCCGTCGACGACAACATACTGGGTTCTGTTACTTAAGATGTCTTCCACCCACACCTGAGAACCTATTACATATGTTCGTACCATCGTAAACAGTCTGCTGTGGGGCACCATGTCAAGTGCTTTTCATCAACTGTTCGCAGTATATCATGTGAGCAACGGGCAGCTCACTTTCAGACGATTGACGCCTTCTAAAACCTAGCTGATTCGTGAACATAAGCTTTTCGGTCTCAAGAAAATTTGTTATATTCGAAATGAGAATATGTTCAAGGATAGCGCTGCAAACCGATGTTAGGGATATTGGTCTGTAGATTCTGCTGGTCTGTTTTTCTTACATTTCTTATGTATAGGGGTCACCTGCGCTTGGGAGTTTGCAATGGGTGAGAGATTCGCGTTATATGCAAGCTAAGTAAGTGGCTAATGCCGTAGAGTACTCTTTTTAAAACCGAATTGGGATTCCATTCGGACCTGACGGCTTATGGGTATTCAGCTCTATCAGTTGTTTCTTTCCACCAGGGATGGTTATTACTATGTCTGTTCGATGGTCGTAGGACGCTATGTTTGTACGATTCTCCTGCATGAACGATTTCTTAAATGTAGAATTTGAAACATGGGCTTTCGTTTTGTTATCTTCAACTGCCAAACCAGACCAGTCATCGAGTGGCTGAATGTAATATACCTATTTTACATAGAAGCAGAATTCTCTCGGGTTCTCAGCCATGTCTTTTGCTAGATATGACAGTGGTAGTTGTTTTATGCTTCGCATGTAGATCTTCTCACAGACGCAAGTATCTCTACAACCCTTTGCCTGTTGTCGTTTGCATGAGCAACAGCCTTGCTTCCTCAGCATTTTCCGAACTTTGTTGTTAAACCATGATGGCCTTTTCTGTCCTTAATCCAATTGGGGCACAAAGTTCTTCAGACCACGATTTACAATCTATGTCAACTTTTCCATAATTCTTTCATGTTCATCTTAAGGGGACAGTGTATGTGAAATTCACTGAAATTTTACATTTTCTGTTTTGTACTCTATAATATACTTTGGACTTACCTGGACATTTTGGTATATAATACATTACAATCAGACAATTGTGAGACCTTCAAATAATATTTTGAATGTTGACAAGTGACTGTCAAATTTTGCAGCTACGAATATACTGCCACATTTGAGCAGTCATAGCTTGGGAACTACAGAGTCTAGAAGGCTGTGAACTGCTTTGTTTTGTGCCCACTGCTGCGTCTCAGAAGTTGGCATTACGAATAAACAAATCAGTCCTTTGTTTCTGATACTAGTTTTTGTTGAAAGTTGTGTGATTATCGGCTAGTTTTGTAGTAAGCTAACTTCTGTTGCTTTTTATACGTAAATAAAATGACTAAGCGTTAAAGTAACTTCAAGAAACGCAAATACGCGGGTAACAGATACGTAGGACCGGCATTTTCTTCTGAAGTACTTGAAAACACTTGTGATAGCAGTGAAGGAAACCGCAATAATGTTTCTGAAGTGACCATACTCCCCAGGTTCATCGAGAAGGAAGGTAACTTTAGAAATGAGTAACAGTGGTAAAAGTAATGATATTATGGACAATGTCATTATTTATCTGCAAATCCTTGCACCAGTTCTTTCTGAAACTGTCTCTTGCTGTCTTTGTGGTGGTGAAGTTAAACTTTATGAGGATGTTGGATTCAGAATAGGTGCTGCACCTAAATTAATTATTAAATTTCAGAAGCGCAAAAACGAAAAAGCATTTCATACTTCATCAAAGTGTTCAGGTAATGAACTGTATGAAACTAATGTCAGACTGTTCTATGGCCTTAGATGCATTGGTAAAGGTGCAAGGGCTCGTAATGTTCTCTGCACTGTGTTGAATTTGCCAAAACCACCTTCCAGGTATACGAAATGTGCAGCAGCCATTGGGCACTCTGTAAATTCTGTAACTGAAGATTCAATGGCTGGTGCTACATCAGAAGCTGTTGAACAAAATGAGGGTGACACAGACATCAGCATTGCAGTGGATGGATACTGCCAAAAGCGTGGCTTTAGTTCTAAATATGGTTTTAACATCTGCAATAAGTACTGACACTGGAAAAGTTTTGGATTTTGAAGTTCTCAGTTACTACTGCCAAGGTTGTACAGTGAACCAGAAGAACAGATTACTTCATAAGCAGCAGTGTATAAAAATTATGATGGCACAAGTGGAGGATGGAGGTAAAAGGAACAGTTAACATTTACCAGCGTTCGTAGAAGGACAGGGATGTCAGATACGTGAAATACTTACATGATGGAGAGAGCAAGGCTTTCATTGCGGTACAAAACAGTAAGCCATATGATGTTCCTATACAAAAACTTGAGTGTGTAGGACATCTCAATAAAAGGACAGGAACACGTCTGCATAACCTAAAAACCAAACTAGGTAACACAAAATTGTCTGCTGGCAAGACAATAAAATGTGCTGGAAAACTAATGGACAAGGTAATTGATGAATTACTGGAATATTATGGGAAGGCCATTAGAGATAACTGTGACAGTTTAGAGAAGATGAAAAGAGGTGTGTGGAGCACTTTCTTTCATCGAATATCAACTGATGAAAATGTCATACCTCCACCAAACACTGGGTGTCAATATAGGCAAGCTGAATTTCCTTTCACCCTGCATGAATTTACTCACGAAAACTCTCTTGCTTTGGCAGTAATGAAGGTAATCAAACCTATTTACAGAGATCTGGCAAATCCTGAGCGACTAAAGAAGTGTTTACATGGGAAGACCCAGAATGTGAATGAGTGCTTCAAAAATGTTGTGTGGTACCGTGTGCCTAAAAAGTATTTGTTGGCATTATGATTCTAAAGTTAACAGTGTCTGATGCTGTAATAACTTTTAATAGTGGAAACTATGAAATACTTAAGGTTATGGAGAAGTTAGGGGTAAGATTTGGACAGAACATAGCTAAAGGACTGCGGGAACTGCATGAGCTTCATGTACGTGAAGTAGAGTTAGCTGCTCAGCAAATGACAAAAGAAGCAAGAAAACAAAGGAGGAGGCAAGAAATGGGCTGTTGTGACACTGAAGAAGACATGGACTATGGGCCAGGGCAATTCTAGTGCATAAAAGACGCAGAAATGTAAGTCTGTATAAGAATTTGTAGTAAAAATGTTTTAAACCTCAATATCTCTGAACTACATTTTTTGCAATAAATAACCTGTTTTCTAGATAATTACTGATGGTAGAGACATGAAATTTTCACAGCATGCCAAGTGTGAGATTGAACACATACAGAACTAGAATAATTAATATATCCTGAGTTGTTTTGTTTTTATGTTCATTTATTTACAGAATTCTGTCAAAAAATTGAGTGTTTGGAAAAGAAAGGATAACATGCCCCACAATACAATTTTAGTAATAATTCTAGTTCAGTGTATCTAGAAGGTGCGTTCAATAATTATGGAAAATTGTAAGTTGGTGTCTTAAAAAGTTTGGCATAATGGGTCACAAAATTCGACAATTTAACATTGGCGGTATAGGACATACAATGTCCTCTTAATGGAACCAAATGATGTCAGTTCATAGTCTGAGATCCTAAGAAATGCTTATCCTCACTCTATCAGGAACATCCTTCTAGCATTGTTGACTGATTTATTAACTTTATTACCCTTATTTGCTGTAATGACATTATGATCACTAATTGCCACCTCTATTATGAAGCTGTTGATAAGGTATGGCCTGTTTGTAGCTGCAAGGTCTAAGATATTTCCACTGTGTATGGGCTGCTGAACTAGATGCTCAAGACAGTTTTCTGAAAAGTGTTCGCAAGTACTTCACGAGACTTTCTGTCCATCCCCCTTGCAATGAATCCATAGACGTCCCAGTCTATACTCAATAGGTTAAAGTAGCCTCCAATGTGCCACTATGAATCTTTGACAACGGTTGTACAATTGAGTGACTACGTGTTGAACCATGCATTAACTGGTGTAGAGGATCTATGTATAGGCATGTGCAACAAACGATTAGTAGATAATGGTTTGCTGGAGCCTAAAAGCTAGCAAGTGTACTGTCATCTGAGCTATGTAATTTTATATCAACACCTACTGAGCTCTTATCATGGTGTATTCCGATATACTTTCCAATTATCTGAAAGAGGATTGGTTGCATGCGAAGGACGTCCTTGCACTCAGAAACGACATGATATCCATGATCCATAGTGAAATCATGGGAATGCTAGTTGCTGATGTAACCTTTGCATGTCTGTCAACACCATGGTCGATGATGACAATTCGGTATTATTCATGTTGGAATTCCAGTAGTCACTGACATCACCTCACACAATGTCACACCATTTGATGCTGAAAACTGGAACATGAATTATGTTACTATGAAACGTGAATGCACCAAACCTGTGCAGTCGAACACAACTGTGCATGCAAAGATGTTACTTAATGAGACTGAAACAACTATCTTATCAGGTAGGTGCGCCAGTGATAAGTATACATACCTCACATACCCCTAATTCCATAGGACATCCTGGCACCATCTCATAGAATGCAGATCACCCCACAACTGAAGATCGCCATGACAATAAAGCACAGGGGCAAAGCAGGGAGGTATGTGGCTTCAACTTTATGACATCCTTTTTATCACATGTCCAGCTGTAGGTGGCATGTAACTGAGTGATTTCATCCAGAAATTTATACATCGTGTTACCTAGGAATAGTACACCTACTATTGTAGTCTATATAAGTTGGTACTATCACGAATAAATGTATCCTTAAAAACCATCTGTTCTGTATGCATTTCGTCCCAATATCGATTTCTTTCAGTTGCTGGAGCTTGGGACATGAGGATGGCTGGGCTCGAGCACCATCACACAAGTGGAGCTGAGTTATTCACAAGTGGAGGAGGAAATTGACAGATAGGGATGCAAAGATCTGATGAGCAGAGAGAGGTGAGGAGGAGATGGACCACTGCAACTGCGTATTATGTGTGACATACACATACACATGTGAAGTTGTGATGAAGGTGCTAGTACTATGTATGTATGTGTAAAACTCTGCCTGGATCCCTGGGCAGGAGGTGCACAAAATCTGACACACAAACTCCTTACCCTGAAAGAACCAACATGGCAGGTTTATAACACCCCAGCTCTAATATTTATGGGGATCCAGACATGCTTGTTTTTAAGCCCCTGTTGTATAGCTGCAGTGTACATCAAGTGTGTTGTTTGGGAATAGTATCGACCTGCCTTATCGACCTGCTTTGCAGGGCAACCGACTTGTCAGGAGCAAGAAACGGTTTTCCAGCATCCAAAGTGTAGGCTGCCTGTCACAACATGCATGTTGTGTTTGATTAGCATGACCCTGTTTTATCAGCCTTAATGGCAGCCTACACATCATTGGAAAAAAGAGACACTCATGCTGGGATATAGACTGAAAGGAAGGACAGAAGAGGTGGACTGACAAGGAGGTGAAGAACTGATGGTCAGAGAGGGGGAGGAGGGAGGAGATGAAACAAGAGATGTGCACACTGTATTCGAAAAGAAATATATACAGTCAAAGCCATGGGAAATTTTATGAGTATCAGCACTGTGGGGTTTGTAATCTACTTTCTCCAATAGGAGTGCAGTTGTAGGCAAAACTGTGCTTTTCCTGTCCCAGCTGTACAGGCTGTCCTTCATCACAGATACACGTGTGGGAATAATGTTGGTCTGTTTTATCAACCAGTTTTGTAGGTAGCCTACACGCCAGGGATAACGAACTGTTTTAAGCTACCCTGTAAGACAGGCATATAGCATTGGTCTAGTAGCAGATTGCTTTATCAACTTGATTTGCATAGCAGCCATCATGTCAAAGGCAAAAAACGATTTTTCAAGCCTCTGTTGGATAGGCTTCACGACAAAAAAAGGCATGTTGTGGCAGTAGTATTAGCCAGCTTTATTGACTTGTTTCACACTGGCTACACTTGCATGGCTGAGGGAACATTGACGCAGATACAGGAGGGAATGGACAGGGAGAGGGGGGTAGGAAGGATCTGGATAGGGAGTGAGGGGACTGTAGGGAATGGACATAAATTGGGAGGAGAGGAGGGATAGAAAAAAGGGGATGAGGAGATGGATAGTGAGGAGGAGATGGATAGGGAGAGAGGAAGACAAGATAATAGGGAGAGATTCACAGGAGGAAATAGACAAATAGAGAGAGAGAAAGGAAGTTGGGCACACAGGTGGAGGAGGTGATGAACAGGGAGAGATGAAGGAGGAGGGGATTGGCAGAGAAAGTAATAGGTTGAGGGGAAGATGAAGGAGCAAGGGGGAAGGTGTGGAGTGTAACGGGAAGGTGTAAAATGGAGATGGGGAGGAGGCAATGGACAGAGAGAGGGAGAGGAGAAGATGGGACTGAGGATGATTTGGGTAAGGTGACTAAACAGTGGGGTCATCAGTCTTATCGGATTAGGGAAGGATGGGGAAGGAAGTCAGCCATTTGCCTGAGGCGATTTAGGAATATCAAGGAAAACCTAAATCAGGATGGCCGTATTTGGGATTTAACTGTCGTCCTCCTGAATACGAATGCAGCGTGCTAACCACTGAGCCACCTTGCTCAGTGGATAAGATGGTGAGAGAGGAAGATGTGGTTGTAGAGAGAAGACACAGGAGATATACAAAGAGATGGAGAAGATGGAGAGATAGAGAAAATAGGGAGAAAGAGATGGGACAATAGTGGTGGGAGGATAAGGTGGTCAGAGAGACAGGGAAGGAAGCAGTAGACAAAGGAGGAGGAGAAATGGGCAGAGAAGATGAGTAGCAGAGACAGGGTAGCAGGAGCAGGAGGAGATGCACAGAGAGTGGGGGAGGAGATGATGGGTAGAGTGAAAGGTGAGGAGGTGGTCAAGTAGGAAACAGAATATGAGCAGATCGTTGTGAGCAGAAGATGGACAGAAAGAATGAAGAAGAGCAAGAGCTGTAAGAGGCATGTAGAAACTGCAGAGGGGCAGTCAGCAGATGAAAAATGAAGAGGGTCTGAGAAAGCAGATGGAAGAGAGAGCAGGTACGAGCTGGAAGACAGAGTGTGTGTCAGGAAGCAGGTGGAAGGAGACCTCTTTCCTACTGACACCCTTTGTTTCCTGTCAAACATATAGGAATTCAATCATTCCATAGAATTTCCTGTTACAGTCTAACATTCTTGTTTAATGAAAACGATATTGTGATTTACACAGTCAGATGCCTCTGGCAGATCGCAAAATGTAACACTAGCCTGTAGTTTATAAATATATTCTCCCTGTATATGTTGGTAGTCTTGTCAATATTGGTAACTTTAAGAAATCCTATCTGGGATTTTGACAATATACTATTGTTCGATGGCATATATTTAAAAAAGACGATTATATTTTCCATTTCTAACGTTTAAGAAATATTCCACTGATAAATGACTGGTTACACAGATAATTTAATAAGTTGCTGAACCCAGAAGCACACTATTTAGTTGACTCTGTCGATATTTTATCGTAACCACTAGAATTTCTCGATTTTAAAGATTTTTATGATGGACATTAGTTCTACTGTTCTCGTGAAAGTCATATTTATATTACTGTAGTCATTTGTCATGTCTAGTCTGAAATATTCCATGGCAGCATTTACTGAACCTGAGGAATCCATCTTATCAGTAGCAGTTGCAAAATGCTTGAAAACAGTTTTGCAATGCTCTTATCAATGTATCACACTTCATGCCATCTGCTCCTATACATGTCTGAGTCAAACCATCTCCTTCCATACTGTATCCCGTACTGTTTTATTTTGTTATCAGGTGTGATGATCTTTTACTTATAGTGTATTACTTTGACGTCTGAATTATCGTATGTGGAATAATATCCTGATAGAACCATGCCATAACACTGTGTCTCCGAAAATATTATAAAAATCTTTCATATTAACTTATTACACTGTTGTTGTTGTGTTGTACAGAAGGATTATGTTGGTCAGTACTTAAGTAGGATAGCTAACTACTTTCTGGATACAGTTCGACTTTGGACATAATCATTGTCCTAGAATTCATGATGGCAAAAATGATCTTGAAGGTTGATTACATGCTGGGGCAGCTCAATGACCTTTGACCTTAAATGCATGATGTCATCATGCCACTTCCCTCATCCCTGTCCTCCATCCACAACCCACTATTTTGTCAGCGAATAAAACGAAACTGCCAATCTCATCTCAGTATTTTACCAGATATTAAAACGAAACAGCAAATTCATATACACCACACTTCGTGTTATTTTTAAATTCCATCTTAAGCCGTGCCCCTTGACCTATTTAAGCCGAGATACACATCTTTTGCTGTTCTCCAATCACAGCCCAGTATTTTTCCAGCCATTAAAACGAAACAGACTTTCATTATTCTACTATAAATCCCACTTTTCAACATTTTTCATCTTCTTCCCTTAGTTAGTCAGCGATCTTCTAAGCCAAAATACACATCTTTAACTCTCCTCCAACCACAGTTCAGAACTTGCCATCCATCAGAATAAGACATTCAATCAGTAGATATCCCGGAGCCATTGTCTATCAGAAAAGTGAAAAAGCTTTGTCAGTAGACCATGCACAACTTCATGAAGTGTGCCTCCCAAGAGGCAAGGAAAAAAGTTAGATCTTTCTACCGCACTATTGCAAGGCATAATAGACGTTTGATCTTTGTACCAAACGTGGTGCAAGAAACAATGGGCCCTCCCCCAATTTAAATGTTTCCTCACCAAAATAGTTTTACAATTGTACAAAAAAAAAGTTGCCTAAAATAATATAGTAAGAAGGCTACGCAGTAACAGCTGATATTTAAGCACAACAAGCGGTACTAAAAGTTATGTGCTTTTGAGAGGTCTTTAACGCATCTTACCACATAAACTGCAAATCTTTGTAATACACAAGTATAATTATAAAAAGCACAATTACGTATGTAAGCTTTGTTTGGACTCTTATGGTGGCTGTGCAGTGTGCTTATGTCAAAGACGACGATTGACAAGCTTCCACACAGAGGAGAAGTCGATCTCTCATTTTGATAAAAAAAATTTGGTCTTTGTATCAAAATAAAATGGCACTTAAAATTTCTGTGCTGTTTATCAAATATTTCTTCTACACCAGCACAAAACACATGTAGCTCCCTTATTGGGTATTACCAATCTAACTTACAGATAAATGTGAACTTTTTCATAAACGTATTTCCATCTCTGTACCACTTCTTACAGAAACCTCAAATTGTCAGTCTTATTTATCAAAGTACGTGGTGTTTCTTCTATAACAGTACAAAACACACCTGAATCGCTTACTGGTACTACTGACGTAACTTACAGGCTAAAATGGACTTGTCAACAGCAATAGTCCATTTTGTACCATGTTTTAAAGGAACCAAAAATTATCTCTATAATATTTCAAAATAAGTACAGAATCTTATATAACATCACAAAACACATGTAGCTAGCTCATTGTGACTACTGTTGTAATTTACAGGTTAAGATACGCGTAGTGATGAAAATAGTATGACATATGTACCAAAGTGGCAATGGCCTTGCCGCAGTGGGTACACCAGTTCCCGTCAGGACACAGAAGTTAAGCGCTGTTGGGCGTGGCCAGCACTTGGTTGGGTGACCATCTGGGCCGCCACGCATTGTTGCCATTTTTCGAGGTGCACTCAGCCTCGTGATGCCGATTGAGGAGCTACTCGACCGAATAGTAGCGGCTCCGGTCAAGGAAAGCCATCATAACGACCGGGAGAGTGCTGTGCTGACCACACTCCCCTCCTATCTGCATCCTCATCTGAGGAAGTCACGGCGGTCGGATGGTCCCGTTGGGCCACTCGTGGCCTGAAGACGGAGTGCTGCTGCTGCTAGGTACCAAAGTAACAATGTTATGCCTGAAATCCATACAACACTGAATGACTGGAGGTAACACCTGTACATTTCCTGTACAACATTTCTTCTAGCTGAGATCATTTGGGAATTTTAATTTCACCCTCTGTTTCCTACAAGTTAAACTCCCTCCTCCTCCCGCTCCCGCCCCGCTGTTCTAGCAGACTTTAGCAAACAAATGATCGTTAAGTGTAGTTATTGCGTCAGAAATAAACTCTGTTTATTGATAGATGCGCAGTGTCAAGACTACTAAAATTAGGTACAATGTAACCATTCTTTTAAGGTGATGCAAACGGAATGAATGTTTATAAACAGAATTTCTTTGTCTATCCCTTACTGTAGTGACTACCTCTGGATCCATTATTTGCTGTGAGTACGCCGATGGTATTTACAGCAAACACTGGTATCGTCTATCCCTCCTACACATATCTTATTTTTTCCGTATACTGTGGTTAAAGTGATTTGTAAGTCTTCGCTGTGCATCTTCTTCCAACAGCAGATTATATTCATCCATCTCAATTGTTTTCGCCAAATACTTTAGTTTTTACGAACTTCCAGCACGCTGAAGTAGCTGTGGCTCAGCAACTTCTGTTAATCAGTACAACGAAAAACTAGTCCAAAGTTGCAAATCTAACTTTTTTTGGTCACTCGATGACTAGTTTTCGGGCTGAGACCGATTTTCAAACCATCGTAACATCTTCAAAAATGGTATTTCAGGGGATGTGAAACCCGTGTCAAAAATGTGCAACGAACAGTTATAGCGCTGTAGCTGTTCGGTGCACATTTTTGAAAAGGTTTTCATATCTTCGGAAATACTATTTTTGACTATGTTACGATGAGTTGAAAATGGCCCTTGGGCCGAAAACTAGTCATTGAGTGAGCAAAAAAAGTTAAATTTGCAACTTGGAGTGGTTCGTTGTACTTTAGTTTGTATTCTTTACGTATTATCCTTCCAGTTTCAGTATCCTTCTGCTTAACATTAACACATTAATTTCACTTAAATGAGAAATATCCGTTATAGGGAATGGCTTACATCTGTCTTATACATTGCTGTTTTTCGTAAGTCCTTCAGAATAACGTTATTCCTAATTCTATTTTTGATAGTGTTGTGGAGAAAATGTCCTGGATTGAGGAAAAGCATGTTTCCCATATTTAATGTAACACTAACATTGTCCTTGTTGGAATCTTTGTTAACAGTATCCATATAGTTTATAGATAACAACATGTTCTTCATCCAAGGAATACATAAATGTTTCTGATAAATGCGTGTTAGAGACACTTTATAAAATCAGTAAGATAATTAAGTCTGCGACAATTTGTTGGAACTTCGTTGGAGCCAGTTGTTCAATGCTTATCTGTAACAGTATAAAATGGCGACGTGCATTGATCAGCCAGAACATTATGATCACTGAACTACTACCGATATAAACCCGTCCAGGCGAGGAACGACTGCTAGTCAGAGACACATATGGTGCACATAGTATCAGCGTGTTGTCTATGTGTATAATAGGGAAGGCGAACGATGTATCTGAGGTTGACTGAGGACAGATTGTAATGGCCTGGAGGCTCCGCTATAGCATTTTGGAAACTGCATGCCTTGTCAAGTGTTTGAGGAGTGCTGTGGTGAGTGTCTCCAATATGTGGCGAAACCATGGTGCAACCGCGTTCAGACGTCGTGAGGTTGGGCATGGTACCCTGACCTCAGATAATATCCGCTCAGCAGATTAAAAATGGTGATCCCCTGAGGATGACACGGCGTTCGGATGGTCCCGGTGGGCCACTTGTGGCCTGTAGACGGAGTGGAGTGGACCCAAGTGCTGGCTATTGTATTGGCAAGCCTGGATATGTTTCTTGGCAGTTTCTCACATCTATTTGGGGGAATACTGGGCTGGTATCCACATTCCATCACATCTAATATTTAGCAACAATTCTCATACTTTCACATGGTATAACAGTAGATGCAGGCAGAAGAGGTACACTAATTTTGTCCCGTGAGGGAGGGGATGGGAAGGGGTCCCCGATAGGAGGGGCAACTGGCTACCCTCTACAACCAACACTGCCAAAACTAATAATTAACACGTCTGTTCCTGTGAAGGTATGGGATAACGGGATACCTCAGGAAGCAATTATGATAGCTGTAACCGAATGGGTTGTCTACACTCATTTTGTTTTGAGCATTGCTCATTGTATTTTCTCTTTCTTTTTTTGTTATTTCGAAATGAGTGAAGGGATACTCCTGGTCCATTACAGGATTCGAGTGTGACTCTCATGACCCCAAGAAGAATCAGCGATCACCTTCATTACGTGTCAGTTCTCTTTCCATAGACACGAAGCTCAAGGATATAGCCTGCCAATCCTTTACGACGGACATAGGGTTTTCGCAGCCACACCTCTCGCCTCAGCGCAGCGATCAAAGTTCACTTTTGAATACGATAGTGGCGGACCCTTTAGCAAGAAGGTTTGTTTACTTTTCTTATTTTGAATCTAATGCTACCTACGACGCAATATCCAAAAAAATCTCGCTTTCATGAAGAATATTCTTCGCCACAATAAGATCTATTGGAAACACTACTGAACTGCTTTACCAAAGTCGCATGGAAAACTGTTCAAGATCCTGGAAATTCTAGCACCACTATCTGGCACATATATTATGTTACTGAAATTGGAGAATTATGACCCACTCAAAACGAAGAGCAGTGTTTATTCCATGAATACTAAGAATAACGTTAGAACGCCTCAT
Source organism: Schistocerca serialis cubense (assembly GCF_023864345.2). Lineage (NCBI taxonomy): Eukaryota > Metazoa > Arthropoda > Insecta > Orthoptera > Acrididae > Schistocerca > Schistocerca serialis. The sequence continues at coordinate 660,916,690 of NC_064641.1, read as the reverse complement.
TGTTAATTATACAGTGAGATGTGCACGATGCTGCTGGTTCAGTTTCAGTAAACACACGACAGAAACGACAGAACGATAAATCAATCAAGTAGCAAGTTAGAGTTATCTGTCCTTGCAAATCAACTGAAACTGGCGACAGTCTGCATAAATCAGCTGGCTGTGTTAGATGTTACGACTTCGGATTAATAATTAAATTCTAATGAAAGTAAGTGATGTCAGAATATCGTATACTGTCTGTGGACACCAGTACTGAGAATCATGAAAATTTAATAGCACTTAGCATTATCAATTACAAGAATGCAATACCAACCGATCACTGCTGATTTACAAACAAATAATCACCAAAGACAACAAACTATGTCATGTGCTCTTGAAATAATACTAAGTAAATGTCATGTCACTGAAAAATCGTAAAGTGACAATTGGGAATAAAATGGTCAGAAGAAAAGAAATAACACATCATTGTAATGAAAAAATTGTGCCACGTTAAGAAAGTAACAACAGTTAGGCCCGGTAACAAATTCAAACGAGCTGTTTAAATGTAGAAACGAGTGAGGAAAAAAGAAAGAGATAAGAAGAGATCAGTGATGTAAACACACCCTAACCAATTGCTCACCCGCTCTGTCCCGCGCCGCCGTCGTCACAGTTGTTGTCATTCTGTTCCTGAAATAAATCGCTCGTCTGCTGAACGCATCTTTCGCAAGAAGCGCTGCTGCCACCGTCTGTACGGCTCGGCGCTAGCGTATCTCTTTTTATACTCTTCGGCGCTTCGAAAATAAAACACGAAGAGTGGCGAAGGGTAAAGAGGAGACGTGTATTTCAACAGATGCTGAGATACTCAAGAAGCCTCCGAGTCGCCTGTCGCTACCGTGTGTCGCCAAACAGTCCCGTTACATTATTTTACTTCGACTCCTTGTTAGAACATATGAATCTCCCGTTCAGTTAAAGGTGAATACGTACTGAACACAGCGCAAACATCTCTCTCGTCGGGCGGCACACGCGTCATAAGAGAGGAACGTGATCTGGACACAAACGCTGCTCGCAGGTTCCTGTTTTCGTTCGCAAAAGAAGCGAAATACGGACGAAGTTGTAGGTTTACACGAACAATATATATATATATATATAATTCGACTACATGTACATGTATACTCTGCAAACCACTGTACAGTTCATGGGGGAGGGTGCTTAATATCAGTGTTGTTGCTTTTTGTCCTCCACCATTTACATTTTGAACAAGGGAAGAACAATTCTCTATACTCCTCTCTATGCACCCTAAATGCCTTATCTTATCTCGTGATTCCTACACTAGATATGCTATGGTGGCAGCCTAATGGGCGCACAGTCTTCTTCGAACAGTTGTTCTCTAAATTTATCCAACATGTTTTCGCGAGAACTAGATCGTTTTCTTCCAAAGATTCCCATTCAGTGCCACGTTTTCTTACATTCGTATGGGTTACACTGACATTCTACAATCTTCGTGGAGCGCCTCTGCTTCGATGTCAATTTTCATGACTGTTTGAGAATGACTTCAAGTATTGGAACATTACGCAGATGTCTTCTATTCGATTTCCTTTAAAGAGCAACTTACTTTCCCAGAATACTTCCAAGACATCTAAGTACCCTTCCGATTACGCAATACTAAATGGTAGTGTGGATAAAAATAAGAAAAAATGTCCAGTAATCATGGGCTCCAAAATGCATATCTTAAGATCTACGAGCGTTTGTTCATCTTCGTTGCTGTGAAACACAGCTCTTCTAGTGGTCAGGTGCTCACATTTCTTACGGTATGCATTTTAGAGCTCATGTTTACTGGACTTCTTGGTACACTTACCCTTAACCACCATCCCTGAAGGTTTGTGACTTCATCACGGAATCATGCTGTGTACTTATTTGGCGAAACATGCTCAAAACGTTTACTACTAACTTTGTAAATGGGTATATCTGGTTCTTTCTCTTTGCTATAGGCTATACAAAAAAAGTGGCAGGTAAGTGAATCAGCGGAAAATGATACACTTTACGAAGCCTGGAAGATGCTTCACAATGTATTGTAAATTACTGTCCCGTTGGAATATACGATTAGAAATACATGGAACGATCGAAGTGACCCGGTTCGTAAGGCTTGCTTGTGCCAAGATTTGGGACTTAGAACCCCTATATCTTCACAAAGTTTACCTTCTCATTTTACATTAAGATTCCTACATATTTTCAAATTTAACATCCGAGCTTCAGATTTATAGCTTTACATCTGGATAACGAAAAGACTTAAATGAGACATAATCTTTGGAGAATTAATTAAAAATAATAAATCACATTCCCATAATGGTGGGGCCATCATTTTCAAACCTGCTACAATTACTAATTAGGCAGAAAATTACCTTCAGTGTTCTCATACGTCTCATGTTGCTTAAATTCGCTATCGCAACGTCGCCGAAACCCAGCAGAGTTTACATGTGAACGGATGGTAAACAGCTCCATCTGCAATTCACCAAAGGCGTGTTTGTCTGCGTGGCGGAGCTGCGAACGGCTAGCAGTTACAGCGCACCGGTAATTATTTCGACCTTGCATTAACAGAGCGGCAGTTCGTTAGCCGGGCAGCTGGAGCTTACGCCGCTAGGACAATTTATCTAAGTAGCACTTCACTAGAGAAAGCTTTGTTTTCTGGAATACCGATGTACTGCTGTTTCGATAAATCGTCTGAGAGGTCATCTTTCTGAAGATTGCAGGTTGTTGTTGTTGTTGTCTTCAGTCCGAAGACAGATTCATCTCTCCGCACTAGTTTATCTTACGAAAGCCTCTTTGTCTCTGCATAGCTATTGCAACTTGCATCCTTTTGAACTTCTTTACTGTATTCGTGACCAATTTTCCCTCCATACTTTTGTACCTCTCCCGCCCATCTCCGCACATTTCCTATTCTTCAAGTTGTGCCACGAAATAATTTTTTCTGCATTACATTCAGTACATTGTCTTTAATAACACGATCTACCCTTCTTATATACAGCATTTTCCTTTAGTACCACTTTTCAAATGCTTCTGCTCTCTTTTTGTCAGAACTGTCTGTCTTCAATGTCTCACTTCCGTACACGGCTACACTCCTAAAATTTATATTCGATGTTAACAAATTTCTCTCGTTTAGAAATTGAAGGAAAGAAGACTTACAAACAAATAAGGCAGAAGTTGCACTTAACATTCCTTCGAAATTTATGAAACCAATAAGAAATGTGGCAACCAAACAACTATTGAAATTGGTTTGTAGAATCTATGAAATTGGATACGTACAATTAGACTTTCTGAAAAAAATATAATCTACGCAATTCCGAAGACAGTAAAGTCAGATAAGTGCGAAAACTATACCACAATTAGCACAATATACTTCATGTCTCATGCAACAATGCTGCTGATAATAATAATATCCGCTGAGGTGACAAAAGCCGCGGGATAGCGATATGAACATATACAGATGGCGATAGTGTCGAGTACACAAGTTATAAAGGGACAGTGCAGTGACAGTTCCGTCATTTGCACTTACGTGATTCGTGTGAAAAAATTTCCGGCGTGATTATATACACATACATATACATATTCATATACCATATGAAAGGTAAAGGCACCAGTGAAATGGAAAGAAGACAAGGATTTCTCGTCAGATGAGTGTAGGATAATATCAACAACAGCTGAAAATGGTATAACGGGATTAGGATTCGTTATGAATACGAAGGTAGAGCAGAGAGCGTGTTACTATGAGCAGTTCAGAGATATGGTTGTTCTTATCAGAATCTACAGCTAACCAACACTGACAACGATAATTCAGGTATACATGCCGACGTCGCAATGTGAATATGAAGAAAGTATTTGAGGATACTGAAAGAGTAATTCAGTACGTAAAGGTAGATGGAAATCATGGGGAACCTGGAATGCAATTGTAGGGGAAGGAGTAGAAGAAAAGGTTACAGGAAAATATGCGCTTGGGATAAGGAATGAGACAGGACGAAGAATAATTGAGTTCTGTAATAAATTTCAGCTAAAAATAGTAAATACTCTGTTCAAGAATCACAAGATGAGGAGGTATACTCGGAAAAGGCCGGGTGATACGGGAAGATTTCAGTTAGATTACATCATGGTCAGACAGAGATTCCGAAATCAGATACTGGATTGTAACACGATTCAGTAGTTATGAAGAGTAGGATTAGTCAGAAAGAATCACTACGCAGAGAAGTGGGATACGGAAGTACTAAATAAGGACAAGATACGCTTGAAGTTCTCTAAGGTTACAGAAACAGCAATAAGGAACAGATCCGTAGGTAGTATAGTTGAAGAGGAATAGACATCTCTAAAAAGGACAATCATAGAAGTTGGAAACAAAAGGATAGGTACAAAGATGGTAGCTGCGGAGAGACCACGGGTAACAGAAGAAAAACTTCAGCTGATCAATTAAAGAAGGAAAATGCTCAGGGAAAGTCAAGAATACAGAAATACAAGCCGCTGAGGTGTGAAGTAAACAGGAACCGCAGGGAAGCTTAGACGAAATGGCCGCATGAAAAACATGAAGAAATCGAAAAAGAAATCACTGTCGGAAAGAAATTCAAAACAACCTTCAGTGAAATTAAAAGCAAGAGTGCTAACATTAAAAGTGGAGCACTAATTCCTCTGTTAAATGTGGAGGAGAGAGCGGATAGGTAGAGAGAGTACATTGAAGCCCTCTATGACGGGGAAGATTTGCCTGATTTGATAGAAGAAGAAACAGGAGTCGATTTAGAAGAGATACGGGATTCAGTATTAGAATCAGAATTTAAGAGAGCTTTGGAGGACTTTTAAGATCGAATAAGGCAGAAGGGATAGATAATATTCCACCAGAATCCCTAAAAGCATTGGGCGAAGTGACATAAAAACGGCTGTTATTGTTGGTGTGTAGAATGTATGAGTCTGGCGACATACCATCTGACTTTAGGAAACATATCATCCGCAAAATTCCGAAGACTGCAGGAGCTGACAAGCGCGAAAATTATCGCACAATCAGCTTAACAGGTCATGGATCCAAGTTGCTTAAAGAACAATGTACAGAAGAATGAAAAAGAAAATTCAGGATGTTTTAGATGACGATCAGTTTGGCTTTAGACGAGGTTAGGACACCACTTTAGACAAGGTTAGAACACCAGAGAGTCAATTCTGACGCTGCGGTTGATAATGGAAGCAGCGCTCAAAAAAATCAAGACATGTTCATAGGATCTGTCGACATGGAAAAAACATTCGACATTCTAAAATGGTGCAAGATGTTCTAAATTCTGAGTAAAATAGGAGACGAGTAGTATAAAGTATGTACAAGAGCCAAGAGGGAATAATATGAGTGGACGACCAAGAACGAAAGTTCGGATTGAAAAGGGTGTAAGACAAGGATGAAGTCTTTCGCCCCTATTGTTCAATCTGCATATCGAAGAAGCAGTGATGGAAATAAAAGAAATGTTCATGAGTGGAATTAAAATTCTATATGAAAGGATATCAATGGTGACATCTCGATCTTGAGTGAAAGTGAAGAATAATTACAGGATGTGGTGAACGGAATTAACAATCTAATGAGTACAGAATATGGAGTGAGAGTAGATCGAAGAAAGACGAAACTAATGAGAAGTATCAGAAATGATAACAACGAGAAACTTAACATCCGGATTAATGGTCATGAAGTAGAGGAAGTTAAGAAATTCTACTACCTAGACAACAAAACAACCGACGACGGACGGAACAAGGGGGACATCAAAAGCAGAATAGCACTGCCAAAAGGTTATTCCTCGCCAAGAGAAGTATACTAGTACCAATGATTGGCCTTTATGTGAGGAAAAATTTTCTGAGAATGTACGTTTGGAGCACAGCATCGTATGATGGTGAAACATGGATTGTGGAAAAACCGGAACAGAAGAAAATCGAAAAATTTGAGATGTGGTGCTACAGACGAATGTTGAAAATTAGGTGGACTGATAAGGAATGAAGAGGTTCTGCGCAGAATCAGAGAGGAAATGAATACTTGGAAAACACTGACAAGGAGAAGGGATAGGATGATAGAACATTTGTTAAGACACCAGAGAATGACTGCCATGGTACTAGAGGGAGCTGCAGAAGGCATAAACTTTAGAGAAAGTCAGAGATTAGAATACATCCAGCAGATAACTGAGGACGTAGGCTGCAAGTGCCATTCTGAGATGAAGAGGTTAGCACAGGAGAGGAATTCGTGGCGGGCCGCATCAAACCGGTCACAAGACTGATGACTCACAAAAAAAGAAAGAAAAGAAAAAGGCACCAGAGAGGCAGTTCTGACGTTGCTATTGACAATGGAAGCAAGACTGAAGAAATGTCAAAACACGTTCATACGAATTGTCAACGTACCATATCTTTTGGAGTTTTTTCCTTCATGGCACCTATTTACGCAAAATTCTGATCGCTCCGATACTTTTGAACACGTTTCTGTTGAGCAAAGGAGACATTAGAGACCCAGCACGAACGAGACCTGTACGATACTAACAGAAAGGATTCGGTAAGTTCTCAGCTGTGGTAAAGATAGCATGTTTCTATAAAGGCCACTGAATACTGCAGAAATAATCGGCCAATCTTACAAATACACTACCAAAATTGAAACTCTATGTTGAAATGGTCCAAATGTCTCTAAGAACTATGGGAGTTAACATCTGAGGTCATCAGTCCCCCAGACTTAGAACTACTTAAACCTAACTAACCTAAGGACACCACACTCATCCTTGCACGAGGCAGGATTCGAACCTGCGACCGTAGAAGCAGCGTGGTTCCGGACTGAAGCGCCTAGAACCGCTCGCTCACAGTGGCCGGCTGAGTTGAAATCTCTGACTCTTTAGAAACATATATAGGAGTACAGCAAAGATGAATAATAAGTAAAAAGACATTAAAGGTACGTTCATCCAGATGTTCGTTGTCAAATGCACTGCCTGACGTAGAAAAACAACCGATATTAGCCACTAAGGCAAACCTGTAGATATCCAATGGGAACTGACAGTATATAATGTCCATACTGCAGATAACTTAAAGTAAACGTGGAATAGGGAACTATTTTACAGACGTCCTGGGACAAATGCTTTGGTGACACCATACCGCTAACAAACGGACAGTGAACCAGGTTAGAAAGAATGATTAAAACTAGTAAATCATTTCAAAACAAATAATGTATCACAGAAGTAGCACCAATCATATCAAAATTGTGACTTTGTTGGGAGTTCTTTATCCACAAAAACAATAAAGACGAGTACTGAGTTAGAATTACGCTAAATTTGAAGAAATTGAAAAGAAAGATCGTAAAACTATTAGTAAAATACGAGGGCCGTTCAGAAAGTAACCTCTGGTTGATTTAAAAAAAATACACCAAGTTAAATAAAAATATTTTAATATATACATCTTACAACTACATCTTTGCACTATTTTTCTACATAGTCTCCATAGCGATTGAGGCACTTATCGTATCTCTTCACAAGCTTTGAAATTCCTTCTGCATAAAAATCACCCGCTTGTGCCTAGAGCCAGCCTGTGACCGCATCTTTGAGCTCTTCGTCGTCATCAAACCGCTGTGACCCGAGCCATTTCTTCAAATGCATGAAGAGGTGATAATCACTTGGCGCCAGGTCTGGGCTGTAAGGTGGATGGTTGATAACGTCCCACTTGAAGGACTCAAGAAGGACCGTTGTTCTGCGAGCAGAGTGAGGACGGGCGTTATCGTGCAAAAAAACGATACCGGAAGTCAGCATACCACGGCGTTTGTTCTGTATAGCCCATCGTAACTTTTTTATTGTTTCACAGTACACGTCTTGATTAATGGTCGTACCACGTTCCATGAATTCAACCAACAACACCCCTTTGGCATCCCAAAACACCGTTGCCATCAGTTTTCTGGCAGAAAAATCTTGCGAGGCTTTTCTTGGTTTGGTAGGCGAATTTGAATGTGCCCACATCTTTCATTGTTCTTTTGTCTCAGGGTTCACGTACTTAATCCAGGTTTCGTCACCGGTCACGATTCTGTTTAACAATGGTTCTCCTTCGTCCTCATAACGTGACAGAAAGTCTAATGCAGAGGCCATTCTTTGAGTTTTGTGGTGGTCGGTAAGAATTTTGGGCACCCATCGTGCACAGAACTTACGGTAACCCAATCTTGCTGTCACTATCTCGTACAAGAGAGTCTTAGAAATCTGTGTAAAACCAGTAGACAACTCCGACATTGAGAAACGTCGATTTTCACGAACTTTTGCATCAACTGTCTGAACGAGTTCGTCAGTCACCAATGATGGTCTACCACTCCTCTCTTCATCATGAACGTTTTCTCGTCCACTTTTAAATAAACGTACCCATTCACGGACAACTCCTTCACTCATAACTCTTGGTCCGTACACGGCACAAAGCTCACGATGAATAGCTGCTGCAGAATATCCTTTGGCTGTAAAAAACCTTATGACAGCACGCACTTCACATTTGGCGGGGTTTTCTATTGCAGCACACATTTCAAACTGCCACAAAAACTAAACTAGCGCAGGTACGACGTTCACTCGACCACGGCTTGATGCCGACTGACCTGTTGAGTGCGCGAACGCACAGATGGCGTCGCTACTCCCCCCACAACCCGCACTGTGACCAATCGGAGGTTACTTTCTGAACCACCCTCGTATATGACTCCACACACACCAATAGAATTTGAATGAAGAGGAGGGCTGATGACACTACATCGCATAGATAAGTGTCATAGTACTGTTACTTCACGTCTAGTTGACACTGTTGATACTGCAACTGTTGTTAATACTAATGAAACGCCATTCTAGTTGCTTTTTTCTGGAACTTCATTAAGTTCACTCGACCGGTTTCGGCCTCTGTATTAGGCCATTATCAGTTGTACCGGGAACTGCGACATGTTAATACATAATATGATGGGCATGTAAATATCTTTGTTTTTTGTAATAGAAGATGAGCGACAGTTCTGATTTATTTACAGTACAATTGCAGAAATAATATATAATGTACATTATGCTATAAAGAAGCAATTGCAAATGATAAAAACCACAAAATTCGAGGGTTGGAACTTTAATAGTGACAACTATTTACTTACAGCTCGTACAAAGTAGATACGTGTTTCAAAGTTTTATTGTCCTTCAAAGTAGTCACCAGCATTGTGTGGAAGGCGTAGGATACACTTAGCAGTGCCAGTTGTGTTGACAGTTCGAGCGGCGCGGTCTACTGCCGACGAATTTGTAGCAGTTCTGAAGCGAATGCCGTGAAGTGTTTCCTTCAGTTTAGAAACCGAGTTGAACTTAGGACGACTTAAGTCAGAGGAGTGTAGTAGGTAGTATAGCACTTAGCAGCCCCATCGGTCAAACAAATCAGTAACAGCTTGAGCATTGTCCTGCAAAATGGTGATCAGGTCCTGCAGAAAGTGTCATCACTTCTGTCTCTAAGCTGATCACCGCGCGGGATCAGCCGAGCGGTCTAGGGCGCTGCAGTCACGGACTGTGCGGCTGGTCCCGGCGGAGGTTCGAGTCCTCCCTCGGGCATGGGTGTGTGTGTTTGTCCTTAGGATAATTTAGGTTAAGTAGTGTGTAAGCTTAGGAACTGATGACCTTAGCAGTTAAGTCCCATAAGATTTCACACACATTTGAACATTTTGGACATCTAAGCTGGTCGTAGGTTGTGTTCCAAAAATGAACAGCACAGAGACAGAAGTGATGACACTTTCTGCAGGACTTGACCACCATTTTGCAGGACAATGCTCAAGCACGTTCAGTGCAAGCTGTTACTGATTTGTTTGACCGATGGGGCTGCTAAGTGCTATACCACCTACTGCACTCCCCTGACTTAAGCCCTCGTGAGATCAACTTGATTTCTAAATTGAAGGAAACACTTCACCGCTTCAGAACCGCTACAAATTCGTCGGGCAATAGACCGCGCCGCTCAAACTGTCAACCCAACTGGTACTGCTAAGAGTATCCTAAGACTTCCACAAAGCTGGCAACGGGTTATACACTATGCTGGTGACTACTTTGAAGGTCAGTAAAACTTTGAAACACGTATGTGTTTTGTACAAGCTGTAAATAAACAGTTGCCACTATTAAAGTTCCAACTCTCGTATAGTCGCGCCCAATGACGTCGTGAGAGAAATGGGTGTGTCGTACTTGTGAATCTTTGCGAGAGCCCTCAACTGTTCCCGGTGGTCCTAATTTTACTTTATGGGTCGTATCTTCACACTCGACTTGGACACTTCATCCATTGCAAATATTCTACACTTTCATTAATTCGAAATAATCAATTTCCGCTTTTATTTTTGGAAGCATGCAATTAAAATTCTGAAACACGTCTGAATACAGCACTTTTAAGGTAAGACATGTTACCAGTTTTTTGGTTAGTACGTTTTTATAGTTATGACACGCCCATTTTCTCATGAGGTCATTGGGAGAGAAACTCTTTTTGTTTTATTGTTTATTTTAGTATTTTATGTGAAAAAGTGCATTATAATTTTGAAACATATCAGAAAATCATTTTAAGGTAAACATAGTTAACAGTTTTAAGGTGTTGGATTGCACAATCTTTACAAATTTTCTCATGACGTTACTGGGCGCGAAACTTCTTTAAATCCACTTGACTTCTACCGTTTTTACCATTTGGCGTTGCTTCTTTTGCAACATAACGTAAGTTCTACATCTACATCTACAAAGATACACCGCAAGCCACCGTATGGTGCGTGGCGGAGGGTACTCTGTACCACAATGTGTCATTTCCTTTCCTGTCCTACTCGCAGAGAGCGAGGAAAAAAAGAATATTTATATGCTTCCGTAGGGGTCCGAACTTCTCGTATCTTATCTTCGTGGTCTTTACGCGCAGTGTATGTTTGGGCAGTAGAATGGTAAGTTGTATATTATTTCTGCACTTGCACCGACCATACAGAAGCACTGTCTCTCATTTCCCATCATAAAAAACAAAAATATCTATACGCGCATCATATTTTGTATTAATATTCCTCAAGTTCAGGTACACATGATAATGGCGTAATATAAAATCCAAAACTAGTCGTGTGAACTTAACAAAGTAACTAGAGCCGGGTTTCATTCGGTCTGATAGTGTGGACGTATTTATAGAACGAGTATCAAATGATTCACCAGAAGCCTGTATCATCAGTTCAAATATCAGATTAACTGGCTAAAAGATATTAAGGAAGGTTTACAAGCAACGAATATTACAGAAAGCGTAATTATGAGTGTGCAGTATTCCTACATGCAATCTGTCTCTTGCTATGGAACCATATTTTGGCAAGCAAAACATGGACATAGTCTTCTAGTAAGAGAATAAAGGTATTAGAATAATGGCTAAAAGTAGCAACAGAGCACCTTGTAAAACTGTTTCGAAACATTTGGGTTTTCTGACTGCTGATTATAAGTTCAAGGACACTAAATATTTAAGGTCATTAGTCTCCTGTTAACCCCCTCCCCAAAGACTGAATCAGTTACCCCATCTATCTGCCCGTCTGTGTCTAGAGTAAATTCTGTGTGCAAGTGTGAGAAAGTGTTCTAAGTGTTTGTATAGAGTGTATCTGAGGCAAGACGTGGGTACCAACCTCATATTCACCTAGTGGGATGTGGAAAATCGTTTAAAAACCACATCCAGTCTGGCCGACAGACCGCCCTCCATCGTTAAGTCAAGGATTATTTAGGAAATGGTAAGAATATCCATCATTTAATAATAAACAACTGCCATTCTATAGTAAACTGTGACAGTTTGATTACTGATATTATCTCTTACCCAGGATCTTTGATAGAAAATTCTAACTTCTATCCATTTTCTTGAGCTTTTTCATGTGGTTCAACATGAAGAATTCGGTAGAATGGCGGCTGTAAAAGTATCGTCGAAACCGTAAAACCAATCTAAAGTTGTGTGTGAGTGTGTGTGTGTGTGTGTGTGTGTGTGTGTGTGTGTGTGTGTGGATGGGTGGGTGGATGGGTGTGTGTGTGTGTGTGTGTGTGTTTGCAATTGGTGTAGTGTGGGGGCAGTGAAGAGTGATATGATGAAAACGAAGATCGCGAAAGTGTTCGTTTCGTAACATAATATTAGATAATATTATTGTAAGCATATATTGTTATTTCTAGAAATTGTTCCCTTTTTCATTAAGGTGGCTATCCAGAGATCTTTGTGTAAATGATTTATGGATGAATAAAGGATTGAATAAGTACATTATATGAAATCGCTTAGCTTTTGAAACACGGGTAGTGTAGCAGAAATTCAAAGTGAAACTTAGAAAGAAAACTGTCTTTACATGACGAGAAAAATGCAAGAAATATTGCAATATTCCCATGAAGAAGGTTTGGATTGATAAGCAATCAGAAATCCTGAGACCGAGTATCAATCTAAAACGCAGTGTTTCAATAGTCAAAACGAAGAAAGAATGATACAAAAATGTACGATCTAACCGTAATGTAAACAATGGCTCACTTTTGCTGTCCTTTGGCCGCTTCGTTACATCTGTCGACATTGCGTTCCTCAAGTAAACCACTCGCCAGCTGAATACCTCTTCGTCTTCTGCCCTGCCCCTGACTGCACCTCTTATGTGTCGACTCGTTTTATAAGTTTTGTAGACTGCAGTCGCAAGTTAGGAGAGGGGCGGTGGGGAAGCGCGAGAGGTGTGTTTCCACATTGTGCTATGTGTTTCATCATGAGCTGAGACGCTCAAGTTATCACTTGATTCCCTTATCGCTGCCAGGACACGTGTAGCACACTTTGCGTCATTTTCATCTGACACTTGCTTCGTGGCTAGGCCGAAGATCCTGCGTTCTTTCCATGGCAAAACTAAGTACGACGCAACATGATATAGTAGGTTGTTTGCTTGTTGCAAGGAAGGAGTGCACATCTCGGTCCACGAGCCTCTACTTGCGGGTTTAAGATTTAATCTCGACAGAAATGGAATTAATCAATAAGAAAAGGCACAAATCTAAATGAAGCTTTATGCAGGACAGCAACAAGTTATCTGTTAGAAAAAGGTACTGCCGAACTTGAGCGTTTATGAAGTTGGTAAGGATTCCATTCTTGTTTAATGACAAACTCGGTAACTGCGTTCTAGCAAAACATCAGCTGAAGGAAAAATAAGCTATAGTATTTCTGTTTTGTCGGATGCAGCCTACAAATATCACAGCGTGAGTCGCAACAAATGCATGCGCAAATATCTCCGTTCACACAATGACACAGTACAGGGCGAATCTCTCACTAAACATCACGGGCCTAAATGTTTGTAGTATCCCACAGAGGTCAGGAAAGAGATCTTTCACAAATTTTTCGTCATTACTCAGTGCAAATATCAAAGCTTTCTTCACTGCTATCTTTGAATTTCAAAGACTGATTTCCAGTAAACATTTCAAAAAGTTTCTCTATGTCTACAAATTCTGTAAATGTTCATTTACACTCTGGTAAGATAAACTGTATGGTTAGTATTGCCTCACATGTTCCTACATTTCTCTGGAGCCCAAAACGAAATTTCCCCGAGGTCAGCTTTTACCAAGTTTTCCAATCTTCTGCAAATAATTCGTGCAAGTACTCCTATTTTACGACCATGATGTAAACTGATTGTTCGATAATACTTACTCCCAAAAGCACGTGCAGTTATTGGAACTGAGATTATTACATTCTTCTTGAAGTCTGTGGGTAATAGCTTGTCTCATGTATCATGCAAACCAAGTGCCTTTTTTGGACTTACATATTTCGGTGCCCATCTCGCAGTATCTTACGTCCCACCTCATCTGCATCTCCTATTTCTCACCTTCACTTAATATTGTCCTCAAGTTTGTTTCCTTTGTATAGCCGTTATGTACATTCCTTCCACCTTTCAGCTTCCCTTCTTTACTGGGTAAAGACTTGTCATCAGAGCCCTTAAAATTTCTCCAATGTTCTCTTTACTGAACTGTTTCAAGAAGCCGTTGTCAGTCTATAACGAGACGATTAGTTTAACAAAAACTACTTCATGTTCCTTTAGAAGTGTTCACGTGATTACTAATATTGTAAGTTGACTGTTCCGATCTATGAGTGAAGAGAGCAAAGCGACGTCGTATGGCGCGTCCGTGTAGGCCCTTCATTAACAAACATTGTCTCCACAATTCAAGGGACTAGTGTAACAGATCACTGTATTTGAACGATACTAACGATAAGATTATATCTCAGAGTATGAATTTTATTTCTATCTCATAATTATCTACAAAAGTTTCAATCTTCGGTTGTTAAGAAATAAGAGAACTGATAGTCAGTCATCCTTCCCCTAAACTCGCTGCTAGAGGGTTGTATCAACCATTGTACAAGGACTTTTGTTGTGGAATAATAATATTTTTAAGTCATTTACAACTTTATTTTGTTAGTTGAGTGTATTACCTTGTGATTCCGGTTGTTAAGAAAGAAGAGAACTGATTGTCAGTCTTCCTTCTTCATCTAAATTCGCTACTAGAGGGTTGCATCAACCATTGTACAAGGAATTTTGTTGTGAAATAACAATATTTTTAAGTCACTTACAACTTCATTTTGCTAGTTGAGTGTATTATCTTATGGCTCCTGCAAGATGAAATATTCTATATATCTTTTTAATCTTTTAGATCAGTTGGGTGTAATCAGTCTGGTGATGCAATGATCGCACACAATGAGCGCGCTATTGTTTTCATATTTCAACATTTGCAAGTCAAACGTCCCGTCTATGTTTTCAAAGAAGTCCGACTGTAATAGTAATTATTATTATGGATATTGCTTTTCTGCAATTACTATTACCAATAACACGGTCTTGTGTCACAAAATTTGCTGATTTTCGACAGCGACACCTGGGCCTATAGCTAAACTAGTATGAGTAAAGAAAGACTCCATGTTTTCTCTCTAAATTTTGTAACTAAACATTTTCCGTTCTTGCTGGGAATATGATTTTTCCCTCCGTCGGCAACATTTTACCTTCTTATTTAAATTTGGAATCACAAAAATCGTTACCACAGGCTACATTACACTGTTGTCTTATAGCATGATTTGACAAATATTCTGCGTATAAAATTTTATTAGCATTGCATTACTAGAAACTGCTTTTTTCTGTTTCATCCATTATACTGACACAAAACTGTTTGAAGGTGGAGAAAAATAAGAGATACTGAAGAACAAAATGTCAACAGAGCGAATTACAGAAAATTGACGAAAAATAACTGAAAGAAAATCTTTGGGAGTAAATGGTTCAAATGGCTCTGAGCACTATGGGACTTAACTTCTGAGGTCATCAGTCCCCTCGAATTTAGAACTACTTAAACCTGACTAACCTAAGGACATCACACACACCCATGCCCGAAGCAGGATTCGAACCGGCGACCGTAGCGGTCGCGCTTTTCCAGACTGTAGCGTCTAGAACCACTCGGCCACTCCGGCCGACTTTGAGAATAAATGTTAATGATCTCCATTATGATGCAACGTATAAAGTAAGGACAACATTACTTATTTTCCTTTACTTGTGCATATCATAACTGTCATGGGTTAATCATTCAGGGCCCATTTTATTCGAAATTTGGTCATTTTTAAGTTTTGTTGATAATGTGTAATAATTATGCAGTTACACTGAAAAGATTGCTGTCTTTTACTGAAGTGTTATCTCAGAGAGGCACTTCAGAAGAGTCAGTTAAAAAAGAATTAAATCAAATTTGCTTTGAGTAAGTCTGTATGGCATTGTAGATTAGTAGTATGCAGCAAGAACTGTCCACTGTCAAACAAATATTAGATAATACGCCACCTTCTACTACTAGGGAAAGTGGTGACTATAATAGTCTTGCGCAAAATGACAGAATGTGTAGAGATGAAATAGGTCATGCCGGTCTGCCACCTAACCATATGTTGTATGGGGTAGGGGCAGCATCTTCTTAGTAATTCGTTTTGTTAGAAGAAATTTTGTTAAAACACTGACAGTTCAGATGTTTACATACGACATTCTGTTGTGTTCATAAAATCTTTTAAGGAAGTGTTACCTGTATCTTTGTCAGATAAACAAAAAATACATTTCATTACAGGTTTTGTTCAAGGGGATGCTCCCATTTGGCCAGCTGAAATGGCTGAAAACTGTCGAAGATACGAACAGTTGGAGAAATATTTGCTGTCAAAGTATTGGTCAAATTGCATACGGGGAAGACTCCGCAAGGAAGTGTTTAGCCTAAAGCCGTTGCACAGTAAGGTACCCTTCAAAGATATTTGGAATAGTATTTAAATAAGACTAGATATTGGGAGAACCTATTCTGCATAGACACATGTCGTGAATACTAAAAACGGAGTTCCGCCTGCACACAAGAGAAACCGTTTGTCCACATTCCAGAGACAAAGCCAGAACACTTGATGTCGATACCAGATTCTGTTGATTTAATACATAAAGATTCTAAGGTTAGTAATAAAAATAATAATAATGGTGGCTTGGGTCTGCCCACTCCAGCACACACACATTTCTACAGTCACAACAGATGAAAAGACTGTCACATTCACTTTGCGACACAGCCAGCGGCCCCTCCGCTGATGATGCTGAGCCTGTGAACTGAGGTCTGCTGAATTCTAATGAAAGAAGAAGAACCAATAATAGATACCACCCAAGGTATTTTAGTAATGGAGTAGGTCAACGACAATACCACAACAATAATAATCAGTGTAATCCCTGCACTGGAGGCCACCATCAATTAAAAATAAATGATATTCACCAGAAAATGTTCCAGTACAAAACTATGCTGATGACATGAGTTGGCGAACGCAAAATCCAACAGTAAATATTACTGAGGTGACTGAAGACTCCCATTCAACTATGACCAATTTATCAAACTAGATCCAGTCGCATTTCACCCTGCAGTGACAGTCGTGGAATCAAATAGGGGCAAAGAATGAACCTGTTGAGATATAATGAGGACATGGACATTAGAGATGAAGTAGGTACTGACCACTATAAACGCCATAAAGAATGTAAACAAATAGTTCAGACCACTATTAATGCTATTGTGGAAAAAGTTCCGACTACAGTTGTTACTTGTATCCCAAGAGAGAGTGTGAAGGACACGTAGCTATGGTAACAGGGGACTTACCTCAGTAGACTACTTCCTGAGTGGAAGGTAGCGTGAACTGCCTGTAGACTTCCAACTACTGCTGTCCTGCAAGCTGTAAGTGGTACAGAGTACGGAACTTGGTGAGGCCGATTAAGGGATTAAGGTAGAAATCTCTAGAAGTCCCCTCTATTGTATAGCTTCAGAAAACTCCTCTCACACTAACTCTTGACCCAGCTACTCATTAATGGCCCATCTCAGTTTTAAGAAGACATCTCGGTAGCAACGGCTGGCACCGAGACTAGTCGAAAATAACGAAGTTCGGCTTCCGGCACCCTGCGGCATGGACACAGTATCTACTGGTGGTCGCCCTGCCCCCACCCCTCCTCCCCTCTTGGGTCCTGACGACCCTCTATTTATATGGCTCGTGTGCCTGCTTCCCGAGCAGGCCTGAGTGGCTGAGCGGTTCTAGGCGCTACAGTCTGGAACCGCGCGACCGCTACGGTCGCAGGTTCGAATCCTGCCTCGGGCATGGATGTGTGTGATGTCCTTAGGTTAGTTAGGTTTAAGTAGTTCTAAGTTCTAGGGGACTGATGACCTCGGCAGTTAAGTCCCATAGTGCTCAGAGCCATTTGAACCAACCTGCTTCCCGAACTTTCAGTGTCACTGATCACATACGCAGTGCTCTTCCACTACCATATTTGGTCATGTCTTGCGGCTCTGTCCCGCTGCCGGTTTTGGCCTTCACCCAGCCACGTAGTCAAGATTGTACTCTCCCCTGTTTGTCACCAGATGATGCGAGGCCGCCTTGCTTTGCTATCTCTTTCAAACATTGTGGCAATGTTTCCAGGCTCCTTTGGCCGGCCTCGGTGGAACAATTCCAAACTTTTTCATTTAAGTATGTGGCCCCCGGAAGTGCGGTTTGCAACACCTCCTTTCCCCTGGGGAAATTTTATAAGCTCTGCCCTCAGAGGTAATATGTACATGCGTTGATATAAGCCAACGGGGACAGTTGCAAATGTGCGACCTGATCGGGACTCGAATCCAGGATATCCTGCTTACGTGGCAGACGCTCTATCCATCTGAGCCACCGAGGACACAGAGCACAGTGCCACTGCAGGGACTTATCTCTGGCCTGCCTCCCGTGAGACCCACATTCCCAACCTATTGACCCGCACTATATTCATAGTGCCCATGCCCATTATACTCATTACTCGCGGCTTTTTGCCGATTCCCGTAAGAGTTCGGGCACTGTTTGTGCATCCGCACAGAAGAAGATGGTCAAATGGTCGGTGAGCCTTAACTATATGTATCTGTTCTTTCGGACCATCTTCATGTATATACAGGGTGGTCCATTGATCGTGACCGGGCCAAATATCTCACGAAATAAGCGTCAAACGAGAAAAGTACAAAGAACGAAACTTGTCTAGCTTGAAGGGGGAAGCCAGATGGCGCTATGGTTGGCCCGCTAGATGGCGCTGCCATAGGTCAAACTGATATCAACTGCGTTTTGTTGTTTACGTATATAACATGTACATTGGAATACATTATATAACTCTACCGGGATGGTAGATTCATCTAGCGGTATAACAATATACAGAATTGTTTACATGGGCAGTTTTTAAATGACGTTGACACTCGATATTCATATTTTGAGTTTGCTGAGAATTCTATTCATTTATTACATAGGTATACTAAGTATGTACATTTATTACACTTTTCTCATCACTACTTGTCATATGCGTCACATTATTTTGCTCACCGTTTGAAAATTTATTTTGTCACTGAATCGATATGCATTTATTACATTTATTGTGATACTGTTTAAAGTATGTATTATCTTACATCATCATTCGGTGAGTTCCATTTCGCTCACAGTTTACTTTCATGTTTTATTAATCACTTACACTTTTACAATTATCACATTTCACTAATATCTGGGAGTCTGTTTTACTGCTGCTGTTATTTTTCGACTATTCGTATGCAGTTACATTAAGGCTTGTCATAATCATTACTAGCTTTTCTCTTTATCGTTGTCTACGGCTCGTGGGCTAGTGGCTAGCGTTACTGCCTCTGGGTTACGGGATTCCGGGTTCAATACCAAGCCGGATCGGGGATTTTCTCCGGCTGGGGACTGGGTATTTGTATTACCTTCATCATTTCATCATCAATCGGGAAAGTGGTGAGATTGGACAGTGCAAAGATTGGGAATTTGTACGGGTACTGGTAACCACTCAGTTGATTACACCACAAACCAAATATCATCATCATTATCGTCATCCTTATAGCTAGAAAAAGGTATTATCTTTTGCCTGTACGTAGTGTTGGGGACTCTATCATTTGTGCCTCTGTTCCTGTCGTTCTTGGGAACCGCGGTGACTGACTTCACTCTCTACACGCTACTTTGTCAGGAAAGGGCGATAGTCTACAGCCCTTTCTTTCTCTTCCGCCTCATTACTCATTTCGGAGTGATGGGTGGGAATATATCTGACCAGCTCCATGGATGTGCTTCTAGTTACGACATTATTAGTCACACACAATGTTGCATAGCATTTCCCACTAATCTCACACACATGTTTAGCGCACCTTCTACGGGTTTTGGTATATATACACTCCTGGAAATGGAAAAAAGAACACATTGACACCGGTGTGTCAGACCCACCATACTTGCTCCTGACACTTCGAGAGGGCTGTACAAGCAATGATCACACGCACGGCACAGCGGACACACCAGGAACCGCGGTGTTGGCCGCCGAATGGCGCTAGCTGCGCAGCATTTGTGCACCGCCGCCGTCAGTGTCAGCCAGTTTGCCGTGGCATACGGAGCTCCATCGCAGTCTTTAACACTGGTAGCATGCCGCGACAGCGTGGACGTGAACCGTATGTGCAGTTGACGGACTTTGAGCGAGGGCGTATAGTGGGCATGCGGGAGGCCGAGTGGACGTACCGCCGAATTGCTCAACACGTGGGGCGTGAGGTCTCCACAGTACATCGATGTTGTCGCCAGTCGTCGGCGGAAGGTGCACGTGCCCGTCGACCTGGGACCGGACCGCAGCGACGCACGGATGCACGCCAAGACCGTAGGATCCTACGCAGTGCCGTAGGGGACCGCACCGCCACTTCCCAGCAAATTAGGGACGCTGTTGCTCCTGGAGTATCGGCGACGACCATTCGCAACCGTCTCCATGAAGCTGAGCTACGGTCCCGCACACCGTTAGGCCGTCTTCCGCTCACGCCCCAACATCGTGCAGCCCGCCTCCAGTGGTGTCGCGACAGACGTGAATGGAGGGACGAATGGAGACGTGTCGTCTTCAGCGATGAGAGTCGCTTCTGCCTTGGTGCCAATGATGGTCGTATGCGTGTTTGGCGCCGTGCAGGTGAGCGCCACAATCAGGACTGCATACGACCGAGGCACACAGGGCCAACACCCGGCATCATGGTGTGGGGAGCGATCACCTACACTGGCCGTACACCACTGGTGATCGTCGAGGGGACACTGAATAGTGCACGGTACATCCAAACCGTCATCGAACCCATCGTTCTACCATTCCTAGACCGGCAAGGGAACTTGCTGTTCCAACAGGACAATGCACGTCCGCATGTATCCCGTGCCACCCAACGTGCTCTAGAAGGTGTAAGTCAACTACCCTGGCCAGCAAGATCTCCGGATCTGTCCCCCATTGAGCATGTTTGGGACTGGATGAAGCGTCGTGTCACGCGGTCTGCACGTCCAGCACGAACGCTGGTCCAACTGAGGCGCCAGGTGGAAGTGGCATGGCAAGCCGTTCCACAGGACTACATCCAGCATCTCTACGATCGTCTCCATGGGAGAATAGCAGCCTGCATTGCTGCGAAAGGTGGATATACACTGTACTAGTGCCGACATTGTGCATGCTCTGTTGCCTGTGTCTATGTGCCTGTGGTTCTGTCAGTGTGATCATGTGATGTATCTGACCCCAGGAATGTGTCAATAAAGTTTCCCCTTCCTGGGACAATGAATTCACGGTCTTCTTATTTCAATTTCCAGGAGTGTACATAAACAGCAAGCTAGACTTACTAGTAACATTACAGATCCTAAGTATCCCCACATGGAATAATCACTCATCGACCATCCTCGGAGAGTAGTGCTTTGTTGGTACTCGATTTCGTTTTGTAGATCCTCAATTTTGTGTCCTGCGGCTTTTAAGTAGTCTAAATGCTGTACGACATGCTAGAGCGACAGAATTACAGGTATCTCTGAAACTTTCCTCTTTTCATCCTCCATTACGCAACAATCAATATCTAAAGTAGGTACAATATCCTTCTTACCGCTATTACTACGGATTACATGGCTGGAGCCGGCCGGAGTGGCCGTGCGGTTAAAGGCGCTTCAGCCTGGAACCGCGTGGCCGCTACGGTCGCAGGTTCGAATCCTGCCTCGGGCATGGATGTGTGTGATGTCCTTAGGTTAGTTAGGTTTAGTTAGTTCTAAGTTCTAGGCGACTGATGACCTCAGAAGTTAAGTCGCATAGTGCTCAGAGCCATTTGAACCAACATGACTGGACTGTAGAATGATTTGTGCCCCATACTCCTTACATTTACTTATAAATTTCAGTTTTCCTGTCCGCTTAGAATGAGATCAGGAGGAGGTGAGACGCTGCACATACCGTTAAGCCTTCGTCCTTTGGGACAACAAATAACCAGTCGTTGTTCCGTATCTATCTGCGTCCAGATACTTTCGTTTAGTGCTATATATTTTAGATTGTAATTTTTGGGGTATTTCTCGTACCGGCTGAAATATCCGTGCTTCACGTCTCTCATGGTCGTACGTAGACATGAGCACGAAATTTTGTCTACGTATCTGATGTTTCGCGTTTACGCTTGTATAGGACAATTGGTGACGAGAGAGCTGCGCATCAGGGACTCTTTCTCTGGTGCGATGTAGGTAAACAAATGCTTCGTTTTGTCAAATTCTGCGGGTAATAGCCATATTCTGTACAGAGTATGCTCATTATTATAAACTAAGGGTGCATTTAACACATAAAGTATTGCCGGCTAAGAATACGTCTAGGTCTATTATACGTGATAACTGATGTGCTTGGTCCTCGGTAGTTTCAATTGGAAACTTTTTACACTTTAATTCGTCTTTAATTAAGTCCAAATATTTCACCACCTGTACCGGACTGATAAATGGTGGTTCCAACAGACCGGTCTGTGTGTTTGCAATGGTGGTAATTAACAAGTAACATTCCCTTTCCAAACTTCCTGGCAGATTAAAACTGTGTGCCGGGCTGAGACTCGAACTCGGGACCTTTGCCTTTCGCGGGCAAGTGCTCTACCAGCTGAGCTACCCAAGCATGACTCACGCCCCGTCCTCACAGCTTTACTTCTGCCAGTACCTCGTCTCCTACCTTCCAAACGTTGCAGAAGCTTCTGTAAAGTTTGGAAGGTAGGAGGCGAGGTGCTGGCAGAAGTAAAGCTGCAAACAGAGGAATTCTTTCAGTCAGTTTACATGGACTTTCATACATTTCTGCCTCTTTATCCTTATCACTACATTAGGCCCCTTTTGCGTCAATGACAGTGTATGCTCCTCTCCACTGGCTGTCGAATTTCTTTCAGGAACCCCTTCCCACACTCTCATCAAATAATAGCAAACTATCATTTTTCCGGAAAGTCTTAGGGTTCTGCGCTTTATCATAATGTGCCTTACTTCGTTCTTTCTGCTCTTGAGTAGCTGCCCTTACCTCTTAATACAGTATCTGCATCCTCTGGCGTCCTTTGGTTGAGTAATAGTCATAATTATAGATTACATTCGCAAGTTTCTTTTGCATCAGGGCTGATATGTTACACTTTCTCCCAAATAAAAGTTCTAATGGCATGTACTCGTCGTACTTGTGGCGTGGTACGGTACGCGAATGTGACATGTAGTACCCATTCGTCCCAATTTGTTTGTTCGTTGTTAATGCAATGCCTTAGCGTATTGATTAGCGTCCGATGCGTGCGTTCCAGTGGGGCATTCGTCAGTGGTTGATGGCTAATTATTTGTACCTTATGAGACTTTAGATTTTTTCACACACATTACAGTGTTTCGCTGATGGAATTGCTACCCATTTGCTACCCACATCGCTTAATTAAGGATGTCGGAATTCCCAGTTTTTGGATAACGTCTTCTACTAGCTTCCTTGCCACCTAATCCGCATCTTGCCGTTCATTTGGTTTGTCTATGATTAATTTAGTTAATGAGTCTTGGAATGTTAATATGTATCTGCCCTGTGTCTGACTGTGGTAAGGAACCGACAATGTCAGTATCACAGCGTTCAGATATGAATTCCATGGTAGGCGTCAACTCTAGAGATCGGTTTGTGTTTGCTTGCGTGATTTTATTCTTCTGGCAGCTCTGACATGTCTTAATGAACTTTTCAATATCGAGTTTCATCTCAAACCAAGTGGAGTACTGCTTCACTTGTTCGTACATTTTTAGGTTAGATCAGATTTACTTTCATTCCAATTGATCCGTAGTGAGGAGGTCCTCCAGGATGTGGAATATGTCAGAAAAACAACAATACATGACAAATATTTACAACTAAAACAAATAAGCTAATGTACCATTCCACAGGTCACAAGTGGAATGATCGTCATTTTTTAATGAGCACTATATGAAAGTCATTTTACAAATACTAATGCACTGAATTTAAAATAAAAAAGTTTTTTATTTATTTATAAGGTAATAAACATGTATTAAACTATGATAACACTTATTTACAATGAACACATTACTGCACTGAAATGGTGGAGAAGTTAGATTGTACACACACACACACACACACACACACACACACAAACACAACACATTTACAATGAACACATTACTGCACTGAAATTGTGCAGAAGTTAAATCAGTTGGTTTTACTGATTAATTCATCAATGGAGTAGAAGGAGTTGGCCACCAATAAATCCTTTAGGCTTCTCTTAAACTGAGTTTCATTGGTTGTTAAGCTTTTTATGACTGCTGGCAAGTTATTGAAAATTTGTGTTCCTGAATAATGCACACCTTTTTGTACAAGACTAAATGACTTTAAATCCTTGTGAAGATTATTCTTATTTCTAGTAATGATTCCATGAATTGAGCTGTTGGTTTGGGAAAGTGATATATTTTTAATGACAAATTTCATTAAGGAATAAATATATTGGGAAGCAGTAGTTAGTATCCCTAATTCCCTAAACAGGCTTCTGCAGGATGTTCTTGAATTCACACCACATATAACTCTTACTGCACGTTTTTGTGCCCGGAAAACTTTAGCTTGGCTTGATGAATTACCCCAAAAAAATAATCCCATATGACATTATGGAATGAAAGTAAGCATAGTATGCCAGCTTTTTCATTTTTATATCCCCTATGTCTGACAAAATTCGCATTGCAAACAGAGATTTGTTAAGACGCTTCAGCAGTTCTGTGGTGTGCTTCTCCCAGTTGAATTTATTATCAAGCTGTAATCCCAAGAATTTAACACTGTCCACTTCTTCTATCTTCTTGTCATCGTATGTTAGACATATACTCGTGGGACACCCCTTACAAGTTCTGAACTGCATGTAGTGTGTTTTTTCAAAGTTTAGTGACAGAGAATTGGCTAGGAACCAGTGATTAATGTCCACAAGTATTTTATTAGCTGATCTTTCTAAGACTACGCTTGATTTGCTATTTATTGCAATGTTTGTATCATCGGCAAACAAAACGAACTTGGTATCTGGTAATGTTACTGATGAAAGGTCATTGATATACACAAGAAAAAGTAAGGGCCTCAAACTGGAACCTTATGGGACCCCACATGTAATTAGTTCCCAGTTGGATGATGCCTGATAGTTCGATACATGTCTCTTTCCTAATAACACCCTTTGTTTCCTGCCAGAGATATAAGGCTTGAACCATTTTGCAGCATTTCCTGTTACACTATAATACTCTAATTTACTTAAAAGGATATTGTGATTTACACAGTCAAATGCCTTTGATAGATCACATTTTCACTGTAAGTGTAGATAGCCTTCTCAATATCAGAACCTTTTAGAAATCCAAACTGTGACTTTGACAGTATTTTATTTGAGATAAGATGGTTATAAAGCCGACTGCACATTACTTTTTCGAAAATTTTTGAGAATGCTGGCAAGAGTGAAATTGGACGGAAATTTGATGCTATTTCTTTATCTCCCTTCTTAAACAATGGCTTAACTTCAGTATATTTCAGCCATTCAGGAAATATTCCACTGATAAATGACTGGTTACACAGATAGCTTAATATGTTACTTAGCTCAGAATCACATTATTTAATTATCTTTGTTGATATTTCATCATACCCACTAGATGTTTTTGATTTTAAAGATTTTATGATGGACATTATTTCTGTTGGGGTAGTGAGGGTCAAATTCATATTATGGAAGTTGCTTGAAATTTCTGGTCTGAGGTATTCCATAGCAGCATCTACCGAACCTGACAACCTCATCTTTTCGGTAACAGTTATAAAATGTTTATTAAAAAGTTCTGCAACACTATACGCATGTGTCACCAATGTATCATTTACTCTTAATGCTATTTGTTCCTCTTCATGTCTGGTTCTACCGGTCTCCTCCTTCACTATATCCCATATTGTCTTTATTTTGTTATCTGATATGACTATCTTTTCCTTGTAAGGTATATTTGCTGTGACATCCGTATTACGGTCTTTAATATTTTGCAGTATTTCTTGTAATGTGCTATAGCATCAATATCAGAACTGCCTCGGATTGACAGATACAGTTTTCTTTTTGTTTTACAAGATACCCCTATTCCTCGAGTAATCCATGGCTTTTTTGTAGACTTTGCTCTAACCTTGGTAAGTTTTGGGGGAAAACAGTGTTCGAATAAGGTAAGCACTTTATTAACAAAAGTGTTATATTTTTCATTCATGCCATGAGCACTCGTACCTTGCCCCCCCCTCCCCCCCTGCTTATTGGTGACACATGCATTTGAGTGAGGATGGCTGGCTTCTCTTCTTGACTCATATGGCCGTTCTACATTCTCATCACGTGTTTGCGACTCCGCGTCATCTGTCGCGCCCGTTATCTCTGTTACACCTGTCTTGCCTTACTCCTCCATGGCCAAGGCATCTGCGTCAAGAACTACGCTCTCTCCCAAGCTGAGTGTTGATTCCTCTGTTACATCACGCACGTTCCTAATGTGGGATAACGCATCTGCCACTCGGATATGCTTTCCTTCTTTGTATATAATTTTGTAATCATACTCTTCCAATTTTAACCGAATCTTCATTAGACGTGACGACGGATCCAATATATTGCTCAGCTTGTGGTCAGTCACTATTTTGAATTTTCTGCTGAATATTTTCGGCCTATTGTATTTTACAGCTCATACAATTGCGAGCATTTCTCGCTCTACTGTACTACAATTCTGCTCAACCTTATTTAGTGTTCGTGATATAAGCACTATTGGTAAATCCTTCCCCATTGGTCCTTGGGCGAGACGTGTCCCGAGCGCAATACTACTAGCGTCCATCGTAACTGTAAATTCTGGTTCGAAATCAGGTCAGGGAGATCAATTTGTCCTTTAGCTATTGGAAGGCTTCCTCCTGGTGCAATCCCCAGTCATAAGGGAGTCCTTTCTTCAATAAATTGTGCAGTGGCTTTGCTATTTTACTGAAGTTTCTTATGAATCAAAGATAATACCCGACGAGGCCGATAAAAACCTTCCACTGCGTTGTATTCTTTGGTTGAGGGTAATGTTTGATGGTCTCTATTTTAGCAGGGACAGATTTCTGTCCAAAAGCCGCTAGTACATGGCCCAAGAAGGTGACCTCCTTCCTCAGGAATTCGCACTTCGGACGTGTAGTTTCAAATTGACTTGTCTCAGACACTAGAACACCTCTTCCAAACGGGCTTTGTGTTCATCTAACGATGCGCCTACTACAGCTACGTCGTCTAGATATATAAATACTCGACTCCCTTATCATCCATCAATCGCTGCAATGTCGAAGGTGCGGTTTTTAGTCCCATGACCATCTTGTTATATTCGTAATGTCCTTTGGGCATACTGAAGGTGGTCTTTTCCAGATTTCTCAACTATTAATAATTGGTAATATCCGTTTGCTAAATCTGGCGTTGAGAAACACTTCACCCAGGGTGTCTAGGACCTCATCGATTCGTGGGACTGGAAACGCTATGTTGAGGAAAATACCGTTGAGTTTTCTATAATCAGCTATCATCCGCCACTTCTCTCAACATTGGCGTCTAGTTTCTTTGGCAACATTAGGAAGCGGAACTTCCAGGAACTGTTAGTATGGGATATTATCCCATCTGCTAGAATTCCCTGTATTTCGTCCTCTACGGCTTCTTGCTGAGCTTGCGATATCCGATAAGGCCATTGGTTTATAATCATGCTTTCTGCCTCCGGTATCAGAGGTATATGATGCTTCACTAATGTGGTCAGCGATAACACTTTACTAGGTAAGTGAAATACATCACTATATTTAGTGCATATTCTCTCGAGAGCCTGCCCTTCCTCACTATTCACATGATTGGTTCGCATTTTTTCCTGGGGGTAACTGCTTCTCGACTTTGCCACTACCTCCGGTTTGGTTGCTATTTCTCGAACTTTGAAGCTACTAGGGGCTGCGAGTACTTCCAGGGTCTCTAAGTGACTCTCTTCATCCCTAGTGTTGCGCATACTAGTTATGCAGGTTCCCTCCCGCATAGTGCCTAGTGCTTCCAGGATATACACGTCCGGATGGACTTCTTGCCTGGAGATCAGAATTTCTGTATCTCTCACTCGGGTTATGTGATTTTTCACGAAACGTTCCTTCTGGAGACCACTTACAATTTCTCCTTTACGCTTGCGTACTGGTGAGCGCCTTTGGTTGCATTCGTTGTTTCGGGTTTGTCACCATTGCCCGGACATGTGTTCTCTAGTGACCGTTCTCTCAGTGATTCGCTGTAGACGACTGGTAATGACGTATAAGGAGACGGATCATATAACGGCGCCATAAGCATCTTCTTACCTAACCCTTGGCTCGTGTTGCCCGTGGCGGATAGTGACGCTGTTATTGTGCCCCAGGCTGTTTGCTTTCCCTGCCTCTGTCTATTTGCACCATGTCCCTTATGCTTCTGTGTTTGACTACAAATGCGTAACTCGTTCGCCTGGTAACAGCGGTAGTGTTTGTAGTCCTGGCCAGATTTGATATCCTTACCCCTTCTACTGCTTCTTTCAGCTTTATCCATTCGTCTTGCAACTTAATTCTCCAGTGTGCGTGATCGAGTACTACCTTACGTTTCCTCAAGAAGTCCCGTCCTTATTGTGCTGGCCTACGCCTTCGCCAGCACACCGGTTGGCACCAGAAAACACTGTATAGTAGACGCTGAACTAGGCGCGTCTATGACAAGAGAAGATCGAGACACGCCTCCAGGCTACGCGCCGATAACACCCCCTGGGCAGCGTGATTATAGGCCGCCGCCGCTGACCGAGCTATCTCAATCGCTCCATCTCTCAATCTCAGTTCCTCAATACGCAGCATCGGGACTCAGTTGGCATTGCACGTCAGTACGTTGCACTATGCCTTAATATTCCACAGTGATAGTCGTCGCCTCACACCTTAGCTAGCTGTGAGGGACCGTTAGTCATTGTATATATTGTTCACATTGGAAATTATTGAAGTTAAGTGTTCAGTTGGTTCCTGTAATAAAGTGTATTTCAACCACGTGTGCATTTTGTGTTGTAGTGAGAGGAAACCGGCCACCCACCTACCATTCCATCCTCTCCTCATCCAGCTAGGAACCACAAAACATTACAGGAGGGGACAGCCACAACACTAATAATCCAACAAATGGTAAATCGATGTTGTCATTTACAATTTGGTATTCCTGATCGTATTCAACGCCCATCTTATGTGCAAGTGCAACTTAACCTGTTCCTCAGTACGGATATCTTCACTGCCTACACTCCTGATTGTTACTGCCTTCCTCATGTCCACATCTTTTCCCCTTAAGGCGATGGCTTTAATCAAACTCAAATGGGCCTCGCTATCTGTTAATAAATTCACATACGTCCAGCTGATGTTGGCACTTTTCAATTGTATGACACACAGTTGTTCTTTCCCGCAGAGTCTACTGTGTGAATTATTCCTGGTACACGATACTGGGACTGCTGCACTAAACGTGCGGTTTGTTTCGCGACGGGCTTTTCCTACGGATGTTAGCCCACCGCCTCTCGTTGAAATCTACTGCGTAATGCCCGGTGCGGTGACTGATTTTGCTCGTGTACACGGGGTGTGTGCCCTGTTAGATTGCATTGCATAGATCTGACCGGAAGCGGAAACTCGGATGGTGGGCGATTCCCTCTGAACTGGCGAGCTCCGATCTCGGTAACAGATAATTTCGTGGCTTCACTATAACTAGGATATCGACTGTTTGCACTAGTCGCAGGTCACTGTACTGAATCAGCGGCGTTTTACATTTTGTCCACTGGCCTTATGTAGTGGATAAACTACTTCATGCGTTAACTTACTCACTGTCTGGCTTCTGATACAGTGAGGTCCTAGCTATAAGTGGTACAGAGAACAGAATACAGTGAGGAAACAGGGTAGAAATCTCTAGAAGTCCCCTCTATTGTACAGCTTCAGAAGGTTTATCTTACAAACAACAAGAAAAGAGAAGTGCAGCTCCCATGTTAAAAGAGGGAAACAGAGACCGATATCAGCGCCTCTAGTGGTATAGACATGAACTAAAAAAGGATAACATTTCGGGTTGCATCCCTTCTAGTTTATGTAAGTTGTAGATATTTTTATTAATTTTTTGCTTTTATTTTTCTTATCTCAGTATTCTGGGCATGCTATGTAATTATTTTGGCTAGCATCATAATAAAATAATTTAAACACAGCTATAGCACACTTCAATACAGCAGTGACAAACCTATTATTCAGGAATATTTGTAGTCCAATGTAGCTGCTACGAATTTTATTTAGCTTCAGGTATTTACACTACAAGCTTGTCTCGACTTACTGTCAGTTTCAAGTGTTGCGTCTAGTTCTTATGACGCACAAAACGTACTGCAGCTTTTATATGTTGATAGAAATCAATATAAGTGTGTCAGTTTACAAGTCTATTTTTGACGTTTGCATCTGACAGTCGCTGCTCAAGAAAACATCATAGGAGCAGACAGACGCAAACGTCAAAAATAGACTTGTAAACTGATACACTTATATTGATTTCTATCAACATATAAAAGCTGCAGTACGTTTTGTGCGTCATAAGAACTAGACGCAACACTTCAAACAAATGGTAAGTCGAGAAAAGCCTGTAGCCTAAGTAACTGTCACAAGCTAAATAAAAATTGTAGCAGCTAAATTGGACTACAAATATTCCTGAATAATGTCATACTTTGGCGTCTTACAAGATGCAGGGTCAATGGAGAGAAAAAAACTTGTTATTAAGAGAATAATCATCAGTTAAAGAGGTTTAATTAAAAAATCTTTATCACAGTGTTAAGTAATGAAGAATTCTAAAATCTGTTACAACTATGTTTCTGAGTAATTGCCAGAAAACTTGCACTACTATCCATTAATTTCTTTAAAAAAATGTTCCTAGATCTTATGACCTTATGATTGTAAATGCTTCAACACAAAAAATAAGATATCAATATTAAGCAGCAAAAACAGGAAAGGTGGATAAAGCAGTGAAATGAAAACAAAGATTACTTTTTATTTCTCAACCACGCAATAAAAATTTAACAAACACTTGCCATAGCACCACTAGTGCTCGGTAGGCCTAATTCATTATTAACAACTGTTTCACCTGATTCAACACTGATATTAGCAATTTCGCAAGGAACACCTGCCACATGTTTTGGAAACACACCCTTGTTTAGCCTATATCTAGTTTTATTAATACAATCTTCTTCGAAAGAATGATCTTCACAAACAAAATAAGTAGCACTTTTCACATCACGTGAAAGTTTACACATTTCCACTTCAGAAGTAACGCTTGATGTTGTTTTGGAAACCTGTGGAAATGCTTGTTGCTAACTTTCTACGTTGAACCCATGTGATGTCCAGATGAACAGCTGGAGTACTTACAGGAGTGTTTCAACGTCAATTTGTTTTGTTGAATATTCTAAAAAAACATAAAATTCTTCATTAAATAAAACTACTACTGACATATCAAAATTATTTAAATAAACAAATGGAAACCACACAGCTTAATTAACGACAGAAGAGAATACGTTTCATTTGTAGGCTACGAGATTGTTTACTGAAAATTAAATGTTAATTTTATGTAACAGAAACCAAAACAATGTGAATTATTATAACGAAAATATGAAACAAATTTTGTTATCTCTATATTTTTCATTTATTTAAAACATATGAAACCAACAACATTTATAATTCAACAAATAAGGATTACAAGAATATTAAAACTTTAAGCTACACTCAATGGGTGAGCTTGATTTTGAGAAGAAAGTTTCTGAAGACGTGGTGCAATAGCAGAAAAAGCCACAAGAAGTTCTTTGCTTTCATTTGACTTTGTCTAGTAAACACGGGCTCTAAAACGCATATCTGAAGAGCTAGGAGCATTTCCTCATCTTTGCTACTATCAAACACATGTATTCTACCGAACAAGTGTTCAGAGAAGGTATTCGTTTTAGAACCAGTATTTACTGGACTTTTTGTTTCGAAGGATCGTTCTGTCTTATTCCTGAATATTGACCATTTCTTTTGGGACACTCCGTACTCTGTACTGGGTGATGGCCGCCCACTTCAACCAAAAGCCTGGAGTATCATATCCCCAGTGGCGATTAAGATGATAAAATAAAATAACTGAAAGAATAAAGGATGTAATGAGAGTCTTTAATATTGTATGGAGTGTCTTCTTAATCATTCCAGAATCAGCTTCAATTTTGATTAAATGAGTTAAGATTTTTAATACGTGGCATACTATTGATTATGCTGAGTAAAAATAAAGGTGATGTGTTGGTGAAAACAGTTATTAGTCACTCAGTTGTCGTTATTATCTGATGAGCCTATGACACATTTTTTTCAGTTGTGCCTACTGTGGAAATTTTAACCAAATGGTTGCATAACTTTGAAAAGTCTAAATTTTGAGATGTGCTAAAAGTGAAAAATCTTCGGCTTTAAAATATCTTGTGGAGATGTACATGGAAAACTATTTTTTGGTCTTCCAAACAACGGAATGACTGTATGTGGATGAAAAATACTTATCCTGATTATTTGAAAACAATCCTGAGACACATTAATGTGGAAAATTTTTAATTTCGGGTATAATTGCTATCCGAAAAACCAACGTTTTAGAGATTTTGGTTGAGCACTTGATTAAATATCATCGGAAGAATAGAATCAAGAGCTTAATTATTACTGCTTCTCCTAGAGACTATTGGAATGTATTTTCCTTTCTCAACATATTCTTCTTTAAATGAGACTAAATTGTGGAAGTCATTAACGGTAGAAGCTAGATAGCGTTAAATGTCGGATATGTCGAGGGGACGGGACAGACATGAGTGAATCATAAACTATACATTTTATTAACTTTTAATACGTCAAAGGTGTCCAGTTTAACCACAACAGCCATGATCAAAATATATCCATTATCATTTATGACGAATACAAGTCCACCACACTCAGTATTTCAAGAACCGATTTCACTCACATCTTACTTTTCTTCGAAATCCTAGCACCGAAAAACTTCTTCTCGACGTCTTTGTCATCCATGGTGATCGAGAGTCTGGTAAAAGAAATGAACTCATCCTTTTTCGCAGCTTAAAAATTTCACAGAAAGTTCACACATATCCTCATAATGTACCTGTTCTACCATCACTTGTCAACTGTGGGTCCTAAATATTAGCTCTTATTACAACGATGAAATACGTGTACTGTTAAATTCTATACATTTCACTAACACCCTCAAACTCTGTGGTCACTCATACTTGAAGATCAACTTCTGGGATTTTCGGAGTTTCTGAACAACATTCTAAGAACTGACAGGAAATCCAAGAAACGGTAGCAGTTATAAAATGATCTAGACAAAGACACATAAACCTGGCCAAATTTCACGAGTTTCCGAAAATCTATTTGCAGTAACAATACTCTTACCTTTACTTGATTTGTTAACAATGACAATGCGTATGTAAACCACGTGACGCCTTTGAAAATCTATTTGAGAGAGTCTGTTTAATTAAATTAGCGTTAAAGACTGCACAGAACTAGCATAATTTTGAGCATTATCATATTTATCCTCAGATAATCTAAAAACTGCACTAAATAAATTTTTCGCTTTCTTTTAAAGTCACCGGTACGACCAGCGCTGGGTGTTGAAGAGATCTTCCCAGAACATGGTGAATACTGAGACCTTGAGAATCAAATGACGAAGCTTAAATCATTTAATATTTGCACACAGAAGTTCGTTTGCAGTCAAAGGGTACCTGCCTAAAAATATTTTACGAATTCTTCGGCAAAATTATGAAGTAGTTTGAAAACAGAGATTATGGAGGCATTTACTGAAATTTCGTAACGATTTAACATGATGATTTGTCTAACTGATTCATATAACAGGTTCAACGGAATAAGTCTGCTGCTACAAAGAGATAATCTGAATATAGTTCAAGAAAAAGCAACTAACTGCTGCGTTCATGTCAAAACTCGCCTTTTACAAATAGATTGTAGGTGGGACACAACTCTATCACTTTCCGAACCTTTTGTCTGTGCAAACAAATGATGATGATATTCTGGTATGTTGCCAGCATTTGGAAGCTCTTAAAGCAAACTTTACAAATAAATTTCAGAATGTCCTTAAAATGACAACTATCACTGTAGGGGGAGGTGACAGAAATGTCAACAACTTAAGAGATAAAATTAAAATTAAGAAAAGGATGTCAAGGATTTTGGGCTTCAAAGGCAAATTTCAGTATTATATACAGCTAAATGGGCTCGAGCAAAGAAATTTTTCATTGATTTCCCGTCATATTTAGCTTACAGAGAATTTAGTGTGGTCAAAAATTTATTGAGACAGAAAAAAAAAGGATTGTGAGTAGTGAAATGTGGCGATTAAGATTGGTGATGACAAATATGGCACAAAATATCGGAAAATTAGTCCCATTGCATCAATCTCAGGCTTCTGACTAATAATGTAATATAAATTTTTAGTCATTATTTATTTTGTTATTCATTTTTGAGTTACATACCAATATTCTTACAATGTTTTAATAAAGTTTGTTGGAAAAATCCCTCACCTAAGAGGAAAGGGTCAGGCGGCAAGTTCACCTGACAATAAGCTCAAACTTCCCGTTGTGAATCCTAACGCTAACTTTTAACGTGGAACTTTAGTGTTTTAAATGGTGAAATCTTATTTGCTGACACGCCGTTCTTCTCAGTTTTGAAAATGCGTAATGAAAATGCATTGTTTACATTACTTTAATAAAGGACATTGCCAGATTATTAGTTAATGGTTGCTAAAATTTCCTAGTCTGTTTAGTGAAATTTGTTTTTATTTGTCCGCCTGCTTAGTTGAGTGGTTACGTGTTTGCCTCCCATGCAGTGGGCCTGGATTCGATTCGCGGCCGGGTTGGAGATTTCCACCCACTCGTGGAGTGGATGTTGTGTTGTCCTCATCATCATTTCATTCTCATCACTGGCATGCAAGTCGCCCCATGTGGTGGCACGACTGAAATAAGACCTGCACTCGGCGGCCGAACTTCCCCGGATGGGGCCTCCCAGCCAATAATGCCACATGCTCCTTTCCATCAATTTTCATTTATAAGTGTAGTGCCTCTACAGTCATATTTTTCACACTAAACGATTCAGAGAGGTTCATGGGGAATAACTGTTTATAAACTTTTATTCGAGCTATAATACATTCAGGGCATTCCGTTTCTTAAGAAAAACGTTCAGCAGTGTCAAACGCTTGCACGCAGCATTTACTAAGCCTCTGGAGACGGATTAAAAAGGAGACTATATTTCTAAAACTTTTTGTTCGATTCAATGGCATTTCGTTGATTGCAGAGGAAATATGTTTTCTCCTTGGCACTCAAGAGATGCATCAGCCAAGAGGTGTGATAGGATCGCTTCACTCTTTAGCCAGTACAAAGCGTGTCAGAGGTAGTGCGCGCTCTAACCTGCCCGGATTCACAACCTTGAGTCAATTTGAATTCCGCTGTATGTCGACTAAGAGTCGCTCAGTATTACACAGTAGGGAAAAGTCACCTAATTTTTTGAGTACACACAACTTTTTGACAGTACTAGCTATAGTGTGAGCAGATACCAATTATTCCTCAGTTTGTGCCCTGTGTTTTCTTCCTGACTCTGGTGCGCTGCTTTCATTATGAATTAGCTACAGAAGCACATTTGCATATGAGACCTTTCATTATGATTCAGTAAGTGTGTGAATATAATTAAAAATTGAGAGGCGATAATATTTCTGACGTATTACAAGAAGGATTTTCTGAAGTCATAGACAGTGTTCTTGCCAAAGAATGCTATGAAGACAGTGTGGTTAAGCCAAGTTGTGTTGAGAAGGAAAAACGATGTACCTTCGTCTGCCGACAAGACTTGGTTGTTTCATGCCCTCGGGAAGGGTGGACTTTGCGTCTGTTGTTAAGACCCCAGCTCGGACGTCATCCCTGTCCTAGTGACAACATCCAGGATATCGGACACCAGTTATTAGTAGGGCGCCATACAGAGTACATGCACTATGTCCCTGCATTTTTATTTTCTTGGTGAATAGTCCTAATCTGCGACTTCATAAGTGACTTTTGATAAGCAAGGAAAGATACTATACGGCCCAAAGTAGCGCTTTTGTAACCTTCCCGATAGTCCCACTTTCCCCACAGACGTCAATACCTCTAACAAAGTAACTTGTCTGTGCACGCTCAAAATTTTTCTAATAATTTTCATAAAGTTTACATGGCTCTAACTAAAAAAGGTGAGTTCTTAGTAGAACGAAAACTGCACATCTAGAGGAGTGTTTCCTGCATATTTTGATATACACTTATTCACATTAGATCTCATATTGACTGTATTACAATTTTTTGTGAAGATCAGCAAATTACATTTTTTGTTTGCCGGTCTGTGCTTGGAATCTGTGCACTGTCTATCTTACCTGGATGCTTGAAACTTTGCGTACACATTAACAACACGTCTCTCTAAAAAAGTAGACTACAGTCATGACATTTTAGATACAAATTTTTATCCTAGAAATATTTATATATCATAATTAAAATTTAGGTTAATTTTTGTAGTTATTCAGTGTGTATTATCCTTCCTGCTGGTAGTACGTTAGGACCTGTAGTGTACTTTCCTCCAAACCTTTAGCTATTTGATATTTTTTAGTTAAAATAAGCATGTCAGAAAATTTAATTCCTGGGACATTCACTTCAAAATTATATTTGATCTATGACTCACCTCTGTTACTCCCAACACATTTCAGTTTCGTCTTGGTTTACATGTTCATCTTCTGTCTTTGTTTCTCCTTATTATTCAAGCTTTCTAGCTGCCTCAACTACCGCTTTTCAGATCTGGCCACTATAGAATCGATTGCCACAAGTGTTTCCCTAATATTGAACCCAGAATATGTTACTAGCAACTCTACGACTTTACAGCATTACAACAACAATTTTTTGGAGGCATAATAACTTTCTAGACTAACAAAATAGCAACACAACAAACTACAGAAAAGCTCATGAGCAAAAAAACACTCGAAAACCCAAGATATGCAAGGGAAAACATAACAGCATCGCAGTCTGTCTTGTAACAGGGCTGCCAACTCTGAAATAGTAAATCCTTTTCGAATTGGATTCTAACGACAACATCTGACGTGTGAAAGCAGCCGAAGCAAAGACGTAGCCATATTTCAAGAGATCTTGAACTTAGTTTTTAAATACCTTCCAGACTACACTTCAGTTATTTTAACTACCATTTCGTTAAAAAGAACTATTAACATCTATTTAACATGGAAAACAAAATATTGATTTTTTTTAACGGATTCACATATATATAGTCTAATACTAACTTCGAACGGAAAACTTTTCCACGATAATCGATAATCACACGGGTTGCTTCAAAATGTTGTCATCTACGACAAAAATTGAAGTTTGTGGTGCTTCGGCAGTTGGAACAGATTTGGTGACAGCACAGCGGTTAGGTAATGAGTACATACTGTTATCCATTGAATACTGTTTGTTGATGTCGGTAACCTCCCCAAGAGGTCGATTCCAATCTGTTCTTGAATATACAGTAGTCACAAATAATCTCGCGCACAGAGCTTTAGACACATGGCAGCTAGGGGATCGATAGTTCCTTACTCTTTTTCTGCGTAACTCCCGTGAACGTGTTTACCTTCCACGACCACAGGGGGCAAAGGGCGTTTAGTCAACTTGAGGGAGTCGGGCAGTTAGACGGTCGGCCGTGGGCTGGAGATATTTCAACCGTTTATACCAGTGACGGTCTAGAAGCACTACACTGCCACACCACCCTATGTTTTGGCCGAGTGGGAAAGTTCTACTTGGCTACTTCTACTTCCGGGCCGTTCCTGCAGCACGGGCCTGGTGGTTAACTTCGAAAAGCCTGAAGAAGGAAGATTGCCAAAGTGGATCAGTTTTGGGCACACGATGTCTAGCATTATGAGACTGTTATTCCAGGACTATCACAAAAAAAAGATTATTTGACATGAGTTTCATGCTAAAAATGTTTCTGCGCATCTCACCGGAAAACTGGCACTGAATATTCACTTATTGCTGCTTGCCATGCTTAATATCTTATGTGTGTGTTTTTCAGTTTCATTTATTGTGAGTGATGAATGGTATTCATTTTTATTGTTATTACCTAAGCTGAGGCCGTTTTACAATCTTTTTTTCTTAAGTTACACGATAATTTCGGGAGAGCCAGTGCAGAACATAGCTTCTGCAGCGTTTAACCATAACTTTTTTTGTGTACAAATGTTTCAAGCCGTGTAACTGGCTTTCCCTGTGTTTAGGTAACCAGGTTCTTATCACTTATTTAAAATGGCGATAACGTTCTAAATACTTGTTTTTAAGTCTATTTCTTTTCTCTGATACAGTTCTGCATTACCCGTTAATTATAATTAATATTTCAAGGCTCCACTGGGTTGGTTATGTAAAGGCCTGCGAACGAGAACCACTTCGTTAACTTTTTAAAGTAAAATTTGTTTAATTAGAAAGTTAATAAAAGCGTTTTATTATTTATTAATGTTACAGATATTGTTTATGTTGAATGAAGTAAATATACCTTTTTGATTCAATGGGTACATACGTTTCTCAAGAGATTGTGTTTATTATCTACGATCTAAGACTAAGCTAATAATGACTTGTGCTAATATCCTGGTCAAAATTATTTCTAGCACCTTGTTACTTACCAATTCTCTGGTTATCACTCTATATTCATTCTTTTCAACAACAATCTTTCTGCATAAACTTCAAGAAGACGGATTCCATATAGCACTGTGTCAAGCCTTAAAGTCTCGTCACGACCGATGAACGTGTGTAATACACTATTTATTTACAGGACAGAATTCCTCACAAAAATCGAAGAATAATGTAACAGGGGAGTCGATGCATGAATGTCACTTCTGAGTTTGGATATGAACAAGTCTGCAGTGATGTATGGGATGCAGTACTGTATCAGGGCTACCGTAGTGTTGCGCACAGTTCTTAAGAACAAGACTGCCCAAGTAGTCTGGTCAAGCAAGCAGTACAGGAGAACCTCGCTAATCCATACCTCGGATGTTCCGACCCCCACCTACTCCGACCATCACATTTCCGGTATTTGTTTGCTCTTGTCGATGACACATCGTCTGCGATGTGGATCAGTAGACTGCTGACCGTTGATAGACGTGGGAGTTCGATGAGTTTCAGTGTGAAATAACTTGCTTCTAACTCGATCAGTATGTGTTATTTTGGAACCATAAATTACGGGCAGTTTTCTTACATATTAAAGGGTGTAAAACTAAAATATGGCACGATCTAAACGTAAGCATGCAACGCTGTCTTAGCGGAAAAACTGAAAGCGCACGAAAGATTAGACAAAGGCGGGTCTCTTTAAAACACTGCAATTGGGGCAGGGCTTGAACAATAATTGTTAAAGATTGCAGAGAAGATAGGAGAACTCATGAAAGTCATAAAGTGATAATTGAAGATGACAAATGACTGAAAACACGCAGGACTTTGAAGAAGGCTAAAAGTGAAATTTTAGAC
Organism: Schistocerca serialis cubense; assembly: GCF_023864345.2. Lineage (NCBI taxonomy): Eukaryota > Metazoa > Arthropoda > Insecta > Orthoptera > Acrididae > Schistocerca > Schistocerca serialis. Next base: position 660,877,417 of record NC_064641.1, on the reverse strand, counting down.
AATGTTTTGTGTGTGTGGTTTGAGCAGACGAGAAGAAAAGAAAGTTCGTTATTTGGATCAATCATAAAAGGAAAGGCATTGTTTTTTCAGTGAAAAATTAGACCGAGACAATGAAAATCAAAAGATTACAGGGAATGAAAGCTGAATACAACGGTGTAAAAAACGACATGATATTCGAAATGTAATCGTTTGTTCTGAAATTTGAAAACTTGGTTAAAGATCTTAAGCTGATCTATGATCAAGTGTATAACTGGCTTAAACTACGAAATCCTGCCTCCCTACAAGAAATCTCCCTGCACAAAATGAGTCAGCTGTGTATCACTTCCATACTATCATAAGGTACATGCCCAGTTTCCAAAATTTCACTCACAGCAACATCATCTTAACGTTTGATACAGAGGTATTTTACAGTACAGGCATTACAGTACATTGAACATTCGTGTAACATGCTTTCGTATGTCGAGGTTTTCTTTTCATTTATTTTTTGTTTTAACGCGGAACAATATTTCAGACAATTACGTCCAGGTGAAAATTTAAGCTATACTTTACTGCATTGTGATGTTATGTATTGTGAAGTGTTCGTCTGATAATCCGACCTCTTTGCGTTCCGATCATGCTCCCAGTACCCCAGAGGACGGATTAGCGAGGTTACAGAGTGAAGTAGCATACGGGTGTGGCAATATGGAGGAATAAAGTGAACACAGCCTGTTATGGTTCTTTATTTACGTGACCATTACGGCACTCCAACCCCAGTTCTCGATACCAGTAATATCGTACTACTTTTCTGCGAAGTAACAGACATATTTTTTTGGCAATATTCACATTTGGTTTTATTAATGTATAGGTACTCCAATGTATCGATATATTACAGTCATATGGTTCTTGTGTGTATTCATTTCTGTGAGACTGTCATAATCTTTGACTTACTTGTAACCGTTTTGGCGCGAATGCGCACAGAGCAGTCTTTGTTTCTCTTTGCAGAAGTTAAGTTGTTATTTCGCTTTGTAAAAGAACAGTCAAGTCTTGTGTTTGCTTAAAGTGGAAATTAAATGTATGAAGATTGATACCAAACTGTTTTCTTGATGATGTGACAATTAAGAAGAAGTATATGTGAATTTACAAGAAGTTTAATAAAAATGTGGATCGTGAACACCAAGTCAAAAATTATTTCTACCATACCATTGTTCTGATCTGGAATTGTTTGATAATTAAGAATTTCCTGAAAAACGCATTTGTTAGATCTTCAAATATTGCTAAAATACAGATCTGGACTTTCTAGCAGTCAAAGTGGAATCACCCTAGAATCAATAAGATGAGCCATAACAACTTCGACGAAATCTACGTGGGAATCCATTCAAGATAAGTTCGAAAATTAATGACTTTTTTGCAGTGACTTCATTATTTCCATTCTGACGATACCATCCACAGTCAATAACTTTGTTTTTGCTCCTTAAAGCGAACATATGCTGCGTGAGCAACATTATTAATCTGATTTCTAACCTACTTTGCAAGTGGTGGTATTGTTAGAAGCCCGATTACTGCGGCGAACACAGTTGGCATTTGGGCCCGACCAGTAGCTTGAAAGAGAGCTCCAGCTGTCCATGTGACTTCTTGCGGTTGTTCGCTGACGGAGGAATGCCGACATAAATAATTTCGATTAGTCGGGTAAATGTTGACTACATGGACTGACAGTCATCCCTGGATTCGAAAATACTACACATAGACTATTAAAACTATCTGAAGAATCGATAATACCGTCCTCGGGCTACGTTTATCATCAGAGAATGAATCAAGGCACATTTCCTGACTGGGTAAGTACACAGTAGCAAGGTAAGTAAATCATCTCTTTTCACAGTGCTTGCTCTTTTTTACAGTTTCTAGGAAAATGGTCCACAATAAACAAGATGTTACTTTGCTGGGAAGAACCACGACTCGGCTAGCCTCAAAATACTTAACAAATGGAGCCTTATCAAAGTTAATTAATGAGAATATCGCTTTGGTATATTCAGAGACCTAACCAAGACTTAGAAGATTCTGCAATTTTAAACCATTATCGGCAGCCCTCTTATACGTACAGTAGCTTCATACCATGCATCAGAGGATCACATTGACAAAAGAGTGAAACGAAACCTAAAATATTTCTACCGATCACTTGTATAATGGTCCCTCAACGAACGATGGACCAGGCATAGTACTCTAGGCTGCAAACTGTACCATACCGGACGCTTATCTGACGACAACGGACACCACTACAACTGGTTCATAGCAGACCGCTTGAATACTGTGACAAATACTTGTATTATGCATTGTGATATAACAGGAAGAAACCTGACGGTATCAGGAACAGACGTTAATTGTCACACGGTAGTGAAACTCTGTATGAGCAGCCGGTTAAAAAACTTAAATGAAGTCAGTACATAGATAAACTGGTCTAGAAGCTCCGCTTGGCGGATTTTGCAGTTTGACTGCGCTAATTTGAAGATATGGATGTCATATTTGGCTGTTCTGGCACTTCTCAGTTTTTACAGAATTACCTTCATGGACTAGGCAGCTGAAATCGATGATATATTTATTCAGCAGAAGTAATAAGGTATACACACCACAAAGTATATAACTGCACCAGTAGTAGCTCGTTACCAAAACAAATGGTGATGCACTTTGCTCACCAACAAATTCATTAACATAGAGAAAATCAGCGCAGTGCTCAAATTTTTTGTAAAGCATGATATTAACAGATCGCTCATTCATGTCATGACAGCATCTACTGGTAAGAACACCAAAACTTGTACACAAAATGAAGTATTATTTAGAGAATAAAATAAATTAAATTTAACTGTAACTCTGTGTGCGCAAAATGTAATAAGTCTGCCTTTTCAGTAGGAGCGATAATAACGCTGTTCGATTATTTATCTGCATTTTGATGTGGTGGTGATCACTTTTACAGAAACTCCATTCTTCTTTCATTCGTATTTGGAAAATTTTTAGTCACTCTTTGATTGAAGTTAATAATTTCTAGGATGAGATCTCGTTCAACAGAGAGCACTGCGGTTGCTGATAGTCTTTCTTGGTCCGATACTATTCCGTAATTCACTTCAGTTGTGCAAAACAACGTCCTGCTTCTTATATAGCCATTGTAATTTTAATTATCGCTTTCAAGAGTTTCACAGATCGTATTACGGAGTGTTATCTGTTATGTAACAGAGTAAACTCGAAGCTACCCACATACTTTTGAACTCTTACCTTCCATAAGTAACAGAGAGCACCTTTCTAATTTCCTTTGCTTCCAAAATAGAACAGCATTCAATAGCAGTCTCGAAAGAAGTCTCTGGAAAACTGAAAGTAAGCGGAGAATTTTTCTGACAGAAAACGAGAGGCTGCAACTACGTGTTTTTCTTTCGCCTCTTAACTTACAAAATGACATATTTCTTTTGCCTCCCGCAGTAGATTACACATCACTCCTCGATTTACATTCACACTCTTTGATTAAATGGTGTGCAAATCTAATTTTCTTTCACTTCACTAATGTTTGTAGTTTAGCCCTCAAAACTGTCAGCTACTTTTCTGCATAAGTTCGGTCAATATCCCTTTTCTGTAACTGACACATAGATAATTATTTTATGGAAAATCGAGAGCCAGAAAATGAACCTTTCACCTTTTAAAATCTTTACTAAGTCACAGGCTTGTATGATAGCGTTTTCTTTACATAGCTCTTATTACTCATGCACTTGATAACATCTTTGCTATATTCGAAAACAATATTGACCCTCGTTGACTGGAAATTCCGTCAAGTAAGCACTGAACGTGGCAGTCTTTTTTTCGCGCTATTTCGTCAAGAACTGCTGTCCTTTAGGGGATGGTGAAAAAAAAGCTGCAAGTCCCTGAAGTTTCACTTGCACAGTGTTGTTAATTGAAGTGGTTTTAAGCTTAATTCTGTTAGTTGGTATAAGAATGATGTACCAAGCACCGGGAAATTTTTTCTTAACGAGAGCGTCCACACCAAGAGACGAATCACTCATGACAACTGCACCATCATAAGGTTGTGCTGCTATTTAGTGTGGACAGCTATGCAAGTGGTGGTTTATCTGCTATCTAAGATGTACGTTCCCAAAAACTGGGCATCACGCATTACTGGTGATATGAACTTTTTTTTCACTTGCTGCTCTGTTTTAATGACCCGCCTTCTGATTATCTTATGGTACGTCTTTTTATTTCTTTATTTTATTGTTTCAGCCTCTTGGCCGCTACGACAGGCTGCGAGGTCCGACTGTGGTCCCATTTAGGTTCACGCCGCCTCCTGCCCCTGTCGCACCGTTGCCCGAGCCCGCCATGTGGAGACGGGTTATTCTCGATTTTTTTTTTTTTTTGCAGGATTTTAAGATTCTAAAATTTAATACAATTGAAATCGGAAAGTGAAATACAAAATATTGATGCTTAAGAAGAATTAAAAAAAGAATGTAGGAAAGGGTAGAGTGTAGAGGTTACCACCAACTGGTTGTGGGTGATGGCCACCCTCGATTCCCCTATCTATGCCTAATTCTCTACTACCTACCCGATTTTATACATATGTACAGTTCGGTGCTTGATGCTCATTGGTGTGATTAGCCTTTGCACCTGTCTTGGACTGTTCTGTACTTGTGGGGTGTGCTGAGTTGCAGGGTGCCACTGTCAGTCATCAGCGTGAGATGCCTCAAGTTCCACTTCATTGTCAGTGTCTTCGTGACAGGTTGTTTCACCGCTGACATCCATTCTGTGGGCACTCTACTGTCTTTCTATACTGGCTCACCTTCCATACGGTCTGTTAGGAAGATATTCTTTATACATCATCTCAGACGTTTCGTCAGCCAGTGTGTAGGCGCCCTGATGGTCCTGGTCGCCTACGGTGGACTGGAAGCCGAGCGGATGCTAGGAAATGACTGTGGACGTGTCAGAAACGCCAAAGAAACATTATTAATTGATGACACCTTTATTCCTGCCTAGTACAATGTGGGTCGCGTAACACAGGCTGGCTGAGCTTGGTGATGTCAATGACCTTCCCCGAGTCCTCGCTGACTCGGAGCGATGACACCAGCTCCAGCCGCACCAGTCTTGCTAGTGCAGCGCCGCGTGCTTTGACGTAGCGGTGGAATGCCCTTACTTCGGCCGCACGTGGCTGACGGCACCCGGCTGGCCGGCCGACTCGGCGGCGGATAGCAGGCCGCTGCGTGTATGGAGACTCTGGGTTGGAGTCCCAGCGCTGTCGGCACGAGAAGCGTTCTCGTAGTGTGGAGTGTACTCAATCCCACCCCGTCTTCTTCCCTGCTCCTCCAGGTGGCTCGTCCGTGGTGGACGGGCGTAACGCTGCAGTCCCCCTGCATCGTCAGCTCACCCAGTTGTGATGGCAGATGCACAGGGCCTAGGCACTGTATGATCTCGACGACGGCTCATTGATGTGGTCAGCATTGGCGGCGAGCGAGTCTGCTGCGAGGTCTGCTAATCCTGGGTTGATGATTGACAGCGGCAGCAGAGAGGACCAGAGCTGGTACTGTCCCCTCACGTCGGCTGCTGGATGGGCCGCCCTTACTGCAACATCTCCTTAATGAAGATTAACATGTCGGTCACCAAGCTGAGCGCTACGCAGCGTCCCAGCACACATCTAACTGCAAGTCTGACTGCGAGTGCCTTGTTGCTATCAAAGCTGGCGTATTTAAAGGAAGCACGAGCGACGTCCTGACGTCATGCTCGTTTGTAATGAACGCATTCGTTCCACTTATACTGCTGATTCATCTGTCGTACTCGCCCCTTAGGTGTTCTTGCGACAGAGTTACGTGTTGTTACGGCAGACTTACGCGAAGTTATGAAATGCAGTACAGCTGACGCTATACCTCTGCCTTACACTCTCCGAAAGTCTCTGTCTAACACAAACCCGCGTGCTAAGCAATTCTCTCTCGCCTGTTGTGTGTAACCAGGCCACTGCCCCTGCGTGACGACACATTCCGATACATGTGCAATCCTTTTACCTCTTGGCTAACCTACTGCCTCTGGCTCTCGGCATAGGCAATGAAACTTTGACAATATTCAACTTTTCCAACTCTTGAGTATTCCGCAACACTACAATTCCGCCCACTGGTCAGTACTGCGTGCAGTGTGTTATTTATGTTACTCTGGTTTACGTGCAGTGTATGTCTTCTTTCTGTGCGCTGCTTGCAGAAAAAGACTGTTTATGGGGACCTTGTTCTCCGCACGTGCAGCTAGTTGTCTGTTGCAGACTCACACGACTCAAGTGCGTGGGATAGGGGCTGTGACCTGTGAGAAAATGCATCATATCGCGTCTGGGAGCGATGTCTTTTCGTTTTAGTATTTCCCTGGTACCAGGGCAGCTCTTATCACTATTGTCCCACTCACCCCGCTCTGAGTTGGCGTGTTGTTTCATGTGGTGCAGCAGTGATCTGCCGAACCCGGTCTGGTCTCCCCATCCTAAGCCAGTACTTTGCTGCACGGTATCTGATAGTTACGTCTATGGGGAAGACCCCTTTCATCAATCGACGTTGTGCTGAAGGCCCCCCATAGTCGAAGCAGAACTCTTCTTTGCTCACGATGTACGGTAGATCTATTGGTGGACAGACTTAGTCTGTAGGCCCACGTACTAGCAGTGAAGCTTAGTACTGACTCGAAGAGAGCGCAATGGTATGTTCGTGCGACTGACAAGGGTAGTCCTTATTGATCCGAATTTAATCTTGCCAGTTTATGAAGTATTTTTTCTGCTTTGTCTGTGCATATTCTTATGTGTTCATGAAAGTTCAAACGTTCGTCGAGGCGTACTCCAATGCAGCGAGCTACTAATGATCTTTTGACGCTATGAACTAACAAAATCTTTCAACTCGTCTTCCGTTAGTGAAGTACCTTTATGCTATAACCACCTGATAAACACAGGCTACATCACTGGTTTCGCCAGCTATTGCAGCCAAAACCTCCACACCCTTTATTTCCTTTCTAATTTCCTCTTGACAGTCTTGAAGTATGCGTTGGCATACATTCTGGATGGCTTTGAAACCTGTTCCTCCTTCTATATGTGATTTCAATACAGAGTCTAATTCTGGACTAAAATTAATCGAGGCCCGAAAATGGCAAGGATTCGAAGATGACTCTCTCGTATCCTCTGAGGACAATGCTCTACAGAAACGTATACAGTTAAGAATTATATTTGGTATGTACCTATTATTGTGAACTTTTATTGCGTAATGCCACGGTCGTCCTGTACCCACTGTCTAATTAGGTAGCTATATCTACATTCCCTAGACTTTCCAGATTCAAAATGTAATTCACATGAATCAAAGAGAGGTCACGTTTCCCAATTTTGTCGTGGAGGTGTTGAATGTCACAAATCGTATGTTTAGTCCACCAAAGCTCTCCTCCAGTTAATAAAGAACGAAAAAAAACAAGACTTTTTCTAATAACATCTACACATCCACCAAAGCTTGCCTGCTGTTCGGTTCGGAGTTGAGTTTTGTGTTAAACTGAATAATTTTCATTTTGAGTGTCTGTGAAATTCTTGAAGTAAGAATCGGACTACCTAGCTTCATGATTTGTAATTTTTCTTCAAACTCATGTAAATGGAATGCTTCAGAGAGCGAGGAAATTACCAGATTAATTACTTCACATATTCACCTCCTACATAGCACACGCTAAAACTACGGACGCAACGCACTGGAAACAGTTACTTGCCCGCAGCTAAACGTAAACTGGTAAGGAAGTGCGAGAATCCCGCATTGTTCTAAGATCTGACAGGTCCGGTTCTCTTCGGAAGAGTCGAGGCCCTCCTTCTTAGGCTGGCAGGCTGGCTCAGGTGGAATGTCTATACCCACAAGAAACGTATACAAGTACAGTGATGCCAAGCACTGCCTCCACTCCACTCAATCTCTCTCCTCTGCCCCTGAGACACCCAAGTCTTCCTTTTCAATCGCAATGCAATTCCAACTCGCCGTCGGCATATTTCCGTCCCACTCGGCTGCGTTCCGCGTTTGGAGCCCGGGCATTTCAAAAGAGATAAATGTTGCACTGCTTGTATAGAAGGCTCAGATATCACAGTTGAACAAAATTACTTTTGGTGGTAGCGAAAAAGTGCAAACCTATACAGGAACTGCCCCTGCACTGAACTCCATGCACGGTTTCCTTTAAAAGCCTTGTAATACAGAGACTACATTTCTTATACATTTATTCCTTAATGATATTGACTGCTAAAAACAGAAATTAATTTTAAATAAACAGTCTCTGCGCCGTCACGATATGTGAAGTAACAAATATTTTTGTGAATTCTTTATCTGTTTGTGTAGAGTTCAGAGAATACTTAGTAACAAAAGTCACCAACAAGATGGTATCATATGTAAATCAAAATACTGAAAATGTTGGTTGGTTGGTTTGTTTGGGGAAGGAGACCAGACAGGGTGGTCATCGGTCTCATCGGATTAGGGAAGGATTGGGAAGGAAGTCGGCCGTGCCCTTTCAGAGGAACCATCCCGGCATTTGCCTGGAGTGATTTAGGGAAATCACGGAAAACCTAAATCAGGATGGCCGGACGCGGGATTGAACCGTCGTCCTCCCGAATGCGAGTCCAGTGTCTAACCACTGCGCCACCCCGCTCGGTTACTGAAAATGTATACAAACATGAAATAGTAGGGCGTCCTGAAAAGTAGAGCCTCCGAATTTTCAATCTGAAACTCTTAAAGGCTTTTTAAATAAAACAAGGGTTATTAACATTCTATACGTTTATTTTTCATGTCTTCATATTTGCAGCCCTCAGCCAGTAGAGGGCTCAGAAAAGCGGCACATAACATGGTGATGTGTAACTATGTCGGCGAGAGAGAAACAGCGTGCTGTACTCGAACTTAGAATTCGAAGAGCTTGTCCACACATGAAGCACGCTCTCCATCAGTATGACAATGGCAATCCACATATGAGCGCTGCAACATTTGCAACAATTCGATGCCTTGGATTCAGGGTCATCGATCATCCTCCATAAAGTCCCAACTTGGCCCCATTCGATTTTTGTCTCTTTCCAAAATTTACAGAACACCTTCGAAGACCTCGCTTTGATAGTGATAAAACGGTGCAAGCAGAGATCAGGTGGCTCTGTCAACAAACTCAAACATTCTACAGTGACAGTACCAACAAACTGATCTCTCTTTGTAAGAAATTTGTCCACCGCCAGAGTGACTATGTTAAGAAATAAAAATGTAGAAATGAGGAATAAAGACGTAGACTGTTAATATTGTTTGTTTTATTCAAAAATTTTTAAGAGTTTACACATAAAACATTCGGACGCATTACTTTTCAGCACACCCTTGTAAATAAATTAAGAACACATCTTGTTAGGAATTCTTTCTACAGATTAACTCATTATTTAGATTTAGGGATGGAAAATTACTGAACGCTGCACGACAAATAGCAATATTCAACTTAACTGTTACCTGTGATGAATAACAGTGTGATTATGAAGATACTAAGTTCGTAATAAGAGTTAAATGCAGCTATTTAATATAACTGAGAAAGCATCTTAGTTTTCCAAAGTAAAAATACACTTGTCAACTTCATGATGTTACATTTAGCCTGAGTACGCACAAATAGTTGATAGTAGTTTAACCACAGTTAATAATTAATGCAGCTTTTTTATGTATACGTCGGCTCTTTGTATTGCAAACTGTCTCTCGAATATTACTTTCAGTGAAGAATGACTTCAAGGAAGAACACCAAGATATATTAATGAGGCAATTAAATAGCAGAAACTTACAAAAAGACAAAAATTCTTTTAATAAAGTCAGAAGCCATGTATTTGAGATTAAATTTAGATTTAAATTTGTGAATAAATAAATTTGTGCTCTTGCTGATACTTTGACCATAATTCTGCACGCAGCCACTGAAAAATATTGTTAGCAGAATCTTTTCAGTCATTCTGATGGTTCTGTCGAGGGCGAGTTCCGTACGTATGGCTGCCTCAATAGTTGGTAACTTCTATGGTTCTGGTCACGATGATTGTGATGTTGCAGGAAGGGATCTTCGGTTTGCATGGTGCTGTGGACATGAAACAGCTGCTTTCACTGTCTTTCTCTCCATTAATGACGGAGTTCGTGATGTCTGTCGCAACGACGATGTCGCACAGCTGCGTCGACCACGTTTGTACTGCAACGAAGAGCATAGGTAGGTAAGTGTATGTGCAACGTTGATATTCAGTGTAGAAGCGCACAGACAGTCAAAACCGTTAGAATAGATTAACAATGATCAAAAAAGTTAAAAATACAGCGCATATTTGTCTGTGACACACCGATGCCTAGACATTATTATCTATTTGGGAAGTTTTCCGTGTTCTGACGGAGCATGAATATTGTATTGCGACAGTGCGACAGAAAAGAGGAAACTGGCTCCATAATTTACTCCCTTTTAATAGCATCACAGGAGTCTTAGAGTTTAAAGTCTTCATCCTCTGACCGATTACCATAAAGAGTGTCACAAGTCATTACTTGATCGGTTCAGAAATTTTTGTTACAACCCGACAGTGCAGCTCAATCTGTTGATAACGTGCTATAAAACATCACCTTGCGTTCCTCTACCGGCCACATACTGACGATGAAAGTATTTACTACTTCCGGAGTTAAAACAGCTCTCCCTCCTGGTCCAGATAGGTTATAGAATTATGGAAACCTTTTTATGTTCACTTTATGAACATTTTGGAAATCCTAAATTTCTTCTATAGGAATTCATAAGAATTCGCGAACCGATTTGCTTCGAAAGTTCGCTTTTTCTGTTTATCTGATGGAATTACATTTTTATTGAGACGTATGAGTCTCAACTTTATCTTCGATAACGGTAGAAACTGAAGAAATGAACTAAAATTTGTGCTGTTGCTAGAAATTGAACACAGCTCTTCTCCTACGAGGTACGTGCGCTATCCATTACAACACCAGTCCAGTACGAAAGCCACCCCTGCAACGGCTACCATGGTCTAATGCCCTCCGTAACAAAATCTTCAGTTAATGCCTTCAGCCTATTTTCCTCTTCTCAAATCATCAGTGTTGCTGGAATATCACCCTAATCACCACATAACGGGGAAATGTTGCCTTTACCTCAGGTGTGGGTGATGAACTGATTGATGGAATTACACATTCCTCGAGAAATATGAGTTTCAATTTTATCCTCTGTAATGATAACAGCTGAAGAAACGAATTAAAATTTCTGATAGGGCCGGGACATAAACCCAGCTCGCCTTCATACTATGGAGATGTACTAACCATTACACCACCATAGACGTATGACTGACAAGAACTGAAGTTAGAACGAACACTAGACGAGGGTAGTCCCTATAGCTACGTTCCACGTAGTACTATGGTGATACAAAGGTTAGTATGTCTACCTGGTAAGTAGGAGAACTGGGTTGAAGTCCTGTCTGGGAATAAATTTTAATTCATTTCTTCAGCTTCTATCATTATCAGCTTTCTCTGTTCGTCCATGAGATCCAGATGGTCGCACATAACGGTGCGCGAGTTGATGATGTGTTCTTTCATTACCAAAAGGCTTTTGAAATAGATCGATACTGTCGATTAGTGAATAAAATGCAAGCTTACGAAACATCGGACCACTTCTGTGACTGGATTCAGTACTTTCTGGATGGCAGAATGGAGCGAAATTGTCAGATGTAAAAATAACTTTTCGAGTATCCCAAAAGAGTGTTAAACGACCTTTACTGTCCACAATATACGTAAATGATGTGAGGGATAACTGTGGAATCTCCGTTTGACTGTTCATGGATGGCGCTACAACATGTAGTAAAAACGAGACGTTAGAAAATTGTTACGAAATTCAGGAAGACCATTAGAGAACCAATGATTGATGCAGGGACTGGCACAGCACTCTCAAAATAAATACACTTCACATATTGAGCTTAAATAGTACGAATCAGCCACTAATTTTCGCTTTCACTAGTAGTGATAGCTCAAGAAAAACATTAAGAACCTCATAATAGCCGGGAGCAGCTTCTCGGAACGACCTAATGGCGAACGGGCACATAAAACTAGTAAGAAACGCACATGCTAGGGTGAGATGCATTGTAAGAATCACAAGGAAATGTAATTCAACCACCAAGGAAGTGACGCACAAAACAATTTTTCTATCCGTTCTTTTGTACTGCTCACCAGTCTAGGATAGCTATCAGTGGAGATAAAGAAGATCCATTTTGTCCTGTGTCCGCTTTGCAGAGAGCGTTGCAGGGATTAACTTCCAGCGCCAGTAGAAGATAGTGCCAGAGATGCGTACCAAACAGTCAAGCAGCATGTTATTTCCTCCCACACACATTTCTCGAAACGATCACTACGAGCAAATAACACAAATTAGGTCTCATAGGGAGACTTACCGACAATCGATATACTAGCTGATCAGAAATATTCGAACACCGCGAACAGGCGGAATCGACCACCTAAGGACATCACACAACACCCAGTCATCACGAGGCAGAGAAAATCCCTGACCCCGCCGGGAATCGAACCCGGGAACCCGGGCGCGGGAAGCGAGAACGCTACCGCACGACCACGAGCTGCGGACAACAGCAGAATGGGTCGATCAGGAGAGATTAGTGATTTCGAGCTTGGACTAGTCATTCGATGTCACCTGAGTAACAAATACGACGATGACAGTTCAACTCTTCTGCAGCCGCCGTAACCGACTGTTAGTATGTGACTCAAGTGGAAACGCGAAGGAACAACCAACACTTGGCAGACCGATGTACAGACGGACAGAACCATCGAGCATTGCCGAGGACGGTTGTCAAAAATCGCGTGAAATCAGAGGAAGATATCACGTGTGAGTTCCCAACTGTTACTAGCTGTCCAGTTAGCACAATCACAACGAATAAGGAGTTAAAAAGAATTTGGTACAGTGGTCGTGCAGCTCCTCATAAGACACACGTTTCTGTAGTCTGTGCTGAGCGACGCTTGAGATGGTGGAAAGAAAGACGCCGTTGAACAGCGGATGATTCGAAACAAGTGATTTGGAGCTACGAGTCAGGCCGTACACTGTGGAAATCCGGTGGAGGGGTCTGGGTTCGGTGAATGCGTGGGTAACGTCACCTGTCATTTTGTGTAGTGTCAAGAGTGAAGTATAGAAGAGGTGACGCTACGGTAGAGGAGATTTTTCCTAGTTAGGTTGTGGTCCACTCATTGCCCTTAACAGTCGCAAATTGTAAACGGATATGCATAACATTTACAGAATTGTGTACTGCGTACAGTATAGTTCGTAATTGATGTTCTATCAGCATGATGATACACCCTCTCATCAAGCAGCATCTGTGAAGCCATTGTTTTGTAGAGAAAACCATACCTCAAGTTTACTGGCCTGCACATATTCCTGACCTCACCCTAAGTGAACACCTTTGGCATGAGTTACAACGTCGAAGTCGCTCCAGACCTTGTCTGGTCTCGGCTTTTGAGGAAGAACAGGCTCCCATTCCCGAACAAACATTCAGACACTTCATCCAAAGCGTCCGCAGCAGAAAGGTGAACACACTCGGTATTAATGTCCACTAATTGATGTCCAGACACTTTTGACGAGATAGTGTAATCTCCAGCACCGTTCACGAAACGAGCAGGAGATGGGAGAATTGCTCGCGCCACCAGAAGAATCTTCCACCACAAACAGTGAGGTCGCTTGCGGGCTACAGACGTAGCTGTAGAGCGATGTAACGTTTGCGTCAGTATCGCACGACGATCGAAAAACTAAGCGACAAGCTTGACCAGTGGTTCTTAACATTTCTCTCCTGGAAAGATGGACAGTCTACCTTAGATGGCCAGCGCATTCGAAGTCTACCTTAAATGCAGAATTTCTGCTGTGTTCGAAATACTGGTGGTATCATTGCTGGAGAAAAGGGACAGTTATTACACACAACAAGTTCATAGTAGAGTATCAAATTTTCTTCTGCTCAGAAGAACTTTTAATTATTTGACTGAAATCTCTCAAAATTTAATTTTTTAACACAATATCGTGGATTTCATATGACGAATACATTTTAGTAAAATTTGACATTTTTAACAAATTGTTAATCATTGTGAAAGAAATTAAAGAAGTACTTTAATCAGCTAAATAATTAAGAGGTAAGTGGTAGGCAGAATAATAAATCATAATGTATAGTCTGTGCCGAATCGTTTTGAGGAATGTCTAGTCAGAGCTCTAACTCCCAGCTTGATGACTCCTAGATAGACGTAACGGCTTGTGAATTTTGAAATATTAACCCTTTCAAATTGTTTCTAAAATCATTTTCGTACTTATATGTGTTTCTTAGCCTATTCTGGTCTCATTCTTAAACCAATCAGAAACCTAGGTATGGTTTTTATCGTTTATATGGATATGTATTATCGCACTTTTCACTAGGAAATCATATTCACGTACCACTTTGACTGTTAGTAACTACGGTAAAGTAAACACGGAACGCACAATGCTCGCCTTTTCAGTCCATCGCAGCTTCTAGCAAAGAAAACGAGAGAGAGCCAACGCCCAGGCTGAGAACGACTGGGTTAGACCACATCTGGGTGAAACGCTTAACATTTAAATTGATCAATAGCTACGTAGCATCGTCTACTATGACTTCTCGTGCCTCGGCAGATGAGCTTGTGATCCAGTGTAGATATAGACAAGTAGCACCGTGAGTTACTAATACTGAATATCTGTTTCTGAAGCAGAATTTACAAACGGTTGTAGCTATTTACAAAAAAACGTGGCTGGACATGGTTTTGACAAAGATTAGCAGGAGCAAGAATCTCTGAAACTGTCCCAAGATATTTGCTGGTAGCTCGAGAAACAGCAATAGGAATGTAAGAAATGACGTATAGAAATTATAACGGCTTATGTTACGAAACTAAATTAGCTTGTAATGTGAATCTATGTACCGTAGAATTTGTGTCCATTGAACGGAGCCTAAGGAACGATGGCTTTCAGATGACCTTGCTGCGTCGTATCTCCATCAGCCATCTGTGTTATGCCTTCGTCAAATGCTGTATTCTCGATGCCTTCCTTGCTGTCTGCTTTCTGTGCTCTTTCTGAAACGAAGAGAGATTAGAGGAAGTATAATGAATACGTTTCTTAAACTTAAGTAGGTATGTATTGCTGATATGTATTGCTGACAGTGACAACGTAAAACTTGCAATGACGATGTATAGTGCAGTATATCACGTGAACTTCAACTTTCAGAAAAATCGGTAATAGCACGGGTAACATGTCAAGAGTGGTAAAACAAGAAATTAATTATTTTAAATAAACCAGACATGTTATCAAACTACCTGGATGTCCAAACAAACCGTAATCCTTATTTATAAAATGTGTTTCAGTCTGGAACCGTGTGACCGCTACGGTCGCAGGTTCGAATCCTGCCTCGGGCATGGGTGTGTGTGATGTCCTTAGGTTGGTTAGGTTTAAGTAGTTCTAAGTTCTAGTGGACTGATGACCACAGATGTTAAGTCCCATACTGCTCAGAGCCATCTGAACCATTTTATAAAATGTGTTCATTGGCACAATAGTGTATCTGTAGAACTTTTTAACAACTTATAACGTCATTCGAATTTCTCAATTATATTCTTTTTTTTTACTTTCAGCGTCTTTATGCTGTCTGAGAGCGGTAAGAGAAAGATTTCATAGCCAAAAGAAACTCTTCTGACATCCGATTCCATGGAGTTTAGTAATAAAACAAAGGCATCGGAGTTGACCCGACATACACTCCTGGAAATGGAAAAAAGAACACATTGACACCGGTGTGTCAGACCCACCATACTTGCTCCGGACACTGCGAGAGGGCTGTACAAGCAATGATCACACGCACGGCACAGCGGACACACCAGGAACCGCGGTGTTGGCCGTCGAATGGCGCTAGCTGCGCAGCATTTGTGCACCGCCACCGTCAGTGTCAGCCAGTTTGCCGTGGCATACGGAGCTCCATCGCAGTCTTTAACACTGGTAGCATGCCGCGACAGCGTGGACGTGAACCGTATGTGCAGTTGACGGACTTTGAGCGAGGGCATATAGTGGGCATGCGGGAGGCCGGGTGGACGTACCGCCGAATTGCTCAACACGTGGGGCGTGAGGTCTCCACAGTACATCGATGTTGTCGCCAGTGGTCGGCGGAAGGTGCACGTGCCCGTCGACCTGGGACCGGACCGCAGCGACGCACGGATGCACGCCAAGACCGTAGGATCCTACGCAGTGCCGTAGGGGACCGCACCGCCACTTCCCAGCAAATTAGGGACACTGTTGCTCCTGGGGTATCGGCGAGGACCATTCGCAACCGTCTCCATGAAGCTGGGCTACGGTCCCGCACACCGTTAGGCCGTCTTCCGCTCACGCCCCAACATCGTGCAGCCCGCCTCCAGTGGTGTCGCGACAGGCGTGAATGGAGGGACTAATGGAGACGTGTCGTCTTCAGCGATGAGAGTCGCTTCTGCCTTGGTGCCAATGATGGTCGTATGCGTGTTTGGCGCCGTGCAGGTGAGCGCCACAATCAGGACTGCATACGACCGAGGCACACAGGGCCAACACCCGGCATCATGGTGTGGGGAGCGATCTCCTACACTGGCCGTACACCACTGGTGATCGTCGAGGGGACACTGAATAGTGCACGGTACATCCAAACCGTCATCGAACCCATCGTTCTACCATTCCTAGACCGGCAAGGGAACTTGCTGTTCCAACAGGACAATGCACGTCCGCATGTATCCCGTGCCACCCAACGTGCTCTAGAAGGTGTAAGTCAACTACCCTGGCCAGCAAGATCTCCGGATCTGTCCCCCATTGAGCATGTTTGGGACTGGATGAAGCGTCGTCTCACGCGGTCTGCACGTCCAGCACGAACGCTGGTCCAACTGAGGCGCCAGGTGGAAATGGCATGGCAAGCCGTTCCACGGGACTACATCCAGCATCTCTACGATCGTCTCCATGGGAGAATAGCAGCCTGCATTGCTGCGAAAGGTGGATATACACTGTACTAGTGCCGACATTGTACATGCTCTGTTGCCTGTGTCTATGTGCCTGTGGTTCTGTCAGTGTGATCATGTGATGTATCTGACCCCAGGAATGTGTCAATAAAGTTTCCCCTTCCTGGGACAATGAATTCACGGTCTTCTTATTTCAATTTCCAGGAGTGTATTTAAGTTGTGACAAGAATATTTTTGCTTAAAGTACGGTAAGTGACAGTTTTGTAGTTTCGAAAACCACTCTTTCAAGAAGATCATTAATGACACTAAAATTCATAGTGACCGCCGCGCGGTGTAGCCGCGAGGTCTGAGGCGTCTTGTCACGGCCCGCGCGGCTGCCCCCGTCGGAGGTTCGGGTCCTCCCTCGGGCATGGGTGTTTGTGTTGTCCTTAGCGTAAATTGTTTAAGTTAGATTAAGTAGTGCGTAAGCTTAGGGACCGATGACCTCAGCAGACCTTACCACAAATTTCCAAATTTCCATAGTGATCTTTATTCATACTTCGTATGTCCAGTTATTACTGAATACTATAAATCAGAACTATTTAACTACTGAGCAACATTTACTTTCCATAGTAAAGGTATAAATATTTGTTAAAAGTGTATTGCTTGCGTCTGTATTTGGCTTTGATTTGGCGGTCGTATAATCATCCCACTATTGTTTACAGTATTAAAAAATGGTTCAAATGGCTCTGAGCACTATGGGACTTAACATCTGTGGACATCAGTCCCCTAGAACTTAGAACTACTTAAACCTTACTAACCTAAGGACATCACACACATCCATGCCCGAGGCAGGATTCGAACCTACGACCGTAGCAGTCGCGCGGTTCCGGACTGAACGCCTAGAACCGCTAGACCACCGCGGCCGGCGTTTACAGTATACATTCTCCAAATTTTCGTCTTGCAAGTACACTATTTCCGACATACATAATCACCCCCTTCCACTCTATCTCTCTCTCTTTCTTTTACACACACACACACACACACACACACACACACACGCACACACACACATACACACAGTTTTTATGTAGGATGTTAAAGTGGGTTATTCTGATTGAGTCACCCACTGTCACACCTCCAAACGTTCTCCACAAAGGAAGTTCGGCAGTAGTTTGAAACCCGAGACGTCGGCAATATATAGAAGAGCTGCGATGCTGTGAGGTTTCTTACTCAGCAACTAACCACGTGGACTCTTGTTTATTTGTTACTGCTTATGAATAGAATTGTGAAATGCTAGATTTAGATGGGTTATAAGTGTATTGCTCACATTACGTTATTTCTGTTCGCAGCCATTTTTCGTACTTTATCGTATTTAATGGAGGCCTCCGAAATGTTCATAGGACGGAGAGGATGATTCTCGTTCATCGATTACATGGTAAGACGCATTGTTAGTGGTAGCTGTTAATAACATGTGAACACATTGCGTAACTATTGTAGCACTTTTAGCATTTGCAAGAAAGAATTCTCAAGTCACTAAGACTACAAAGCATCCTCATTTATACTCTTGTACATCTGCATCCATACTCTGTAAATCATTGTAAAATTCAGGACACTCACTGGCACGAAACAGCACAGTTCAAAGAGAGTTATAGCTTCCTTCAGTGGAAGATTAATTTTGTTGAATAAAGCTCCTAATATGGATTCATTCATTAAATGCAAGAAAGTACAGAAAATGGATGCAAACAGAAACAAAGAAGAATAAAAGCAATATACTTACAGTGCATTTAAATCGAGCAATTCATACACGAATTTGTAAGTAGTAACAAATATACGTAAGTCTATAGAACACAGTGCTGTGAAACCAGGTTATATTTTATGCTAAACAAAAACAAGTATGGTATCATTTACCCTAACAAGTATTACGGGTGCGGCCAAGTCCGCTACAGTACGAGTAATGTATTGCAATTCAGCGTGCAATACACACAAGAAGTCGCAAACAGAAACACGATGTGATGTAGCCAGCTTCTGTTTATTACGAAAGAAAAACAAATACGGAATACTTTGTAGATCCTTACAGTGAAATACGGTGCGGGTAACAAACAACACGATACGATACAGAAGAATATTATTTTACTGCTCGTTTGAATTGCAATAGTAAATCGCGTGTGCACGATGTACATTCATAGAGCGTACTAACTATAAACACACAGTCAGCTCCTTTTTTTACGTACATGGTCAACACCACAGAGTATAGCCTACTGCACATGTTCTCAACATCAAACCGGGCTAGTCACGTGAGTTTGTGACGACGCCTACAATTTGTGGTAATAGCGAAACTTGAATATTAGACGTATTTGTCTTGTTTAATAGTCATGTCTATATGTTTGAGTTTTATTTATAGCTATGGCATTGTATTTTCGTTCCTACAGATGTAAAGAGAAGTATGTGAAAGGAGAACCAGTTGCTTCTCATAGGTGTGTACAACAAATGTATTGCTGTAAACGTCATACTGATATGAGGCACTTTATATATTTAAAAATATCGAGGCACTGTATTTTAAAGTATTGTAAGGGCGATTTCTGCGTTTACGAGACAAGAACTAAATAAATTTGTAAGAGTGTTTGAGTAAACTGCTTGTCAGTGTATACATATTAATGCTATGTGAATATGGAAGTATAATTTATAGGGTGACAGTCTAGTTAATTTTCTCCAGTTTATGAAGGTTCTCAAACCCTGTGCGTATATAAGTATTTCTGCATTAGACAGTTTCCAAAGTCCTAATCAGTGCCACTCTAACGTAGTTAATTAGAACAGATTCGAGAATGTGAATCAGTACAATAGAAACCGTAAAAAAGAAAAGAAAATTGTTGGCTACCACCTCTTATTTCTCCAAAATTCGAGCTTTGATCTTGTGGTTTTTTTTTGTTGTTGTTGTTTTTTTGTGCATAGCGTGTCATATTTCTCTTTTCTGATGACGCGGCGAGGAAATGTTATGGATATATTACTTTTCTATAAAAACAGAAGGGTAAATGAAGAAAAACTGAAAATAATAACAGAGGAGTAAGTGGTGCAAATCGCTTACCGTATGTAGTGTAACAATTTCATGGTTACTAATACGTTGCTTTTCCGTGACACTTCGGCAATGTCTGCAGTGTCATTGTTTAGTAATCAATTAGGACAGAAGTTCAGCCCATATAAAACGTAAAAAATACTGTTTGCCTTCACTTCTTATCCCATTACTCAAAAATCGTAAGCCGGCCGGGGTGGCCGAGCGGTTCTAGGCGCTACAGTCTGGAACCGTGCGACCGCTACGGTCGCAGGTTCGAATCCTGCCTCGGGCATGGAAGTGTGCGCTGTCCTTAGGTTAGTTAGGTTTAAGTAATTCTAAGTTTTAGGGGACTGATGACCTCAGAAGTTAAGTCCCATAGTGCTCAGAGCCTTTTGAACCATTTTTGAAAAATCGTTAATAAAGTGCCATGGCACTGTGGCGAAAAGCACAATACTATTGCCTTTCACGTCTTCAAGCGAACTTCAGTTCCAGATATCAGACTGTTAAGATGTCTGTAAAACGTGTGTACAAAGTTTCACGTTACTTCTGATGATCTGTCTGTAGTAGCAAAGTTACAAGACTGAAAATTTGCTAAGCGTTATGTAGGCTAAAATATGCCGTACCAAAATCACGTGACGTGAGCTGCAGGGGATGTTGCAGACAGAATTCTCGTTCTGTGCATCCGAATGCTCGCTCCATAGATACTTATACTCTATGGTCAACGCCAAAGATAGTGCACTGTGGTGCAAGATTGATTGTACGTGGTGTTACGCAATAAGGTTTCCCCCCAACTTTAAATCACTCACTAATAAAACGAGATGGTGAAGGACAGAAGAACTAGCAACACTGCAAGTCACCTGGCAGCCCAGCAAGATCGTGTTACCGGAAATCTCTATATGAATTTCACCCCCACTTTGGAACCTTCTTTCATTTTTTGTCTTACCGAAAGACCGAGGTTAATATTACATTGTTGGTGCTACCGATGTTCGCCAGTCAATGGTTCATGGCACTCGTCTCCCTAAAAATGTATATAAATCGAAAAATGCTCTAAGCCCTCTTAGAGTCTGAAATATATTCTGCAAAACTGTGCGCAACATCATTCGCAGCTGATACTGGACTACCGATGTTCACAACATATTGGGAACACAAAACCACTGTTTCACGGCTGTGACGTTACAGATCAAAAGAACATTGTACCTGCCTTTCTGGCCTGCTACCTGTAAATGCTATTACGCAGCGCTAATATTTGTTTTTGTTCTGTCTGAAGTGTTGCGTGTTGTCTTTTTATGTGCTCCTTTCGGAAATGGAGTGGACAAGAAGCACAGCCTATGAACTTGTCACACTCTATGGGGCAGAGAAGTACCTCTGGAATGTTCGAAGACATAGCTATAAAAATAATAAAACAGAAGCTTGACTCCTTATAAAAATTGGTGCGTTGCTTGGCTCCAGTAGCAATGACTTACATAAAAAATTCTAATTTCTTAATACACTACTGGCCATTAAAATTGCTACACCACGAAGATGACATGCTACAGACGCGAAATCTAACCGACAGGAAGAAGATGCTGTGATATGCAAATGATTAGCTTTTCAGAGCATTCACAAAAGGTTGGCCTGCACCTACAACGTGCTGACATGACGAAAGTTTCCAACCGGCTTCTCATACACAAACAGCAGTTGACCGGCGTTGCCTGGTGAAACGTTGTCGTGATGCCTCGTGTAAGGAGGAGAAATGCGTACCGTCACGTTTCCGACTTTGTCGGATTGTACCCTATCGCGATTGCGGTTTATCGTATTGCAACATTGCTGCTCGCATTGGTCGAGATCCAATGACTGTTAGCATAATATGGAATCGGTGGGTTCAGGAAGGTAATACGGAACGCCGTGCTGCATTCCATCGGCCTCGTATCACTAGCAGTCGAGATGACAGGAACCTTATCTGCATGGCTGTAACGGATCGTGCAGCCACGTCTCGATCCCTGAGTCAACAGACGAGGACGTTTGCAAGACAACAACCATCTGCACCAATAGTTCGACGACGTTTACAGCAGCATGGACTATCAGCTCGGAGACCATGGCTGCGGTTACCCTTGACGCAGCATCACAGACAGGAGCGCCTGCGATGGTGTACTCAACGACGAATCTGGGTGCACGAATGGCAATCCAGGTTCTGTTTACAGCATCATGATGGTCGCATCCATGTTTGGCGACATCGCGGTGAACGCACATTGGAAGCGTACATTCGTCATCAACATACTGGCGTATCACCCGACGTGATGGTATGGGGTGTCATTGGTTACACGTCTCGGTCAGCTCTTGTTCGCACTGAAGGCACTCTGAAAAGTGGGCGTTACGTTTAAGATGTGTTACGACCCGTGGCTCTACCCTTCATTCGATCCCTGCGAAACCCTACATTTCAGCAGGATAATGCAAGACCGCATGTGGCAGGTACTGTACGGGCCTTTCTGGATACAGAAAATGGTCGGCTGCTGCCCTGGCAAGCACGTTCTCCAGATCTCTCACCAACTGAAAACGTCTGGTCAATGGTGGCCGAGCAACTGGCTCGTCACAATACGCCAGTCACTACTCTTGATGAACTGTGATATCGTGTTGAAGCTGCATGGGCAGTTGTACCTGTACATGCCATCCAAGCTCTGTTTGACTCAATGCCCAGGCGTATCAAGGCCGTTATTACGGCCAGAGGTGGTTGTTCTGGGTACTGATTTCTCAGGATCTATGCACCCAAATTGCGTGAAAATGTAATCACATGTCAGTTCTAGTATAATATATTTGTCCAATGAATACCCGTTTTGTATCTGCATTTCTTCTTGGTGTAGCAATTTTAATGGCCAGTAGTGTATGTAGTGACCCCAAATGATAAGTCGTTTGTGTGGAAACATGTTCTGGAATCGGCCCTGGCTGTTGTTAGCCCCTTCAGTTACGTGTTGGCATCTTGAAATACTACAAAATGGTCGACCGAACAGTTCCTTTCAAACGTTCAAGAGAATAAAACATGATCTCCTACCGGCGTCCACCGTACTCTGACATGACAAGTATGCGATTTCAGCGTTACAATATCACACCACCTGAAGTTAGCGTTGGAAGTGTTAAAGAGTTAGTAAAACACAATATTTTCTCTATTATCTTTAAAGTTTCCAACCAGAATAATTTGAGAATGCGAGTTATCCGAAAGAGTATCAACTGCCTGTATCTGCCCTCAGTTGATGTATGAAGATGAGAATAAAAGATATTATGTAGTTATGATCTGCATGTGTATCCAATAAAGTTCACAACAAAGTAATCACATAAAAACAAAAACACATGGCATGACTTTAGTTTGGCCCTGTGTTTCAGGTTTCAAGTATCACAGTGATGACATTACAACAATTTACTGGTTTCCTTTCGTATACGGTAATGCAAGACATTGAGTTATGGCTAAATGGTAGTTGTGCTGTAAATTCGTAACAATATTTTCTTATCGCGCCATGTGCCATGTGATGGATGTACAACGTTCTCCGCTTTTCGGAACTCACCTGAGGGTGGCATGTTCCACGGCTGCTCATCAGTGGTGGTGAACACTGCGTAGAGTAAGTACGACACGGTGGCCACTGCAGCCGACAGGTAGAAGACGTTATTCCAAGCTGTCCGCGTTGGCTGTAGGCAGATATTTTTCCTGTTTTATTTTTAGCCGCTGGACACGGGGCCCAAAGAGATCAGATTGCTTCAGAAAGAAGTTATCTCCTTAGTTCCATGTTCTGATTTGGAGATCGTCTCACAGAAAATACAAACATGTGTAAATCAGCGAAGTCTTATGTCATTGCAATTTAACTGGTAACCAGAGTATAAACACAACACTACACTACGTGCACTCATCACATAACATGACTTGTATTTCATGGAAATGTAAGAATTTTAAATCTGAAAAGATTTTTCACCAGCAAATACAGACATTGTCATTAGTAAATCTTCTACACACCTCAAACTACTTAAGCAAGTTGTATTTAGAGGTCTCTTAAACAGATTCACAGAAATTCATACTTAGTGCTGCTGTTACTTAGTGCTGCTGTCTCTGACACATAAATGAATACAATTTTAAAACCCATTTTCAGAAACATAACGACTTTTTCAGATTTGTTGTTGTTGTTGTGGTCTTCAGTCCTGAGACTGGTTTGATGCAGCTCTCCATGCTATTCTATTCTGTACAAGCTTCTTCATCTACCAGTACTTACTGCAACCTACATCCTTCTGAATCTGCTTAGTCTATTCATCTCTTGGTCTCCTTCTACGATTTTTACCCTCCACGCTGCCCTCCAGTACTAAATTGGTGATCCCTTGATGCCTCAGAACATGTCCTACCAACCGATCCCTTCTTCTGGTCAAGTTGTGCCACAAATTTCTCTTCTCCCCAATTCTATTCAATACCTTCTCATTAGTTATGTGATCTACCCATCTAATCTTCAGCATTCTTCTGTAGCACCACATTTCAAAAGCTTCTATTCTCTTCTCGTCCAAACTATTTATCGTCCATGTTTCACTTCCATACATGGCTACACTCCATACGAATACTTTCAGAAATGACTTCCTGACACTTAAATCATTACTGGATGTTAACAAATTTCTCTTCTTCAGAAACGCTTTCCTTGCCATTGCCAGCCTACATTTTATATCCTCTCTACTTCGACCATCATCAGTTATTTTGCTCCCCAAATAGCAAAACTCCTTTACTACTTTAAGTGCCTCATTTCCTAATCTAATTCCCGCAGCATCACCCGACTTAATTAGACTACATTCCATTATCCTTGTTTTGCTTTTGTTGATGTTCATCTTATATCCTCCTTTCAAGACACTGTCCATTCCATTCAACTGCTCTTCCAAGTCCTTTGCTGTCTCTAACAGAATTACAATGTCATCGGCGAACCTCAAAGTTTTTATTTCTTCTCCATGAATTTTAATACCTACTCCGAATTTTTCTTTTGTTTCCTTTACTGCTTGCTCAATATACAGATTGAACAACATCGGGGAGAGGCTACAACCCTGTCTTACTCCCTTCCCAACCACTGCTTCCCTTTCATGTCCCTCGACTCTTATAACTGCCATCTGGTTTCTGTACAAATTGTAAATAGCTTTTCGCTCCCTGTATTGTACCCCTGCCACCTTTAGAATTTGAAAGAGAGTATTCCAGTCAACATTGTCAAAAGCTTTCTCTAAGTCTACAAATGCTAGAAACGTAGGTTTGCCTTTCCTTAATCTTTCTTCTAAGATACGTCGTAAGGTCAGTATTGCCTCACGTGTTCCAGTGTTTCTACGGAATCCAAACTGATCTTCCCCGAGGTTGGCTTCTACTAGTTTTTCCATTCGTCTGTAAAGAATTCGTGTTAGTATTTTGCAGCTGTGACTTATTAAGCTGATAGTTCGGTAATTTTCACATCTGTCAACACCTGCTTTCTTTGGGATTGGAATTATTATATTCTTCTTGAAGTCTGAGGGTATTTCGCCTGTTTCATACATCTTGCTCACCAGATGGTAGAGTTTTGTCAGGACTGGCTCTCCCACGGCCGTCAGTAGTTCCAATGGAATATTGTCTACTCCGGGGGCCTTGTTTCGACTCAGGTCTTTCAGTGCTCTGTCAAACTCTTCACGCAGTATCATATCTCCCATTTCATCTTCATCTACATCCTCTTCCATTTCCATAATATTGTCCTCAAGTACATCGCCCTTGTATAGACCCTCTATATACTCCTTCCACCTTTCTGCTTTCCCTTCTTTGCTTAGAACTGGGTTTCCATCTGAGCTCTTGATATTCATACAAGTCGTTCTCTTATCTCCAAAGGTCTCTTTAATTTTCCTGTAGGCGGTATCTATCTTACCCCTAGTGAGATAGGCCTCTACATCCTTACATTTGTCCTCTAGCCATCCCTGCTTAGCCATTTTGCACTTCCTGACGATCTCATTTTTGAGACGTTTGTATTCCTTTTTGCCTGTTTCACTTACTGCATTTTTATATTTTCTCCTTTCATCAGTTAAATTCAATATTTCTTCTGTTACCCAAGGATTTCTACTAGCCCTCGTCTTTTTACCTACTTGATCCTCTGCTGCCTTCACTACTTCATCCCTCAAAGCTACCCATTCTTCTTCTACTGTATTTATTTCCCCCATTCCTGTCAATTGCTCCCTTATGCCCTCCCTGAATCTCTGTACAACCTCTGGTTCTTTTAGTTTATCCAGGTCCCATCTCCTTAAATTCCCACCTTTTTGCAGTTTCTTCAGTTTCAATCTACAGGTCATAACCAATAGATTGTGGTCAGAGTCCACATCTGCCCCTGGAAATGTCTTACAATTTAAAACCTGGTTCCTAAATCTCTGTCTTACCATTATATGTTTTTCAGATTTGATGAAGCTAAAAAACCAGTTACAGCGAAACATAAACGAAGCAAGATACAGTGCTGGAATAGCTAGCCAGCTTGATGTACTGCATACTTTAGAGAAGAGCTGGAAATTGAACATCTTTGAAGAAATGATAATATTCATCAGTTCCCAGAAGCCTATAAACTAAATCCTAAACCAAATTACAGAGGTCAAGGGCTCATATTTCTTCACTAGCTTCAAATCAATACAGTTAAAAGAGAAAACACAAAAACGAACAATTTGGAATAATCTCTACGCCAGATATCTTTGTAATTCTTTAAAATAATGTTTTTACTGTCATTTTAACGGTAGACTGGCTCAGCCTCTTTTATCGTAACATATTTCGTCGACGAACATCGGAAATGATGACAGAAAAATGAGCAGAAAACATTACAAGTAACTGATATATCGATAGTGAAATCGAAACAAGCTTTGTTTTGACCGCCATCCTATATCTGTTGCCCAGGAGTGTTGAGTGTGGTACGTGTTAACTATCCCTTGCAAACCTAGGAATAGTGGTTAAACAAGCCCCGAGGAGCGATAGCAATGAATATAAATGAACACACAGGAAGACAGCCGTTTCGTGTGAAGATAAAGAGTGATTATTAAAAAATTAACATTTAAAGTGAATATTTCCTGAGATTAGGCTACCCTTCTCTTTCTCCACAAGATGGCCACAGCACATGCCAAGACTGTAACAGAACACGTTAAGTATCTATTAGTAATTTTGTTAAATGTCTTTATGCCACTGAAGCCTGAAGACGAGCTTTATACCTCGAAACATGTTTCATTAAATATTTTAAGTATCTAACAATTTCTGTAACTAGTAGTACACTCTGAAAAACTTTTCGAAGTGACAGTTTTTAATGCATTTTTTTCTTTTTATTGTAGTAGTTTCTCTAAAGATGCTCTTTTATAGAGCAGGAGGAGTTTTCCAAAATGAATTATTTAGTTCTGTCTTAAACTGAAAATCATGTCGTCTGATGCAGAAACAAAATGCGGGTATGATCAAGTGATTGCTTTTGCTACCGCCAGATTACCTCAACAAACGTTACTACGACCTCTCTTCATTGTTCACGAATTTTTTCCCGGTTGTTAGATTAAACGCCAAATCCTTATCGCCCAAGATACCGTCCCATCTTACAGAGACAGAAAGCTGGTATTCCGAAAGTCGACATTTAGGACCACCACTAGAAGGAATTAATTCGAGATATCCAAATCAGTTGCGAACTGTATTCGAAATCGTATGTCACAAAAGCGATCCATGTTTGATAACTGTGAGGTTTTGACTTCAGTTTAGAAATGTAATCAAAAGAAAGAAAACATTCTATTTTATTCCTTTTGTAGCTACTTAGAGAGGCATCAGAATCCCATTACAACTAACTTTGG
Source organism: Schistocerca serialis cubense (assembly GCF_023864345.2). Taxonomy (NCBI): domain Eukaryota; kingdom Metazoa; phylum Arthropoda; class Insecta; order Orthoptera; family Acrididae; genus Schistocerca; species Schistocerca serialis. The sequence goes on along the minus strand of NC_064641.1, from coordinate 660,849,658 downwards.
TCTTAATGTGCAGTTTATTCAGTGGAACCAACAGTTGAACTAATAATAAAACAAATAATAAATCTTTCAAGGCTGCACACAGTTTCGTGTCTAGCCGGAAGTGGTAATAGAATATATATATATATATATGGATACAAACTGTCACCTAAATTTATTTTTCTTCGTAGTCATAAATAACAATCATTTAAGATTTAAGTCTCATTAAGACTAAAAGGCCAAAAATCTGCAGTTAACGTCGTATGAATTTATTCTCTCACTTCATCGTTTTCTATTGTTTGTGTTAGTTTAGTGAATTTACACTATCTTACCTTTTATGAAGAATATATCAAGTGTTTTATAAATGCTTTAGGAAGCCATGTCTCTTGTAATCTTTCCACGCAATTTTTCATCTGGAAACTACAGACTAAATGATATTTTTAGTCTTATCTATTTTGATGATGAAATATTTATCTTTCTTCTTTTTCCTGGCTTTTACCATACCTTCACGGGGTCGGCATGTTATTCTGGATTTGGCTACGTTAGTGGCAGAGCGTAGTCACATTACCTTATCACCAGCCGATCCCCTCTGGGACTGAATTTGTGTACCTCATCTCTTTGCGTCTAGTTTTATTTCATGTGAAAGTGTGATAACGTGTTTGAACTCCTTGCGAGTCATGTGACTGAGGTGAGACGTGGGTACCAGTCTGGTATTCACCTAGTCGGATGTGGGGAAACGCCTAAACATCAGATCTAGGCCAGCCAGTACGCTGGCCCTTGTCGTGAATCTGCCTGACGGATTCGATTTGGGCCAGAATCCCGGAAACTGCGTGCTAACACGCTCAGTTATCCGGGAGGGTATTTATCTTCTCTAAGTGTATCTTTATGCAGGTGTTGTTCATTTAGTGCAGTAACGACATAAAAATTTCTGAATTTTTATTCCCTGTTGCTAGCCATATAATTTAAACTACATATAAAAGCCGATTACACTCATGTACTTTAATGGCAGATGTGTATATGAAAGTAGTTGAAATCTCAATTTCTAAGAGATACACAGTTTTCACTCTCCTCTAAAATTTAGAAAGAACGGAATTCCGTTGTTATTTTAGTTACAGATTCAGTTCTTATCTGCGTGCGGAACGACCTTCCTGGAGTCAAAATGTTTAATTTACTAACTATTTAAAGTCTATTAACTATTTAATTCTACTAACTATTCTATTAACTATTTAAATTCGAGTAGTCGAAGTGTAGGTATTTTGATCACTGTGGATATGTGTAATGTAGACTGGCCCTGTCGGTGACAGTAATCTTTTCTTGCAGATTCGTGAATAATTACATCAACATGTTGCGATCTTTCACCGTTCAAGGTTGCCCTCATTGCTCGTGTAGATTGCTGACACTCTGGTTTCCTTGTCACTTCTCAGACTAAATCTGAGTTTAAACGTGACTTCAATTCTTTGTGTGTACTCTTAAAGAGCGAACATTAACAAGCTATTCTCAGTCAGCTCCAAAACGTCCTGTTGTCCATTGTATCGTAAAAGACAAAGAGTTCTGTACATTTCTGCCTGTTTCGAGAGCATTTTTTCAACATATATTTCATGTAAGATGTTATAGTATTCCTAGCACAGAACACTATGCTCCAGAAGTTTAAGGAAATTAAATAAAAGAGATGTATACCTCAAAGAATGTTGAGTGGCAGAGGTAAGGAATATTATACATGAAATTCGGTCAGTTTCTATCTTAATTGTAATTCGATACTCAATTTGGGATTGTCATATAATGAGCAGAATGTACAGGGTTAAAATTAGGGCAGAGAGCTGTGCCAACTGTCCATGTTCGCCAGCCGGTGTGGCCGAGCGTTTCTAGGCGCTTCAGTCTGGAACAGCGTGACCGCTACGGTCGCAGGTTCGAATCCTGCCGCGGGCATGGATGTGTGTGATGTCCTTAGGTTAGTTAGGTTTAAGTAGTTCTAAGATCTAGGGGACTGATGACCTCATATATTATGTCCCATAGTGCTCAGAGCCACTTGAACCATTTTTTGTCCATGTTCAGCCAATATAAGCACATCAAGGTGGTTTCCACTCTATTCACCCCGACACTTCTTCAGTGAGCCTGCCGAAAGCAACACTGCCTATGATTCTATATATTCCTGAAGCTGTAAGTAATAAAATAATTTTGTTGAGTGGTCCTGTCAAAATGACACTATCTATGCTTTAATTACACTGCCTGATAAACAAAAATAAGCACTCGTAAGGGAAGGAGGAAACGAAATGAAACTTCGAGAGATGAGAGGGTGCATGATATTATTTCAGTGCTTACAAAGTCGAAGAAAATTTATAAAGATGTTGGCAGTAAGTGCCAACGGATCAGTATAAAGTTAAACAATCTCTGGCCTGGACGCATGCACTGATTCGGTTGGGAGGGGTGACATCAAGTCGTCAAATCCTCTCCCGAATCAAGCAGGCCAACAACTGCTGGAACTGGTCTTTCATACCCCAAATACTGGCAATGGGACATCCATGGTGATCCTACGTGTGTTCTATCGGCGACAGATCTAAGGATCTTACTGGCCATGGGAGTAACACAACATTATGCAGACAGTTCTTAGAGACATGTACCGTATGTCGAAAAACACTGTCCTGTTGACAAATGGCACAACAATAGTATCGCATGAGCGTAAATGCATGAGGATGCAGGGTGTTGGTGATCTACTGTCAGAGTTCCCTCTGTACCATCAACCTTGACCTGATGGATGCCTATCCAATGATGCCAATAGTAACACTGCTGTGCCCCTCCAATGCATGGGAAAAAAAAAACCTCTTCCCATTTCGCCGGCATACTCGCTATTGATGCTCATCTGAGGTAGTGCAGAACAGTGACTTATCGTCAAGACAGCTGGTATCCCAATTCTCAGTCAGAGCCTTTTACATAAGCGGAAACATATTCCCACTTTTTGTGCTCCAATTTGTTACAAAAATTTTATGAAAGCGTCGTCTCATGCCAGAGCACTGAACTCATATGATTCCTCGTGGATAAGAACAAAATTGGGTGAGAGGGGGGGGGGGGCAGGGATTAACTAAGTTGCTTGATTCAACCTCCCTCTACCTCTTATCCCCTCCCTACCTTGTGTGAGCTTGCCACATGCTCAAAAACTGCTGATAGAAGCTGAGTTAGCTATTTTGGCTAGTTCTCTCACTGCCCATCTACATGGCCTGTGGTTGGTGAATGTGGCAGATGCGTGACAGGGCACTGGCACATTCTGTAAAACGTACGACGACACACACAGTACCAGAATGGATGAGTCAAGCAGGGTCTGTACCTCGGCCTCAATACTCTGGATTTTTCTGCCTGGTGTCATCTCAGACAGAACGATAAAGTTGAAGAACGATAAATCTGAAGAACTTCAGCAGTGAACCGTATTCTTGTCAAGATTTATAAAATGGCCTGGGGGGTGTTTGAATGAATTCGTAACTCACTGCAGAGACACAAGTGCAGTATTGAATTCAAATGCAAGAATGACACGACAAACACTTCGTTTAAGAGTTTGGTATCACGTATTGACACCACGCATGGGCGTCGCAAAGTTGGCAACGGAATTGCAAGTCTCCGTTATAAACTAATAGCGGTCGCATGAGATTTTGTGGACCCAGTGGTGCGTGCCTACTGAACTGCGCATCTAGTGGCCCCATACAGTGAGTGCCCTATGCTGCCGCGATATAGGACGGCCAGCAGCAACCACTCAGCCTACTCACACTTGAAGCCTCTTTGCTACATGAAGCCAAACAGACGCCACGTAGTCACAGCTCCAACGCCATCAGCTTCAGGGAGCCTCATACTTGTTGACATCGACATTGCTGCCCTCTGTTTCTTGCTGCATTATCAGTAATGAATCTTCGTGTGCTTGGAGAAATACAAGTTAAGTAAATCTTCTATCTTGTTCACTAATCAATTCTATCCAGCTTTGCTACGACGACAGTTGCTGCACCGCTCTCTAGCCCACCCTTCCTTGCCGTCGTGAATGAAGTCGTACACAACAAACAGGTTCGAGTGTACAGCAAACCGTATCTTGTAGGAAGCTGACTCACTATTGCATTTTTTGATACTGTAGACCATTGCTGAAATTTGAGCCGATATGGGTGCTCAATCGAAAAGTTTGGGTTTAGAATACGCCTGTACTAACTACTGAAGTCACTGAAGGCACTCGTGGCTAGTAACCACACATTCTCGATTATCTCACAAACAGATCGTTTGCTGACTTACAGTCACTGGAACCGTTTTGATTGTGTTATGAACATGTAGCTTCCCCCATGCTTGTATTAACTCTGTATAAATAACGTAAGTTACTACGGCGTCAGTCGCAATACATTCGCAACGGAGCCAGAAGAAAAGAACACGGCCGATTCCATATTCACACTTGTTCAATCCGAGATCGTGCTCCATCTCTCATGAACACCACTCTAGCATTCCTCTCCCCCCCCCCCCCCCCCTCCGAAGCCACAGAAAAGTGCACGATACCGGACAGTGTTTAGCTTTGCCTCCAGTCTAGTCCAAAGACTGTGCAGACTAACGACTTACGTTGGCGTTGGTGAAGGCGCCGACGATGTAAGGGACTGCGATGCCCGTCAGGTTGGCGAACATGTTGATGATGCCGACGATGGTGCCCGCGTAGTTGGGTGCTATTATCTGCATGTTGAGGTAGGAACTCGTGCAGTCAGCGGCGCAGAATCCGCTGAGAGCCAGCATCGCGATGACGGTGGCGGCGTCGCAGCCCACCAACGCAACCACGACCAACGCCGCTCCGGGCACCAGCGTACCTGGCAAAGAGGGAAGCAACTCCTCTGGTAGTCCCTTTCGTGAAGAAGTAAATGCTATATTATGTTATGGTATATCTTGTAAAACAACGTTAGTGAAAATTTCTACACCGGAATGGGCAAATGTGCCTGAAATAAATCATATACGGTCTATTTGGTAAATGAGGCAACTCAGACGTGAAGATAACTCCAGAGGTAACTCTAGGGGGAGTCGTGGGATAGTTGCTTTTGACAATATACAGGGTGAAGCGAAATTCGCGCACTCGGGCTTCGCAGCGCGACCCCTCACATGCCAGCGATAAAAAAAGTCTGTCGCGGAACTTCGTCTGGCGAGTATATGCGGCAGAAAAAGGATGTTAAAGAGCGGCAATCTGGCAACACTGTAGCAACACGTACGATAACTACGTCCGACTGGACAGTTCAATCGTGCTGCACAGTTGGCGCAGTAGCATACAGGAGGTCGAGGGGTCAACCCTGGGTGGGGGTGCATGTTTTTTATTTGCTAGTTTCATTCTGCTTACTCAATGGAAAAACTGGTAGAAACCGATCCCGGGGAATATCAATTTGGATTCCGTAAAATGTTGGAACAGGCGAGGCAATACTGACCTTACGACTTATTTTAGAAGAAAGATTAAGGAAAGGCAAACCTACGTTTCTAGCATTTGTAGACTTAGAGAAAGCTTTTGACAATGTTGACTGGAATACTCTCTTTCAAATTCTAAAGGTGGCAGGGGTAAAATACAGGGAGCGAGAGGCTATTTACAAAAAAATGGCTCTGAGCGCTATGGGACTTAACTTCTGAGGTCATCAGTCCCCTAGAACTTAGAACTACGTAAACCTAACTAACCTAAGGACATCACACACATCCATGCCCGAGGCAGGATTCGAACCTGCGACCGTAACGGTCGCGCGGTTCCAGACTGTAGCGCCTAGAACCGCTCGGCCACTCCGACCGGCGGCTATTTACAATTTGTACAGAAACTAGATGGCAGTTATCAGTGTCGAGGGGCATAAAAGGGAAGCAATAGTTGGGAAGGGAGTGAGACAGGGTTGTAGCCTTTCCCCGGTGTTATTCAATCTGTGTATTGAGCAGCCGGCCGAAGTGGCCGTGAGGTTAAAGGCGCTGCAGTCTGGAACCGCAAGGCCGCTACGGTCGCAGGTTCGAATCCTGCCTCGGGCATGGATGTTTGTGATGTCCTTAGGTTAGTTAGGTTTAACTAGTTCTAAGTTCTAGGGGACTAATGACCTCAGCAGTTGAGTCCCATAGTGCTCAGAGCCATTTGAACCATTTTGTATTGAGCAAGCAGTAAAGGAAACAAAAGAAAAGTTCGGAGTAGGTATTAAAATCCATGGAGAAGAAATAAAAACTTTGAGGTTCGCCGATCACATTATAATTCTGTCAGAGACAGCAAAGGACTTGGAAGAGCAGTTGAACGGAATGGACAGTCTCTTGAAGGGAGGAATAAGATGAACATCAACAAAAGCAAAACGAGGGTAATGGAATGTAGTCGAATTATGTTGGGTGATGCTGAGGGAATTAGATTAGGATATGAGGCACTTTAAGTAGTAAAGGAGTTTTGATATTTTGGAGCAAAATAACTGATGATGGTCGAAGTAGAGAGGATATAAAATGTAGACTGGCAATGGCAAGGAAAGCGTTTCTGAAGAAGAGAAATTTGCTAACATCGAGTATAGATTTAAGTGTCAGGAAGTCGTTTCTGAAAGTATTTGTATTGAGCGTAGCCATCTATGGAAGTGAAACATGGGAGATAAACAGTTTAGATAAGAAGAGTGTAGAAGCTTTCGAAATGTGGTGCTACAGAAGAATGCTGAAGATTAGATGGGTAGATCACATAACTAATGAGGAGGTATTGAATAGAATTGGGGAGAAGATGACTTTGTGGCAAAACTTGACAAGAAAATGGGACCAGTTGGTAGGACATGTTCTGAGACATCAAGGTATCACCAATTTAGCATTGGAGAGCAGCGTAGTGGGTAAAAATCATAGAGGGAGACGAAGAGATGAATATATTAAACAGATTCAGAAGTATGTAGGTTACAGTAAGTACTGGGAGATGAAGAAGCTTGCACAGGATAGAGTAGCATGGAGAGCTGCATCAAACCAGTCTCAGGACTGAAGACCACAACAACAACAACAACAACAACAACAATTTCATTCTGACATTTCAGTAATATAAACCGTTTCTTATGTCATATGTACCGTAAATTTACAACATTTTGTAACGCTGAACACAACAAATACGTGGTTAGTCAAATAACAAATAAACAATTGAAACAATTAATGGGATCGCGGTGATAACACAATAATAACCGAGTTTGGTCATTATTCGCAAAGCACGTTGCTAGTCCTACTGGTAACGTAAGCTCCTAACGAAACGTAATGAATCTGAACGTGGCAAGAATAATAGTTGGTACTAATCTATGTGACCATTAGAGGAGGCTACAAAGAAAACAGGTTTCGCTTCTACTAGAGGAAGTGGTACGAATAACTATGAGCCCACGACGTGGAAAGGGCATCTTCCAAAGCTGACCAAAGTTCCATTTCTACGAGTGTCGTATGTAAGTGCAAATGTTTTCCAGAGGACCCGCTGCAATCACTGTTGACGATTAAGATGCAAGATACCATACCACTTGGACTACATTTGCTAAATATAAAACATATTCTTGAACCCAGGGTCGAACCCTCGGCCTCCTGCACGCTAACCTAAAACGCTACCCACGGTACCAACTGTACAGCACAGGCTCACCTGTTGACACAGCTAGTTACTATACTTGTGGTTACAGTGGTGCCACATTGCCACTCTTTAACGTCCTATTTCTGCCGGATGTACTCGCCGGACGAAATTTTGTGACAGACATTTTGTGTGGCATGTGAGGAGTGCGCGAATTTCGCTTCACCCTGTGTACAGGGTGAGGCAGCTGAGACAGGTCAACCTACATAAGTCCAGAATGAATAAATATATCGAGTTGCGGTTTTCGGCGAGTTACAGAGGACAACCTGGCGAATTTCCTGGCGTTTGCAAGTAATTTTTATCGTTTGTAGTCGCACAATAACGACACCGACTTTACTTTCTTTCAATTGAACTATATGATTTTTTTTCTGTGGCAGCTGAAAGAAGCTTCTAAGAGAACGACATAACATGTGTGGGAGTTGATCAAATAGTAATGAGATAACAGCGCCGCAAACCAATGTCCCGCCGTCAGGAGAAGAGGTTCCACAAACATATGTCCTGTCATGCCAAATACACGCAAGTATGTAACTCAGGTATGGTTCATTTGTTTATTATCAGGGCTGACATACCAAATGCTTAAAATGTTGAGTATTGCTACAAGCTATAAAACGATTCTAGAGAAACAATACTCGTTTTTGAGTTTCATCAGGAGTTAACGTTAACACAAGCGTGCGTTGTAAGGCATTTCATGCCTTCGGGAGTTGTCGCTGTTTCCTAATAGAGCTCTTGTTTTAATTTTAGCCATAGTTCAGAGTATATAAGAGTTAAGTCTGGTGAGTAAGAAGACCATTTTGCGTTTCCTGAGCGGACAGATCCAATATTCTCCAAATGTTTTCTTAAGAGGGTCTGTCAGCGCATGCGCGAAATGGGAGGGTCATCCGTCATCCCTTGGTACCATACTGATTGCCTTATGACGAATGAGAGGTCTTCCAGTAACTGCAGCAGCAGCATATCTTACGAACTTGAGATACTTGCGTCTATTTAGATCGCCAGCAATAAAACAGGGATCAGTTGTGCGGGTCTTGAAAAACTCGCACCAAGCACTGACAGACCAAGAACGTTGTTTTTATAGACTTCTTTGAGTTAGCGTAGATTTTCAACTGACGATTAGTACATGTTGCCTATGGCTTCCTTAAACAAAATTTTACATAGATATGGAGCATCACTTTGCACTTTACTCTGATCACATACGGGGAGCTATAAGCAATTTTGGAAGAGATTGCCATGAAGCTGCAGATGCAGCGAAATGTGATGTGAAGTGGCTGACATGCGATGGAATATAGTGTTTGCAGAACACTCGTTTGGTTGATCCCTACTTTCGAGATGCCTCTTAGTGGCATTTGCACTGTGTGTTACTACTGCTAAAATTTCGTTCATCACTTGTTCTCTTTCCTTGTTGTATTTTATTCTCCGCACTTCCAGTTTGTAGAACTTTTTTTTTTATAATGACTGCAAAGACATACCGTGAACACTTGGCACCACCTGGATACTCTTCAGCATACAATCGCGCCGCTGCTCTAACAGTTTGGCGACATTCGCCAGAAACGATATTCACTTTTTCTACTGTCGTATACATTGTGAATGTCTCACCAGCTTTGCGAGCAAGTCATCTAAGACAGCAGAACACAGACTGATGGACTTCAAAGGTACAGATCAACACAAAAACCATGCGTGAGTTAGGTGTTAGCTTACATTTGGTATAATAGGGCAGACGTTCGTGGGACCTCTTCTCCTGACGGCGGGACAGTGGATTGCGGCACTGATATCTTGATATTGTTTCTCCATATTGCCCTCTATAACTTGGCAAAAATCGCACATCGATATATTTATTCATTCTGGATGTGCTTTAGATGGCCTGCATTAGCTGCCTCACCTCGTATATATTGTGAAAATAATTATCTTACGACATTTCCTTGATTTACACCAGAACTTATCTTCACGTCTGAAGATGTCCATCATACGCCAAATGGGTCGTATATGGGTCGTATATGGTTATTTTCAGCCTTCAGTATCTAGCGGATAACGTCGGAAACTCAGTGGGGTTGTTCGTGAATGACGCTGTAGTGGACAGTGATGTCGCATTACTACAGAATTGTAGCGAAATACCGGAAGATCTGAAGTGGAACGATGTTTGGTGCAGAGATCAGCATGTGACCCACAGCACAAACAAATGTAAATTGTGCGTAAATAGACGGAAATACCCGTTATTGTTTGATTGCAGGATTTCTGAACAATCACTAGAAGCAGAGATATTCGTCAACTGTCTGGAAGTATGCGTTTGGAGCTATTCAAAGTGGAACAACGAGTTAAAGCTAACAGTAGGAAAGGCAGATATGAGATATGATTGTCTGGAAGATTTCTGAGGAAGTGTAATCATCCCACGGAGGAAGCAGCTTACAAAAACCTATTTAGATCTGTAGTTCAGTACTGCCAGTCAGTCTGACAGGACTGATAGAGGACGCAGAAAAGATTCAAAGAAGAGCAGTGCTTTTCGGCACAAATCTGTTGAGCAGGCGCGAAAGCGTCACGCAGTTGCTCATACAATTCCAGCGCCAAACGCCAGAAGAGAGGATTCGTGCACCATGTTGTACTTAACTATTGAAATTATGGGAACTTATGTTTCTAGCAGTGAACCAATATACTGCTTTTTCCTACGTATGTCTCGCGAAAAACTATGAAAGTAAAATTAGAGACAGCCGAGCTTTTCGGAGGCTTATCTACTATCGTTGTTCTAGCACGCCATTCGCTATTGGAACAAGAATGAGAAGAAGCGACAGTGGGAGACAAAGTACCCCCCGACACACACCAGTACGTAGCTTGCAGAGTGTAGACGTAGTTGTAGATGAAGTTGTAGACTTGTACCTTCAGTCTACTCCTCCGGAATTGTGTCTCAATGGTGATGGATGGGGCTTTCAGGGCCCCATCATCACGACGCAATGGGGAACTGTGTGCTATGTGTGTCCCTAATTGAGTGTTACTATACATTGATAGATCCAGGATAACTAGGAACAAAATTATGAAAGAAAACAGCATTGCTAATATCTTGTCCATACTCCATTACAGCTCTGAACATCGCAATAAAAAGATTATAGAGATATTCTGTTTCGAAAGTTTTGAGTGTTTTAGTAACACAGAACTTACCCAGCGCATTTATTATGCGAAAAGTCCAGATTCTGGATACAAATTCCTTTCGGAGCAGGAAGTTAGTAAACCACACAAATGCCAAACTTCCAGCTGTACCAGTGATGTGGGGAATGGCCGATATGATTCCATTCTGTAAAAAAAAAAAAAAAAAACAGTCGTACATACAATCATTTGTAACGTATTTATAGAGGGAACTACGATTATAATTTCCTTTTAGTTAGAAATATTGATCATCAGACAACAGTATATGCTTTATATACTCTGACAATGTGGCCGAAGTGTTTACATATGTGAATGGAGTGGTGTTTTGCAATGATTACATTTCCGTAATTCAGAACAAATAAGCAGTTCTTGTTTTCCTTTTCATGTTGTACAGTACGAAGTTTTATGAATTCAGTAGTCATTGGCTCAGAAACGTCCCAGAATTTATCATAGTACTATCCACAATCAATAATGAATTGTAGGGAATTGTTTAAAATGTAGCCTAGTGTTGCCCAATGGAGAACCTTTCAGATTTGAAACCGATAACAATTCAGTTGTGAATAATTCATCTAATAGCAATAGCTAGCTGCCGTTTTAATTGCAATAATAAATTACTTATGCTTTTTTGTTATTTTTCAGCCGGCCGAAGTGGCCGTGCGGTTAAAGGCGCTGCAGTCTGGAACCACAAGACCGCTACGGTCGCAGGTTCGAATCCTGCCTCGGGCATGGATGTTTGTGATGTCCTTAGGTTAGTTAGGTTTAACTAGTTCTAAGTTCTAGGGGACTAATGACCTCAGCAGTTGAGTCCCATAGTGCTCAGAGCCATTTTTTTGTTATTTTTCAAAATTTAATTTTTTACCAAAGCTGGGAGAAAACGAACATTTCTTGAGGGGCATAAATCTCAGTGAAGTGATACTGGGAAACTGCAAGTCACTAAAATGCACATGGGTGAGAAAATCTGTTCAAGTAGTCCAGAAGTGAACGCAAACCTTTTCACTGAAAAATCAGTACGGGGGAAATGCAGTGACATGACATTTTTATCATACATTAACATCACAGAAAGATCACCTCGATTTTTTAAAGTTCGTACACACTACGAAGTTGTACCCCTATAATTATTTATGCTCTCAGTCATCAATAGTCACTATAAGGAAGGTAATTCTACAGATGTAGCTACCGGCCAGTCCTCCTCAAGTCAGTTGTCAAAATTTTTGAGAAGGTGATGTACTCAAGGATTGTCACACAGCTGAGTACTAATGGGGCACTTAGTCAATCACAGTTTGGATTTCAAAAAGGATGCTGTACTGTGAAAGGTGGTTAGACCTTCACTCAGCACGTAGCAAAATTATCAAATTATATCACCACTTGGAGTATTTTTGGATTTATCAAAGGCATTTTAGTGTGTCAATACATAAGCGAAATTAACTTTTTATTTGTATATGGTACAGTTCTTGTTTAAGAAATACTAAGCGTGAAGTTACGCTAGAATATTTGAGTAATACAAACAAGGTCCGCACATCCTCTTGATGGGGAGAAATCACTATAAGCGTTCTGCAGCGTCTGATCATAGACCCTTTACTTTCCCTCTTCTGTGATGATGATCTAATGATTTAATTGAATCAGGAGGAAAAGTTAGGCCTTTCTGTAGATGATGAAAGCATTATTGTCAAGCCGTTAAGGAAGCACCCCGGAGAAAACAGTAAATTAAATTAAATTATCTGATTTCTCGTAAATGTACTAGATTTAACCAAAGAGAAAACAAAGCTCATCCAGTTTTTTACAGTTAAACTGCGCCATCTACTATGAATTTATAGAGTGGACCAAATAGAAGTGGCCTGGAGAACAGGGTACAAAGAAGCACAGCAGAAGTAAGTAAATATAGTACTAAACTGACTATAGCAAACATAGTATGTGATCAGCAAGTTGCTGAAGGCGATCGAAGCTGGACTGCTGGAATTGCTGTAATCTCATCCGAAATGTTCTACTGCAGTTCTTGAAGACTATGAGGGTTGTTACGATACACCTTAGATTTGAGGACACCCCACAAAAAGTAATTGCACACTGACAGATTAGGTGACCTTGGTGTCCAGCTATTGCCGTGAACAGACTGGCTTTGCTAACAACCCTCTCAGGCGAGAAGACTGTGTAAATGTGCTCCAATGCTTGGCCGCCTGTATAAGCCTGCTGAAAGTACTGTAGGTCTTTTTCTCCTTTCTGTCACAAATGGTTTCAAAATGTTGGAACCGTAAGGCGCCGAAGTCAGCTTCTGATGAAAGAATGTGAGACCAATAATGCGGCGCGCAGAGACTGCACACCAAACCCCAATCTTCTGATCATGCGATGCTGTTTCGTTGAATTTGTGCGGATTCTCCGCTGCCCGGGTCCTGTGATTCTGTGAGTTGACACAACCACTCAGGTGAAATCAGACTTCATCAGACAAAGAACAGATCCATGTCCAGGCTATTCGTTGTTATCTCAGAGAATAGCCACTTACAAAACTGAAGGCTCTGAGGAGCATCTGCTAGTTTTAGTGCATGAACAACAGTCACTCGGTAGGAATGCATGTGAAGGCCCAGGTGGAGTATTCATCTGCGTGACGGACGTTATTTGCCGGTCTCTTGCGATAGGAGTCCTGTTCCTTTGGTAGGATTCTGAAGCATTTTCTGGTGAAATGCAACCACATTTTCTGGTGAGAGCGCCCGTTTCGGAATATTTTGACTTGTTCAAAACAGATCCTGACTGACGCCATTTTCGGAGTAAGCTTTACATGGCACTCTCTGCTGGCATTTTGACATCATTAAATTTCTCAGAAACGACTGACCACACCATTTCTACTACTCTGTTGTCACATAACTTTCCACAACGAACACACGCTTCTCCACTGTGAGTACCATCTTCCACTTTCCATTGCTCCACACACACTGACACGGCCAGCACTACGTTCTGAACCGATGTGGACCACGTGGCGGGCGTACGCGTCTTCTGAGCGTCAAGGAATGTGGTTATCTGCATACATTCACGTCCTGTCGTATCCACTCGTCCGGGCCTCTTATTTGCTCTACCTTGTAGTTTACCAACAAGAATCATAAACACCTGCTGAGACTTCAACATTCAGCTAGTTTTGCCACAAGAACTATTGTAAACTCTGGGAATATAAAAATCAGTAAATTAACATACACCCTTGGACAAAAAAAAGCAACAACACACAATGCAGGAATTATCCGAATGGGCTGTAAATCGGTAGATGTGATGAACATGTACAGAAAAACAAGTGAAACAATTTCAAAGATATTGGATGATTTATTTAAGAGAAAGAGCTTCGCAAATTGAGCAAGACAGACACGCCTCCGCTGGTCATCGGGACTCAGTTCGAAGCGTGACTCGTCCCTGAAGACAATCCTACTCCAGTCAATGAGATACCAGGCCGAAGACGTGTCTGGAGTCGCCCTGGACAGCGGTGGGATACCAACCTGACTGTCGCCCGACTTACGGCCTAACATCCAGGAGTGATGGTCTGGGATGTCATTTCTTTTCATACTAGGACTTCTTTGGTTATCATACGCGACATCCTTACTGTACAGCGGCACGTCGAAGAATTTATACCCGCGTTTTGTTTCTCTTCATAGCAAGCTATTCTGTGCTTCCCTTCTGTCCTTATATTTCAACAAGATAATGCCCGCCCTCACACGGGATGAGTTTGTACTTCTTGTCTTCGTGCTTGCCAAACTGTACCTTGGTCAGCAAGATCGCCGGATTCCTTCCCCATTAACATCATTTGGATCATTCTGGGCAGGTGTGATGTACCTTTTGCATTTCTTGCTTTTATGTTGACAATGTTAACTGGAATACTCTCTTTCAAATTTTGAAGGTGGCAGGGGTAAAATACAGGGAGCGAAAGGCTATTTACAATTTGTACAGAAACCAGATGGCAGTTATAAGAGTCGAGGGGCATGAAAGGAGAGCAGTGGTTGGGAAGGGAGTGAGACAGGGTTGTAGCCTCTCCCCGATGTTATTCAATCTGTATATTGAGCAAGTAGTAAAGGAAACAAAAGAAAAATTCGGAGTAGGTATAAAAATTCATGGAGAGGAAGTAAAAACTTTGAGGTTCGCCGATGACATTGTAATTCTGTCAGAGACAGCAAAGGACTTGGAAGAGCAGTTGAACGAAATGGACAGTGTCCTGAAAGGAGGATATAGGATGAACATCAACAAAAGCAAAACGAGGATAATGGAATGTAGTCAAATTCAATCGGGTGATGCTGAGGGAATTAGATTAGGAAATGAGACACTTAAAGTAGTAAAGGAGTTTTGCTATTTAGGGAGTAAAATAACTGATGATGGTCGAAGTAGAGAGGATATAAAATGTAGACTGGCAATGGCAAGGAAATCGTTTCTGAAGAAGAGAAATTTGTTAACATCGAGTATAGATTTAAGTGTCAGGAAGTCGTTTCTGAAAGTATTTGTATGGAGTGTAGCCATGTATGGAAGTGAAACATGGACGATAACTAGTTTGGACAAGAAGAGAATAGAAGCTTTTGAAATGTGGTGCTACAGAAGAATGCTGAAGATTAGACGGATGGATCACATGACTAATGAGGAGGCACTGAATAGAACTGGTGAGAAGAGGAGTTTGTGGCACAACTTGACTAGAAGAAGGGATCGGTTGGTAGGACATGTTCTGAGGCATCAAGGGATCACAAATTTAGCATTGGAGGGCAGCGTGGAGGGTAAAAATCGTAGAGGAAGACCAAGAGATGAATACACTAAGCAGATTCAGAAGGATGTAGGTTGCAGTAGGTACGGGGAGATGAAGAAGCTTGCACAGGATAGAGTAGCATGGAGAGCTGCATCAAACCAGTCTCAGGACTGAAGACCACAACAACAACATGTTTTCGTTTTCTTTAAAGGAAAAGAGAAAAGGTGAAGCGGTAGCCCAGCGTACAGCCTGCGCCTATCGTCATGTATTTTTGATTTTCAAAACTTAAAAAAAAATGTTTTTCCTGTTCCTCGATAAGAGAAAGGGCTCGCTCTCTGCTAATGAACGAAGCTCAGTGGTAGCCGTTTTTGGTTGAGAGAATAAGTAAAAAAGTCTGTATTTTTTATGTGTGTAGAAGAAATAATACATTCATATTTCGTTAGTGAAAAATTGAGTTATTATCCCAAGTAGTACTGTAATACAGAAGAATTCAAGAAACCCACCTGTCTACTTCGGAGCTAATACGTAGATCCGATTACAAAAGGAATGATGGACACGGTCAAGATTTTGTAGGTGGATAGGGCGACCGGACGTAATATTATTAATTGGTAAGCATAAATCTACAGCAATGGAAAGACTATTGCGTCCATGGAGAACTAATATGAACTAATATGAACCCATTTACAGGCATAGCGCAGCTTATTGTGCTTGTCCGAGTGCCGAAAAATTAATCTCATTATTTACATATATCGAAACATTTTTTCTTCTTCTTCTGCTTTTACGGCCTCATTGGACCACTTCAGTCAATCATTTCTGGTCCTCTTCTTTGGTATTTTCCCATTCCGAGTGGCCCAGTATCTCTTCATTCGTTCCGATGCTTTCGTCGTTCCTTATCTGTAAATACCCTTTTCATTGTATGTCGTTTGTCAATTTTTGGTTTAAATCTTATTTCTGTGTCCCTCAACTTCTTTAAATTTGGCGTTTTGTTCTGCAAATCATCCAGAGTTATTTCCAGTTCTTCCATATCCTCTCTTATTTCCTTAAGCCATCCTCCTTGTTGTTTCAAATTCCAGAGTTTCTCAATAATTTTCCTTGATAATCTGGTTTCTGGTGTCCTCAGAATGTGACCACAAAAAGAGATCCTTTTCTTTCGTATAGTATTATGTATTTTTTATTATTTTATAGAGGGCGCTCCAACCAGCTCAGGCTTTTGACGATCTAACGCTCTAAATGTACAAAACTTTGCACAAAATCCCTCAGGAGGAACAAACAACCAAAAGTTCCGTCAGTCAATGTCAGGCCGAATAACTGCATGCATAAGAGTCAGATGAACCAACGCGTTATTGACTTGTTCAGTTTTTGAAGCTATTTCTCTTAAATAATAATTTTTTTCTGAAATTTTAATCGGGCTTAGAAGGCTTATTGTTTGGTCTACGATCTGAGCCCGCAACTGGAGGGACAATCTATTGTACGTAATTGCGCTGTGGATCTCGCAGATTTTGTTGTCCACATTAATCACGCCTGTGTCCAACTTAAATTCTTTCATTCCTCCATTAATTTCTAATTGCACCATGATCTTCCGCATCTCGTTTGCTGTTCTTGTTGACGGTGGCAAGATAGAATGCAGTATGCAGGCAGTTGTTGTTGTTGTCTACCTGCCAAGACAGGCTCTTGCTAGATGCCTCGGTTTGCGGCGTTTAAAATATTTGACGTCACAGAGTGGGCATCGGGCCCCCGAGAAATACGGGGCCTGCAGCGAACTTGTGACGTCACACTAATCGGCTCGTCCGCCGCACTTCACGAAGGCGTTGCTCCCTGCAGTGGCCACGGCAAATCAATATGTAATTGAACAGGTACCCACTAACTTTATCATGTGCTATCGAGAGCTTGTACGCACGTAAACGCGCAGTCAAGAAGTACTAAACTCGTCTGAAATAGTTACTCGCTCCCCCCCTAGAGACGGCTACCGGCACTCGTAAGAACTGCTGTGTCACTTGTTGTGACGTATATGCCACGGCCTGTCTTTCTAGTGGGCCTCGGTGGGCAGTGACGTCGTCGACGCCTTGAGCCACAATCTGTACGTTATGTGGTTGTACTCTCTTTCCTGGTACACGTAAATGACAACGTGGAGGAAACGTTTGGTGGACTTCCGCTCGCTTTGGGACACAGCGACAGAGAACAAAGCATTGCTGTTAGAGCGTGATTATCAGTGATGAGTGCGATGGATCGCTAGCTACTGCACTAACTACTGAAACCCACCCCGTCAGACTACCGGACGATAGGCGCCCGTTAAATCAGAAGATGAGACGTTAATTGGTTGCCACCAGCTGATTGCAGAACACAACAGCGACTGTCACTACGAAGAAAGTCATACCACAAATATCATAAGACGTAGCTAGCGTTGATCATGTTACTCAGTGAGATTTGGCAATTTTTTGCACATTGCTCATGTTTGGATGAAATGAATCCAACAACCATCGCATTAACTCCTCTAACAGGAGATATATGTATAATAACATCACGGATTAATGACTGTATACAACGCATCACATTGTTTACAGGAAGAAACACGCCGGCCGGAGTGCCCGTGCGGTTCTAGGCGCTACAGTCTGGAACCGAGCGACCGCTACGGTCGCAGGTTCGAATCCTGCCTCGGGCGTGGATGTGTGTGATTTCCTTAGGTTTGTTATGTTTAATTAGTTCTAAGTTCTAGGCGACTGATGACCTCAGAAGTTAAGTCGCATAGTGCTCAGAGCCATTTTTTGGAAGAAACTCACTTGTTTATTGAGCCTTGTAAGTCAGGGCTGAAAGCTAAGCTCGTTTGCTTTCATTAAATTTGAGAGTATTTGCAAATACATAGGTCTGCTGACCGTAATAGTCAGTCAGCATACCACAAACATCACAAAAGCTCCAGCCACTTGGTCCGGGAGTGGATGCAATTTGTTACTAGGAGACAGTGAATGTGCTCGCTGACGTTCAGTGTCATTTATTGGATTTGCCTTGCAGTGAAGAACAAAACGACGTAAATAAATCTCCCAGCTCTCATTTGCGTCATCGAAGCGAATGACTGAGGGGGAGGCAATGATTCTGCAATTGCAGACTGTTGTACGTTTTCCAGTAGCTGTTCTACTGTTGGTATTGTAATTACCAATGCCTTTCTTGCTGCTGCTGCTGCTGCTGTAGCTGTTACTGCTATTGCAGCTGCAACTGCTGCTGCCAGCTCCAGCAATCCATGACTGACGCTTCACGTCGAATAGTTACACGGCGAGAAAGTGCAAGTGATTCAGAGCACGCTAGCACTCGTTGTTAAACAAGGAACTGAATGGCAGTCTGAGTGAGACACTAGAAGCATAGCAAAGTGGGTTTATAGTATACTTCCATGCATCGGAACAGGCTCAAACTGCGCGACATTGCCCCTACTCGAGGCATAGTACAACAACTGCCTGCATACGGTCCAAACCCTGAATATTTGCATCGAGTTGGATGCGGTAACACACCAGTCGGTGAATGTGGAGAGGAAAGTTCCGCTGATCATGTCGTTTTCAGTTGCCCTCATTTTCAGGCACAGAGAGACTGCAGACAATCAGACTACCATTTGCAAACAATTGTGATAAAAATATGTGGACTGCAGTTTATGTGATTGCACTTAGAATATCTAACTACTTCCAGTCTGTAAGATCAATTTGGACGCTCTGAATATCAAAATAACGTCAATAGATCACGGGAGAAGCGTTTCCTCCATTATATATAATGATAGACACATGAAAATTTAAATAAGAGAAACTATATAAAAAGACACACATGCACACACACCCTACCCATGGGTTTCGTGGAATACGTAATGCTTTCAAATACCAGGAGCGAGATTTTCATATTTTCCCTCTCACAAAGTTATTGCTACGGAAAAAATGAAAAGGACATTATAACATGTAGTTAAATTTGGTACTGGGATGTGAATTTTTCGAATGATTGAAGAAACTGTACAAAAGTGAGCTTCAAATGCTTTTTTCTTGAGTTTTTTCTTGAGTAACTCGAAAACAATGAGCTCCAGCGAAAATGTAACATAGTACAAAATAAAACTACATTAAATTTCCTAAAAAAGTTCCTGTTTATTTTTTCTGTAGATTAATAGTTTGCATGTAGTGAGCGAGAGAATATGAAAATGTTGTGTGTGGTTTTGCAAGGGATGGTGGGTTACATAAAACCTATCGGTAGGGGCGCCTGTATCACCCCATATACAAGATATATTTAAAAAAAGAAATAAAGAACGAATGCCATGACCACTCACACAGGCGTGCATAGACTCGGGGATGCCGAGGTATGCACATAACAGTTGAGCGATGGAGAATAGTGTAGCAACAATAGGTTTAGAAGTGACTATTTGTTTTTTGTCGGTGAAACTTAAGTTATACCGAGGCTGCCAGTAAAATATCTACTAAAAAGAGCTGGAACGTGTTCACTTGGAGCTAAGTTATTTCGTTTTATCTTACGCAATTTTTTAAAGATTTTTATTCTCAGTATTATGCTTTATTTCTACGTTAATATTACCAATGGCTGCTGTTAAAATATCGTATTGTTGTGTACGTAATATAAAACACTGTATGTCACTATGATAACCTAATAGGTACGATCTATTTAGTTCCCTGATAACAAGTCTAAGATTCGTACCAACAAATTTAATTGAACTGAACTCGACTGAACTGTCTTGGCCACCAAATAAATGGAACACATTTACCAACTATAAGGTGCCAGCTCCGCACCCAAAAACCACCAGCCCGTAACTTACGGGAGTCGTGTGGCGCTTGCATAGGCATCTGGCACTATCCGGAACCTGCTAAGCACTTGTCGAGTGCATGCCGTTCGTAATGTATTCCGTTCCATAGGGTGGATCAACACGATATTAAGCGCGTGGTCAAAATATTTTGGATCATCAGTATTTTCCAATTGTTTCTGCAAACTGTTGTTCTAAAGACACGTTCCAAACCACAGCTTTTTATAGAGAATATGATCTACGGAAACTGGAAATAACTATCTTCACTGAAGTATTTAGTTCCGTTTTATCACTATATTCCTTGTATAGTTGTGATTTTCTTAGTGTTACCGTAATTATCTTCTTGTCAACTGTATTGAGGTTTTTTTTTAATTTGATGTGTATTTTTGCTTTCGTTGGACGCCACTGTCCAAACTCTAAACACATTTAACCACATACTAATACTTAAAATTATTCTCTAAATATATAATAACAGCAATATTTCTAATGCAGCTGTTATTTTCACTACTTTCTCTAAATGCTAGACTCTAAAACATAATACCTACTGTAGGACAGACTACGCAGTATGTGACATACTTAATATACTGAGATTAATAAAATCCTTTTGAAATAATAAACATTATTTAATAATTCTGCGTTACCCCCTCAACTACCTTTCTTATTTCTTATACGCTACGCACCCACTTCTCGTATTCTGACTTTAAAACGGGTAAATTGGTATAATTCTGCGTAGCAAAACTTGTTTTCTGGTGGTGTGGCTCCTGGCAGAAACCGAGTTCTTCCATTTTCACCGCAAATATTGATCACATTCTATGTTAGAGCTATTAGTTCACATCTCAACAAAACAATTAATTCAGACTTCTAGCATTTCTTGCTCGATTATAATACCCTTAGCTTTGTTTGTAAATCTCACGGCAAACTTTTTTTGAGAAGGTCAAACGCCCTAGCATTGAATCTTTATTACTATAGCTTACTTTGTGAGCTATGGCAAAAATAGTATGTAGACACTAACGCTTCGGATGTCATAATGCAAGACTTGGGCGAGGTACAGCGGTATCGACGTTATCAGCAAGTAGAAACTCATGTCGGAAGTGACCATGACTGCGATGAGAGCCCAGATAGCTGGAGTCAGCAAAATGCTCTTCCACGGCACAGGCAGATTTGTCTGTAACAGCAAAGAAGAAACATTTTTCAGTTAAAGTAACGAATATGTTTGCTTTGTAAGTAGTGCGGCTATGGCGACTTTGCACGTCCGGTTGCCTGTATGCCAGTGGTAGTAAAATATATCCCTCTCTCTGACACACACACATATATTTAGATCTCTCAATCGCGGCCCATTGATTTGCAAGACATTAAAACGAAACAACCAATATGTACCCAATAGCTGCCATCTTGGCAATGTTCAAAATCATCCAAACGATTTCAAGCATTGGGGGTATGAATTAAACAACGCCTTCAGTCACCAGTTTTTCTTGTTTTATTAACTACACGATGCATTTGCGACCCTCTGGGTCATTCGTCAGGTGTAATTTGTCTTAATACAGGTTTTATTTCTTCTTTTGAATGAGGTGAAATGCATAGTCCTGTCACGAAAAGGTTCAATGTTAGGTATTGAATTTCATAATTCGTACACTGAAAATATGTGCAAAATAGTAAAAAATTAACAGCGTAAACTTACCACATGATCCAAGGAAAGCATATTTAACGTTTTAGCCCCAGCAAACCTTCTTTCCTCTGTCGTTTTAGTACATGTCACTTTAGCCAAGAGGCACATTCGTACACACGTTTATAAACACTTCACAGATGTTTTTGTACATTGCGTTGTCAAAGATGAATTTATTCGTAGTGCTAAAGATATAACTATTAAACAATTAACATATGCAAGATATAGCTTTAGAATAGGTCATTAAAATTATTGAAATAACTATGGATTGCGAAATCTGTTTGTTCATTGAACATAGATTCTGGTTTCTTTTGATTTTGTGGAGGTATATCTCCAGTTGTTCTAACAGACTTAGGGTCTTACCATTGGCTTCGTTATGTAGTATTACCAAATTGTTTTCTAGACTGTTGATGACATGTTTCGTTTCCAAGATATGTTGTGCAATGACTGATTTTTCGAAATTCTTGAGCGTGAAAGCATTTACACGTTCTTGAAAACGGGTCTTGAAGTTTCTGCCTGTTTTCCCTACATAGTTGGCAGGACAACTGGGCCATGATACTTTGTACACTTCTCTGTTGTTGTATGTTTGAATATTTGATTTTACGTTATGCATGAGTAAGTTTCCTAACTTATTATTGGTTGAGAATGCAACTGTTACATTTGTTTTTCTGAAAACTTTGGCGATTTTTTTGTTATATGGGGCCCAGGAATGAAATACTGGCGAATATTATCTATTCTTTCTCAGTGCGTCCATTCGTTGTCTTGCTTTTGTGTATTTGTCTGCTTAACTTGTCAGTTGATTAGGCTGTGTAGCCATTGCTTATGGCAGTGCTCTTTGTTGTACCTATCACATTCTTGGCGGTGCTTTCTTGTAAATCAAGGGAGTGTACTCTGTGTAGCATGGACATAAATGCAGCATGTTTAATTCATACCTCCAATGTTTTGAATACAATCACGTTTTAAGCTGCAAAATATGGATAAAATTAAATTAGATTTCAAATATTTATCAAAAACACACACACACACACACACACACACCTTTATCCACATTATTTACCAAAAATACACACACACACACACACACACACACACACACACACACACACACACACACACACACACACACACACACACACTTGTATCCACAGATTGTGTATTATTTATAAAAAAATATGCCAGTTTCTTCTAAATTGTGTAAATTGGGATCACGTTCAAAAGTAACCGAATAATCTGAATTTTTGTCATTACGTGCGTAAACATAATACACTGGCGGAAAAAAATCGCAACACCAAGAAGGAGTCGTGCAACAGTATAACGAATGTTGCTAAGCGTGTTTCTACATCTGAAAAATCATGACTATCCAAATTTCAGTCGTGTAAGAGTTGCGCTAGGAGCGGCACTATGAGTATGCAAATCAGGTTTACTTTAAATACATGCAGTAACGGTCATGAGCATTAGTTACCTTTGAGATTGGACGTAGCGAGTTGATGTTAATCAAGAATACGTTTAAGGCGACAAAAATGCTGTTATCAGCGTCTTTACGAGTTTGAGCGAAGTCGTGTAATAGTGCTACGATAAGTTGGATGCTGCCTCTGAGATACTGCAGAAAGGCTTGGCAAGAATGAATTCTGGCAGCGTTGGTCACGAGTATGTACTGTATCGAGATGACCGGGCCCCATACAGCCACATTGGTGGTACCAGGGGTGTGTGTAATATCCCTTGGCCCGTGCTCGCCGAAGGAAGAGATGGGTTCAGCGACCTTCCTACAGAGAAAGTTTTCTCTGATAAAAAGAACTCATTTCACTCGCAGACAATTATCTAATGACCAAACGCGAATGGCAGTGTTCCAATTCGAGAAAATCCTGTAGAAGTTTTCTTTCTCTTACATTTCAAGAATTTTACAGGCAAGTGTTGGAGTCGGCAGCTCGTTCTCCTCCACAGAAGTAACTTGTCTACGTGTACGAAATTACGTACGCTGTGGGTATCGTCGACGCCGATAGACATAGCGTTCTTCACAGACATACAAACAGAGACACTACACACACTAGTTCAGAACAACGAGTATAACATTACCAGCTTGAATACATTAACTCTTCTTTTGAGCAGTGAAATGATATAAAAATGGATGATCGTCGTGTTAGGCATATGGCTCTGGCGCGCCGTACTGCACCTGCAGCGCCAATTTCAGCGGCAGTTGGCATCACAGTGACACAAAGAACAGTTACAAATCGGTTACTTCAAGGTTAGCTTCAAGCCAGACGCCCTGTAACGTCAATTCCAGTGACCTCAGATCACCGTCAATTGCGACTTCAGTAGTGCCAATCAAAGCTCGTTGGAGGGCAGGGTGCAGCTCTATTATGTTTTCTGATGAAACCCGTTCTGCTTCGGTGTCGGTGGTGACCATGTGTTGGTCAGGAGACCAGTTGAGGGCCTGCAACCAACCTGTCTGTGTGTTAGACACTGGAACAAACACTGGTAGCAGCTACTTCTGTAAAATATCTGGGAGTATGCGTGCGGAACGATTTGAAAGTGGAATGATCATATAAAATTAATTGTTGGTAAGGCGGGTACCAGGTTGAGATTCATTTGGAGAGTCCTTAGAAAATGTAGTCCATCAACGAAGGAGGTGGCTTACAAAACACTCGTTCGATCTATACTTGAGTATTGCTCATCAGTGTGGGATTCGTACCAGATCGGGTTGACGGAGGAGAAAGAGAAGATCCAAAGAAGAGCGGCGCGTTTCGTCACAGGGTTATTTGGTAAGCGTGATAGCGTTACGGAGATGTTTAGCAAAACTCAAGTGGCACACTCTGCAAGAGAGGCGCTCTGCATCGCCGTGTAGCTTGGTGTCCAGGTTTCGAGAGGGTGCGTTTCTGGATGAGGTGTCTAATGTATTACTTCCCCCTACTTATACCTCCCGTGGAGATTACGAATGTAAAATTAGAGAGATTCGAGCGCACGCGGAGGCTTTCCGGCACTCGTTCTTCCCGCGAACCATACGTGACTGTAACAGGAAATGGAGGTAATGACAGTGGACCGTAAAGTGCTCTCCGCCACACACCGTTGGGTGTCTTGCGGAGTATAAATGTAGATGTAGATGTAGGACTTACACCTGCAGTTATGGTCTCGGGTACGATTTCGTATGACAGCAGGAGCACTCTCGTAGTTATCCCACGCACCCTGACTGAAAATCAGTACGTAAATCTGGTGACGACGTGTTGTAACGCTCGTCAGCGTTAGTTACCTTTGAGATTGGACGCTGATGTTAGTCAAGAATACATTTAAGACGACAAAGACGCTACTATCCTCACCTCAGTAAGTTTGAACGAGGTCGTGTAATATGGCTACGTTAAGTTGAAGGCTCCCTCTGCGACACTGCAGAAAGACTTGGCAGGAATGTTGCCATTGCACATGATTGCTTGCAGTGGTGGTCACGAGTACGCATGGTCTCAAGATGACCGTTCCCCAGACGGCCATTCATGAACAGCATACTAAGGGTGTTTTCCAACAGGACAACGTACGCTCTCATGCTGCTGTTGTAGCCCAACATGCTCTACAGAGTGTCGCCATGTTGCCTTGGCCTGCTCCATCATCAGATCTGTCTCCAGTCGAGCACATATGGGCCATCATCGGACGACAATTCCAGCGTCACCGACAACCAGCACTAACCTCCCTGTATTGACCGACCAAGTGCAGCAGGCGTAGAACTCCCTGAAACTGACTTGCGGCACCTGGAAAACATAATGCTTGCATGTTTGCCTGATTTTATTAATGTAACAAAATTTCACATTTGTAGTGGCTTATCTCTACTTTCATTAACCTCTAATCTCGAGCACACTGGACTCGCATTCTGGAGGACGACGGTTCAATCTCACGTCCGGCCATCCTGATTTAGGTTTTCCGTGATTTCCCTAAACCGCTTCAGGCAATTGCAGGGATGGTTCCTTTGAAAGGGCACGGCCGACTTCCTTCCCCGTCCTTCCGTAATCCAATCAGGCCGATAACCTCACAGTTTTGTCTCCTCCCTCAATCCAACCCAACCCAACTCTAATCTCGCAACGTTAATCGCGTGAATATGTTACCTTGACACATGTATTCCCAAATTTTCATTACTCTACATTAATTATTTTTGGTAGTGCGATTTTTCCCCGTCTGTGTGTATTGAGAATACTGCTGTAAATTATAGTGTTTTCATGTCAAAGACAGTGTAGGCATGCAAAAGTATTTTATCTCTCACTCTCATTGTTTGTGCCTAATAGTGTCTCAGATTGCAGCAATTGTGAACGCCCATATATCGCTCTCAGAACAATAACGAAAAATGCAAGGAAAAATAAACAATCAAATTAAATATTTCCGTACCTAAATTGTTCTACAAAATACATAATGCTTGTCGAGTATCACAGTGTGATTTTCACGACTAATACGTCTTCAAAAACGCATTAGCAACACAAAAATGCTATGTTTCTGTCAAGTGGCACAACATTAAGGCCTAGCTGAGGCGATGCACCACAACGAGCCAGACCAAGCCAGTAACTGCACAAAATACACCTTGGCTTGAATACGATGCTAAGCAGACAAGCACATAAATAAATAGGCAGACTGAATTACTGTCAGCTACTGGAAGAATGCAGTTAATGTGTGGCACTAAATGCGTGACTGTGGACTCAGATTAGTTGTCAGAATCCTACTTCCATGTGTAAATTAACTGCATTATTTTTATACTACAGTACAAATCTCATGTGGCTAAATTAAAGCGCTAAGCAGACAGTTAATAGTTCCTCCTAGGCTATAAGCACACATTGAATGGTTATGTCACTGTGATTACCATACATAAATTATTCTACATAACTCATGTCTAACTAAAATAACTTATCAACTACTCAAAGAGTGCAGTCAATGTGAAACCTACCCTTGACGCCTAAAAACATTAACTCTCAAATCAAATGCCACAATACTATTTCCATACCTTAATTGTCTGTAAATATACAGATATTGATATTCCGATCTACGTTATTGATGGTACAGAGAACGATGTTTCATTACGTGTTGTTCTTCTGTAAAGCCTCAACTCAGTATCACGATCTTAGGCGATAAAGCATCATATTCTACACTAGATAAATGTAAGTGGCTATATTTCCTGTCTATAATACGTTTCCTTGATCCAGAAAAAAGGTTGCATTTATGAACCACTGGTGTACTACGCACCGATGACACATTTTTCTACACTTCTGCTTCATAACTGTACTAAAAATGATGTACTTTGACGAGATCTTTATTGCATTATAACACCTAAACTACATATGTTGGTAACACGCAGAGACCTTCGTAATGCACGTAATGCGAACGTAAATATAGCCAAATACAATAGTGAAACAAGGCTCCGCACAGAGTTGAATCTTCCATATCCGTTTGCACCACAGGTCTCTGAACACGAACGAAAATTTGACCTTTGCAACAAATTAAAATAATCCAGTTTTCTGCTTCGCATGAATGGCCTTAGGCCGAGCTAAATCGAAGTCCCTCGTTCACTTCTAAAACATCTTTATACGGTTGCAGTCATTTATTTACATGTTTTTGTTGTTGCAAACCACTGTCAGTTTATCGGGGTAGGTGGTACATGGCTAGTAAATCTGCTAGTGTGGTGAAATCTCGCCAAATCGGTCAATACTAAAGGATAGGTAGCGTCGCTGAGAAGCGTCCGTGAGCCTTCTGTCTCTCACAAATGTTGTTCCTCATGATGTGTGACCTATCGCCCCTATATGTCTGAGACAAAGACTTTGTAAAACCCTGTATATGCCAAAAGCCAGCGAGAGGGAACTTCTTAAAAACCTGCCTGGCAAACCCTGCACAAACATGAAATGGCACTTGCCGAAGGGCTGAAAACTGATAGCATCAGTCAGCATTTCGTTTAGGTTATGTTCATTTCGTCCTGAACCAAAAATATTATTTACGTATTTTGACACACTTCTATAAATCCAAGGAGTGTAGTTCCGAGGTACCTGCTGATATTAAGGCGACAAACTCACTGAAACGAGTAGAAACGGTATTTATGTATGAGGCATCCAAACCAAACTGACACTCTGTCACCTTGTATATGGCACCTTGCAAGTGGTATAATGAAGAGCACGCAAATAAAGCTTTTTGGATGACGCGTTAATGTTGGTTGCTTATATGCTGATGTAATATTTTCACATATACCATGCAGCTGCTAAGCCATACGAATGTCAATGAGTGAGGATCTATTAGTGAAAACAGAACCTGTCAATTCAATGTTGTTAACTGCTGGTATGACGTATTTATCGTGAAAAAATAATTTATTTGTCATTGAAACGGAGTCTGCAAAATCACGGTAAGGGACGTTCCGTTAGGAGATGTGCCCTCTGTTACACCCAGAACTTGCTGTTAGATGCAGCCTACAGCGCGGATGTAGCTACGATATCTGAGCAGATTGGTTTCTAGTTCGATTCCCCGTCTGCCAGGTATTTTTCTTTGGTACGAGATCTGGAACGGCTCTCAGCCTCATGATGCCAATTGAGAAGCTACTTGAATGAGAAGCAGTGGGTCCACGCCAAGAAAGCCGACATCTAACTGGAGAGCGATGTGCTGCTCCCACACCCCTCCATACTGTATCTGAATGACGTCACTGGCAGAGGATGACACGGCGGTCGGTCTATGCCGGTTGGTATGTGCCAGAATGTCGAGCTGTTACAGACAATTAAGTGATAAACTTGGCAAGTGATAAACTTGATCCACTTTGAAAGTGGGGGCAGTTTATGGGGAGATTACACAAGACTGCAGGTATTCGAGTTCAGCAGGATGGATCTCAATTACACTAGAAACCATGTTTCCACACGCGTCAACTGCAACATGGCAAGACCACAAGTGCTCATGAATGGGCGTCACCTTTGCAGGTAAATATGTGGCGATTAATGGTGTACTGTGAATCATATCACCACTGACTTGATGTCGGAGCTTCAGGAACCAATTTATTCTACGACCGTACTGACAAGAAGACCAAACAGAGAAAGTATTTTTATAATTCTTGCTGTATATGGTTTATGAAGCTCGAGAATAAAATACCAATTTTCTAATGTCAGCAAAGTGCATTGATACAACAGACAGCACTGATGTCTCGCTGCAGTTTGCAACAACAAAAACACACCCTCTCTATCAGCTCTGTAGCGCTATAACACTAAATATAGGGCTGAGCATGGACTCACTCTGTTCATGACCTCCAATGGAGCATTCAACATCATCTACCTAAGAGAGCAGTGGTATTCAAGTCTCAGATGGAAGTTTGCTTTCGTAAATGTTGAACTTGTGCTTCAAAATGCTTTAGTGTTCGTAGACAGGTGTATATATTCGACACACTCCTATGTCAATTGATCGTATAAAGTTAAGTAAATCTTTCTATCATTCTTATAATAAAGTGAACTAACGTTTCTTATGTTATCGTTCCAATCCGCCATCTCCCAGAGGAATCAAAAACCCACAGTTATACCAGACGACTGTAGTTCAGTCAGGGTATAACAGAGAGTTAAGGATAATTCGAAAAAGACATCACGCATCATTCGCGCTTGCTATGGTGCCCTATGAGAGGCAAATCAAGACCAGTTGCGAATAAAAGAAATGGCTCTGAGCACTATGGGACTAAACATCGGAGGTCATCAGTCCGCTAGAACTTAGAACTACTTAAACCTAACTAAGCTAAGGACATCACACACATCCATGCCCGAGGCAGGATTCGAACCTGTGACCGTAGCAGCAGCGGGGTTCCGGACTGAAGCGTCTAGAACCGCTTGGTCAGAGCGGCCGGACGGACGGATCACATCAACAGTGTTACGCCCTCACGCCGTGATGCACCGTGGGAAGGTTTTGGAGTCTGATCCAGTACACTGGTATAAAGTCAAGTGATCAAGAACCCTAAGCCGCCTCCCCTGCTACCTTTACTGCCCAAAAACTGGTAGTGAAAATTTCTACCTCCAACAGGATTCAAACTGGTTGCCTCTGAGTCGACAGCCACCTACATCACTGGCATTCGTCAGCAAGCTCTGCTAAGGACCGGTCTTATCACACTGAGCTAGCTGACCAGACATACATCGGAAATAATGGGTGGGGTGGGTATTAACCGTGGCTTACATGTCATGGTACTCCCTGTATCGTTACAGCCCGTCTTGTACCCATACATATTACAAAAATGCATGTATGTATGTATGTTTCACATCTCCTCCTTAATCACTGGACCGATTTCAATCTAACTTGGTGCATGTATCTGAAGAGAATCGCTGTGGGATTAAGACCTACCTATCAATGGGTTTTGGGCTGTGGGTGAAAAATCAGTGTAGGCCTCGCTGCGCGTGTACCCATACTTTGTTCATCCAATAATTGAGAATGAGAGCGCTTAGTGACTACAACAAACTTTACGTCAAATTTCAAACCATCACGAAGCTTTTTTTTCTCATTGAGAACCCTCACAAAATGGTGAAAGGAAAAAAGTTTATTACTCACTACATTTCTGCTGTTCATGCAGTAAAACTGCCATATAAAGCATGACGTTTTAATTTGTTGCTTCTTTACTGCTAACTGTATTCGCGACACATTTTTCAGACAGCATTCATGTATACCACCAGATTTACCTGCAAAATTAAAACATTGTACGACGTATAATTTAGGAGACAGAACGTTTGCTTGAAAAGGAAATTGCAAGGTGAAATTCTATAGAGACAGAGGTGAAATATATGGACAAATAAGCGTGTAATATGTTTGACATATGTGTAAACGGGTAAAAAGCTTAAACTAAATCGCTGGAAATTTGGTAAACATGTTAGTTACCATCGGGAAATAAATACTGTGCGGACAGGAACGACCAGCCTCCAATTGGGGAGGAGGTGATGACGTGGAAAGTGAAGGAGACAGATGGGGGGGAGGGCGGGAGGAGGAAATGGGCACAGACAGGGGATGATGAGGAAATGGCCAGAGGGAGGGCAGAGGAGGAGGTGGACAAAGAGAAGAAAGAGGAGGAGATGGACAGTGACAGAGGGGAGGAAGAGCTGGGCAGAGGTGGGAAGACGAAGAGATGAAGAAAAGAGGAGGAACTGGACAGACCGAGGAGGGAGAAGAGGATGAACACAGAGAGGGGAGCAGGATATAGACAGGGAGAGAGGGAAGGAACAGATGGACAGAGTGAGGGGGGGGGAGGAGGACATGGACCGAATGCGAAGGAGGAAACAGACAGAAGGAGAAGGAGCAGATGGGCAGAGAGAGGGGCGGAAGAGGTGGACAGACAGTGCCGTATTGAGGAGACAGACAGAGAGGGGAAAGAACGAGAAGGACAGAGGAAACGGGAGGGAGGAGATTGACTAATAGAAACCTGGAATAAATACGTATCCAGGCAATGCTGGGTACTCAGGTAGACATTAGAATAAAACTTAACGTCGTCGTAGTAAAATCTGCTCACACGGTCGGAGACCTGCCGTATCTGTGGAACAGCAAATGCCTGTTCATTTGAAGAGTGACAACTGGCTGAGTTCGCCAGAGAGCATAGGGTGCCTTCCTAAACGTTGCTGGTTGGCGTCTCGATGCGCGAGAGGGTATGTTACCGTAGATATTCAATTGTTATTGCCCTAGTTTTGGCTTCATTACATTTCATCGTCTGTACTCTTCTCGCGGTAGAACACGTACCTGCCTGGCATAAACATTAGTAATACCAACAATTTTAGGATCGTATATAGACCACAACTGAAGTTTTCATCGCCCTTTCAGCAAGTGAAGCCTCCTAGCTATCTTCTTTACTTGAAAGAATTATCATTTCGTCATTGTACATTAATACTGAAATATATAGATGCATATTACAACTCGACAGCGAACAGTAGCGAGAAGCAGAACGGAATATCAGGAACGTCCGGTTCCGTTGAACGAAAAAGAAATTCATTTTTCTTGGTGGCTGATTTTGCTGCGG
Organism: Schistocerca serialis cubense; assembly: GCF_023864345.2. NCBI lineage: Eukaryota > Metazoa > Arthropoda > Insecta > Orthoptera > Acrididae > Schistocerca > Schistocerca serialis. The sequence goes on along the minus strand of NC_064641.1, from coordinate 660,817,904 downwards.
ACGAGTCCGGATATGATAGAACCTAGGAATTTTTGAGAACCGAAGGCAGTTAACTTCCTGCCTCATGTCCTCACTGTACATGCACATACCGAAATCTTTGCAAAAGATTAGCAGCAGCAGAACAAAAGCAGAAAGAATGCAACAGAGCTGTGACAGACCAATGGATATCTAAGAACGCCCTTGTTTGGAAGAAAAAGATGCCAGACTCGCATCCCTCTAGAGAACTCTGCTGAAAAAAGACGTCTGGAAGAGTGGGAAAAGAGGTGGCACATGTCTGAGTAATATACTTGCTGACTTATTTTAGCGTTACCAACACTTTGCAGACTCCTGAATAAGTCTTACTCGTCCTGCCTTTCGGGGTAACTTGTCTTTTGATGAGTTGTGAAAATCAGACGCAGACAATCTGATGTCTTGCGAATCAGATGCTAATTCAGCAAAAGAATGTAGCTGCCAGCCATCATTTGCAGCTGGTCAACAGTTGCAGTGGCCGATTAACGAGGTTCTATTTCCATTAGACGATCATTCAGCTTATGTGCTATGGGACAACCGTTTCCCATCACCGTACCTGAGCTGCTACTGTCTCTTCACACAAACAACATGATGATTTGCAAGCACATTACAGTAAGCAGCTTAAATCTCTTCACTAGATGCACAACCATGTTAATTACCACTCTGAAATGGAAGGTTCTTGTATAGGCACACATCTCGTTTCGCTATGTAGTTCACATATATTATACGTATTGTTTGATTATGTCCATGTAGTAAACGCACTTTTTAATTATTTGGTCTCTGATTACATTTTTCATTCATGCAGGAAGTTGTAAATTCAAAACTGAGTGTAGTATATTTGTATATGATACCTAGCTCCCAAACAATATCAAAACCTTATTTTAATCCACTACATCTGGTACCCTGTGTAGACCCAATATATTCAATATATTCAAGACACTGCATACTGCATACTGCTGGAAGCTAAATAGCTGCATAATTCTTCGGTGGCAGTTTATACAGTTACGCAGCTCTCTATGCACCCAATTATCCAGTACCTATGTTTGTAGAAAATTTATCCAGTACGGCACAGATATCACTTTGGAATATAACAGACAGGTATACACAGAAATGTGCATTCTATGGGTGGGAACATATCGCAATTGGCATTTCATTTACTGTCATGGCCGTCTAACTGGTTTCCAATTCAACGCATTCTGTCGGAGCTGAGGAAAATACTTCAATTAAGTTATAGCATGTCGTAACTTAGTCTTAACTGAATATTTTACCAATACTTCCTACTTACTTACCGGCGTGGTACTTCTCGCTACTATCAGCCATCGTTGCCGCCAGCCATCTTGCAGAGGAAGCCTCCAGAGGAGGCAAGGTGGAGTGTCGCCTATTTGAAGGAACGGAAATCTATGGCAGAGTGTGAGCGTTTGTGTTACCTTGGCAGCTGAATTTATCGTAGCCTCGATGTAGCTGCGTTCTACTGGGTCGATGTACGGGTGCTGTGCCGGAGAATCCGCAGCCTGCAGGAACCAAGACACACTCCACAGCAGGCCGGCGGCTCCAAAAACGTAAAAGGAAAGCGGCCAGCCAATCACCGTCTCGCACAGAGCGCCCGTCGCCGCCATGGACACCAGGCTCCCAACAAATAACCCTATTAGCAGACAAATGTACCAGTAACCAGTAACCGAGGCCAAATCTCACTGATATCACTGTATGATCTCTATAACGGCCTGGTCAGCGTAAGATCCACTAGCCAATTAAAATAAGACAGTAAGTAATATAACAGTGTACCCCGTCGATCCAGAAAGTTTCAGGACTAGATTAATAAGAAAAAGACAAAAGTTAAGACTGCGGTTTCATATTCAGGTCTTCTTCATAGCCTCCTCTCACTTGAGTACAACGCACAGAATGGTCATAAAATCTAATGAAACCGCCAGAAAAGTTCTTATGGATGAGGTTCCACTCGTTCATCACAGTGGTTTGAATGACTGTCATATCGTCAAAGCGTTGTCCATTCATGCGAATTTCTGCACTTTGTCGATTTGTGGCAGGTTCTTATTGATAACAGGCAACGGGCTTGCCGTAGTGGATACACCGGTTTCCGTCAGATCACCGAAGTTAAGCGCTGTCGGGCGTGGCCGGGACTTAGATGGGCGACCATCCGGGTCGCCATGCGCTGATGCCTTTTTTCGGTGTGCACTCGGCCTCGTGATGCCAATTGAGGAGCTAATCGACCGAATAGTAGCGGCTCCGGTCAAAGAAAACCATCATAACGACCGAGAGAGTGGTGTACTGACCATACATCCCTCCTATCCGCATCCCCAGCTGAGGATGATACGGCGGTCGGATGGTCCCGATGGGCCACTTGTGACTTGAAGACAGTTCTTATTGATAACACGAAGTCTCTTCGCCACTGAAAATTTATCCAGAAAAGAATTCCAGTGACAAAAGGCAGAATGCAGACTATAAGGAAGTCTTTACTGGAAGTAATTGTCGCCAATGTAACATGATGCGGCAACTAAATGAGCAGACAAGTAGAAAATAGAAGCTATTGAAATGAGGTGCTACAGAAACAACTGAAAATTCGGTAGGGGATCAAAGGTGCATTTTCGATGACCTGACACTCGAAATGGATCCTAAGGGCAACAACACACTGGCCCGCCGACCGCCACGGTAGGCGGGCGACGTCGCTGGCTGCAACGCACTAGCCAGCCAGCCGCCATAGAACACGGCGCGCGGTTCTGCGATTTCCGCGGGCTACAGCACACTGGGCCGCCGAAGGCCGACGCCGCTTCGATCGAAATACGGCGGACGGACGGAACTGTCATTTTTTTTCCGGGTTGCTGGAAACCCGGAATCAATATGAAAGCGTCCGCGGAAGGTGCTGTGGCCATTTGACTTTTGGTAAGTCGTCTGAAGAAGAAAAGACGCCGTAGAAGCAGAAAACACATACACTGGGTCATCATTTCCTGCGTAAAAGAAGTAGCAACGGAACTTTTGTTGCCTTTTACAACGAGTTAAGAAACTATGAGGACAATTCATTTAATTGCATCAAAATATCAGCATCTTCGTTCGTCGCACAACTTTTCAAAATTAGAGGAACAATAACTGGAATGTCAACAATGTTGCCTTCGTGTATTGGCCCTGAAGGAAGGCTGCTGGTAACGATCAGGTAGGCATGTTACTATTCTATTTAAATACTTTAATACATAAGATGAACAACAACAAAAGCAAAACGAGGATAATGGAATGTAGTCGAATTAAGTCGGGTGATGCTGAGGGAATTAGATTAGGAAATGAGACACTTAAAGTAGTAAAGAAGTTTTGCTCTTTGGGGAGCAAAATAACTGATGATGGTCGAAGTAGAGAGGATATAAAATGTAGACTGGCAATGGCAAGGAAAGCGTTTCTGAAGAAGAGAAATTTGTAACTTCGAGTATAGATTTAAGTGTCAGGAAGTCATTTCTGAAAGTATTTGTATGGAGTGTAGCCATGTGTGGAAGTGAAACATGGACGGTAAATAGTTTGGACAAGAAGAGAATAGAAGCTTTCGAAATGTGGTGCTACAGAAGAATGCTGAAGATTAGATAGGTAGATCACATAACTAATGCCGAAGTATTGAATAGGATTGGTGAGAAGAGAAGTTTGTGGCACAACTTGACCAGAAGAAGATCGGTTGGTAGGACATGTTCTGAGGCATCAAGGGATCACCAATTTAGTATTGGAGGGCAGCGTGGAGGGTAAAAATCGTAGAGGGAGATTAAGAGATTAATACACTAAGCAGATTCAGAAGGATGTAGGTTGCAGTAGGTACTGGGAGATGAAGAAGCTTGCACAGGATAGAGTAGCATGGAGAGCTGCATCAAACCAGCCTCAGGACTGAAGACCACCACAACAACAACAACAACTTTAATATTATAAGGTTTCGTTTAATTAAGTACATAGATCAACAATTATAATGTTTTCATTGAAACTTAATACTGACTGTTCACATTATTACACATGTTAAACTATTCGTAATATTCACTTGCTTGGGAATGACCCGATATATGAGTTGAAGTTGCTGGAAATCTTACGTCTGTTACATTTTCGTATGTACACACATCAAAAGAAGTTTTGCATCACCTCGGTTCCGAGAGTCCCGGAACCTGTACAGATAATTGTATTAGAGATCAACACAAACATCATTTCCGCCCCTTTTATTGCTAATGAAAACCACATATTGCATTTTGTACCAACATACAGCGAGACCTTCACAGGTGGTGGTTCAGTTTGATGTACACACCACTACCTCTAATACCCAGTAGCACGTCCTCTTGTACTGATGCATGCCTGTATTCGTCGTGGCATACTATCCACAAGTTCATCAAGGAACTGTTGGTCCAGATTGTCCCACCCATCAACGGCGATTCGGTGTAGATCCCTCAGAGCGGTTGAGGGTCACGTCGTCCATAGACAGCCCTTTTAATCTATCCCAGGCATGTTCTATAGGGTTCATATCTGGAGAACATACTGACCACTCTAGTCGAGCGATGTCGTCATCCTGGATAAGTGATTCACAAGATGCGCACGATAGGGACCCGAATTATCGTCCATGAAGACGAATGCCTCGCCAATACGCAGCCGATATGGTTGCATTATCGGTCGGAGGATGGCATTCACATATCGTACAGCCGTTATGGCGCCTTCCATGACCATCAGCGGCGTACGTCGGCCTCACATAATGCCGCCCCAAAACAGCAGGGAATCTCCACCTTCCTGCACTCGCTGGACAGTGTGTCAATCGCGTTCAGCGTGACCGGGTTGCCTCCAAACACATCTCCGACGAAAGTCTGGTTGAAGGCACATGCGACACTCATCGGTGAATAACGTGATGCCAACCCCGAGCGGTCCATTCGGCACGTTGTTGGGCCCATCTGTACCGCACTGCTTGGTGTCGTGGTTGCAAAGATGGACGTCGGGAGTGAAGTTTCGCATTATGCAGCCCATTGTGCGCAGTTTGAGTCATAAACACGACGTCCTGTGCCTGCACAAAAAGTATTATTAAACATGTTGGCGTTGCTCTCAAGGTCCCTCCGAGCCATAATTCATAGGTAGCGGTCATCCGCTGCAGTAGTAGCCCTTCAGTGGCCTGAGCGAGGCATGTCATCGACAGTTCCTGTCTCTCTGTGTCTCCTCCACGTGCGAAAAAACATCGGTTTGGTTCATTACGAGACGCCTGGACACTTCCCTTGTTAAGAGCCCTTCCTCACACAAAGTAACAACACGGACGCGGTAGAACCGCGATATTGACCGTCTAGGCATGGTTGAACCACACACAACACGAACCGTGTACCTCCTTCCTGTACCTCCTTCCTGGCGAAATGTCAAACTGATCGGCTGTCGGATCCCTCCGTCTAATAGGCGCTGCTCATGCTTGGTTGTTTATATCTTTCTGCGGGTTTAGTGACATCTCTGAATAGTCACAGGGACTGTATCTGTGGTACAATACCCACAGTCAACTTGTATCTTCAGGAGTTCTGGGAAACGGGGTGATGCTAAACTTTTTATGATGTGTGTATTTGTGTAGGTAGTTGACGGCTGCCCAGTATTTATGAAGTTGGTATTCCGTAGACAGTTCTGTGGCGACAAGTTCTGTTGATAAGGAGTATCCATGATCACTTTCATATACTGATTTTGGTTATTGCCTTTAAATGCTCAGGTACTTGTTTAAAATCATTCAACAATGGCAAGGGAAAATGGCGGTGAAGATTATCGCCATTTTTTGTTAGAATTTCCTTCAGTATCTCTATGTTTTCAGTTTCTGTGTATTTAGCCATTTCCTTTTACGGTCTTGACGACTGCACTCTGATGTCTCAAGTGGTTCTCCTGTGCTACTTCAGTTGAACTGAAACTGTCAGCATATTACTTCGTGCAACAACGTATGCAATAAACATGACCTGGTTGCAGTAGAGCTATATGGATTCAGTGTAGCACCAGTTCCACTTTTCAGATTGCTGACTTTCCGATATTCTCTAACAAAACTAACTCGCAGATATTTCCATTTCTTTTGCAGCGACAGACCTGGAAAGTTATGTTTTAGGTGCTTGGCTTCTGGATGCTCTTTTGCTGACATTCACTTCATTTATCGCTATTGAAGATCTATAGTCCGCGAAATCTTACAACAAGTTTCTCAAGCGATATGGATCAAGGTGCCTTCCCTAAACGACGACAGAAATTTGGTTGGATATAGCTGAAAACTTTGAATCCATAGCAAATTTTCCTCACGTAGCAGGAGCTATAGACGGGAAACATTTCCGTGTAATAAAACCAGGCAACACACGATCGCTTTATTACAGTTAAAAAATAAACGTTTTTGTAATAGCTTTAATGGTAATGTATCACAGAAATTATAAATTCATACGTATAAGGAAAAAATAGCGATTCGTCGGTTTTGAAAGTTTCGTCCTTGTTCAAACTACAAGTGAATGGAAGTTTAGGATTACCTAACGATTAGGAAACAGAAAGGCATTCGAGACGAAATTCTGTATTTCTTTGTTAGTGACGAGGCATTCAGCCTATCAGAACATGTTTTATGACGCTGTGCAGGAAATAATTTAAATAAAAGAATATTTAATTATGTGCTAGCAGAGCACATAGATACATTGAAAGCACTTTTAGCACTTGTGCTCAAAAATGGTGAACGTTACATCGACCTCTAAATGTTAACATAAACTTGACAAACATACTTCGTTCTTAACATTCTGCAAAAGTTTACACCGAAAGGCACAGTGTTAATTTCGAGCATATTTTACACATGCCATAAGAAGGTTTGGAGGATATTGAAAAACAGCTCAGAGAGGAAACCGATCGGTTATTCACAACAGAGATGAACTACCAGATTACTTTGTAAATGTCAATCCACTGCCGTGGCAAGATCGATATGCTTAACATCTGATGTAGCAGGTTCAAATACATGTAAAGTAATATAATGATGTTGCAATAATAAAGGTTGATCAACTGACCTAGCTTTTTCTTTTCATCTTGTGACAAATACCGGGTGATCAAAAAGTCGGTATAAATTTGAAAACTTAATAAACCACGGAATAATGTAGATAGAGAGGTAAAAATTGACACACATGCTTGGAATGACATGGGGTTTTATCAGAACAAAAAAAAAGTATTGCTAGACGCGTGAAAGATCTCTTTCGCCCGTCGATTAGTGATGATCGTGTGCTCAGCCGGCACTTTCGTCATGCTTGGCCTCCCAGGTTCCCAGACCTCAGTCCGCGCGATTATTGGCTTTGGGGTTACCTGAAGTTGCAAGTGTATCGTGATCGACCGACATCTCTATGGATGCTGAAAGACAACATCCGATGCCAATGCCTCACCATAACTCCGGACATGCTTTACAGTGCTGTTCACAACATTATTCCTCGACTACAGTTATCGTTGAGGAATGATGGTGGACATATTGAGCATTTCCTGTAAAGAACATCATCTTTGCTTTGTCTTACTTTGTTATGCTAATTATCGCTATTCTGATCAGATGAAGCGCCATCTGTCGGACATTTTTTGAACTTTTGTATTTTTTTGGTTCTAATAAAACCCCATGTCATTCCAAGCATGTGTGTCAATTTGTACCTCTCTATCTACATTATTCCGTGATTTATTCAGTTTTCAAATTTATACTGACATTTTGATCACCCGGTATTTTCCTCCAAACATGTCTACTATCTCTTCCCACAGTTTATACTATAAAATTCTGCCACTGTATTTGTTCACTTTCATACTCCAGATAGCTGGATGATTTTCCACTTCGAAAACGGTTTCTCTGCGTCAAAATGCATCACAGCGCGATCGTGGCAGAAGTCAGGCGCGAAACGAGGCAACGTGTGTTGTCTCCTGTGCGCATCCATCGAAGCCGAGAAAGGCGCCACCGTGTGGCAACGCGCCTGTCGAGTTAGCACCGCCCGCGCGTTTAAGGGGCTCCGGAAAGGCTCAAAATCATGAAAAGTTCAATTTTTTACTTTTTTGCGTTTTCTGAATCTGCAGACTATTACCTTTTAATAGATATATAATTTATTCAATTCCGAAGACTACAACTATTTTTAAATTTTTTTTTTAAAATGTGTTCTACATGGGCGTGACCCACTGTGGCGCTGTTAAACTGCTGTCAAATGGTGTTATTATTAACGTCCGTGTTCATCAGGTACATTTTAGTGATGTGAGATAAAGTATGTGTTGTGGCTAACCTGTGATGGTTCAATATATATCGCTGGTGTGATTGTCGATTGTTTCATGTTTATTTACTCTGTCGTTATCTCGAAAATATTCGTAATTAATTCTGTTTCTTGATCTCTGTTTTGTTGAAGTATAATAATGAGTAAAAGTAAAGTTATTAGAAATCCTCTGAAGGCTTTTAAGAAAAGGGGAAATGTTGGAAAGCCAAAGGTATGTGTTATTACTGTAAACAATAAAGACGATAACCAAGTGAGTGAACCTAACCTCTCAAGTACACCTGCCCATAGCAGTCAAAGTGGGAAAGAAAATACTTCACAGAAGAAGCTTGGTTCAATGAGTGAAAACTATGAATGTTTTATGGGCGAATCGGATGTGAATGAAATATTTGATATGTCGGTTCTCAAAGGAATTTTTTCAAACTGTGTAAGATGTATTCATTGTAGTGAAGTTGGTCTGGAACTCTCCATAATAAAGCACGTAGGACTTGCTAGTGAAATAGAACTGAAATGTGATAAGTGTTCATACATGACCACCTTTTGGAACAGTGTTGCAGTAACTGCAACTGAAGAAAATGGTAGCAAAATCTACGAACACAACAACGAGCGATGCTTGCTTTAGACAAGGAACGCCTTCGGGCTGCAGACAGGGCTGTAAAGAGTCTAGAAATACAAGCAAGAGTAAACAGGAGGAGGAACAAGAGGAAGCTGGAGGAGGAGTTTGCAGAGGATGAAGATAATCCATCCTATGGACCTGGAATGCACTAAAAAGTTAATCCAATCTTTGTCGCTCGATTCCCAAAACTTTTATTTTCTCATACTAATTACATGTTTTCTAAGGATCTTCCAAACATATTTGTTTCAAACTTTCAGTAAATGTCACACAGTACCTTCTGCATAATTTAACACAGCCTTTTTCCAAAAAACTGTATATTTTTGAATATATAAATAAAAAATTGCAAAAAAATGTTGTGAATTTTCATTACAATTGAAAAAAAATCATCTTTAATAACTGAACTAAAATTTTGTAAAATCCCTGTGTTAAGTTGTAGTCCATATTCCAATAAATAATCTGTAAAAAGTTCAACTTCCTACCTCAAATACTTTGTGAGGAAAGATGTAATTTATAAGCGTTATTTTAACATTGCAAGTATAGGGCGTTCCGGAGCCCCTTAAACGGCAACCAGTGCTGCCTTTCCTGTTACACTACAGAAATCGACAGCCGCTTACCCGCCAGCCGACGCGGCATGCGGCCAGTGCGTTGTTGACCTAAGGATAAAACCATCACGACAGATGAGACTGGATCAGACGACCTATGAAACCAATCAGACAACTTGATTAAAAGAAGAGATCGTTTGGCAGGAGATCAAGGCATCTAGGAATAGTTAATTTGTTAATTAGGGTAATTTCGCGTTTTGGGATGGGGGAGAGGATATATTATATCTGTAGACCAAGGATTGACTACAGAAATCAGTTTCAATTTGATTTAGGGCACGAAAAAGAAGAGAACTGAACAAGGTAGTTTTGTGTGGAGAGTTGCGTAAAACCAGTGTTTGGACTGAAGAACATATCACCAACGCAGCACATGAACAGGCTGAAAAATATCCTTTGAACGGCAATGTTAAGCGTCTGTTGCTGATGAGATAATTGCCATGCGATACCTTTGCGAATCTCTCTCTCTGTTAGACACACTCGAGAGAAACCATCTGCTGTTGAGATACGACTGTCCTATTGAGGACATACACCATAAAAAAAGCCCGCAGGTTAACATAGCATAATATTTACTGAAAGCAACTTACATAACAATTCTGTGACACTTACCTAAGAAAATAATGGAAAACAAGCTCCTTTCGTGGTCTGGTGCCCACCTGCAAACAGTCGTCTGTATAGCTGGTATTATGCCACCCTTGAAATCAAAAAACGTTTTTTATGTTCGATATCAGAGACGGATAAAAATAAGTAAGTGTAAAACAAATTGTTGGTGACAAAGCGGCAGGATATCGAAATACTTTATTATGTAACAGCTATATGTAAATGGAACTACAATAAACCCAAGACCAATCTGTTTCTCAAAAACGGTCATAAGGGATAGTCTTGAAGCTTTCATTATCGTCTCTAAAAAACTAAGTTTCATCATCTAGAACGAGTCGTAATTAGAGTTAAATAATTTAAATTCACGTGTCTACAAATATAACTTTCCCATTCGAATCTTCTTTTGTGGTTGCATGCTAATGAAGTTGTATATTTTTTGTAAGGAATCTCTCATTTGTCTTCATGGTTAGAAGGGAGAACGTTAGACATCTTCCCTGCCCAGATAACTGTAATCGTTTCTGGCCGTCAATAATGGAACTTCTTCCTTAGTATTCAGCAACACTATCAACTTGGTCGGTGAGGTAGTTGTAACCAGAATGAAACTGCTCTAGGTGGTTGGACGTGATTAGTTGTAAACTAACGATATTTGCATTCCTAGATGCTTGGGGGTTAGTATGCCTCTGTTATCAGCAAAAATCACAGATTTGAAAAGGAAAATTTTTAAATTTTATCATTACTACTGAAATGGATGTTATCTTCGTTGATGGTGGACTTCACGTGGACAGAAATAACGAAGTATTTCTTTTGTTATAAATGTCCCTCTTAGGGACTAGCTCCAACATTACGAATAATCGAAAAAGAAAAGAATCAGTTAACCTTCCATTAGCCTGTGGTCCAAAATGGATGACAGGCTAATGGTTATCCTGTCCCCGCATTCATAAAGTGATACACAGACGTGCACAAAGTAATCCTTCCAGCTGTTCGCATGATTTGCTTCGAACATTGATCCTGAAAAGTTATATATAACACCGCCTACAGTGGTCCATATTGATAGTACTCCGTAGTCGTTCCGCAAGGTATGACCGATCAGGCAGTGACCCTCACCATTACGCCACTCATCATTGTGACACGATTTTGCTATTTATACCATGCACTGCTAACAAAATATCTTGGCAACTGAAAAAATGTATTTGCTGATAGAGATCGTAAAAGTGTTGCATATAATATCTACGAAAATGTCGAACGCCTCTCTTATTTTCTTCTTTTGTCTAGGTCTTCCTAACATCAGGTTAAGGTTAGGAAATACTGGTTGATAATCCAAGATATACAGGGAGTTTTGAAAAATAAGTGATTCAAATTTCTGCAAGATGTAGTATTGGTCAAAACAAGAGGAAAACTTCCTACAATGATATGTCCAGAAACCCATATCTGTTGAGACATGGGTCAGTCTGCCCCCTCATTCTGTCTGTTGCGCAAAATTAGACGCTGTAGGCAGTAAGGTTTGGAGCCGCCACGCATCCTGACACCTGCTTCGCAGTAAATCATTCACTCCTTCAAATACATTTGGTTCCATGCAGACTGCGTCACGTATCTTGATCGCATGTCTTGTGAGGCCATTACTCTGCCAATGGGTTGCGTACACATCGATGCCTTCAAATGTTGCCATAGCCAGGAACCCAACAGGTCCAAGTCCAGCGAACGGGAAGGCCGAGCTTCCAGACCTTCCTGACCAACTCATCGTCCACGAAACAGTGATGTGCGATAACACGATCCGTAAAAAATGAGGTGATGACTTGTCGCGCACAAATCACAGTCGTTGTCTTTCTGTAAGAGCAACGTTCTCTAATAACGCTGGTTATTCATCAAGCAGAAATCGGTGATACACAGCACATGTTAATCTGTTTGGTAAAGTGCATGGTCTAATAAGTCTTTCATCGACACTTTCTGTTCATACATTGATACTGAAGCAGTCCTGATGCCTCACCTAATGCACTGGATTTGTGGCAAGGGGAACATTTAAAGGTGCTGGTGTATGTCCAACCCATCAACAATATGCTGACGTTACAGGAGCGTGCGACGCAATGTGAGTGGAACCAAGGGTATCTCAAAGACTTGGTAACTCACTGCAAAGAAGGGCTGCGAGACGTATGAGAACCACAAGCAGCCTGCAGTGTCAGATTCTACGTCATAGACAGATGGGAAGGAGAGAACAGAGTGGTGCACATCTCATGACCTTATGGTTTCCGGACTTACGATTGCAGGAACTTTTTCCCAGTTTTGACGAATACTACCTCGTGTAGAAATGTATAACATTTTTTAAACATGTAGGACATTTAATTGTAATTTAGATCACGTGATTTTTGTCGGGCAAGATATATTGCTACTATTGTTTTGAAACTGTATATCAGTATATTCTAATAAATAACTAGGTCTATAATCAGCGACGTAATTGGTAGATACGGCGTTTATCAAGTAAACTAATATAGAGAAGGAAAAAGTACAAATACCTGAGCGAGTCCCTGGCAGAGCCTGTTAAAAAACAGTACATAGTAGCCAGCCCAGGCTGACTGCGGTGTCAGAACCGCCAGCAGAGACGAGACAAAAATGCCGACCAGCAGGACGACCTTACCACCGAAACGGTCAGCGAGCACACCTCCTGGGATGTGACCAATCGTGTATCCGTAGTAGAAGCCTGCGAGGATCTCTCCTTGCATCTGCTTGTCCCAGATGAATTCCCCATCCTGCAATTGGGATACGATATCTGAAATGCGCATTTCGTAATATCAATGAGAACTCTACTGGCGTTTGACACGACGTGAACCTACATAAAATATGTTTATTTTGCGTCGCAGCCAGAAACAACAAGGCCGGTAACTGCCACGAACCAAGTAGCGCGTGCTTACCAAGAGCGACGCAAAGTCGACCGCCGAAAACACGTTAGAGAGCCAACGTTATGACTACATGCAACGTCAGCTCACATTAGTACTGATGTGCACAGCCGCAATCGTCTTAAACAACAATACACACAATCATAAATCAAAATTTAAAATCCAAATGCAGAAAGTGATGTTATAGTCATATTTGGGTATCATCCTAATTACTAGAGATGAAAAGCTTGTAAGTCTATTTAGTTATCATCTGAGGTGTGTCTTATAAGTCTGAGTGTGGGACTGTAATTACCATATTTGTGTCAACAGCAAACATTAACTTTTCAACCACTCTTCAAAGACCTAGGAAGAATTTTTTGTCGATTAAAAATGGGCTCAGATGTGAGCTTATGAGGACCCACCAGTTATGTTCCCCCTCTCGGATATTAGTTTCATGCCTGTGAAACAGCCTGTAGTGAGACCATCTGCTTTCAGTTTTGAAGATCAGACTCCATTCATGAAGAGAGACATCTATAAATGCACTGATTTTTTATTTTGTCAAGCAGAATTTGTGGTCCTACATGCATGAAAAGTGATATCTATAAATGCATTAATTTTTTTTGACAAGCAACATTTGTGGTCTACACAATTACAGTTTTGGACAAGATCACTAAATATAACAAAAGCGTTCTGCATCCTGTTTGACTCTTCTAGGACTCCATTCCTGATATCTTGTGTTATCTTGTCTGTGGTGAACCCTTCACGAAAGGCAGACTGAGAGGCAGTTAACAAGTTCTGCTCAGTTAAGTGGGTCAGTATTCTGTCACAGCCTATCCCAAATATATAGTGCGATAGGTATATGTAATACAAAGGTGATTTGCTTATCTTCAGTTTACTGAATGAATATTTAAGTCTATTGGTATGTATGCACTGAGTTTTTGATTCCTTGAAGGTAATCCTAGGCACCGACAAAAACATGGAAACATTAACGTATGTTGCACTGTAGATAGATATTTACATGGTTGTCAATATGTATAGTATTACGTTGTATTGATTCTTGTTTTATAGCACTCGCTAATGGGATAACGTAGTCCCAAGATATATCGTGTTTGTTACATCACACCTTTGACAGTGGTGTGATAACATTCTCAGCGGTGATTCATGGGAGAGTTGTGCGGTGGCTTCACAACAGATGAATGACACAGTTTCGGCCTTTCCGAAAACATCGATAATGATGACGAAATTACGTTATTAGTGTCTCACCAGACAATGAAAGTAATAGACATGTTCAAAAACACGATAATGGAACTTTTCAAAATGATTAAATACATAAAATTCAACAAAGAATGTAGGCAGTTAGTGCTGATACCTTCTTTTTTCTGCTTTCCTTGCGCCTTTGACCCGCATTGGCGCTAGGTCTGCATGGTTATTAAAGGATTTGGCATGGTTAGTTCAAGGCGTGACCGAACGTCCTACCTGTCGTTACCCCGTTGCAACCCAGGACGGAATATTTGTACCTCACGTGCCTGTGTGGAGTGTTATTCATGTGAAAGTGAGTGAAAATTTTCTAAATGTTTGTGAATCATGTAACTAAGATGGGATTAAGGCACCAACACAGTATTCACCTAGTAAGGGGGGGGGGGGGGTGAGAAACTGTGTAAAAACCACATCCAGGCTGGCCGGCACACAGACCCTCGTGGTTAAATCGGCAGGCGGATTCTGCCTGGGGCCAGTTCGCCACCTCTTCACATAAGCGGCACTTTAACACACGTGGCTATCCAGGTGAGGTCGGCAGTTAGTTGTGATTCCAAACTACATCAACGTCAAGCTAGGATACTGAAGTAACTGTACAAGGATGTGGAACGAAAAACGGAAACAGTGTGGTTACATACAGAAATAAAGCCGTTATATAAGAGGAAAGATGTTTTAAATAGCTAACTTTTCTTTTACATACTTTTACAAATTGCCCACAGGAAGAACCTTAACACATCAAACCTTGAGTGGGAGAAAATTCATGGCATTGTTTGTAAGGAGCACCGCAACATCTGTACAAAACTAAACAGCAATGAAAAATCTGCTACAGGTCACAAACCAAACAAACTCCTAGACAAGGAACTAGTGACATATGAACATAACTACACATGCATAACTCTAAAGAATAAGCTATATGACTCAAAAGAATAAGCAGTATAAAAAAGAAACTGTCAGAAAACTGGGAAATAAACAGAGGCAAATAAAAGTCACACAGGTTTCATTAAAAAATGAATGCATTGAAGAGAACTCTTCAAATTTTCACAGAAAACAACATTGCACAACTGAACAAAGACCCAAGAAACAATTCCACAACAAAATGAATGCACAGTTAAAGAGGACACATTTCTTACTGCCAGAATATGAAAAGAAATACGTACATCACCTGTGCCGCACGGAGTGGCCCCGCAGTTTTAGGCACAATGTCACGGATTGCGCGGCCCCTCCCGCCAGAGGTTCGAGTCCTCCCTCGGGCATGGATGTGTGTGTGTGTGTGTGTGTGTGTGTGTGTGTGTGTTCTTAGTATAAGTTAGTTTAGTTTAGTTTAAGTAGTGTGTAAGTCTAGGGACCGATGACCTCAGAAGTTCCCTTAGCAATTCACACACACATTTGGACATTTGAATATCACCTGCGTGAACTGCAAACCCCCATATTAAGATCCCAACTTACAGCGAACAAGGAAGGATGTTCAGTGACACCTTTAGTTAACATTGTCAACAGCCTTGCATACAAACTATCTCACAAAGTCAGTCAGTTTCTAAAAGAGTATTTCATATAGGGGACAAAATGTACTGTGAGAAAGAGTGCCATACTAGTCACCGAAATAAGTGATATAAACATTACAGATGATGTCCGTTTTTTATCACTAGACATCAGAACCCTATATTCCAAAATAACTATTAAAGAAGCCATTGCAGTAATAAAGAAGCCATTGCAGTAATAAAGAAGCCATTGCAGTAATAAAGAACGATTTAGTCAAGTACAAAAAGTCTCCATAAGCTGAAATTATTCAATTTATAGAATTACTAGAGCTAATACTCAACTTCAGTTACTTTGCATTCAGTGGTAATATTTATCAACAACCACATGGGCTAGGGCCTCTGTACTACGAAAGATTATAAAAGTGATACCTTAATATTAATCAAATGCGTCTCCAATAACACCAATAACATCATAAATTTGTTGAATACTGTACACAAAAAACTTTAAGTGTCGAACACAAAAAATAATAACATTAATTATCTAGATTTTCGCATAGGCGATCACAATAGGCCCAATTTCAAGATACACAGAAAAAAACACAGATTTCAGTATCACGATTCCTGCCACATCCTGTCATCCATATATACACAAAAAACTGCATACAAAACAACGGTACGTAGATCAAACAAAATTACATTGAATGAGGACGACAGTTTGTTTCGTATTCTGTGGATGATTTGCCAAATTAATAATAATAATATAGAATGAGTCGTTTTACATTCACGTTACATTTTCAAATGTAACTATGGCTACATACTTGCAATCTACGATCTTTTGACATCATTAAGCAAATTTCAATGGCTAATGACTTTACCAGACGAATGATAAATGAAATGCAGAAGCAAACAGAAAAAATTAAATAAATACGTTGAAAGGAATCAGTAATACAATCAGATGTATGGCGTGCATACATATGTAGCGATAATTTTTTAAAACATAGCTAACCTACTTAGGTCACATAAAGTAAAAGTAGCTTTCTTCACGAAAACCATATTACAACAAAAGTATTGTACACCCTGAACAATAGAAGAGGTAAGTTTTTTGACACAGGAACATACAAAATCACATGTAGAAGTTGTTCAACCTGCTACATAAGGCAGACTGGTAAGAATTGTCGCATTATATGTAATGAACACATCAACTGCTACATACATAACCAGTTCACCAAACCCTCAATAGCAACAGATACAAAAAACCTGTAGGCACATTCAAAAACATAGAAGAAGGGCTTAAAATCCTACACCACTCCCACAAATCGTATATAATGGATTTAATTGAGGAGCCGCGATTTTTGCACGCGACAAAATGCAGGGGGGGGGGGGGGGGGGGAGGCGGATAGAATCCCTAACAGCAGTAAATTCAATAAATATTTTCATTTCTTTATAGACTCTAAACATTTACAACAAAATACAATATAAAGCACGTAATACAATAAATTTATGGTTATGTAAATAATGTAACCCACATTCACTGTAACACCGCTAATGTATCCGAACTCTTTGTGATTTTTTTTTTCTTTTGTCATCAGTCTACTGACTGGTTTGATGCGGCCCGCCACGAATTCCTTTCCTGTGCTAACCTCTTCATCTCGGAGTAGCACTTGCAACCTACATCCTCAATTATTTGCTTGACGTATTCAAATCTCTGTCTTCCTCTACAGTTTTTGCCCTCTACAGCTCCCTCTAGTACAATGGAAGTCATTCCCTCATGTCTTAGCAGATGTCCTATCAACCTGTCCTCTCTCCTTATCAGTGTTTTCCACATATTCCTTTCCTCTCCGATTCTGCGTAGAACCTCCTCATTCCTTACCTTATCAGTCCACCTCATTTTCAACATTCGTCTATAGCACCACATCTCAAATGTTTCGATTCTCTTCTGTTCCGGTTTTCCCACAGTCCATGTTTCACTACCATACAATGCAGCATTCCAGACGTATATCCTCAGAAATTTCTTCCTCAAATTAAGGCCGGTATTTTTGCCATAGCGAGTCTGCTTTTGATGTCCTCCTTGCTCCGTCCGTCATTGGTTATTTTACTGCCTAGGTAGCAGAATTCCTTAACTTCATTGACTTCGTGACCATCAATCCTGATGTTAAGTTTCTCGGTGTTCTCATTTCTACTACTTCTCATTACCTTCGTCTTTCTCCGACTTACTCTCAAACCATACTGTGTACTCATTAGACTGTTCATTCCGTTCAGCAGATCGTTTAATTCTTCTTCACTTTCACTCAGGATAGCAATGTCATCAGCGAATCGTATCATTGATATCCTTTCACCTTGTATTTTAATTCCACTCCTGAACCTTTCTTTCATTTCCGTCATTGCTTCCTCGATGTGCAGATTGAAGAGTAGGGGCGAAAGGCTACAGCCTTGTCTTACACCCTTCTTAATACGAGCACTTCGTTCTTGATCGTCCACTCTTATTATTCCCTCTTGGTTGTTGTACATATTGTATACGACCCGTCTCTCCCTATAGCTTACCCCTACTTTTTTCAGAATCTCGAACAGCTTGCACCATTTTATATTGTCGAACGCTTTTTCCAGGTCGACAAATCCTATGAAAGTGTCTTGATTTTTCTTTAGCCTTGCTTCCATTATTAGCCGTAACGTTAGAATTGCCTCTCTCGTCCCTTTACTTTTCCTAAAGCCAAACTGATCGTCACTTAGCGCATTCTCAATTTTCTTTTCCATTCATCTGTATATTACTCTTGTAAGCAGCTTCGATGCATGAGCTGTTAAGCTGATTGTGCGATAATTCTCGCACTTGTCAGCCCTTGCCGTCTTTGGAATTGTGTGGATGATGCATTTCCGAAAGTCAGATGGTATATCTCCAGATTGATATATTCTACACACCAATGTGAATAGTCGTTTCGTTGCCACTTCCCCCAATGATTTTAGAAATTCTGATGGAATGTTATCTATCCCTTCTGCCTTATTTGATCGTAAGTCTTCCAAAGCTCTTTTAAATTCTGATTCTAATACTGCATCCCCTATCTCTTCTAAATCGACTCCTGTTTCTTCTTCTATCACATCAGACAAATCTTCACCCTCATAGAGGTTTTCAATGTATTCTTTCCACCTATCTGCTCTCTCCTCTGCATTTAACAGTGGAATTCCCGTTGCACTCTTAATGTTACCACCGTCGCTTTTAATGTCATCAAAGGTTGTTTTGACTTTCCTGTATGCTGAGTCTGTCCTTCCGACAATCATATCTTTTTCTTCACATTTTTCCTGCAGCCATTTCGTCTTAGCTTCCCTGCACTTCCTATTTATTTCATTCCTCAGCGACTTGTATTTCTGTATTCCTGATTTTCCCGGAACATGTTTGTACTTCCTCCTTTCATCAATCAACTGAAGTATTTCTTCTGTTACCCATGGTTTCTTCGCAGCTACCTTCTTTGTACCTATGTTTTCCTTCCCAACTTCTGTGATGGCCCTTTTTAGAGATGCCCATTCCTCTTCAACAGTACTGCGTACTGCGCTATTCCTTATTGCTGTATCTATAGCGTTAGAGAACTTCAAACGTATCTCGTCATTCCTTAGTACTTCCGTATCCCACTTCTTTGCGTATTGATTCTTCCTGACGAATGTCGAACTTCAGCCTACTCTTCATCACTACTATATTGTGATCTGAGTCTTTATCTGCTCCCGGGTACGCCTTACAATCCAGTATCTGATTTCGGAATCTCTGTCTGACCATGATGTAATCTAATTGAAATCTTCCCGTATCTCCCGGCCTTTTCCAAGTACACCTCCTCCTCTTGTGATTCTTGAACAGAGTATTCGCTATTACTAGCTGAAACTTGTCACAGAACTCAATTAGTCTTTCTCCTCTTTCATTCCTTGTCCCAAGCCCATAGTCTCCTGTAACCTTTTCTTCTACTCCTTCCCCTACAACTGCATTCCAGTCGCCCATGACTATTAGATTTTCGTCTCGCTTTACATACTGCATTACCCTTTCAATATCCTCATTCACTTTCTCTATCTGTTCATCTTCAGCTTGCGACGTCGGTATGTATACCTGAACTATCGTTGTCGGTGTTGGTCTGCTGTCGATTCTGATTTGAACAACTCGGTCACTGAACTGTTCACAGTAACACACCCTCTGCCCTACCTTCCTATTCATAATTAATCCTACACCTGTTATACCATTTTCTGCTGCTGTTGATATTACCCGATACTCATCTGACCAGAAATCCTTGTCTTCCTTCCACTTCACTTCACTGACCCCTACTATATCTAGATTGAGCCTTTTCATTTCCCTTTTCATATTTTCTAGCTTCCCTACCACGTTCAAGCTTCTGACATTCCACGCCCCGACTCGTAGAACGTTATCCTTTCGTTGATTATTCAATATTTTTCTCATGGTAACCTCCCCCTTGGCAGTCCCCTCCCGGAGATCCGAATGGGGGACTATTCCGGAATCTTTTGCCAAGGGAGAGATCATCATGACACTTCTTCAATTACAGGCCACATGTCCTGTGGATACACGTTACGTGTCTTTAATGCAGTAGTTTCCATCGCCTTCTGCATCCTCATGTCGTTGATCATTGCTGATTCTTCCGCATTTAGGGGCAATTTCCCACCCCTAGGACAAGAGAGTGCCCTGAACCTCTACCCGCTCCTCCGCCCTCTTTGACAAGGCCATTGGCAGAATGAGGCTGACTTCTTATGCCGGAAGTCTTCGGCTGCCAATGCTGATTATTTATCAAAATTTAGGCAGTGCCGGGGATCGAACCCGGGACCGGAGACGTTTTGATTATGAATCAACGACGCTACCCATGGACCACGGACGTAAACCAGGCCGTCGTAATGTCTCTGTAACATATTTTGATTTCAGAAAGAAACAATGTAAGTAATAGTTTACACACTTGTGGCATTCTGCATAACAGAGGAGGCACAGTATCTGCAAGTAAACAGACAACTACTCTATTCCCAACATTAGCACGTAAAAGAACATCCCAAGATTTTGTGATGTCAGTACAACTCAAACAGACGATTACAGTGCAACAGAGGCAGAAAAACACGCTTGCAGATATCACACAAATGACTTAGGTCAACAAATGCATAAATTCTCGAAATGCATAGTGCTGAACATGAACAAGTATGTAACTGGTGCAGTGTTTTATTATTTAGATACTTAACATGGTTACAGAAATTCCAAAAACATCGATTATAATGAATGAAATTAAGCTATTATGTCTGAATATGATTGTTTCTTAGTGGATGGAATATTTTCTGTCACTGTGAAGATGTAATCAGTGTATTTGGTGCCCAGTGATCTGATTTCTATCAGACCAACATTCTGAGGCCCCAGTTTCATTTGGGTTGCTATCTTTGTTTGTTGTTTGTTTAATAATGTTCCAAACTGTTTTGGCCTAATTGGTGAAATGTTTTATTTTTTTTATCATAGGGCACGAGTTTTGCTTTTCGAATGACAGGCTGGAGGATTCTGCAGTTCCTGTGTTAATGGAGTTTCAAATCCTGGCTGCGGGTTGTCCTCTGAATTAGACAGAGCGCTCGCTTCTTACCCTTCATATTTTAAACCCAGAAGTTACTCGTCTCTGGTCCGTGCCTTCTTACAGTTTTGTCCTTACTTGTTCGGAGTGGAACAGAATTCTGAGTGTTATAGGAAAATGTTAAGACATATTTTAATTTTCAATGCACATTGTCTACTTCAGAAATGCCTCCCCAGTATTCTCCCTGTAATTTCTCTACCAAATCATAGTTTATGATTATGTGATACAATTCTTTTCTTCTATGATTTAACATTTGAAAATAAAGTAACTGAATAGTATTTTTATGACTAAATCACTAAATGACGTTGGGTCTAAAAACAAGCTGTCGATCAACACTTCACAGCGTCATACCATTGTAAGGTTGAGCCAGATAGTAGGGGATTCTATCGTTATTTCGAAAGGTTAATTTCATTCTCTTGTTATGGTCAAGCTTTAGCCAGCAGCTTCGGCTGCCTGCAGTTTTCTCATCCCGCGGTCTGACAGCAGCAAGTCAGCACCGAGGTGGGCAATCTCAATCACGTGCCTCCCTCGTGTGCTGATGACGTAACGCCGCCTAGGCTATGCTGATCAGGTCACGCTTCGGAACTTTCCATGCCGCCCCCGCGGGTGTCTCCGCTTCTGACCAATCAGGGCGGAGGAAGCAGTGTGGCTGTACTGCATGTACCCTGCCTCCCGTCGGCGAGACACTCTCTCTGCCGGGCGCCTTGTAGCTGTGAACACCACCTGCCTCTCCCGGTGCTGAGGTGCTGTGGACTTCGTTTATGTTGCTACCACGCCATACGAACTTGTCCGAATGGCAGCCACCACTTTTCAATAACTTCACCCAAGTTTGATGTGAACTATACATCGCCTAGCACTACACTCTGGCTCACCCTCACCTCCCTATGCCTGACTCATGTTGCCCATTTGAATGCATTTTCTGCCAATAAATGGCCTCGTCACAAAAATTGTCCAAATGATTTATTTCCGCCCACCGCCTTAGCTGCTCCAGCGATCCTGAACACAATCCTCGTAGGGAATTTTACAGTGAATAATTATTCATATATGATTCAGAAACCTGGAGTATAGCTAAACGTAGAGAGGGAAACTATTAACATTTGAAAGAAGAGCAATGAGGAAGATATGGGAATCGATCTTAGATAAAGGAGAATAGAAGAGAACGAGGAAATCTACCTCTTGATGCAAAAACCAACAATCCTACAGAACTAAAGAGCATTAGAATCCAGTGGGAGGTAGTAGAAGAAGGCACTTGAGGGGAAACCGAACACCAACGCTCCATATGACGACAAAGGCAGGGCTGGATGGACGACCTGGCAAAGGAACTGTCAGCCCAAGGGTTGAAGAGAAATCGAGCACAAAACAGAAACGAATGGAGGCAGTTTGTTGTAGCGGCGCATAGTCTGCAGGGCTCGTTATCGCTGGATGTGTATGTACACTCCTGGAAATTGAAATAAGAACACCGTGAATTCATTGTCCCAGGAAGGGGAAACTTTATTGACACATTCCTGGGGTCAGATACATCACATGATCACACTGACAGAACCACAGGCACATAGACACAGGCAACAGAGCATGCACAATGTCGGCACTAGTACAGTGTATATCCACCTTTAGCAGCAATGCAGGCTGCTATTCTCCCATGGAGACGATCGTAGAGATGCTGGATGTAGTCCTGTGGAACGGCTTGCCATGCCATTTCCACCTGGCGCCTCAGTTGGACCAGCGTTCGTGCTGGACGTGCAGACCGCGTGAGATGACGCTTCATCCAGTCCCAAACATGCTCAATGGGGGACAGATCCGGAGATCTTGCTGGCCAGGGTAGTTGACTTACACCTTCTAGAGCACGTTGGGTGGCACGGGATACATGCGGACGTGCATTGTCCTGTTGGAACAGCAAGTTCCCTTGCCGGTCTAGGAATGGTAGAACGATGGGTTCGATGACGGTTTGGATGTACCGTGCACTATTCAGTGTCCCCTCGACGATCACCAGTGGTGTACGGCCAATGTAGGAGATCGCTCCCCACACCATGATGCCGGGTGTTGGCCCTGCGTGCCTCGGTCGTATGCAGTCCTGATTGTGGCGCTCACCTGCACGGCGCCAAACACGCATACGACCATCATTGGCACCAAGGCAGAAGCGACTCTCATCGCTGAAGACGACACGTCTCCATTCGTCCCTCCATTCACGCCTGTCGCGACACCACTGGAGGCGGGCTGCACAATGTTGGGGCGTGAGCGGAAGACGGCCTAACGGTGTGCGGGACCGTAGCCCAGCTTCATGGAGACGGTTGCGAATGGTCCTCGCCGATACCCCAGGAGCAACAGTGTCCCTAATTTGCTGGGAAGTGGCGGTGCGGTCCCCTACGGCACTGCGTAGGATCCTACGGTCTTGGCGTGCATCCGTGCGTCGCTGCGGTCCGGTCCCAGGTCGACGGGCACGTGCACCTTCCGCCGACCACTGGCGACAACATCGATGTACTGTGGAGACCTCACGCCCCACGTGTTGAGCAATTCGGCGGTACGTCCACCCGGCCTCCCGCATGCCCACTATACGCCCTCGCTCAAAGTCCGTCAACTGCACATACGGTTCACGTCCACGCTGTCGCGGCATGCTACCAGTGTTAAAGACTGCGATGGAGCTCCGTATGCCACGGCGAACTGGCTGACACTGACGGCGGCGGTGCACAAATGCTGCGCAGCTAGCGCCATTCGACGGCCAACACCGCGGTTCCTGGTGTGTCCGCTGTGCCGTGCGTGTGATCATTGCTTGTACAGCCCTCTCGCAGTGTCCGGAGCAAGTATAGTGGGTCTGACACACCGGTGTCAATGTGTTCTTTTTTCCATTTCCAGGAGTGTATGTTTAGTAATCCAAAACTGGATTTGGACAACAATGGTGCCCTCGATAAATACTATCAGACAGAAAATCAATATTAAACTCTCCACAAATAATAATTGCTTAGGTAAGTTATTAAAAGTGTAAATAGTTCCTTTTTGAAGCTTCAATACATCCTGTGGGACTGGATTTGAACAACAAAGGTGCCCTCAATAAATACCGTCCGATAGAAAATCAACATTAAAGTCTCCACAAATAATAATTGCTTAGTTAAGTTATTAAAACTGTAAATAGCTGTTTTATGAAGCTTAAAAACATCCTGTGGGTACCCCGTAAACTGCTGCTGCTACAGACTTATGCGTCTCTTGGTCCATTATTGTGGCACAGCATTCAGAGAGTTGTTAAACACAATGTTCATTAATCTTCAGGGCTTGGGACATAACTCAGTTTTATATCGTATGCTATTTCCATCCCTTTCTTATTTCTAGTTGTGCAATAGCACGATATCAGCTTGTATCAAGGGTGTGGACATGAAACGGGAAACAGCAAGTAAAGCGTTTCTGGAAACGAGAAGTCTGTTAACATCTAACATAAATGTGTTCCCTGAAAAAAATTTTCTGGAGTAAGGTATTATATGGTAGCGAAAAGTGGACGATACACAGTACAGAAGCTCTTGAAATACGGTGCTATGGAAAAATGCTGAAGAATATATGGATTAATAGGATAACTAATAAAGACCTAGAAAATCGAATTGGGTGAAAAGAAATTTAAGGCACAACTTCAGTGGAAGACAGGATCGACAGATGATCCTGATCTATTGAGGAATAGTCATGTTGGTGACGGAGTAGTGAATGGTGGAGGGAGGAGATGGGAGGGAGGGTCAAAAATTGTAGAGGTAGCCCAGGGTTCGACTATAGTAATCAGGCTGAGGCAGATGTAGGCTGCAGTTCCTATGAACAGATGAAGGAGCTTACAAGGATGGACTACCATGGAGAACTGCATCAAACCAGTCTTTGGACTGAAGACCACAACAATGACATCCATTAATACGTGTCCGCTCAACTTCAGTGATTCCGTCTGATGTCCTGATACGCACAAAAAGTACGCTGTGCTTCCAGTTAGGCATTCGTTTTTCTGTATGTATGAGAGAAGTTCACCTTTCTTGTTAACGATGCTTCTAAGTTTCCGGTAGAAGATAATAAATGCATTTTCTTTAATGCGTGTGGCTTTCTGCAAGCTGCAGTATTTTTCGTTTTTGCTAGAAACTATTTCAGCTTTAACTCCGCCTATACTGAATCTCTTTCTTTCGGATAAAATAAGTCGAAACTTAGAGTAAGTTGAAACTTATTCTAACAGCCACTAACATGCTTCCGGAAACGAGTGGACAACAAACTATACAAGATGCCCAATGACTAGCTGCTAGATTCTATATGTGCTTTGCGAACCGCCTCTTAATTGTGACTACTAGAAGACAATAACAGCGCAGATTGAATACGAGTATCTAAGATGTGACTACCCCTGCAAAATAACAGAAACCGTTGGAGATATGTAAGTTCCCTTTGAATCATCAAACCCCAGAAACGTAGGTGCTACAACGCTGGCATAGATTAGAGAGGTGTTGGTAGTGTGGGTGGAACATTATTCTGCACTCTACTGAATTTGTAGTGTCTCGAACTGTCTGTGAATTTGCTGCTGCTGCTGTTGTTACTGCTGTTGTAGTTGTTGGTGTTGCAATATTAGTTGTTGTTCCGACAATTCAGTAATTAAACACGCTCGGGCAGGAGTTGCTCGTCGCCATGTTTGTATCGGAGCCTGACACAAATTAAGATGGTCACTGCCTCCAACCATGTAGCTTGTGGATATCAAGACCGATGCAAAGCTGATGGCCGGAAATAACGTATAGAGCAAACGTTATAACTGCAACTAATGCGTGCTCAAATCAGTGGCTACGCACAATGGCAGAAACGTCTTAGGCAGCTCAGGGTTCAGATACAGAAAATAAGGTTGAGGATAATAGTTCAACTTCAGAACACAAAAGGGGGGGGGGAGGGTCTGTTACATTGTTACTAACCCATCGTAAACTTTACTACTTCATATTTTACTCAAAGGGCATTTTAAGTTACAGTTTATGCACCAGTTAATTTCAATGTCTACAGTGGTACTTCAAATAGAAAATAAGTTCAAAATTTTCCTGGTTTATACCATATACAGACGATACTAAATTGGAGAGAAACTCGAGTTCGTACCAACTGCGAGGGCTTAGTAATCTAGAGTTAACATAAGGTCAGTGGCGAGGTACGGACTGCGGATCCGACTGCCACGCAGGATATTTTATTACCTGCAGCGTATCAAATGCAAACCGGTTGCGACTCTTTGCAGCGACCTACGGCCTCGTGGCTGCCACAGGCGGAATTATCTGTTACGCAGATGCTATCCCCGCTACTGTCTGAGTCAATTTTTCACGTTGTTGAAGTGGATGGCTGTTAATCTGTATGGCCACATTTCGCGCCCAAAATAGCCTAGGGGACTGACCACCTTCCGTAATGAAAAAAAAAAAAAGAAAAGGAATTTCCGAGTGAATTTTTCACGGAAACGATTGGATAGGTGTGTTGCCACACATGAAAAAAAACACTGACGTCATAACGATGTAGAAACAGATCGAGAGGAAAAGAAATAAGAAGTGGTCATTGTTTCTGGCTGCTATGCAGGCCCCCGGGTTCGATTCCCGATACTACTGGGTATTCTTTCTTGACCTCGTGATGCCAACTGAGGAGCTGCTGGAGTGAGAAGTAGCAGATTCAATGTATGAGAAACTTACAACGGCCGGGAGAGCCGCGCCCCTCCATATGGTACCCGAAGGACGACTTTGGTACAGACTGGCTGAATATCCCGATAGGGCCAATAGATGGAGCTCTAGCTTTAGTTTTACATTCAACATAAATATCCGAATTCTGTGAAAAATGTTGCAGGAGTATGATAGCTCCTGAAAGCATCTGAAAGCGCGATTCGATGAAACGGTATTTTGAAAATATCTTACAAATGCAAAACAAGATCAATGGAACACAGCCGGATTAAATTAGGCGGTGCTGCGGGAATTAGAGTATAAATGAGTCACTGGGAATAATAGACAAGTTAGCAGTAAAATAACTGATGATAGAAGTAGAGAAGATTTAGAATGCAGATTAGCAACAGACAGAAAATAATTTTTGAAAAAGGTGAATCTGTTAACAGCGAATAAAAATTTAACTGTTAGGAAGTGATTGGACAAGGTATTTATTCAAAGTGTAGCCTTAGGGAAGAAAATTTTGAAATGTTATGGCGTACAACAATGACGAAGACTGGATCGAATAGAGAGGTATTTTATTGAATTGAGGCAAAAAGAAAATTACGGCACGACTTCTCTAAAATAAAAGAACGGTTGATGCGACATATCGAGAAATCGTCAGTTTGGAAAGGGAGGAATTGTGGAGAACAATAACTGTAAAGGAAGATCAACGCTTGAATCCAGAAAGCAGATGCATATGGATGTAGATTGCAGTTGTTACACAGAGATGAGGAGGCCTGCATAGGATGGAATAGCGTGGAGAGCTGCATCAAATCGGTCTTATGACACAAGATCGCAGCAAAAACTACCTCTTAATTGTTTTCCAACACAGGTTAAAATCACGCACTAATGTGCTAACCTAAATTTTAAAGGTCAAAGAAGAGAAGGTCTTTCATGCACATGTTCACCAAACTATTTTGGATTTTTTCAGCTGTTTCGGTAGATCCACTGTCAATGTGAGAAGTACAGTTCCTTCCAAAAAACATGGTCTACACATCAATGCAGTAATGAGATTCTCTGGGAACTGAGATGTGGTAGCCTGACTTCATTGAAGAAGCTTTCTACACTATGGGACGAATATAGGCTCAATCGTATGAACCCCCTTTTCTTATCCATATGTAGGCAGAATGTATCCGTGATGATCATACAACATTTCAGGTATTATGGAGAGGGGGAAATGTGACCCTTTGAGAAGAAGAATTCAGATCCGAAAACGGTTTAGTTGCGGGTTAACTTTTGTAGTAGAATACGAAAACTGCAAATCACTGTTTGTACGACGCAGTTACATGATTGATTATAAACGTTGTTGCCAACATTTGAGGGAAGGAACCCCGTTAATATATCATGAGGGATGGCTGCAACCCCATGAACGTCCTGCGGCTGTGAATGCAGGCACATCTCTTTAACACAGCTCACTGACTTCCATGCACAGCACACATGCGACTGCGAGGTTCTCCAACCACAGCCCCCTCTCACTCCCAGGACTCAATCATATGTGCTCATAACCCCTCTTTACCGCAAATGCGAAATTAGGTGCTAGGAAAGATATAAGCAGATTAACTGCTTTGTAAAACCAATACTTTAAGTTGTGAATCACAGCGTACTTGGATATTATAATTTTATTGGAAACTGTATGATATAAATATGTGATGTTCATTATGTGGGAGAACCCATATGAATGTACTCCTACGGTGAAACCGCAACTGCCTGGAATGCAACTCGTCTCCCTCTGCTTGCAAACATTGTGTCCATTTCTGAAAAGTTCTAAATATTTCATTAGTCTGTTTATACAAGTTGGACACCAGAATAATCTAAATCCAGCCATAATACTGCTCAAAGGCCGAATATCACATGTACATGACGCTTCTACAACATGCTAATGTTAGTAAAATCTTCTTGTCTCGTCGCAAATCCAATTACTTCCAGTAACTTCTGCTCCTATCTGTATTGTTTGGTTTACACAGGGTATAGACGGAAAAGTCAAAATATTACGCTCGGCATCTTGACCGTCTAGGCTTACCAGCTTCTGTCCTACAAAACACAGAATATGTTTTGCAACATATGAATTTCAACATAATAATTCCATCTTCTTCCTTCGGCATAGGAATGGGCCGGTCACGTTTCTGTCGATATACAGAATGCGGGACGTAAAACCGCCTCGTCGTACGCAACGATAATGTTCCAGTTCGTGCGTGCAAGTCAATAATAATGGAAAACCAGAAACGTTGTGCAAACAGTCGCGTACGAACTAACCATTTTCTTCTGATGTACGGACACTGTACGGAACTTTTTTGCTGTGTAAGACAGCTGCAGCCGCAGCCAGTGAAACTTGTCGAAACTAGTTGAGAAAAAGGCCTCGTTGTGAGAAGTCAGATTAGTGTGAGTGTGTGATAATGCTCTATTCGTTAGACCACCACCTGCCTGCATGCCTGAATTAGAGAGGTAGGTGCAGGAGATAATGACAAGAAGTCCTCGTAAGTCAACCAGGAGATTGATTCATCAGGTTCATGTGAGTGAGAGAAGCTGCAGACGTGCTTTGAGGGGACTGTGCAAGAACTGAAGGAGTCTGCTCTGCAGAACAGTGTGCATTTCTGTTCATGGCTGTTGATAAATGTTACCAGTGGTGTCTTGGACCCACTAAGGCTCTATCATGAGTGACGAGGCGTCGTTCCATCTGTCTGGGTACATAAATTCCCAAAACAACCGATATTGGTCGACAGAAAATCCAAACGTGATCCACCAGATATCCTAGCATGACGAGAAGATTGGTGTTTGGTGTGCCATTTTGTGCTATTTCCGCCATACGCGTTATGGGACCCATAGTCTTTGAGACGACAGTGAAGAGTAACGAGTATTTGGGAATCCTGGACGAGTTTTATTCGCACTTGACAGAAGAGGACCGCCAGTTGTGTTACTCCCAGCAGATCGGTGCAACATGCCACACAGCAGCTGCTTCATTGCCTCGTATGCATGAGACGTTTACGCCAGACGGACAATCAGCAAAGACTTGTGACCTCCTCAGTCATCAAACTTGTCCACTTCTAACTTTTACTTGGGGGAGTGTTAAAGGGAAGAGTATACGAAACAAATCCACACACAATTTAAGAACTCAAGACCAGGATCCAGGATGTCATCAATAGCATCACAACACAAAAACTGATAAAGGTATATATGAATCTCCTCAAGAGTGGCCACATGTGTGCTGAAGGACACTTTCAGTACCTACTTTGACGGTGAGTAATCATATTCAATATATTACATTTCATTTTGTGTTCATGTGTTGACTTTACGGGCCAGTTTTACGTGCTAAGCTATTCGTCTCAGATAATTCCTGGAGCATTTAGTATTTCGTAATTCTGTTTTCACTCAAATAAACTGTGGAACAGTCCTCACGAAATAAGGTATAATCTACATAGCTATAATAATTACAGCCTTCTCTGAGCCACGGATGTTATGGAGATGGGTTGGCTTGCGTGGCTCCTTGACACAGATAACCGTACCGTAGGCGGAACCGCAACTGAGGAGCTGCTATGGTTCTGGAAGAGGGACACAGCCTTTTCATTAGTTACAGGGCCAACAGTCTGGATAATTGAGTGATTTGGCCATCTAACATCAGCCAACATGGCCCTGCTATGCTAGTACTGCGAACGGCTGAAAGCAAGGGAAAACGTCTGCCGTTATTTTTCGCGAGGACATGCTGCTCTACTGTACAGTCAAATGATGGTGGAATCCTCTTGAATAAAATACACCGGAGGTAAAATAGCGTTCCGTTCGGATCTCCCAGTGAGGGCAATCACGAGGGTGTCGTCATCAGAAAAAGCAAAACTGGAATTCTATGTGTTGGAACATGGGAGGCTCGATAATTTAATAAGGGAAATGGATAGACTGAAGTTAGATATAGAGGTAATTAGCGAGAGAATTAGCGACGTACATGGGAAGGGAGTTGGGTACAGGTTTATAAATACAAAATCCAACAGGAGTATTGCACGAGTAGGTCTAATAATGAATAGGAAAGTAGAACTGTCGGTAATCTTCCATAAACAACACAGTGAATGCATTATCGTAGCCACGACAGGCACTAAGCCAATACGTACCACAATAGGACAAGATTATACGGGGTTCAAATGGTTCAAATGGCTCTGAGCTCTATGGGACTTAACATCTGAAATCATCAGTTCCCTAGAACTTAGAACTACTTAAACCTAACTAACCTAAGGACATCATACACATCCATACCCGAGGAAGGATTCGAACTTGCGACTGTAGCGATTGCGCGGTTCCAGACTGAAGCTCCCAGAACCGCTCGGTCACACCGGCCGGCTTACACAGGGTGTCCCAGGAGAAATGGTCAATATTAAAGAACGACCATTCGAAGAGAATATAATAAACAAGGGCTCTAAAATGCGTATGTTAAGAATTATAAGCACTTGTTCATCTTTGCTACTGTGAAACACTTCTCTTCTATTGGACAAGTGCTCGTAGCTCTTAGCGTATGCATTTTCTAGCCCATGTTTACTAGGCTTTTTGCTTCGAACGGTCATTCCTAG
Source organism: Schistocerca serialis cubense (assembly GCF_023864345.2). Lineage (NCBI taxonomy): Eukaryota > Metazoa > Arthropoda > Insecta > Orthoptera > Acrididae > Schistocerca > Schistocerca serialis. Next base: position 660,786,491 of record NC_064641.1, on the reverse strand, counting down.
GATATCCCTGTATACTGATCATTCCTCCTGGAACACCCTTTATGCCTCCTGGAACACGCTTTATGCCTACTAGGTGATGAACTGCAAGAATATATGATGAGATAAAAGAAATTACTGAGAGAGACGGAAATTGAATTGTGTTGAAAGAATGGAACTCGATAGTAGGAACGGGAAGAGAAGGAAAAAATAAAAGAACATAGATTGGAGGAAACCAATAAAAGAGGAAGCCATCTTGTAGAATTCTGCATAGAGAATAATTTAATCATCCATAGCACTTGGCTTAAAAATCACAAAATGTACGTGGAAGAGGCCTGGAGGCACAGAAAGGTTTCAGGTAATGGTAAGGTTCCGAAACCAGCTTTTAAACTACAAAGCATTTCCAGGAGCACATTTGGACTCTGAACATAAATTACTGGTTTTAGAACGGCAGGTGGAAATCAAGGCGATGTGACTTGGACAGGGTGCAAGAGGCAGAGGTTGTTTGGAATTCCAGAGCGAGCATTAGGGCATCAGGCAACGACTGACTGGAAAGAAAGTAAGAAACATAAAACATAATGAATGGGGAGAGCCATGAGAGATGAAGTACTGAAGATGGCTGATCAAGAGGCAAAAGTACAAAATCCAGTAGAAATTCTTGGATAACGTACGAGATACTGGATCTAATTGACGAGGGGAGATAATAAAAAAATGTTGTCAATGAAGCGGTCAAAACTGTGTGAAGACTTCTAAAAAATGAGGCTGACATGAAGTGCACAATGGCAAAGATAGACTGGCTGTACGGGAAATATAAGGATGTAGAAGCATACATAGCTAGGGAAAAGATAGATGATGCCTGTAGGAAAATTAAAGAGACTTTCTGAGAAAAGAGAAGCTTTCAACCGTCTCCTTCTTTCCTGCTGGTCAAGTGGCACATGAAAGAGTTTGCATACAAAATGCGAACAATGCTGGGATAACTTATTCCAGAGGTTTTCGCAGTTTCTGTGGAGCCACATATGGGCTACAAGCAACAGCTGCCAGAACAGGTACGAGGAGCGTTCAATGGGTACCGCATCACTTTTTTTTCTGAAAGCAGACTGATTTCATTCAGAATTACAATACAGCATACTTTCCCCACTCTCTTGGCTACGAAAGGCCAGTTTTCAACGTAATCACCATTAGGGAGGTAATTGGGCTAGGATAGTCTGTGCATCTGTGATTGCCACAATACTATGTTGATATAGTGGTCAGCACATCTGCCTAGTAAGCAGGAGACCTGGGTTTATGTCCCATCTGGAGTACAAATTTTAATTCATTGCTTCAGCTTCGACCCTCACGGAAGATAAAGTTTTGACTCATAAGTCTCCAGCAAAATGTAATTCAATTACAATCTCCGTTTAACGCGACAGGCTTACCCCACCTTACTAGCAGTGCCTGTATGCCTGCATGGTACGACTCTGGTGGCCGACGTTGGAGACAACGTCCTACTACATCAGAACCTCCACACCAGTCAGGTACTGCTTCCCACGGAGTGTATCCTTCATTGGGCGAAGCAGATGGATGTAATAATGTGCGAGATACGGGCTGTATGGTGGACTGGGAAGAACAGTTCAATGTTTTGTGAGTTCCTCTTGGATGGGAAGACTAGTGAGGGGCCTTGCATTGTCACGGAGAAAGAGAAGTTCATTTGGATTTTTGTGACTATGAACACTCTGAATCGTTTCTTGAACTTCCTGCGGGCAGCAAAATAGACTTCAGACATAATCATTGCACTGGTGGACGAGAATGTCAGCACCACCAACAGAGACGTCCAGTTGTGCAGCGAGGCGTTGTTCCATTGTAATTCGGCGATCATCTCGAATGAGAATGTCCGCACGTTCCAACATTGTAGAGTCACAAATGTGTGCGGCCGGTCCGCATGCGGGAGATTGACATGTCTGCTCGACCTAGTTATAATTATGGTAGGCGCCTTGCCCAACGATTCGCCATGCTTTCGCTCACTACCAGGTCTCTGTAAGCATTCGCGAAAGCCTATGAATATCTGCGATGTTCTAGTTTTCTGCCAAAAGAAACTCATGAAAGCTCTCTCCTTGAAACCCACCTCCGTTGCAGGGGCCATTTTGAAAGCGAAGTATAGCTTCGCTACCAAACGGAAGTTCTTGAAACTATAGGAGCTGAAGCGGGAATATTCCACGATGTCCCACAGCAAATTCCGCCTTTTTCAATCGAAATTGCCCGAGAAAAACGTATGTTGCATTTCTTACCGAACGCCCCTCGTAATTCGTTCGCAGCGCTCGTTGCAGGCTTGCACCTCACCTAGCATTCCAGTAAACTTCCAATAATTATTCTTTGCACGTTGGATGAACTGTCACTTTTGTTTGATATCATCTGCTGGGACACTTTTTTGCGTGCAACTTAGCTGTTCTCATAGAGGTCCTTCTACGTCTTCCTTAAAGAAATAATGCATCTAGTTTCTGTTGGTTTGGAAGACTTTTTTTAACTATCCAGCTCTCGCCGCGTGAAGTGGACTCGCGGTTTGAGGCGCTATGCCACGGATTACACGGCCCCTTTCGTCGGAGGCTCGAGCCCTGCCGGGCATGGGCGTGTGTGTTGTTCTTAGCATAAGTTAGTTTAAGTTTAAGTAGTGTGTAAGTCTAGGGACCGATAACCTCAGTAGTTCAGTCCCTTAGGAATTCACACACACACATACAGCACTCGACGCATGTGAATGACACAGACTGAATGTGAGCTGTAGTTCCTCTGATGAAATAGTTCGCGGGTGAGCTGCCGGATTTTAGCGTCCAACGGGCTCAATACATCAGTAAACGACCAAGTTGCCTTTACACAGTTCCTCTGTGCCCCTTTTCAAGCCGCTATTATTTCGGTGTAAATATGATTCCTGCTTATCTGACGTAACGATTTCCTTATTTGGGTATCGAGTCAAGAATTTAGGCATAAGACAGGAATCGGTTTGATGTTCAGAACAGATAAATCCACAGTTCTAATTATTAAAGCTATTACTAAAGCTACTCCGAAACTAGTAATCAGATTTTCAAGCGTGAACCGCCATTGGATTCGTATCTGTTATAACTACGATACTATCAGCAGAAATTACTATAATTCCATTTGAAACGACGAAGTTGATACCGATGTCTCTTTATTTAATATACAGTATACGTTCAAAAGTATCCGGACACCTTTAGGTGCTTCAGTTCGGAACCGCGCTGCTGCTACGGCTGCAGGTCCGAATCCTGCCTCGGGCATGGATGTGTGTGATGTCCTTAGGTTAGTTTGGCTTAAGTAGTTATCAGTCTAGGCGACTGATGACGTCATATGTTAAGTTCCATAGTGCTTAGAGCCATTTGAACGATTTTGAACACCTTTACGTAATGCGGAATAGATCACGTCACGAGCAAACCCGGTATAATAAAAGGTTGTCAGACATATACATTTATAAAGTCTGGAAACAAGTAATGGCATGCATACGTAAAGACGAATTATAAACTCAAGCAAGAAGATTGAACGTAAAACATCAAGTGTTAAGACTTCATCCAAAATTGAAACCTAAGAGTATCCGGTACTGAAGCTCAATGGAGAACCAGTAACAGCAAAATGGAGAGCTCACTGATTTCCAATGTGGACTATTCATCGGATGGCAGCTGAGTAACAAATCAGTCAGGTACGTCTCAAGTCTTCCATACCTACCCAAGTCGACTGTTGATGATGTTACTGTGTAGTGAAAACTTAAAGAACGAGCACAGCTAAACCAAGACCGGCAGACTTTATTCACTGATGTAGAAAGGCCGTTGAGCATTGCGCAGGGTTGTTGCAAGACATCGCATGGCATCAGCAGAAGACACTACTCACGAGTTCGCGTGAGCTTCCAGCGGTCCGTCTAGTGCTTTGACTGTGCGTAGGGAGATAAACAGAATGGGATACATTGGCAGAGCACTCCTCATAAGCCACACAAGTCTGTAGTCAGTGCTAAACGATGCTTTTGGTAGCGTCAAGACCGTCACCGCTGGCCGGTATATCACTGGAAACGAGTGATTTGGAGTGATGAATCGCCAGTCCCCTTTGGAAATCTGATGTAAGGGTCTGGGTTTGGCAAAAGCCTGAAGAACGTTACATCTAATGCCAACAGTCATATACGGAGAAAGTGATGTTATGGTATCGGGATGTTTATCTTTGTTAGGGTGTGGACTCCACATTGCGCTTAAGGAAACGCTAAATGAGGACGTATATGGACACAGTTTACAGCACACTGTACTGCATATAGTAGAGGAAAGGCTCGGAGCCGATGGTTGATTGTATCAGCACGACAGTGCAACCTATTAATATCCACAACCTATCAATGTCCACTAATACGTCTCCAAATACTCCTCATCAGACAGTGCAGCAATGAAAAGGAATTACGTACTTCTGGCACTTCTTCTCGGAGAAAACAGAATCACACCATAAACTGTCCAGCAAATAATTCCTCCTAACCACTACGCACCCTGTTTCACAGCTGCTTGCTGTTCCATAAGCCATATTGCCCTCAACACGTATTTATTTCCCTGACCTAATCTTTCCACAGAACGCGGGCTCGTTACATACCTGTGCAAACGCTTGCTTCCTAATGTCCAACCTCTGTTACATCCACGACTCTCATTACAACAGCACTGTAAGAAACGACGTCAAGTTGCTGATAACCTCCCAAAAACATGACCTTCCTTCTTTTTCAACCATACTTCAACTTTTGTATACCATGAACAGATGAATATTGCGACACACAACCCTCTTTCACCATAAACAGCGGTACCAGTCTTACTTTCTCAAACAAAACTTATTTGTATATGTTTTCAATCCTGTATGTCAGTCTCTCAATATTACGAGGGTTGTCCAGAAAGTAAGTTCCGATCGGTCGCGAAATGGGACCCACAGTGAAAACCAGAAACGTTTCATTTGGAACTGTTAGGTTCACCTTCCACCTACTTTTCTAAATAGTCGCCGCTCCAACTTCGAGTGGTGTCGTAGTGTTGTACTGATTTTCCAATATCCTCGTCATAGAAAGCAGCCGCCTGTGCTTTCGGCCAGTTATCTGCACTGGTCTGCAGCTCATTGTCTGTGGAAAATTTTTCTCTTGACAGCCAGCGGTTCTTGTGAGCAGAGATGAGACTCAGGGAGAGCCAACTACGGACTGTATTGTTAGTGATCAAGCACTTTTCATCGGAAACCCTGCAGGAGAGTCTTCACTGCCCCTGTAGTGTGCGGCCGAGAATTAGCATGTAAAAGGAATTGCTCAACAGTTGTGTTATGTGGGCTACATGACACAGGCGAAATCTCTAACCAGGCCCTCAAACTTGGCGGGAGACGCTATTCCCACGCATCTTTAAGTGCTCACTGTTCACTCAAAACTGAAAAGAGCGACGCCACACGTTCGACGCTCATACTAGAGACACTGCCCAACACACCTTTGCAAAGCTGTACCGAATTTTCCCAGTGGTTTCCGTTTCGCGACCGATCGGAATTTACTTTCTGGACAACCCTCGTACTTTAGTTCAATTTTTAAACACTGAAGAAAAGTACGACTCATGAACTAGACCTGTAAAATATTTGAGATGTAAAACAGTCCTGCATTTGGATATCCATGTGGGATCTACTAAGGAGGAAGTTATTCATTAAGAGAGCCGAAGGTTTGATGGCTATCAGATACCTAATAAAGAACTTTTTTCCCGAGTCATCGGTCTTCTGGTTGGTTTTATGCGACACGCTACGAATTCCTCTTGTGTGCCGCCCTCTTCATCTGAGAGTAAGACTTGCAACCTAAATCTTCAACCATTTGCTCCATGTATTCTACTCTGTCTTAGTCTACAGTCTCTACCCTCTGCAGCTCCCTCTGGTACCATGGAAGTTTTTCCATGATGTTTTATCAGATGTCCCACCATTTACCCCTTTCTTCTTATCAGTGTTTCCATATATTGCTTTCTCGCTGACTGTGCGGAGAACCTCCTCATTCCTTATCAGTCCACCTAAGTTTCAGCATTCTTCTGTAGAACCACATCTTAAACGCTTCGATTCTCTTCCGTCCCGATATCCCAACAGTCCACGTTTCACTACCATGCAATGCTGCGCTCGAAACGTACACTCTCAGAAGTTTCTTCCTCAAATAAAGCACTATGTCTCATGATAGTAGATTTACCTTGGCCACGAATGGCCATTTTGCCTATACTAATCTGCTTTTTATGTACTTATAGCAGGGAGGACATAAAACCAAAATAAACAAAATCTAATCGCGGAGAAGAGAAACTTACGGCAAAACTTGAGGGATAAATTGTTAGGTAATAAGAAGTGGTCAGTGTGGTAATGGGAAGAAGCGAGGGTCGGTAAAAATTGTAGAGGGATAGAGGGAGGCCAAGAGTTGTCATAGCGAGTAGGTCTAGGTTTCACTAGTTAATTAGAGAACAAGAGACTTGTACAAGCAGTATCAAATCAGTCTTCAGACTGGAGCACCAACAACAACACGAATAAAAAGCGAAATTTGCCTACCAATTAACAAGATATTCTGGGTGGGGGTGGAGGGTGGTGGGTAGTCCTTCCTCCTGTCGACGAAGACGATAAAATATGTACAGAGATAAAATATTTGTGTGGAACTGGCACAGCCTGGAGTCAGAAATTTGTCGTCAAACCATATACACTACTGGCCATTAAAATTGCTACACCAAGAAGAAGTACAAATGATAAACGGATATTCATTGGACAAATATATTATACTAGAACTGATATGTGATTACATTTTCACGCAATTTGGGTGCATAGACCCTGAGAAATCAGTACCCAGAACAACCACCTCCGGCCGTAATAACGGCCTTGAAACGCCTGGGCATTGAGTCAAACAGAGTTTGGATGGCGTGTACAGCTACAGCTACAATGCAGCTTCGACACGATACCACAGTTCATCAAGAGTAGTGACTGGCGTATTGTGACGAGCCAGTTGCTCGGCGTCCGCAGCTGGTGGTCGTGCGGTAGCGTTCACGCTTCCCGCGCCCGGGTTCCATGGTTCGATTCCGGGCGGGGTCACGGATTTTCTCTGCCTCGTGATCACTGGGTGTTGTGTGATGTCCTTAAGTTAGTTAGGTTTAAGTAGTTCTAAGTTCTAGGGGACTGATGACCATAGATGTTAAGTCCCATAGCGCTCAGAGCCATTTGAACCATTTTTGAACCAATTGCTCGGCCACCATTTACCAGACGTTTTCAATTGGTGAGAGAACTGGAGAATGTGCAGGGAAGGGCAGCGTTAGAACATTTCCTGTATCCAGAAAGGCCCGTACAGGACCAGCAACATGTGGTCGTGCATTATACTGCTGAAATGTAGGGTTTCGCAGGGATCGAATGAAGTGTAGAGCCACGGGTCGTAAGACATGTGAAATGTAACGTCCACTGTTCAAAGTGCCGTCAATGCGAACAAGAGGTGACCGAGACGTGTAACCAGTGGCACCCCATACCATCACGCCGGGTAGTACGCAAGTATGGCGATGACGAATACACGCTTCCAATGTGCGTTCACAGCGATGTCGCCAAACACGGATGCAACCATCATGATGCTGTAAACAGAACCTGGGTTCATCCGAAAAAATGACGTTTTGCCATTGGTGCACCCAGGTTCGTCGTTGAGTACACCATCGCAGGCGCTCCTGTCTGTGATGCAGCGTCAAGGGTAACCGCAGCCATGGTCTCCGAGGTGATAGTCCATGCTGCTGCAAACGTTGTCGAACTGTTCGTGCAGATGGTTCTTGTCTTGTAAACGTCCCCATCTGTTGACTCAGGGATCGAGACGTGGCTGCACGATCCGTTACAGCCATGCGGATAAGATGCCTGTCATCTCGACTGCTAGTGATACGAGGCCGTTGGGATCCAGCACGGCGTTCCGTATTACCCTTCTGAACCCACCGATTCCATATTCTGCTAGCAGTTATTGGATCTCGACCAACGCGAGCAGCAGTATCGCGATACGATAAACCGCAATCGCGATGGGCTACAATCCGACCTTTATCAAAGTCGGAAACGTGATGGTACGCATTTCTCCTCCTTACACGAGGCATCACAACAACGTTTCACGAGGCAACGCCGGTCAACTGCTGTTTGTGTATGAGAAATCGGTTGGGAACTTCCCTCATGTCAGCACGTTGTAGGTGTCGCCACCGGCGTCAACCTTTTGTGAATGCTCTGAAAAGCTAATCATTTGCATATCGCAGCATCTTCTTCCTGTCGGTTAAATTTCGCGTCTGTAGCACGTCATCTTCGTGGTGTAGCAATTTTAATGGCCAGTAGTGTAAAAAAGAACGGATTCCAGTCCCTGGTGCTGGTCCAGCAACGGAGATTCAGCATCCTACTCACCTTGCGGCCAGTGGGATCCTCGAGCACCACCTGCTCTCCTGGACAGGCGTCCGGATCACGGACCAGCTGGGTCCCTTCAGCGGCCTCTCTCTCCCGCAGCGCCGTCCCGTTGACCATGTCGACAATGGCCACCGAGATGTTGACGCGCGTCGCGTAGCTGATGCCCATGGCCAGCGTGCTCAGCACCAGTATCGTGTAGCGCGTCTTCCAGAACCCTAAGGCACAGACCATTCCGACTTTGATCGAAATGAGCCGCTGTTCTGCAGTATATCTGCATTGCTTAGTCTTTCACAACGCTCGAATCATTCAAACCAGACTACTGCCAATTAAAATTGTTTACCAGTAGATCGTGTTATGCCTCGTGTAAGAACGAGAAACATCTACGGGCATGTGTCGGAATTCGAAAACGAAAAAATCGAGATTTCTCAAGATAGCGGTTTGCTATTTCACAATATTCTTGCAGTAGCTATAATTCAAGCCTACATATTCTCCTTTTTAAAAGCGTTTACGCAAGGCAGTTATGTTTATGTTGACAATTCACTCAAATCACCAATTTTACCTAGTGTACTGGTTCAAATGGCTCTGAGCACTATGCGACTTAACTTCTAAAGTCATCAGTTCCCTAGAACTTAGAACTACTTAAACCTAACTAACCTAAGGACATCACACACATCCATGCCCGAGGCAGGATTCGAACCTGCGACCGTAACAGTCGCGCGGTTCCGGACTGAAGCGCCTAGAACCGCTCGGCCACCGCGGCCGGCCCTTGTGTATTATAGGCGTAGACTATTAACAGGAACAATTGGGGCCATAGTGCTAGTGTCAGTACTAGCTAAATGATTTCACTTGTTTAATATTAATATGAACTCCGTCCACAGGGCCATCTAGGCCCATTGGTAGTGACTAAATCTCTTGCAGTAAGACAGTCTTGTCAGCAAATTTTTTATCTCTTTATTGCCATTGACGCGTTTCGCACTTGTGGGGCACCTTCAAATTAACCTTTTTTTTCTTTTGGTCATCGGTCTACTGACTGGTTTGATGCGCCCCGCCACGAATTCCTTTCCTGGGCTGACCTCTTCATCTCAGAGTAGCATTTGCAACCTACGTCCTCAATTATTTGCTTGACGTATTCCAATCTCTGTCTTCCTCTACAGTTTTTGCCCTCTACAGCTCCCTCTAGTACCATGGAACTCATTCCCTCATGTCTCAGCGGATGTCCTATCATCCTGTCCCTTCTCCTTATCAGTGTTTTCCACATATTCCTTTCCTCTCCTATTCTGCATAGAACCTCCTCGTTCCTTACCTTATCAGTCCACCTAATTTTCAACATTCGTCTATAGCACCACATCTCAAATGCTTCGATTCTCTTCTGTTCCGGTTTTCCCACAGTCCATGTTTCACTACCATACAATTCTGTACTCCAGACGTACATCCTCAGCAATTTCTTCCTCAAATTAAGGCCGGTATTTGATATTAGTAGACTTCTCTTGGCCAGAAATGCCTTTTTTGTCATAGCGAGTCTGCTTTTGATGTCCTCCTTGCTCCGTCCGTCATTGGTTATTTTACTGCCTAGGTAGCAGAATTCCTTAACTTCATTGACTTCGTGACCATCAATCCTGATGTTAAGTTTCTCGCTGTTCTCATTTCTACTACTTCTCATTACCTTCGTCTTTCTCCGATTTACTCTCAAACCATACTGTGTACTCATTAGACTGTTCATTCCGTTCAGCAGATCATTTAATTCTTCTTCACTTTCACTCAGGATGGCAATGTCATCAGCGAATCGTATCATTGATATCCTTTCACCTTGTATTTTAATTTCACTCCTGAACCTTTCTTTTATTTCCATCATTGCTTCCTCGATGTACAGATTGAAGAGTAGGGGCGAAAGGTTACAGCCTTGTCTTACACCCTTCTTAATACGTGCACTTCGTTCTTGATCGTCCACTCTTATTATTCCCTCTTGGTTGTTGTACATATTGTATATGACCCGTCTCTCCCTATAGCTTACCCCTACTTTTTTCAGAATCTCGAACAGCTTGCACCATTTTATATTGTCGAACGCTTTTTCCAGGTCGACAAATCCTATGAAAGTGTCTTGATTTTTCTTTAGCCTTGCTTCCATTATTAGCCGTAACGTCAGGATTGCCTCTCTCGTCCCTTTACTTTTCCTAAAGCCAAACTGATCGTCACCTAGCGCATTCTCAATTTTCTTTTCTATTCTTCTGTATATTACTCTTGTAAGCAGCTTCGATGCATGAGCTGTTGAGCTGATTGTGCGATAATTCTCGCACTTGTCAGCTCTTGCCGTCTTCGGAATTGTGTGGATGATGCTTTTCCGAAAGTCAGATGGTATCGCCAGACTCATATATTCTACACACCAACGTGAATAGTCGTTTTGTTGCCACTTCCCCCAATGATTTTAGAAATTCTGATAGAATCTTATCTATCCCTTCTGCCTTATTTGACCGTAAGTCCTCCAAAGGTCTTTTAAATTCCGATTCTAATACTGGATCCCCTATCTCTTCTAAAATCGGCTCCTGTTTCTTCTTCTATCACATCAGACAAATCTTCACCCTCATAGAGGCTTTCAATGTATTCTGATTAGAACAACCCGGTCACTGAACTGTTCACAGTAACACACCTTCTGCCCTACCTTCCTATTCATAACGAATCCTACACCTGTTATACCATTTTCTGCTGCTGTTGATTTTACCCGATACTCATCTGCCCAGAAATCCCTGTCTTCCTTCCCCTTCACTTCACTGACCCCTACTATATCTAGATTGAGCCTTTGCATTTCCCTTTTCAGATTTTCTAGTTTCCCTACCACGTTCAAGCTTCGGACATTCCACGCCCCGACTCGTAGAACGTTATCCTTTCGTTGATTATTCAATCTTTTTCTCATGGTAGCCTCCCCCTTGGCAGTCCCCTCCCGGAGATCCGAATGGGGGACTATTCCGGAATCTTTTGCCAATGGAGAGATCATCATGACACTTCTTCAATTTCAGGCCACATGTCCTGTGGATACACGTTACGTGTCTTTAATGCAGTGGTTTCCATTGCCTTCTGCATCCTCATGTCGTTGATCATTGCTGATTCTTCCGCCTTTAGGGGCAATTTCCCACCCCTAGGACAAGAGAGTGCCCTGAACCTCTATCCGCTCCTCCGCCCTCTTTGACAAGGCCGTTAGCAGAATGAGGCTGACTTCTTATGCCGGAAGTCTTCGGCCGCCAATGCTGATTATTTATCTAAATTTAGGCAGTGGCGGGGATCGAACCCGGGACCGAAGACGTTTTGATTATGAATCATAGACGCTTCCCCTAGACCACGCCTATTTTCATTCTCTGCTTTCGTATGGCATCATATTCTGGGGTAACCCATCATTGAGTAAAAGAATGTTCATTGCACAAAAGCGTGTAATCAGAATAACTGCTGGAGTTCATCCAAGATCATCCTGCAAACACTTATTTAAAGAGCTAGAAATCTTCACTGTAGCCTCACAATATATATATTCACTTATGAAATTTGTTATTAACAATCCAAACGAATTCAAAGGTAATAGCAGTGTACATGGCTACAACACTAGGAGAACGGATGATCTTCACTACTCAAAGTTAAATCTAACTGACTCAGAAGGGGGTAAATTATGCTGCCACAAAAGTCTTTGGGCACTTACCTAATAGCATCAAAAGTGTGACAGATAGCCATATAGCACTTAAAAGGAAATTAAAAGAATTTCTTAATGGCAACTCCTTCTACTCATTAGATGAATTTTTGGATATAGTAAGTGGGTAATTTCCCAACCTCCACAAAAAAAGTTATTGAGTGTCACGTAATATTTTGTGTCATGTAATATTTTGTCTAATGTAGTATCTTGTATAGACACCTTTAATAACCTGACACGTTCCACCCCATTACGAAGTGTCGTATTGATGATCTATGGAACAAGTACTAATCTAATCTAATCAGATCTAGTGTAATTTTAGATTCCTCAGGATTGGTTTTTTGTTGCGAAAGATCATCTATAAATTAGGGTTGTATTCATCGCTGATTGCAATATATCTAAGATTTGCTAATTTATCGACAAAGTCAGAAAAGAACCGTGGATTAGAGATCATGAAATCATTATAGCAACTATGGTTGCGAGAGTTAATAGACCGGTTTAGAAGGCTAGAAGAGTGTATCTGCTAGAAAGAGCAGGTAAGCAATTGTTAGCATCTCACTTACAAGGAGGGGAGGCCTACTCATCATCGCCGAATTCGTCCAGATTAATGGTACATGTAGGATATGGTGAGACATGAAAGTTCCCAAATGGGAACTTCAGATGGCCAAGCGTTTAGGAAATAAAAGGAATTTTCATACAGATCTACCACCATCTACCACCATATCCACCTTATCAATTATTCCTGTGACAATGTGTTAAGGATGAGGTGTTTGCCTGTAAAACATTAGGGAGTATTATCTTGAGCTAAGATATCTCAGCAAAAAGCTTTTAAACTCCAAAAACGTTACAGCAAAGGCGATTTTAGCTGAATGGCGGAAACATGAAAGGAAAAATAACACAGAAACTAAATATGCTGGAATAGCATGGAATGTTGCCTGGGAAAACATCAGTAGTGATATTCTTTCGTCTGACTTGAGAACAGCGTGGTACGAGGTAGTCAGTAACATCATCAGCACTAACGAGCGTCTCTTTGCCATCGGTTTAAGTGACACAAACCTTTGCAGCAAATGCAAGCTCGTTGATAGTGTGCCTCATCGTTACATATGTGGAGATCGGATTATCAACTGGAGGTGGACCAGGGAGAAAATTGCTCAGATAACGAGAACTTCATCAAACAATGTACCGACTAACATTTTCTTCAGTCCAGAAGACAGTTACTACCCTCAGGCAAAAAATAACACAGTGGTTTGGTTAATGGGAAAATATACAAGTCACATTTTTAATAATATTGGGAGCGATGAACATATTGATTACAAGATGTATATCGAAAATGAGTTCGAGAAAACACTTAGGTACCAGAATCACAATAAGAAATATGGTAACATGTTCCGAGTTGTCTTCAAAAGAATGGGTATAGGTTAGCAACACGTGGATTCCTCGTGAAGAGGGGATGGATTGGGTCACCTTCCCGACCCTAACATCACCTGCAAGTCACACATGAAAAATAAATCAGTAGTACAACAGATACAAGAATATGACAGCAAACATCTGGTGTCTGCTATAAATGAAGATCTTGAACTCTCTAAGGGTGCGCTTAGAAGGCTGGAACTGACAAAAAATTACAAGGCAGTGAAGTACTTTGCGATGGCTCTGTTCGGGACTGCTCTCTTGCCCACGTAATTTACCCTGGAAGGAACACACATCAAGGATTTACTGAATGATTAATTTGGGTCTGGGAAATGATGATGGGGAACCTCAGGCTGCAGAAGAAGAAAATGTGCTTGCTGAACTGCCACCAGTTGAAGGTGACAGTGAAGGTGCTAAATGTGTGCTGCTGCTAAAGACTGAATATCATTCCTCATTCTATGAATGCTGTAAATTATGACTGCAATTATCTGTCACCTTATTTAAGTTATTTCATTGTAAGCTAGCCATTTTTGTCAATTTTTTTGTGGAAAAAAAAGAAAAGCACTAAGAGAACGGATTGGAATTGGAGGAGTCACGGGTTCGACTCCACCCTGCGGCAAATATTTTTGTGCTCCTTGGCAAATATACGACGAACTGTTCCAAGATGAAGACGGATTAACAACGTGCACTATCAAAGTAATTCCCCCCAAATGTATGCCACCAGTGCAACTCTGTGATGTATGTTTTCCCGTCAGGTAAAAAACCTACTAAAAATGTCAAAACTGCACTTACCTCATCGAGAAAGAAGAAATCACTTCCCGAGAAGCTTGCATCAAACTACATTCCATTATACATCCTTGCACGTATTCAGCGACATGCTGCGTTACGCGTGGTTCGCTGCTGGACTGTGCGATGAAAGAAGCTTTTTCAGAATGTCAATTAAGTTTGTTTTTCCATGGAGACATTAAAAAAAACCATGTCACTGCGAAAAGGTGACGTTTATAACGTGCGCAAGATATGCTCAAAATTATTGCTTTCTCTGTTTCTTTGATGACTATCGCCCCGGTCCATGTAATTGATCAGTTGCAAAAGAATAGAAGCATCTATTTACAGATATGATGTTCCTGTGTACGCGTTAACTGCAAATTCTTTTTAAATGTTTGCAGTCCCGCATTTCATTTTATGCCTATACTTTTTGTGCTTATATAAGTTAATAAAATAACCTATATCATGTTGCATTTAATTGTGATGTCATTAGTGTAGGCATTGCCAAGGAGCACAAAAGTATTTACCACCGAGTGGAGTCGAACCTGCGACCCTTTCAGTGCGAATCTGATCTCTTACCGCTTTTTCTTTTTTAATCTCATTTTGTTCGTTAATGATCGCTGTATTTGTTAGCGGCGGACGTCCAATGACGCTTATTCAAGTTGATCATTGATCCATTACCTCAGTTTTTTTATTACAGAGAGCAGCTAACCCTCTGACCGAACACGCTGAGCTACCCTTCCGGCTACTTCAGAGCCAAACACCGCTTCCTGAACACACTGGCACAGGGAAAATTGATAAGATGCACATGGTGATAGATCGGCATCATAATTCCTTTTTATTTTCTAAATGCTTGGCCATCTGAAGTTCTTACTTGGGACACTTTCATGTCTCACCGCGCCCAACGTGTACCATAAATTTGGACGAATTCGGCGATGATGAGTAGGCGTCTTCTTTTTAGACAGTGAACTGACATATCCTAGTTCCAGTAAGATGGGCAAAGTTTAAGGAGACTGCAAATTTCCACAAACCCAAGCAAAAAGAGAAGAAATCATATCAAGTAAGTAAAATATATACGTAATTAAAAATCATCCAGTAAATAGATGAAATTCATAAGCAGACCTATAAAATAATTCTAGCACACTGTACTAAAAAAAATTTAAATAAAACAGTCAGCACCATATTCAACATTAAACCCAGAAACATTTCAGAATGCTCTTCAGGAAAATCTATATGATTGTTTTCAGCAAGAAACAGCAAAACAAGTTAAACCTAAAGGAAAATAACAACAAACCAGAAATAAAGTTGATGAAACATGAAATCAAATATATTAGAGGTACTATTTAAAATAATTAAAGATAATAAAATTATAGCTAATCTAACATCATATGAAATAGTTCAAGCAACAGAATATAAAGAATTTAACAAAAAATGGTTTCTATTTCATGACTAGCAAGCAGTTATTACTAATCTAGTGAAACAGAGATAAAAGTGTAAGATAAAACATATAAAAGTTAAATAACGAAAAATTGACCAGATAGCTAAAGAAATTATCAAATTAAAAAAAATAAAGTAAATAATTTGATAATATATAAATCTATCACACCTGGCACAATAATTAAAGTGCATCACTAAATGGTTCAACAAAGCTCACATTATTAGCCCTCACACAAATCTGAATATTACCTAAAACCATTTGTTTCAATAGAGTTAAAAAAGTCTACACTAATATAAGCACAAATAATGAACTCAGGTTATGTAAGTATGAAATTCAAATAGCTCTAATTACTGTGTACCTGCACCCAAAATTCAACTCAATCCTATACCATGACTGCTATCTGCTTTGTTGATATGAGCTGCGTGAAGTGGATGTCCATGTGAAATCAGTGTTGGGGCAGGTGACTGGAAGACGTAAAAGTATACAGAAACCAAGTCTGGCAATGTCGTCATCAGAATGTAGAACTAACACAATAGCAGAAAGCTGCTATTTTCGGTGGTATGTGCCACGGTATAAATCAAGAAATATTCTCAGTGTACGTACAATGGACCAAATCCATCAGCAGTATCAGTTCACGAACTTCATGTTGGTCGCTGTTCTAGTGTCTAGGGATTCTAACAGCATCATACAGTATTCGCATTCTTTTATGCAACTTACATTTAATAATGCGAATCCATTCAAAATGAACTGTTACATTTACTCACCAAACATCACTTGCAACAAAGGTTGGTAATTTGTAATGCTATTATAATGCTGTTGTAAAGTGTGCTCCTCTGCAGATTAAATTTTCAGAAGCCTTTTCACAAAAGTTAAAATGGTTCAAATGGCTCTGAGCACTATGGGGCTTATTATCTGTGGTCATCAGTCCCCTAGAACGTAGAGCCGGCCGGAGTGACCGAGCAGTTCTAGGCGCAAAGTCTGGAACCGCGCGACCGCTACGGTCGCAGGTTCGAATCCTGCCTCGGGCATGGATGTGTGTGATGTCTTTAGGTTACATAGGTTTAAGTAGTTCTAATTTCTAGGGGACTGATGACCTCAGAAGTTAAGTCCCATAGTGCTCAGAGCCATTTGAACCATTTTTAGAATGTAGAACTACTTAAACCTAACTAATCTAAGCACAGCACACACATCCATGCCCAAGGCAGGATTCGAACCTACGGTAGTAGCAGTCGTGCGGTTCCGGACTGAGCTCCTAGAACGGCTCGGCCAAGGCAACCGGCAAAATTTAAAAAGTAGATGGTAAATCACTGATATTCAAACACATCTGGAAAGGATTGTCTTCAACGCTTTCGACTCATTATGAGTAAGAGTCCCTAACAGTAGTTTGGAAAGTTTCATTAAACTGTCACAAATCTTTTTCGTGAACTATTTTCAGGTCCTCATTTTTTTACTGTATACAGGGTAAGCTACCTAGGTTAGCCCATCCTCACATACTTTCTGCAAACAGTACAAAATAATAATTAAAGGACCTGGAAGTTTGAGGAAAAAATATACCAATGGAAAGGTATAGCAGCTGAGAGAGATGCAACTATCACTTTAGCAATAGTCGAATACACTCGCTATTACCACATGAGTATGAGTAGCCAGAGAACGGTTCCTCAAATACTACAATAAATGCATTTAATCCTTTCCGTAGTTTGCTCCACGATCTGCTTTATGACATTGCTTTCAGAATCAATTATAGCTGTCCACATTTGTTCTACCAAACCAGCAAAGTAATGCGACACTTCTGTGCAGGATCTGGTTTACCAATGAAGCATCGTTTACAAACCACAGCAAATCAATCTTAGCAATATGCACTACTTTTCATCTGAAAATCTATGCTGGCTGCAAACATTGGATAAACAACGACTTTGGTCTGCTACCGTGTAGTGTGGGCTTTTCAAGAATAATATCAATGGCCTCATTTTATTGATAGAATGTTAAATAGCCACTGGTATAAACAGTTCCCAACAAATAAGCTGCAGTGTTTACTGGAATACCTCCCACTAGAAATTTCCATTCTGCATATATAATACTAGACCTTCTTACTTATATCTGGAGATCAACTGGATCGGTCGTTTGGGGAACATAAAATGTCTTTCTCGCTCACCAGACTTAATATCTCACGACCTTTGTACGTGGAGGTCTACAACGAAGCATCAACGACCGCTGTACAAACGAAACACGGTGTAATATGGTAATGTTTCTGTGATAAGTCGAGATGAAACTCAACTTGTAGAACTGTCATCCAAGAACCACTTTATATCACGTATAAATGTTCAGGATCAACATTTTAAGCATTTCATGTGCAATCATCATAATAAACACACGAACCTCAAACTGAGTTATTTTTCTCACACTTAGCCGGCCTCTTTGGCCGAGCGGTTCTAGGCGCTTCAGTCCGGAACCGCGCAGCTGCTATGGTCATAGGTTCGAATCCTGTCTCGGGCATGGATGTGTGTGATGTCCTTAGGTTAGTTGGTTTAAGTAGTTCTAAATCTATGGGAACGGATGACCTAAGATGTTAAGTCCCATAGTGCTTAGAGTTATTTGAGCTATTTTTTTCTCACAGTTGGTGGAGCAGGGAAGCCATTTGTGGGACCTCTTCTCCTGACCTTGGGACTGTATGTAGTTTGTGTCACTGTTACCTTGTACTGTTTGATCAATTTTTTTTAAAATCGCTTATGAAGACTTTTCCAATGCCACAAAAAACATGTGCTTCACTTTTAAAAGAAGTCGATGTCCGAATTCGGAAACTACAAAAGCTTAGGCACATCAGAGAACACCACACATTGCTGTATGTAATTTAGAAAAACCCGCACTTCATATATTTACTCATGTCTCAATGTAGTTTGGGTGGCCTGCCTAGCTATCTCACTCTGTGCATATTGACTCGTATCTTAATCTTACACTTTGCGCTAAAATGGTTCTTTGGAATCTAGTAATGTAAACAAAAGTAAAATGAAAATGCGTGATGAACAAAAGACTGCAAATTTATGTGAGATCTTCCTCAAGAATAAAATAGCCAGCTATCGGCTTTTTTTATTTTATCCATAACGAATTTTTAGAATTCTGAGTTAGCTTCTGGAATAGGTAATGCTATAAAGACAGTAATCAGTAAGTAGTTAATTATTTTATTTTGTCACACCAGTTTTGGGTGTGACGCCCATCTTCAGTCACACATACGTGTACAGTTCATTTCTTATTACACAATACTTAGTATCTAATCAAAAATTTACTATCGTAATGGGCATTTCCATTGTATTCTGGTAGGGCAACAAATACATTTGATGTTTCAACATAAGTAATTTATCGATTTAGATCATATATCGCCAAAGTATATAAGACACTAAATGGCTTGAATAGGTCTGCCGACGCGTATCGGTAGGTTATGTGTTATTTTATGCGTAGCACGTTTGTTCCTAAAATATGCATGTATACAAAATTTGGTGCATTGATTAGAGTGCAAGTAAAATGATTAGTATACTGTGCCATTAAGATTGGTATTTAAACATGTACCTCAATGCTGTGGTCCTGTAAGCATTAACCAATACAATCCTTCTGTTCACACAGGTTCAGTTATCTTCTTTTGAGTCGACTCGTTTTCTTCGTTGTTCAGAGTTCATTATATTTCATCATAACTGCTCTACTGCGGACGACATTACGCCACAATTTTAAAAATCGTTGTTATCACTGCACCACATGAAATATACTAAATGAATGTAAAATTTTTTGACGTTCATCCCAGCCAGTAACGAGACACGCCGCATATCATTTGAGCGAGACGCCCGAATGATCACGTCAGCTATATGACTTCACTGTAAAGGGAAAATAATGCCTGTCTGACAGCACTGCAAGGTGCAGTAACAACATATAAATCTTACAAAAGAATGCCTTCCAGCCACTGACATTGCAGAGAGTGCCAAGTTGAAGAGCTGAAAGCCACAGTTCAGACGCTGAACTGCAGTGAAGACCGCTGATGAATCCAGAAAATCAGGCCATATTCAGTCATGCTTACCAAAGAATAATGTCGTTGCCGCCGCGCGGGGTAGCCACGCGGTCTATGGCGCCTTGTCACGATTAGCGCTGCTCCGCCCGTCTGAGGTTCGAGTCTTCCATCGGGCATGGGTGTGTGTGTTGTCCTTAGCGTATGTTAGTTAAAGTTAGATTAAGTAGTATTTACGCTCAGGGACCGATAACCTCAGCAGTTTGATCCCAAGAACTGAACACAAATTCCCCCCAAAAAATGTCGTTGCCGTTCATGAACCACTATAAATACTAGGGCTCCCAAGACCTTCTATTGACTGCATTTGCAGCTGGCCAGCTTTTATGGAGAGTCTGTGGTGTGCTGACTGCTTCGAGACTGCATCCAGTCTAGTCTGCTGATGTGAAGACTTGATGCCTTGTATCACCAGATCACTGTGGCCCAAGCTGATGGTACCTGGTGCCCTATCACACTGTCTCTATACCGGTAGCTGCTGCTGTCCCTAACTGTGAACTAATGCTGGTGTCCATGGCCTTCCTCTGTTGGAGAGCCCATGATGTAATTCTGCACCATCATCGCCGTCCCATGTAGAAACGCTGGAAGCTTACTAGGGCACTTCCATCGACGTCCAGAAGTGTGCTCGAGTAAAAAGTGCTGTCCCACTGTCGAGAAACGCTGCTGGGCGAGTAACGTCTGCTGCCGGCCGGACCACCTATTCCATAAGGCGCCGCTGTTGATGCTGTGGCCTTGCTCACAGCCTCAAGAGACTGTTGAGCTGAATGAATCACCGTGTTATACTCCTGCATGCTGCGTTCGCTGTTCTCCTCGCTGCTATCACAACAGAGAATTGATTCCATTTTTAATCCAAAGCTGCTAAACGTATAATTATCTAATGCTGTCTCATTAGCATACGGTGCTCCACGATTCATTATCCTGCATCCATAACGCTCACAGCCAGCCGAACATTAAACCTATTTGTGACAGAATTTGCTGTAACCTCAGGACTTTGGTGGCAATGGAACCACGTCTGCAGCGTCAGCCATTGTCACTGTCTGTACTTCAAGCCAGGGACAGTTCGGTTCAAATGGCTCTGAGCACTATGCGACTTAACTTCTGAGGTCACCAGTCGCCTAGAACTTAGAACTAATTAAACCTAACTAACCTAAGGACATCACACACATCCATGCCCGAGGCAGGATTCGAACCTGCGACCGTAGCGGTCTCTCGGCTCCAGACTGTAGCGCCTAGAACCGCACGGCCACTCCGGCCGGCCCAGGGACAGTGCTGTGTGATACGCGAGCGTTGTCCTTTTCGCCTTTAAGTTGTGTTTATTTTTGTGCGGCCATTTCGAGTCGTAGGGCATCAGTAGCATTCTCAGAGTGTCATTTGTTTAACTGCACGGGCCTGCAGACTTGACATAGATTAGAGCTTATTGCTGGACAACATATTTGACGTCAGTGAGGTGTAAATTCTGTAATGTCGCAGGCCATGACGGGGTGGCCGAGCGGTTCTAGGAGCAAAGTCTGGAACCGCGCGACCGCTACAGTCGCAGGTTCAAATCCTGCCTCGGGCATGGATGTGTGTGATGTCCTTAGGTTAGTTAGGTTTAAGTAGTTCTAAATTCTAGGGGACTGATGTTAAGTCCCATAGTGCTCAGGGCCATTTGAACCATTAGGCCATGAGATGCTATGCCAATTATGACATTTGTTCATTTAGCGCTGGACTATCGTGATTCATGTTGGGCCATGAACCGGAGTAAGTGTTATAATTGTAGTTTTCTCCCATTACTTCTGTTATTGTAATGCAAGTTGTAGAAAACGCAAAATACCAGACATACGTGCAGCCACTGCAGGTGGGTCTGTTGCTGCTTTATCAGAACAAATGACTAAGTTATTAGCAGTAAATGCTCAGCAGAAGGCATACAATAAGGGATTATGTAGTCAGAAGTGCTACAAGCTATTCAGCAGCAGATTCGGTCAGAATCGGGAGAAGTAAAATCAGTGTTGAGTGTACCCTGTCCCTCTGTGAATCTGTTAGCAGCCAGCTTGATAACGCCTTTTCCAGAAAATCAGTGGAGGATTTAATTGTACTCATTAATGATGTAATAGCTACAACGAAATTAAGCAACTGGGCAGATGAAACATATTTGCGTATGGATAAGTTATGGGCAAGGCTAAAACATATGTGATGTGTCATTTACTAAGGCAGAAATGTTCCAGCGGCTACCTAATGCCCTGTCCAGCGCTACTGGAAACAGAATAGCATGGGGTTCTTCAGGGAAAAACTAAGTTATTTGGTGCATAACCACATCAATCGGTAGAATCCTTCTCTGCTACAATCCGAAAGATCGATGCGCAAAGGTATGAGATGATGCAGAGTGCAGAGGCTGATGCAGTCACCTTACATGAAGCTGACAATAGGGCTCTCGGTATCTTCTTACGGGGTATCTCGGCTGACATGCCACACAGAGTCAGGATGGAGAATTCATCCGATCTGGCCGCAGCTATTAGGATCGCCACATAGGTAGTATAAATCAATATTGCTACAAAAGGACGTAATGACCGTCGGGACTTCGTGTCCGAAGTGAACTCTTTACAGATTCGGACGTAAGGGGCATCTGTAAAATAAGTGTCGTCAACCGGGGTGCTACGAGCGGGAGTGAGTCAGTTACAAGGCACGAGAATGCAGGAGTAATAAGCGAGGAAAACAACAACCGAAAAAGCGTCCATTAAATACAAATGGGAAGGCATCGCCCGTCGTGAGCCATTCCCCGTAGGACATAATAATCCACGGATGTATGCAGAGACGGAATGCTGCTTGTTCAGCTCAATACAGGTTAAGGAACATACTATTAGTGGATACAGGTGGGCACGCGTCAATCGTTAGTCTGGACCTTTTACTCAGGAAGATCTCAACGTTACGGGTTAGGTGGCGTAGGTGACAATGACTGAAATCATTAGCCACAATACTGCTCGACTTTAGCATAGGGTCTAAAGAGCTTTCGTGAGAACACGTAAGTGTTCTCAAATATTGGTGAAAGTTATTCTACAATTCTCGGACTGAACTTCCATGATAAACATCGTGCTAAAATCGATCTTTTGCGGTGTATAATTGAGATAGGTGGAACTTTTTTTCCGTAGTGAAGAACAACTGCAGGCGAGGTAATGTCGCAAGTTGCACTGATTGTGAAGGTCTTGCTAACTGAACTACGAACACGTATGCTAAGAACTGGTTCCCGTGATGATGTACCACCCAGGAAAGTTAGTTTTGATTTCTGTAGGTACCGATTTACCACAGCAGGCATTGTATGTTGTAGAGCCACTTTTGAGTAATTAAGAATCGGATGAAATGCATTGCTGTGAGCACAATATCACGGCGTGTATTACCGATATAAAAGCGATGAGTTTATACTTCCTATTAACCTGGATAATTTTGGCGTGGCCGAGGTCAGTCTACTAAACGAGTTAATGATTGCCACTTTAGATGTTCTGGATGAAAAAGATATTGATAGTTTATGAGATGAGCAGAGTAACCAACAAACCGTTAGCGCATCTGCATTGTTTAAAAATGTGAATCATCTGCAAGGGGGTGATCGACAAACGATGGCAGCTTTATTACTACAATTCATGGATTTGTTCGATAGAAACGATCCGTTAGCAGCGACACCAGTTACACGGCATTATATAGCTACTGGTAATAGTACTTCACTCTACAGTAACCCATACCATTAGACGAAGCACCTGTAATCATTAATGGAGGAATTTATTAACCAGCAACTGACAGAAGGCGTAACAGAACGTAGTGTTATTAGCCCATGGAGGGCAAGTGTCGTCATTGCCCCGTAAAAATCACCAGATAGTACCAAGAAATAGAGATTCTTCTGCGATTACCGATACCAGAACGTAACTGACATCTATCCCATCTAAAACATTACTGAGGCGTTGGATAATTTAGGCCAATCCAGGTGTGTTGAGCTATGGATCTAAGATGCCGATATGTCGCTGACCACATTACTGTTCGATGATAACAGCCAGCTATGTTTTATGGAAAAATAATGCCTAACACCGATTAGATGTACACTTTACGGTGCACCTGAAGAAGGTATTAGCTTTGTCGAAATCGATCATGCATTACAGATATTATAAAACCATCATTGGAGACAGAGCCCGTTCTATTTACAATTGCGAACTGACAACTTTGGATACATTCTCAGCTGTGAGAAAGATAGATCGTTTTTAGCACTTCAGGAGAATTTAGAGCGCACACTGAACACTATAAAAATGATCTGTCACACTTTCTCATATACAATACCAAAAGTGAAATACCATGTTGAAATTTCTGACACTAAAGAAACTTGTACAGGAGTACGACAACGGGGATAATGGGTGAAGAGACAAAGAAACAGTGATGATTCTGATACGAATTCTGTGTCAAATGCATCGCCTCTCACAGAAAAACTGCGCAAGTTAGCGCCCAAGGCAGACCTGTAGATTTCTAACGAAAAGACCCACTATGTGTGTAATCTTCGCCTATACCGCAAAAAAACTGAATTACAAGTGGAATATGAAACAATTTCACGGGCATCTTCCGCCAAAAGTTTTGCAACGTCATACTGCCAATAAGCGGACCGTGAGCCAACATAGGAAGAACTGCCATATTACAAAATAAATTAATGAATCAAAAAAAAAGTATCATCTCAAAATCGTGACTTTAAAAGCCGCCAGTCGGTTTGCTTAACATCTGTATGCATAATAAATATATATAGTATCTGGTGACACCATAACGTTGCAGAAAAAAGAAAGAGGGGGGAATTATAAGTAAAACATAAAACATCTGGTTCTAAACACAAAAAAATGAATTTGAATGGAGAGGAGAATACAACTACATCTATACATATTGCGCAAGCCACCTTACAGTGCTGGCGGGGGGGGAGGGGGGGGGGGGTACCCTGTACCGCTACCAGTCATTTCCTTTCCTGTTTCACTCTCCAACAGAGCGAAAAGGAAAACGACTATCTATATGCCTCCGTATGAGCCCTCATTTATCGTATTCTCCTCGTCCTTGCGCGAAGTGTACGTTGACGGCAGTAAAAGTCGTTCTGCAGTCAGCTTCAGCTTTCTTAATGGCGTTCCTCAAAACAACGTCGCCTTCCCTCCAGGGATTTCCATTTGAATTCCCGAAGCGTCTCCGTAAAGCTTACGTCTTATTCGAATCTATCAGTAACAGATCTAGCAGCCAGCGTCTGAACTACTTCGATGTCTACCTTTAATCAGAGCTGGTTGGGATCTCAAACACTCAACCAGTACTCCAGGATAGGTCGCACTAATGTCCTACATTTCCTAAAATTTCCCCAATAAACCGAAGTCGACTAATCACTCTCTCTACTACAATCCTTACATGCTCGTTCCATTTCATATTTTTTCGCAACGTTACGCCCTGATATTTAAAGGAAGTGATTGTGTCACGCAGTGCATTACTAACATGTATTCTAACATTACAGGTTTTGTTTTGCTACTCATTTGCATTAATTTACATTTTTCTGCATTGAGGTTTAGTTGCCATTCATCACATCGAGTAGAATCTTTTCTAAGTCATCTTGCATCTTCTTACAGGTACTGATATGATACGCGAGTTGGGGTGGCAGTCACTGAAACAAAGGCGGTTTTCTTTGCGGCGAGATCTATTTACGATATTTCAATCACCAACTTTCTCTTCCGAACGCGAAAATATTTTGTTGACACCCACCTACTTAGGGAGAAATGATCATCATAATAAAGTAAGAGAAATGAGACCTCGAACGAAAAGATTTAGGTGTTCCTTTTTCCCACGCGCCATTCGAGAGTGGAATGGTAGAGTAGCAGTATGAAAATGGTTCGATGAACCCTCTGCCAGGCACTTAAGTGAGGATTGCTGAGTAACCATGTAGATGTACACGTAGATGAACGATAACATCTTCCAATATGCCACAGCATCATCAGCAGACAGCCGCAGATTGCTTTCCACCCTGCCCGCCATTTCATTTTTGTATGATTCTACACCCTAACAAACAAGTGTCACACTGTCGAGAGACCTTCGGCACTCTGTGGACGTATTTACAGAATGGGCATCAACAGACTCATCATAACCTTGCGACATTATCAGTCGAAACAAGGTCTGATTAACTTGTTAGAAAGCTGAAGGAAGCTGGCTGGCTCTGAGCACTATGCGACTTAACTTCTGAGGTCATCAGTCGCCTAGAACTTAGAACTAATTAAACCTAACTAACCTAAGGACATCACACACATCCATGCCCGAGGCAGGATTCGAACCTGCGACCGTAGCGGTCGCTCGGCTCCAGACTGTAGCGCCTAGAACCGCACGGCCACTCCGGCCGGCCTGAAGGAAGCCTTACAAGAAATGAATACCACGAAAGACATGAGAAATCTTGTAGCTTTTGATACACTGGTAAAAGTGCACAGATTCACGGCGAAACTTAAAAAGAAAGCTACCACTACATGATCAGAAGAACATGAGAAAACGGCGGTACTTCCATGAGAAACGTCTGAACTGATGAGAAGGCATAAACACTGAGTCAGGCTGATTAACGAACTAAAAACCACTGATTAAACGGACAAAACAAACAAAGGAACAAAGAAGGAAGCAAAAATTTGCGATCTGAACATAATGTAAACAACGGCTCACCTTCGCTATCCTGTGGCGGCTTCGTTACATCTGTGGACATTCTGGTGCTGAAATAAACCACTCGCCTGCTGAAGAGATCTTGCGCGAATGGCCTGCCCCTGACTGCACGGCGCTTGCGCCTTTTCCGTGTCTCTCGTTCTATTCGTTTTGTCGACTGCAGCAGGTGTTTAGGAGAGGAGCGAAGGGGAAGCGCAAGAGGTATGTTTCCATATCGTGTTTTGTGTTTCAGCAGCAGATGAGGCGCTGGAGTTATTACCCGGTACCTCTATCGCTGCCAGGAATCGTGTAACTGTCACGGCGAAGAAACTCGTGTTCTTTTGTTGGTGAAACAAGGCACGGCGAAACAAGATGTCACTGGTGGTTTGCGTGTCGTAAGAAAGGAGCGTACATCTGCATCCACAAGCCTCTACTTGCGGGTTTCAGTTTTCATCTCGACGGAAAGAAAATTTGTCAGCAAGATGATGTCGGGTTACACGCATAAATAGTAGTACACGCCCAAATCAAGAGTGATGCAGAGCAGCAGCAAGATACCTGTTACAGAAAGTTATTACCGAACTTCAGCGTTTATGAATTTGTATGTACAATAAAGGATTTCATTGTTGCTTAAAGACACCGTCATTAAAAGCGCAGTGGCAAAACTTCCATGAAGGAACAATAAGCTTAAGTATCTGACAGTTCCCCGTATTTTTCCGACGAAAAAAATAGTATGAGCTGTAACATCTATGTTCACACGAAGGCGCACTGCAGACCGAATCTCGTACGTTAAATCACTTATCGTTACCGGTCTACGTGTCTGCAGTATGCAGAAAGCAATCTTTCGTTATAATTTCGCGAGTTGCCAGTTAGTTGTGTCTAATGAGAATGATGGTGTCTGGAAAAAAAGTGAGTTTTAAGCATTTTGCACTATTATAAGAAACACTCGTTTATATTTCCCGTAACAGACTGTAAATGAAAGAAGCAGTAGTGACACGTATGGTTCAGTCTTCCATGAGATCTTTTTTGAACTAAAATTAGCAGCATATCACAAGGAAGACACATGCTCTCACCCGTCGTTACGTAAAGGGTATCCCACGTAATGATTATATTCTTAATAATTCATGAATGGTTCAGTACACTGAAATATCAGGAGACCTGATGGGCAGATCAAGACAGAATTTTTGGAACTTCGTCGATAGTGAAGTATGCCCTGAAAACACAAGATGTTGTTATCTTGATCTTTAGTCTGAAGAGTGCTTAGGTGCTGTTGGGAACTGATCTAGACAAAGACGTTTATATCTTAGATTTGCTGTAGATAAAGTCTCAGACATACACTATTAAACTGGCAAAGACGTAGCTTTTACTGAATCTTGACGTCTGATGAGGTAAGATATAGCGTCATTAAGTTCGTGGGTGATGCTAACTCGATTTTCTGAAACGAAATGGCATTGTAAGCTTTAATAGGAAGTTTAAAGAATTTCTGTAGTTGAGCAAATATTTGCGTAGTAGTTGAGTTCAACAAGTACACTGTAGAATGGTGTTATGAGAAGAACATCAAGTTGCATATATACTCGTTTAAAGCAGACTAATTTTCGTAAGACCACTCAAATGAATAAAGACACTTGTTATCAACGGCAAATAGCACGTTCTGCTTATAGGAGCCCTTTCATAACGAGCATACTATTCGAAGGTACTGGAACCTCAGTCTGTCAGCAAATGCAGGGCACAAGAAATCACACAACAAGTAATCTGAAAACCCTTAGCATTAGCAACTGAGACAGCTGTGCCTTCTATAAGCAACAGAAGTTATCACAGATGCAACTGTCCAGGACACAGACACATTACTTCTAACATACAAAATCTAACAAGCCCCGCAGTCGCTGAACACATTACCCTATTCAGGCTCTGTAAGACTGCAAAATATCCATAATGTAGTGTGGATCCCTGTGAAGATAAATAATTACTAACCCAGTTTATCAACGTAGTTGTAACATAGAACAAACATAAAATAACGTGAATCCTCTTGGACAAACCAAATTAGTAACATAAATCATCAACATACTTGTGACAGACAGCTGTCCACTTAGAACCTGTATTTGTATAAGAAGCATAGGATTATAAAACACCCATAAAAATTGTGGGAGACCTCGGTGTACAGAATACATTATTAAGCACTATATTGATCCACTGGCTAGGTCTTAACTACTTGCGGTACTGTCTCTAAAAAGATTGGAGTTCCTGTTCAAACTGAAGATTCATCGCCACATGTACACACACATCATGGCCACAATATAATTTCGTGTATCAGATATAGAACAAACATAGCCATACAATTAAGAAATTCATAGCCAAAAGTTACCACATCTCGAAACTTCTGAACTAACAGACTCACAATAATTCCATGTATGGAAGCAGCCACATAAATTACCCACTCTCAACTCACAGGCCAACCATTGAGCATAACACCTCCCTCAAAGCTCTACTCACTTTCTCTAATAGGTCCATAATAACTCCAAGCATGCAACAGCCTAGCAGCTACAAACCCGCTTTCCACTCACAAGCAGACTGCTATGCACAACTTCGTTCCCTTGGTATGGCCCAGTACTACCAACCTGGTCTCAACTCGTGGGCAGACTACCAAGCACAACCACTTCCTTCTTTGTGGGTGCTATGAGAGCCACTGTCCTCTAAGTGCACTGCCTGCGCACATGATGAACACTCGCTATCGAGAGAGACAAACTACCCTCACTGACAGCTAGGTACAAGCCAACTCAGAAAGGCTAATCGATATAGTGATAAACACAGTACAAAACACACACACACACACACACACACACACACACACACACACACACACACATACACAGCAAGAAAGACAGAGACAACTTTGTCACACAAACACACATATTTTGCCCTCCCAATCACAGTCCAGTATTTTACGAGCGATTAAAACGAAACATCCAGTCAGCATGTACCACATCTTGTTTCCTGTACTCCCGTTGGCAACGTGTAAAGTTCAATACTTATACCCCACTTGATGTAAGGCACAATAGTTCTTACAATTAAACACAACATTGTATTTCTATGCTTAAATTATTTGTATTATTGTGCTGCAAGAGTCTAAATTGCTTGTGGCACTACTGATCTAGCTTAAAGTTTAGGGCAGTCTTGGCAACAAGTTAAGTCGATCTTTGTACCCCACCTGGTGCAAGACACAATAAACCCTCAAATTAAGTATCACAATGTTGTTTCCATCTGTAATTGTTTGTATTATTTGTTACAGGAATACAAAATACATGTGGTATTACTGATTAACTCACTGGTTAAGGAACACTTGGCAATGAGCAAAATTCGAGCTGTGTATGCTTCTTAGTGCAAAACACAATAAACCCTTAGACTGTCACAATGTTTTCACAGCTCTTAATTGTCCACAATATTTAGAAAATTACGCAAAGATTCATGCTACAACAAAACAAAACACATATGTCTAGCTTATCGGCACTACTGATCTAACTTGGAGGTGGAGGTGTACTTACCAAAGAAAACAGATCGATTTTTGTACCAAAGTAAAATAGCACCATAAGGGAACCAAAAAGTTTCTGTATTATTTAATACATAAAGATTTCTTCTGCTGCACTGCAAAACACAGCCGGCCGCGGTGGTCTCGCGGTTCTAGGCGCGCAGTCCGGAACCGTGCGACTGCTACGGTCGCAGGTTCGAATCCTGCCTCGGGCATGGATGTGTGTGATGTCCTTAGGTTGGTTAGGTTTAAGTAGTTCTAAGTTCTAGGGGACTAATGACCACAGCAGTTGAGTCCCATAGTGCTCAGAGCCATTGCAAAACACATGAGGCTACCTTATGCGCACTACTGATCTAACTTACAAATTAAGGTGCATTAATCGGTGACAACATTTCCATCTTTGTACCAAAGTAAAACAGCATTTTAAAGGAACCAGTAAGTTCTGCACTATGTCAATTATTAGCTATTCTTCCAGTACAAATTCTACTTTTAGAAACAGAACTCACACAAACCCATTCAAGGATATCATCAATGATCTTAATATGCTTTGCAAAGCACAGGCACTGTCCCATGCGATACACATCCACCCCTTTCTCCTCACCAACTATGTGTGATGATGGAGGGGGGGGGGGGGGAGGGGCACAGTACTCTGCAAAAGCGTGTTGTAATCATAATAGTATTCTTGAACATATTTGTGTGGGTTGTGCATTTAATATATTTAAAAGTCGAATATGCACTGGTGTAATAACTAGTAGCTGACATGATGCAGAACTCAAATAATATTCTAGCAGAAGTAGCTGACAGCGTGTCATGCTAGAATACTATTAGAGTTCTGCACCATGTCAACTGCTAGATAACTAGTATAAATTAAACCCTAGTAGCTAGCACCCTTCATCAGATTATGCCACATACACTGTCCGCTTCAGTTAGAATACTACCTGAGCTCTGTACCATGTCAGCTACAAGAAAACTGGTGTGCATTACTACCCATTAGGGGACACGCTCTATCAGGTTATGGCACACACATTTTGAGCTTCTGGTACTAGCTTGAGGACGTCTGTGCATGTGCATTGACATACTTTCAAATGTGCCAAATTTCTTTTTGCTCACACAAGTAGAGACTTGCGCAATCTCCATGCATGTCATATTTCGCTGAGTCGATATAAATTGATTTGTGAGTCAGTTCTTGCTTTCTCTTCCAGGACATCGTTCATCAAGCATAGATGTAGCCAAAGTAGGAATGACTTCGAAGAACAGTTGTATTATGCACGCCTTAAGAACTAGAAGCACTGTATCAAACAGACTTAAACCATTTCCTATTACGGAAATTACACCTTCAGTGCACTTAATGTGTTATGTGTACATAAAAGGAAAACTGAAATCGGAAGAAGTCGAAGACAGAAAACGTGAACTTAAGCAATGGGCGAAAACAATTGCTGGGAAGGAAGAGTGGTTGGTAGAAAGCTTGGAAACACTCGCTTCTTACTTATAGAAATGTGAGTTAAATAATGTTGACAATGCGACTGTTCAGTGCGTTATTTCATCGAAATGACATTTATTTCCCACAGTGTGGCAGCGTAAGTCAGCCCTCGCCAAGTGCACCATATCCTGAAAATTAGATCAACAGTAACAATAAGCAAACTAAGTGTGTTTTTAACTTGTATAGAACAATAAAACAAACAATTTAGATGTCGAAAATAACACTGTGATATTTAATTTGGGGGTCATTGTACACTGAACCAGTTGAGGTACAGAGATAGAACTACTGTCATCGACAAATGCACCTTAACATATAATTTGGGTCAACAGTGACAATAAGTGAGCCACGAGTGTTTTTTACTGTTATACAAGAAATCATTTGATTTGTTTTGATGAATAATACAACATGTTCAAATGGTTCTGAGCACTATGCGACGTAACTTCTGAGGTCATCAGTCGCCTAGAACTTAGAACTAATTAAACCTAACTAACCTAAGGACATCACACACTCCATTCCCGAGGCAGGATTCGAACCTGCGACCGTAGCGGTCGCTCGGCTCCAGACTGTAGCGCCTAGAACCGCACGGCCACTCCGGCCGGCTGAATAATACAGACTATTTATACTGCTCTTTTATTTTAGTGAAAACACCGACTTTTCGTTCTCACTTAGAGATAGAATATTCCTCTATGTCGAAGCCTGTCCATCGTTGCCTTTGACAGAAGTAAACAGAAGATGCCATGTTGATCGAAGTGTCTACGGAGCTAACATATACCATGTGCTCAAAAATATCCGGACACCCCCAATAACATACGTTCTCCATATTAGGTGCATTGTGCTGCTACATACAGCCAGGTACTCCATGTCAGCGAACACAGTAGTCATTAGACATCGTGAGAGAGCAGAATGGGGTGCTCTGCGGAACTCACGAATTTCGAAAGTCGTCAGGTAATTGGGTGTCACTTGTGTCATACGTCTGTATGCGAGATTTCCACACTCCTAATCACCCCTAGGGCCACTGTTTCTGATGTGACGGTGAAGTGGAAAAGTGAAAGGACACGTACAGTACAAAACCGTTCAGGCCGACCTCGTCTGTTGACTGACAAAGACCGCCGACAGTTGAAAAGGGTCGTAATGTGTAATAGGCAGACTTCTTTTCAGACCATCGTACAGGAATTCCAGACTGCATCAGGATCCACTGAAAGTACTATGAGAGTTAGGCGGGAGGTGAGAAAAGTTGAATGAGCGGCTGCTCATAAGCCACACATCACGCCGGTAAATTCCACACGACGCCTCGCTCGGTGTAAGGAGCGTAAAAGTTGGACGATTGAACAGTGGAAACAAGTGAAAGAAGTTGTGTGGAGTGACGAATCACGGTACACAATGTGTCGATCCAATGCCAGGGTGTGGGTATGGCGAATGCAAGGTGAACGTCATCTGACAGCGAGTGTGGTGCCAACAGTAAAATTCAGAGGCAGTGGTGTTATGGTGTGGTCGTGTTTTTCGTAGATGGGGCTTGTACCCTTTGTTGTTTTGCTTGGCACTATCACAGCACAGGCCTACGTTGATGTTTTAAGCATCTTCTTGCTTCTAACTGTTGAAGAGCAATTCGGGGATGGCGATTGCATCTTTCAACACGATCGAGCACCTGTTCGTAATGCACGGTCTGTGGCGGAGTGGTCACACGACAATAACATCCTTGTAATGGACTGGCCTGCACAGAGACCTGACCTGTATCTTACATAACACCTTTGGGATGTCTTTGAACGCCGACTTCGTGCCAGGCCTCACCGACCGACATCGATATCTCTCCTCAGTGCAGCACTCCATGAAGAATGGCTGCCAGTCCCCAAGAAACCTTCCAGCACCTGATTGAACGTATTCCTGTGAGAGTGGAAGCTGTCATCAAGGCTAAGAGTGGTCCAACACCATACTGAATTTCAGCATTACCGATAGAGGGTGCCACGAACTTGTAAGACATTGTCAGCCAGGTGTCCTTATACTTTTGATCACATAGTGTATCTAATTTGGCACTTTTCATAATTATACTTGCGAATTAAAAAAAATACGACTTCAGTGTTTCACTGCATTGTAGATCTCTGAAAAGCGCATCACTTTTAGTAAGCTTCGTTGTACTTAAGTGTTGGAAATTGTGATCTTGTTGGATAAACACTCTATACACCTTGGTATTACTGAGTAGTTGATTATGAAAAGGAAAGGAGATAACACATTAATTTTCGAAAGGGTAAATGTCGCAGCCTTCCAGAAATTTCGTTTTTGTAGCACTCGTGGGACATAGCATAAGATTAAAATCAATAATAATGCCGTAGTAACCAGTAAATAATGTCAGTTATATTTTTGTAAGTTAGCTTTTGTACCAGCAGCGACCTGCGAGGTTAGCCGACAGCGCCAATGCACTGCTTCCTGGACTGAGATAGGCGCGCTGGCCCCAGATCGAATCCGTCGAGGGCCGATGTGCTAGCAAGCCTGGATGTGGTTTTTAGGCGGTTTTCCACTTCCTTCTAGGTGAATATTGGGCTGGTTCCCACGTCCCGCCTCAGTTACGCGACTCACAAATATCTGAACATGTTCGCACTGTTCCATGGCTTACACTAGACGCAGACAGCTGGGGTCCACAAATTCCGTCCCGGGGGCTACGGGGTGGCAACAGGAAGGGCATCTGGCCACCATCAGACACTAACAACGCCAGACCTATAGTAACAAAGCCGACCCTGCGTTGAAGTGGGACAAGGCACGAGGAAATGATGAGCTTTTGTACCACCAGTAACCCAGAGATAAGTAAGCCTAAGACGACCTGTCAACTATTATTGCCCTGCCAATTTAGCATAATATTTTAGCCATATGTGTTTGTTATAATTGTATAGTAATGAAACAGACGATTTATATGTGGGAACGAAATTGTGGCATTTAATTCGAATGTTAATTGTGTCTTGGACCAAGTGGGTACCAATATCGAACTCAAATTATTGGCAAGTGGAGTACAGTGAACATGACAGACAACTGTTGTGCACATATGGTTCTTTCCAATGATCGGTAGAATGCTGAGCTATGATTGGAAGATACATATATATTTGTGTGAGTGCGTGAGTTCTGCTCACAAAAGTGTGTCAGGTATTTTGCGATGTCAGCAATGCCTCAGACATGTCGAGGCATGTGTGTTTGTTTGCTGACAAAGCTACGTGAATGGTGGAAAGTTGTTGTGCCAGAGGTACCCATTGTCTGTCTCGTTTTAATGACAAGTTAAATACAAGTATGTTATTGAAGGGGAGCAAATGATGTCAGTTTTGACTTAGAAGTTCTCTGATTGGCCTATTTCCCATGAAGTGGCGTTGATTAAGAGATAGCTGAAATTGTTATTTGACAATAAAATACCACCTTGTATTTGAGATATCTAAACATGCATGCTTTGGCTTAGAAGCTCTCTGACTGGCCATTTTCAAGGAAGGAGAGTGGCTTGGGTGTGGGGAGCGGCATGATGATTTCATCGTGCCATCACCACTGCAACCTTGAACTCGCCTCCACCTGCCTCGTTCATATATCGCTTGGTCTCCCACATCTGCCACTCTCTTCACAACTGAGCCTGTCTGTGGCAAGCTTTGGTGGATCACACAAACGTTTTTGCACAACGTAACTGCCTCCCAGGGCAACGTTAAGCATAAAATTGAGGTGCTGCGTCCGCATTCCCACCTGCTACGCCGGATGTGCAGTGCATGACATCGTTGTGATACATTGTGATGGAAGTATCTCTAAAGCAGAACAAACGACAATCAGACAAAAAAAAAAGAAATTCCGTGAGCAAATGTAAAGAAGAAAGCGAGTAAAAATACAAATTTGCGGTAAATTACTCAACCACGTGTCTCAACAGGGAATTCGTTTCATACTACATTTACGAAGGATTTTCAGACCCATCTTCATAATGAACTTTTTGTATGTTTTTAGGCCAAGAATAAACTTCTTAAGTTTCTAACATATCTTTTTATACACAATTTCTATCACTGTATCAAGCAACAGAAGGGAGTACAACTTCTCTGGGTCAAAGGGGGATCCATAAAAACAGACAAACAAATAATCAACCTGTCAACAGAAAGTTATTTCACGGATAGGATGCTTCTACTTGAATTTGTATGCCTACCTTATTCAGACTTCGAGCTACGATAAAGAATAAGGTGTTCGCTTAATGGTACCGATTATGGGAAATCCCTCAGATGACGAGAGGGTGACGCTTTGCGAGGATTAAACCAGTTCAACCAGTTCAAGCTGTCTCGACATCATATAACGACAACTAGAATATTGTTCGTGGCAGTTTGAAAAGTCTTTCATGTAAAGGATTTAATTCACCAGTGTATCACGTACGTGCCTTTCGTACCTACACAGAATCAAAATTTTAATCTCTCCATACTGCGAAGACCAGATCTGGCAGACCTATATCTCCTACTGCCGGGCGTTCCTCAGCAGAGAAAGCACCATAAGGAATTCGTCAAAAAGGGGATTACTCTATTCACATATGTCACGGACAATGCTCAGCATCTGATAATCTACATCAACATCGCACAAAAATTTCAAAAAAAGGTCATTCGACAGTAAATTCCAAGATGTGAAGGCTCTGCACTATTTCGTTGCCTCCAAGACAAGTCAACTGATGCCAAAGGAACAAACCACCTATAGTCATTTATACATTAAATGGTTGTTTGTATTCACACATTTAATCCCTAATCTTTATTAGTTAATTATCTCTAGTGATTTAACTCACAAAAGTAACCACAGGTGAGCGGAATTATCAGTTCTGAACAGCCACAGCACAAGATGTTTTTTGGCTTGTTACAGTAAACGTATGAAAGTATGTATGTCTCTGCTATTCGAAGTATCATTGTTTAATTAAGAGCAATGTATCTAAAACTGTGCAAACTTGTCAAATAATTACGTAGTTATTAGATACAAGAAAATAATGTAGCTGACTAAGTAGCTTTCAGAAAGAAACCATTTAAAAGTAAATAAATAAACAAAACGGTCAATAGTGCGACACGCTCTGTGAAACGCAGAAAAAAGTCTGAGATTTAATACAGAAACTGATTTATAATCTCGTGACCAAGACCAGCGTGTCTCCTCCTCTCTGCGGTCGTAACTAAAATGAAACTTTATTGTAGTGCCGTGCTGGAAGTGACTAAGTTCTGGTTGAGTGACACAGCGCTATCGTAAGCTGGCGACCTCGGTCGAGGAAGTGCTCTGCTAGTGCTGCATCCCGACGAGGAAAAGTCAGGACGGTTATTGCACGCTATGTTCAATATTTTCCCGCACTACGACCACCACGACATCTTTCCTGGTTGCTCTATCAGTTGAACCACACGGTACTGCATTTTGCGGCACACTGGTTTCTCCGACGTTACATTGTAATATTTAAAACGTAAAAATTCCTTAGCAACAAATAGCTTTAAAATTTGTAAGCATGGTTCTAATTATTCAAGATAGTAATTTTACACACGAAAGAAACAATCTGAAAGTACATCAAACAACAAGGTGTTTTCTCTGAATTGTTGTGGTAGTAGAGCTCAAGTTGTGACAGTGTGCGTGTTGTAGGAAACCTGTACTCGTCCAAAAGTTGCGCATTATCGCCTAGAATTTCACAGACTGCACGGTGTGTAATATTGGATACAGGCTGAGACAGTTAAGACAGGCCAACCCATATATATCCAGAATGATTAAATATAACAGGTATGGTTTTTGCCAAGTTATAGCGGATAATATGGTGAATTTCCTGACGTTCGCAAGTATTTTTTATCGTTAATGCTCGCCGGTTTACGACAACGACTTCGTTTCAAAATGTTAGTATGTGTGTGAAATCATATGGGACTTAGCTGCTGAGGTCATCAGTCCCTAAGCTTACATACTACTTAACCTAAACTATCCTAAGGACAAACACACACACCCATGACCGAGGGAGGACTCGAACCTCCGCCGGGACCAGCCGTACAGTCCATGACTGTAGCGCCTCAGACCGCTCGGCTAATCCCGCGCAGCGACTTCGTTTTCTTCTGATGCATCTGTATACTTCTTCCTGTGGCTTTTGAAAGACCTTTTAAGAGAACTTCAACAACATAACTTTCATGAGACTTGATTAAACAGCATCAAGATTAAAGCGTCGCGAACCACCGTCCCACCAACAGGAGAAGAGGTTCCACAAATGTCTGCTTTATTATACCAAATGCAAGTAAACTCGTAACTCAGGCACGGTTCGCGTGTCCGTTATCATAGCTGTCATACCCAGTGCTGAAAACGTTGACTGTGAGCATTGCTACACGCTGTAAAGTGATTCTGGAAAAACAATGCCGGCCGAAGTGGCCGAGCGGTTCTAGGCGCTACAGTCTGGAACCGCGCGACCGCTACGGTCGCAGGTTCGAATCCTGCCTCGGGAATGGATGTGTGTGATGTCCTTAGGTTAGTTAGGTTTAAGTACAGGGCTATTACAAATGATTGAAGCGATTTCATAAATTCACTGTAGCTCCATTCATTGACATATGGTCACGACACACTACAGATACGTAGAAAAACTCGTAAAGTTTTGTTCGGCTGAAGCCGCACTTCAGGTTTCTGCCACCAGAGCGCTCGAGAGCGCAGTGAGAAAAAATCGCGACAGGAGCCGAGAAAGCGTATGTCGTGCTTGAAATGCACTCACATCAGTCAGTCATAACAGTGCAACGACACTTCAGGACGAAGTTCAACAAAGATCCACCAACTGCTAACTCCATTCGGCGATGGTATGCGCAGTTTAAAGCTTCTGGATGCCTCTGTAAGGGGAAATCAACGGGTCGGCCTGCAGTGAGCGAAGAAACGGTTGAACGCGTGCGGGCAAGTTTCACGCGTAGCCCGCGGAAGTCGACGAATAAAGCAAGCAGGGATCTAAACGTACCACAGCCGACGGTTTGGAAAATCTTACGGAAAAGGCTAAAGCAGAAGCCTTACCGTTTACAATTGCTACAAGCCCTGACACCCGATGACAAAGTTAAACGCTTTGAATTTTCGGCGTGGTTGCAACAGCTCATGGAAGAGGATGCGTTCAGTGCGAAACTTGTTTTCAGTGATGAAGCAACATTTTTTCTTAATGGTGAAGTGAACAGACACAATGTGCGAATCTGGGCGGTAGAGAATCCTCACGCATTCGTGCAGCAAATTCGCAGTTCACCAAAAGTTAACGTGTTTTGTGCAATCTCACGGTTTAAAGTTTACGGCCCTTTTTTCTTCTGCGAAAAAAACGTTACAGGACACGTGTATCTGGACATGCTGGAAAATTGGCTCATGCCACAACTGGAGACCGACAGCGCCGACTTTATCTTTCAACAGGATGGTGCTCCACCGCACTTCCATCATGATGTTCGGCATTTCTTAAACAGGAGGTTGGAAAACCGATGGATCGGTCGTGGTGGAGATCATGATCAGCAATTCATGTCATGGTCTCCACGCCCTCCCGACTTAACTCCATGCGATTTCTTTCTGTGGGGTTATGTGAAAGATTCAGTGTTTAAACCTCCTCTACCAAGAAACGTGCCAGAACTGCGAGCTCGCATCAACGATGCTTTCGAACTCATTGATGGGGACATGCTGCGCCGAGTGTGGGAGGAACTTGATTATCGGCTTGATGTCTGCCGAATCACTAAAGGGGCACATATCGAACATTTGAGAATGCCTAAAAAGACTTTTTGAGTTTCTGTATGTGTGTGCAAAGCGTTGTCAAAATATCTCAAATAATAAAGTTATTGTAGAGCTGTGAAATCGCTTCAATCATTTGTAATAACCCTGTAGTTCTAAGTTCTAGGGGACTGATGACCTTAGAAGTTAAGTCCCATAGTGCTCAGAGCCATTTGAACCATTTTTGAAAAACAATACTGTTTGTTGAATTTCAGATGGAGTTAACGGCAGCACAGGTCAGTGTTATAAGGCATTCCACGTCATCGGGAA
The DNA here is from genome assembly GCF_023864345.2 of Schistocerca serialis cubense. Taxonomy (NCBI): domain Eukaryota; kingdom Metazoa; phylum Arthropoda; class Insecta; order Orthoptera; family Acrididae; genus Schistocerca; species Schistocerca serialis. The sequence continues at coordinate 660,747,207 of NC_064641.1, read as the reverse complement.
TCGTACGTGTTTCTTAATAGACCTATCGTTCCAATCCCCACTACAGATAACAGTATAGAAGTGTTAAGTTTTGTGAGTGTACGGACCATTTTGCATTTCCTGAATGACCATCCCAGTGCTCTCCAAATGTTGTCTTTAGATGGCCTGTCATGATATGTGCGGACTGTGAGGGACATTCATCATGTCGGAGCACACTGACTGCCTCGTGTCCAGTGGGATGCCTTCTAATGACTGCAGCAGCATCATATCTTAGGAATATCTTAGGAACTCGAGATACTTGACTGTATTTAGATTCCCACCAATGAAAGAGGGGCTGAAGATGTCAGTCTTGAAAAACTTCGCACCAAACATTCAGAGACCAAGGGCTTTGTTTTTATCCACTTCTTTGAGTTAACGTGGTTTTTCAGCTGAGGATTAGTGGATATTGCATAGATTGACTTGCACATTGTTTGTAAACATGCTCGTTCCATAAACAGCGTTTTGCATTGATATGCTGCATCACATTGCACTTTTAGTGGATAACATACGGGGAACTATAACCAATTTTGGAAATCACTAGCATGAAGCTGTATTTGCAGCGGAACATAAAGAGGATGAAATGCGGTGGAATACAGTGTCCGCAGAACATTCGTTTGGTTGATCCCTCCCGTACTTCCGAGATGCCTCTTAGTGATATTTGCACTGTGTGTTACTGCTCCTAAAATGTTGGTTTCATTTCTTTCATCAGTGGTTCTTCTTTTGACTTCGATTATTTTGCTCTCCACAATTCCAGTTTTTAGAACACTTTTTAAAAATGTTTGCAAAGACTCGTCAGCCTACAACTGCGCCACTGCTCTGATACGCACAAGTAAACACCAGAATCATAAGTTACGTGTTCGCTTGTATTTGGTATACAAGCGCAGACGTTTTTGAACTTTTTGTCTGACGACGGGACAATGTTCTGCGGCGCTGGTGTCTCGATACTATTTGATACCAGCTAAGTCGCTGAATTTCTCTTACAAGCTTCTTTCGAAAGCCCCTGAAAAAAGTATATACTTCCGTTTTACAAGAAAAAGTTGGTGTTGTAATTCGCGACTATAAACAATAAAAATTATTTTGAACGTCAAGAAATCCTTTATACTCTCTGCTATAACTTGGCAGAAACCGTACGTGGACGTATTTAATCATTTTGGATGTATTTGGGGTGGCCTTTCTTAGCTACCTCACCCTGTATAATTAATTTCAAAACTTTATTATAATAAAACTTGTGCTTAATGAAAAGTATAAATTATTTTGTTTGTTTCTTAAATTTTTACAAGTACGTCATGGAGATCTTTAGAGCTCTGAAGGCTGTTGTTTTCGCTGCTAGTATTTAAAACATCGCCTCATTCAGTACTAAACTGATCGAGAATCGTCCATGGAACCCAGAAGCCTGACGTTGTGCTCTCTCTCCAGCGACGATTATCATCATATAACGAAATAACTGAATAACTAATGGATGTAATGGATATCTTTAATATTATACGCAGTCTTTTCTCGGTCACTCTAGAATTGAGTTCAGTTTTAAGGAAATGAGATTTTTAATGTGTGACATACTATTGTTAGTTCTAGTGAAAATAAACCCAGGAGATGTGTTGGTACCGTGTTGGGTCACCCGTATTACCTGATGTGTCTACGAAACAGTTTACTTTAGTTGTACCTGCTGTGAAAATTGTAATCAAATGATTATATATATTTGACAAAGTCTTAAACTATGAGATGTGCTACAAGAACGAAATCATATCTTTGTTTCTAAAGCACTTCGCCGACATGCATTTGCACAACCATATTTTAGTGTTTAAAAGAACAAAATGAACTAAAAACGGTATGTGGATGAAACACATTTATTCCGATTACTTGCAAGTAACCCTAAAGTGTGTTAACGAGGAAAGTTTTCAGTTTCAAGTGTAGCTGCTAGTGTAAAACTGAGCGATTCAGTTTTTGAACTAGTGCCTGGTTAACCATCACGGAATGAGAAGAATCAACATCTATATCACAGCTGTTTCGGGGACAGCGTATGGAATAGATTCTTTCTTATCATATTCTTCCTTAAATGAGGTGAATCTGCAAAAATTGACGTCATTAACGGTATACAGGCAGAAAATGTTAAATGTTAGAAATTGTACTGGAAGTGGGACAGCAAAAGGTCGATTCATAAACTATGATCTTTAGCAACGTTTAATGCGTCAAAGAGAGACCAGTTCAACCGAAAACTGTCATGGTTAAGTTGTATCCATTATCATTTATGAGGAATACGAGTCCATCCGGCTTCATTGTTTCGAGAACCTATTACAGTCTCATCTAAACTTGTCCCGAATTTCTACCACCGTAAAGTTTCTTCTTGACGTATTTACCATCCGCGCTGACAGAGTGTTAATAGATGTGCTTTAGCGACACGAGCGCAATTTTTCGCTGTTTACATTTTGGTACAAGGTTCGCACATATTCCCGTAATGTACCTACTATGCCATCACTTGTCATGTCGAATCCTCTTAATAAAGGACGCGCATCCGAACAGTTTCACTGAGTCCTCTGCAAGCTTTAATTTTAGGCAGTGGATACCAGCACTACAAGCTTTAATTTCCCATAGTGAGTCTTAACAATAACTCCACTAATGGATATCATCAATATTTTAAATTACTTAAATCACAGCTGACGATATTTGTTTTCTTCTTATTTGCTAACAGTTTGGTATAACGCATGAAAAGCGTTCATTGAATCTGCTTTGTAATATTTAAAGAAGATTTACTTCTTGTAAGTAAGACCATATAAACAGAGGAAATGTTTGTTACATGTTTATAGTTTATTGCAGTCAAGACGTTTTCCTCAATATGGTATGCGTAACGAAATTCGTCGTTTGTAGTGCGTTGGTAAAGGACTCTTCTATCGCTTGAATATAAGTTAATGGTTGAGAGAATTTTCTTAGTCTATTTAATGAAGGTTGGTTTTACGTGTTGTGCCCCTGCATTTGTATTTTTCACACTAGACAGTTGACAGTACTTCATAGAGAAGCACAGTTCAAAAACTTCCTGCACATGCAGGACATTCTGTTTTCCAGTTAAATCGTTTTAAGTGTGTTAAACGCTTGCAGGCTGCTTTTACTGATCTTCCAGAGACGAATAAACAGAAAACAGTTATTATTAAATGTTTTATTCTACTCTGTGAAGTTTCGCTGACGTCAGCGTAATTATGATTTCCCCGTAGCGTTGAAGAGATGCCAGCTGCAGCAGACAAGGTCATCCGTATATGTACGGACCGCTTTAGTCTTTTTCCATAATGAAGCGTCTCAGAGGTAGTGCGTGCTCTATTAGCTCTGTTTCGCAACCATGTCTCAATTTTACTTCCGCTGTATTTCGAACACTTTTACACAACAGTGAGAAACAGTCTAATTTCCTGAGTACACTCTAGCTTCTCACAATACTAACTGTAGTGTGAGCAGGCTACCAATTATTCCTCAGTTCATGCTCCATCCTTTTTATGTGGAGTCTGATAGGTCACTTTGACTCTAGATTGGTTACTGAGACACATGCGCATGAGTCAGTGAATGTGGTGTTTTTGAAAAGTGTGGTTAATCCATGTTTTGTTGAGAAAGATAAATAATGTGATAAGTACCACTCTAAAGTATTAATACCAGATCACTCCTGGGTAAAAGATCTCTTCTGCTGCCGCGACCCCACCCTCCGTATAAGGCCCTGACAATAATATATCAACAACGATAGACATGCATTCGTCTGCCAGAAATATCTCTAGTTCAAAGATACATTCCTTCATTTATACATATCGTTCCTTAGAACCCATCAAGAAAGAGAACCTTCAAGAATGTGAAACGAGTCAAGGCATTCATTAACAAAACACAATCAACTTATATTATGCACCACATTAATAATAATAACCTATCACTATACTGCTTAAGGCTATTTGCAACTACGCCAGCTATAACATAATAAATTAGAAGGAAAGCCGCAGTCTGCAGACTAGTTCAATGCAGCTCTCTTAGTCTGTCCTGTGCAAATCATCTCTGTACAGCCAGTACAACCTACATTCTCTTGAATTTACTGACTCAATTAAAATCTTGGACTCCCGATAAAACCTTTACTCCTTGCCCCTCCCCACTTCACTATCCTTCTTTTCTAAAGTTACTATGAATATACGTTCTCCCTAATTAAATTCATTAACTCTTCATTAGTTATACGATCTATCCATCTGATCTACAGTATTCTTCAGTAACATCGTATTTCAAAAGTTTCTATTCTTTCCTTGTCTGATATGTTTATCGTACACGTTATATTTCCGTACAAGGCTTCACTGCAAACAAGAAATGCCTTCTAACACTTCATATTCGATGTTACCAAATTTCTGTTTTTCGCCAACGCTTTTCTTCCTGTTTCTAGTCTAAATTTTGTGCCCTTTCTTACGTGCAGTCTGGTTTCTGAATTGGAAAATCGCTATTTTGAAAAAAATCTTGCACTTCCTCTTTAACATTTAGTACCTGCTGTTAATATTTTGTCGACAGCTTAATATGTAAGGGATTAGATTTGTGTTTTACAAATAAAATAGATGCATACATCCGCAGCAACAGATGCTCCTTTATGAAATTCTGCTATTTATCATGTAGCTTTATTATCATATTTGTTACTTGCCCTGTAGCATTCAAGAATATTTAAACCTTGTATTAGTTGGTAGGGAGTCCCGATTTCTTGCTTTACGTTACATAGGATTTATGTTTTCATAATTGTTTGTAGTACTATGTTTTTCCATTTTCAAGTGTAAACCTAATGCTGTCTTTCCACAGACATGTGTATTATATTTTGCAACGTACCAAAAAATTTCTCTCCTTCTGGCCGACGTAACGTTTCTTACCATTATTGCACGTAATACCGTAAACGCAGGAGTTGATATTTACGGTCTTGTTGCCATGTCAAAGACAAAATTTTGAATTTTCTATAGTTCTGACCACAATCTTTATTTCTTTTTTCGAAATATGAGCACAATTTTATCGGATACAGTACAATTCATTTTGTAATAACATATTTTGTTAGTAGTCATTATTTTGTGTGTTACTGCTCTGGTGTATATATGCTTCACTTTCTTATATGTTCATTCTACTACGTTTGGTTCAAATTCATTCTCGTTTGCTACTCATTTTAGTACTGGCAGCCATTCCTTAGTTACCGTATCGTCAGCGACAAAGGCGTTACTCTATGTAAGAGAGAGGAGAATACACATATTCGTAGCGTCAAGATGAGAATTCGATTTGGCGTTAATAATGAGGCCCATACTATTTGGCATCCAGTGTACACGGAAAATACGTTTTACATTATTACACTATAGGAAATACTGCAGCCACTATGCAATCACAAAAACTTTGATATACTTTAGAACGAAAATGCAAAACCTGTTGTAAAATATGCAATCACGAAACCTTTGTTATATTTTAGGTCACAAATGTAAAACTTGCGAAGAAGCCAACGTTAGCGTCTGACGATAGGCTCAGGTGCAGAAACAGTAGCAGTACAATAAAATCATTTCAAAAAACTCGTGGCTGTTTGCAGTATTTCCTGCAGTGTAATTTACGAAAACAGCTGCGGAGTTCTCCAACCAAAACAGATAAAATAATTTTACATTATTTATCTAAATAAATCAGTTAGCTCAAAAAATGACTACAATATATATAAAACGATTTAATTTATTGAGGAATTTGAAGCAGAAAACTGGGCAGACTCCCTAAATTTTACGATCACGAAAAATCAAGTAAAACACTATTTTTCTTTTATTTTTCGACTGTGCCAGTAAAGCACTTTGTAACTCAGTCAGAGCACATGGCCTTCCGGTGCTGGACGTTGCGTCGAAAATTTTGCTATTATTATCTATTTCGTTTGACTTACGTCAAATTGCTGGCAAAATGCCTTCTGACCTCAAGAAGAATGCATTAGTTCAAATTCCAAAGAAGGCTTATGTGTGAATATTACGAAACTAGCAGTTTAATAAGCCGTGGATTGAAAATACTATCACGAATTATTTAGAGAAGAAAATTTGTTTTATTCCGTAGGTGCAATTTATTTATTTTACCTCCTGGCTACCGGTTTCGGTACACCGTACCATTCTCAGGCCTCACTTGACACACAGTCGTCACACTCGCTTCCCAAGTAGGTGTGTCAAATGGGAAACTAGAAGAAGTCTACCTCAGCGAAGATAAGTTTGGGTTCTGGATACTGATCCTATGCTTTACCTTATAAGGTGGGTTATCGAAAGGCATTTTTTATAGCGTCTGTGCATTTGGCAAAAGCTTTTGACAATGTTGACGGGAATAAAAACGAGGTCCTCGTTCAGGCCATGAAGGCCATGCGTTTGGAAAAAGCTTTTGACAGTGTTGACGGGAATAAAAACGAGGTCCTCGTTCAGGCCATGAAGGCCGTTTCACCGACTTCCCAGACCTTCGAGCCGTTCCTCGCCTGGATTCACGAGATAAATTCACCCCGTATCAGTCCTCCCATCAAAGAAAATTTCCTTAGCAGTACCGGGAATCGAACCCATGTTCTCGGCATGGCAGCTAAATACACTGGCCGATCAGCTGTAGAGGCGAACGTCAATTGAAATACACTATTGGAATTCTGAAGGTAACAGACATAAAATATAGGACGCGAAATATTATTTACAACTTTTACAGGACCACACTGCTCTGATGAAGAGTCGAAGGTCACGACACGGAAGTGATACAGTGGTGTAGCCTGTTCGTGATGTTATTCAATCTGTACATTGTGCAAACAGCAAAGGCAATCAAGAAGGACCTGCAAATTATAGTTCAGGGAGAACAAATAAAACCTCTGAGGTATGTCGACGACATTTTAATTCTATGAGAGACAGCAAAGGACTTGGAAGAGCAGGAAAACGGAATCGACAGTGTCTTGAGAAGAGGTCCAATACGAATGCTAGCAAAACTGTAGCAAGGTTAATGGAATGTAGCAGAAATAAACCAGGCAGTGATGGGGGAATTAGGTAAAAAATGGGACAGAGAAGTAGTAGGAGAGTTTTGATGTTTGGGCAGGGAAATAACTTATGATGGCCGAAGCATAGAGGATATAGAATGTAGAGTGGCAAAACCAATGAAAGCGTTTCTGAAAAATGGAACTTTGTTAACTTAGAATACAAGTTTAAACGTTAGGAAGTATATTATGAAGATATTTGTCTGGAGTTCAGCCTTTTACGGGAGCAAAAGTAGATAATAAACGGTTCAGATAAGAAGAAAGTAGACGTTTTTGAAATCTGGTGCTACGGAAGATTAGAAGGGTATATCGTGTAACTAATGAGGAAGTACTGAATCAGGCCGTGGAAAAACAAAATTTATCGGGCTAAAAGAAGAGATTGCTTGGTAGAAAACGTCGTGAGGCTTCAAGAAACCGTCAGTTTCTTAATAGAGAGAAGTGAGGGGGGGGGGGGGGGGGCGGTCAGTAGAAGCAAAAATTGTAGACGGTGACCAAGGACTTAGTACAAAAAGCAGATTGAAGTGAAATGCATGTAGGTTGCAGTAGATGTGGAGAGATGAAGAGGCTTGCCCAGGACAGTCTAACGTGAAGAGATGCATCAACCAGTTCTCCGTCTGAAGACAGCGAAACGTTTTAATTTTAATTTTCTAGTACTGCTGACATCTGTCTGACGCGGTCTAAATTGATAATCAAATAATTTAAATCTACAGTACCTGACCAAAATCTGAAATACTTGGTAGGGATGTAGGAAATGAAATGAAACTTTCTAGTTAGAGACGGTATGTGACGTTATTTCAGTGATTACAACATCGAGCTCACTTGTCAGTATGGCGTTCCTCCCTCTCTGAAATGAATGCATGCACTGATTCGATGTGGAATGGTATCATAAATACGTTTTGTCCTTTTGTGAGGCAAGATGGCCCACAGCCCTTACAACTGTACCTTGATATCCTGGATACTGGTTCTGGAACGGAGTTGACGTCCGTTCTGTTCCCATAGGTGTTCTGTCGCGGCTGGCCACGGAAGTACGAGTACCTCTAAATCACGCGGTCTCTTCATAGAGGAAGGTGACGTATGTGGACAAGCATGTGCCTGTGCCTATTGAGAAATGGCAATATGAGATATTTGCATGAGAGGAACATATGAGGACGCAGGATGTCTGTGACGTTTCGTTGTGCCATCACGGTCACCTTTCATGGGGTCCCGGGTTCGATTCCCGGTCGGATTGGGGATTTTCTCTGCCCAGAGACTGGATGTTTGTGCTGTCCTCATCATTTAATCATCATTCGTGACAGTGGCTCAATTGGACTGTGTAAAGAATTGGACTGTGTAAAAATTGGGACTTCGTACGGACACTGATGACTGCGCAGTTGAGTTCCCCACAAACCAAACATCACGGTTCCCTTAAACGCTACCAACCTGACCTCAAGTAATACCCGATGTATCCTCACACTATGACGCCAGGAATAACGCCACTATCTCTCTCTAAAAAGTTAGAAGAATGGAAAATCTCCCCAAGTCGTGGCTGTACTTGGCGATGATGGTCATTTTGGGTAGTGGAGAACAGCGATTCATCGCTGAACCGCCATGTCATTCATCAGCAAGCCATCCATACTTCCTGGTCACGACACCATTCCAAACGTAGCCGTTTATGTTATTGTGTTAACGGATCAGTACGTGTGGAATGGTGATTCCCTAGACCGGCTGCTGCTAGTCTCCGACCAACGGTGCGGGGTGATGCAGTATGTTTCAGGGAGTCCAGCACTTATTCTCTGATCGCAGACGCAGGTGTGAAGGGTCTACGATGTTCTTGATGCACTATACGGCTATCCTCCAATCTGGTTGTCAGACGCTGTCGACAGGGACCCTGACGATGAGTATGCTTGGGCTCATGTCCTCATGCACTTCAACGTCGGGCCACTGCCACATCCGAATGTCCCCCAAATCTGGATACTGAACGATTAGGTCAACCGGACAACATGGGTACCACAGTGAGGCCTCTCTTCATGCCCTTGTCAGGTGCTGATAGTGCTGTATCGCAAGAGTGCGCCACATTCCCGTCTCCTTCACAGCGATCATACAACATCAGGCAGTGTTCACCAGGCCTGGTAACAACACTAAACACGAACAATACTAATGCAGTCTGATAGTTGCTCTTCGTCTCACAGGGAACTGCAAATCTAATCATTTGCGTACCTGCTGATAGTGTTCACGTGTGCGAATTTACTTTTACATCTGACTTCTCCTGGGTGCTTGACCTTTTTCGTCAGGCAGCGTATTTTAACATTTACAGCAAACACAGTCGTCCCTAAAATTTAAAATATTGTAGTGCTAGAGATGAAAGAACTGCCCGACAGCGCTTAATAAAACTAGAGATTAAGTGAAGTATTGCCAGTTCCAAATGTGAGAAAAAGTCAAAGCAAAAAAGAGGAAGATGAAGAGTGTAAACATATTTCAACTCCTCATACTAAGACGATAATAACATAACCGTAATCTGAGGAGACAAAAGTCATGGGATAGCGATACGCACATATACAGATGGCGGTAGTGTCGCTTATACAAGATATAAAAGTACAGTGCACTGGTAGAGCTGTCGTTTCTATTCAGGTGATTTATGTGAAAAGATGTCCGACTTGATTATGGCCGCACAACGGGAAAAAACAGATTTCGAGCCCGGAATGGTAGCTGGAGCAAGAAACTTGGAACATCTCATCTCATTTCCTTTTGGAAATCGTTAGGGAACTCAATATTCCGAGATCTACAGTGTCGAGAGTGTGCCGAGAATACCAAATTTCAGGCATTACCTTTCACCACGGACAACGTAATGGCCACGTCTTTCGCTTAACGGCTGGCATGATGTGACCGAGCGGTTCTAGGCGCTTCAGTCTGGAACCGCGCGACCGCTGCGGTCGCAGGTTCGAATCCTGCTTTGGGCATGGATGTGTGTGATGTCCTTAGTTTAGTCAGACTTAAGTAGTTCTAAGTTCTAGGGGACTGATGACCTCAGATGTTAAGTCCCATAGTGCTCAGAGCCATTTTGAGCCTTCGCTTAACGACCGAGAGCAGCTTCGTTTGCTTAGAGTTGTCAGTGCTAGCATAGAAGCAACACTCCGTAAATTAACAGTAGAAATCAGTATGGGACGTACGACGAACTATACATTAGGGCAGTGGGCGAAAGTTGGCATTAATAAGCTATGCCAGCAGACGACCGATGCGAGTGCCTTTGCTAACAGCACTACCTCACCTGCAGCACCTCTTCTGGACTTCCGACCAAACCGGTTGGGGGAAATTTAAGTGTAGGATAGGCTAATGGGAAAAAAGGTGCTTTATTTGTCGCAGTAGGCAAAACATTCAAATCCACCGATATAGAAATTGAAGCTGCATGTGAGATTGTTTGAGCAATACTCATCATCGGAGTTTGCCATAAAATTGTAATTGGGTCTTTCTCTCTGTCACCAGACTCACTTTCTGATGTAATCGGAAACTTTAAAGAAAACTTCATTTCACTTGTAAGTAAGTTCTCCAGTCATACAGTAATCATCAGTGGAGTCTTTCATCATACAACAATCAATTTTGAAAATCAGAGTTTTGTTTGTGGCGAGCTTCAAAAGATATCCTATGAAACATTACTAAACGCCTTTCCTGAAATGTACTTGGAACAGGTGATTCAGAACCCCACTCATTATGGAAAAGTCTCAGATCTAATGGCAACAAATGCACTTGACCTCTATGAGGATCTCAACTCCAAAAATGGTATCAGTGACCATGAGGTGGTTGTGGCAACTATGGTCCACAAAGTACAAAGGGCAGCTAAAACAGGCAAAAAGATACACATGTTCAGTAAACTAGAATTCAGGGGTCTCCAAACTTTTTAGTCCGCGGGCCACATTGACTCCTCCACGAAGTCATAAGGGCCAAGATCTACCTAGTGGGGCCGGCCTTGTGGCCGTACGGTTCTAGGCGCTTCAGTCTGGAACCACGTGACCGCTACGGTCGCAGGTTCGAATCCTGCCTCGGGCATGGATGTGTGTGATGTCTTTAGGTTAGTTAGGTTTAAGTAGTTCTAAGTCCTAGGGGACTGATGACCACAGATGTTAAGTCCCATAGTGCTCAGAGCCATTTGAACCATTTTTGAACCTAGTGGGGTTAAAGCACCCTAGCACTCCATGATCACCGTAATGTAAGGCTAAAGGAAAGATGAAATCGCAAAAATCTAAGGATGTGGGGATAGCTAACACTGAAACGAACTACGATTTTTATTTGATTACACAATTTCGATTGGTGAACGTACCCGACCGAAGTTCTGGCGTATTTTATTCTGGCGAATTTCACCGACAAAAAAAAGTATGTCACTGCACACTCTTCACGAAAGCGTCCTGCAAAGTTAACGAAATCTCAAAATCATTGTTAGAAACACTATTACTGCAAGACGTAGAGGTAGAGAATGTCAACGCATTGTTGTTTCAAGTGACGTAACAATAAGTTTAGTTATGTAGTCTTGTAGCGAGTAGCAGAGCCAGAACATATATTAGATAGTTCTGTTGCATGATTGTGTCCGACAATGTCGCGGTGTATTGGTCGCGATAGGCCTCGAAATGTAATTGTTGGCAGCATAGGTACCACCTCAAACATTTGGCGGGCCGGATACAGGGGATGTCCGGCCAGCTAACGCGGGCCGGTTTGTCGGCCCTCGCGGGCCGGTTACGACCCGCGGGCCGTAGTTTGGAGACCCCTGAACTAGATAAAAAGCAGTAGTGTCAAATCTCAGTCAGGAGCTTGGGACTCACAGATATAAGTGCGTACAGGAACTATAGGTCAAGTTTAAAAGAATAACTGACCGTACACTGGATAGACACGTAACCATTAGAACAGTTGTTGATGGGAGAGACACTTCATAGTATACATTCACCATAAAGAAACTTCTGAGGAGACAGAGTATTGCATAAAAGGCGTGAAACAAAGTATTAGGCTATACATAAAAGGATGATGAATGAAAAGCGTTTGGTTGTCAAGAGTGCATGTGTGAAGCTTGCAGTGACGACCGCAGCAGGATATTGTGAAATGATCTTCCACAAAGCTCAAAGATATTCTGCAAAGCAGAAACGCTTCACTCAGGTTTCAAATGTTCCTTTACAAAGGAGACCCCAGGAAAATTGCCCCAATTTGACGTTGTACCACTGAACTTCGAGTGAAATAAGTATTAGTGTCAGTGGTGTTGAAAATAAGCTGCAATTAGAGATCAGGCGTCCGTAGCCAAGTCATTAAGTGCTTAGTTTCATAAGGCAAGGTCTCTGGATCGAATCTCCCTGCTGGTGCTTTACTGAAAAATAGGAAAACAAAATACGAATATTTTGTAAGACATTAGAAATAGAAATGGATACGCGACTATTTTGAATCATATCAGTACAGTCTTTCTATTGACATTATTGTACCTACATTTGTGACACGTACGGATCACTGCACGGATCGGGATGATACTGATAGTAGAAACATGTGAAACAATAATTATTGTGGCATACGCACACTTAATGAACGCCGAGATTTTTTCCGAGCATTGCTTTTTCAATCTTTCTACTGCAAAACAAAATGTTTTATATTCATAAACGGTTCTCGATCATCACACAGTTTCGCGGCGTACCACGCATACCTGATCATATCATCGAATATTGGTTCAGTCAACTGATGGTTTACGAATGACTGAATTTTTATGCAGTCTTCTCTTGAAGCTATCTCTCTGTTCTGTTAGATGATGTACGAGCAATTTTCTAGTCGCTTTATAAGGTTTCTCATCTGTCGCGAGGCTACACCACCTGAGCACATTTTGGACGAATTACTTTAATACTGCACGCTGGCAGACCCTCTCTATTTTGAAAAAAATTGTCGTTCAAAAGCACGTTCGTTTGCCCTCCCCCTGACTCAAGGATCAAAAGAAATTGTTTTGACCTTTGCCTGTTGCGGGCAATATCCTTTCTTCTGGGAGTGCTACCTCTGCAAGTTTCACAGGAGTGCATCTGTGAAGTTTGGAAGGTAGAAGACGAGACACTGGTGGAAGTAAAGCTATGAGGACGGGTCGTGAGTCGTGGAGAACTTGTCCGCGAAAGGCAAATAGCCGAGCACACTTTTAATCTGCCAGGAATTTTCTGAACACGTTGTCATAACTTTTTTGTATTTGTGTGCGTACTCATCTGCTGCTTTTTGCACTAATGATCCAATTGAGCCAGTGGTCTCTTGCAAGTAAATGACAACTCTTGGTAGTTATTTTCCAGATGAGGTGACACCGTATTGCGCAGTGAACGGATCTGTCATCTCGTGCACATACTTTGTCTGCAGAAGAACCACATTTGTTCCGCGTTCGCCCAGAGTTTAGTCGTAAGTTGATTGATATTTGCACCCTAGCACAAACATTCACAAATTAGCATCATATAGTCTATAAAAATAGTATTGCAATTGGTGTAAACAAATAAGGTACTTTTATGTGTAATACCTGTTTGATCAGTGTTAATAACAAAATCCTTATCGTATTTTGGTATGAGGGCTCGAGTCTGCATTCGGAAATTTGCTGCTACATCAAGGACTTGCTGCAGGGAAGCGCTTTGTCTCAAAGCTACAAATATGATTATTTTTTTCTGACGAATCCGATGTCTTCGTTTGAAGAGCACGACCCACGAGAGGCTTGAAAATTTGAATCAGTAAACTGTTAACACCAGCAAGAGCCCATTGCTGCAGACTTCTCGCCGTCACCTGCTGATTACATTCTCGAGCTTCTATGAAACAATCATAGGTCCATCAATCAATTGTTTAAATTGTTCATGCCTTGTTCCATCGTGTTTTATATGTTCTCCTCATCTTTTCGAACCTTTCATGCTTTTGAGGCGTGAAGCTCTCCTATGAAGAGTGGCCAAACTCTATCCTGGATGCTCTCTCGCTCGATTGACAACTTGTAATCTTATAATACTGCAGAACGTAATCGCTGTCCATTTTCGTCTGCTTCTCTTCGGTCTCGTAAACGTCTGTTGAAGATGAAGCGACTTCTTCAGTTTCTTGAAACACATCCTCTTCATCGATGTATTGATGGGCAATTTGTTCGTTTTGTACCACGACTTATTTCTCCGCTAGCATTTCGAAAATTCTGCGACGTATTTCTTCTCCAATTTCCATGTGTTCTTGTGTTTTTACTGCAGAAGGTTTCGAAGCGACGAGATTGTTTTGAAGAAGGAGGCGTTCACTGTAAACAAGCGCCGTTTTTAATAGCAGTTTTGAAACTTCACTGTAAAGTGATTCGGCTAAAGAATCAGGTTCACGTTCTGTTTCTGTCGAAACACCAGGTACATCAAACATGTACTCGTAATGTCAGACATCTTATAGCGGAGGCTAACATATGAATGAAGTATTCCTTCTGTTTGTAAACACTGTTCCCTTTCTCCTTCCACCAACTGGAACCTGTTTGTGCACATTCACCCGTTTATGGTGGGTCAAAACTAAGTGTAGGATTATTGGGAAAATGGGTTCATGCTATGAGTCGTACCATATTTGTACTGTATCTATACCGGAAAAATGTAATCATGATGGGTTGAAACGTACCTGTAGGAATACGACTACAATGGTAAACTACTTCCAAAATGCAACTCTTCAGGCTTTCCCAGCGATCTAATTACATCTTGGATTGTTGGGTGTTCTGTCGGATATAAGCGTCGTTCTTGCACAATATTTCGGTAACGTGCGACCTGAGACTGCTCCTCGAGTGGATCTGGTCCAGTATTTATGTCTGTGGCCTTCCCCCTCCACCGGCGGTTACAGGCGTTCCCTCTGCGGTCCGCGCCCGCTCGCCGCGACCTGCTGGAATGGAGACAGCTGTAGTACTCCATGAATAGAAGATCTAAAGTCGTGGATATAGAAAAAGATCCCCAGACATTGTGCCAGGCTCTCCGGACGGACGATGGAACGTCTGGGAGTGGATCCGACGGGCGCGGACGGCAGAGGGAACACCCAAAACCGTAGCGGACCGAAAACGGAACGACGACCCTCCAGACGATCGCAGTGAGCGGGAGAGGACCGCAGGGAGAACGCCTGGCCACCCAGACCGAAGATGGAGCACCCAGGAGTGGGTCTGGTAGGTGCCGACCATACAGGGAACTCCCAGTACCGCATCTGACGGAAAACTGAACGAAAGCCCTGCAGCAGGTCCCGACGAGCGGGCACGGACCGCAGAGGGAACGCCTGCAGCCACCGGTGGAGAGGGACAGCCACAGACATAAAAACTGGACCAGGTCCACTCGAGGAGCCTCTTGTGCGTTCTGCTGTTTCTTCTTTGTTAGGTGTCTGTGTCTGAAGAGGACTATCTGTGTCTTGGTTGGGTTAGCTCGTATCCTCCATTTTGCCATCCAAGCCTCCATCGTTTAAAAACTTGGATGGCAAAATGGATGATACGACCTAACCCAACCAAGACACAGACAGTCCTCTTCAGACACAGACACCTAACAAAGAAGAAACAACAAAACGAACACGACATACTACTAACACCCTGGAATAGGCCTCTACAACTAAACGACACAGCCAGATACATAGGAGCTATACTTAGACAAACATCTCAACTGGAAGACTCACCTGACGCACCTCCTTAACAAAACCCGACTCAGACAAAACCTAATACGACAGGGTACAGAGACGCTTCCATAGCTGCAACAAACAAACTGCACTGCACACATACAAAACCTTCATTCGCCCAGTTTTCGAGTACGCAGCAGCCCCCCCCCCCCCCCCCCTGGGAGGCGTACATGCTCCATTTGCGAAAAGACTGTTTAGCACAGAATGCAGACTCCTAAGCAATATCGCAAGCCTACCTTATATAACACCCAGAAATGAAGTTCACGAAACAGAGAGGAACCACTACAAACCAGACTAGCCAGACTGAGATCTAGATACAGCAATCATATCCTAATCAAAAGACCAGACATGGAAAACATTATCACAGCTAACCACAGAATACACAGGGAATCTAAATTCAAATACACAATACCCTCCCATACAATCGCACACAACACAGCAAGGACGTACCCCAATCTCGCTACCATCTTGCCAACAAATACCACCATCCTCCCGCACCCAGACCAAAGAACACACGAATAAAACGCAAACACTACCATATACAAAAGAACATGCCCTATTAAAAGATCCGCCAAGACATACCAAATAAAGTCCCGAGTCCTTTCCACTCAACCCTTCCTCACTCTGCACTCTAATCAACAAAAATGGGAAAAAACTGATTGTAAACACAAATTATAATGTACAAGTAAATGGAACGAACAGGAAGGATAAATAGTACTATACACTCCCGTATATCCTACCAACCACCTGAGTATAATATCCTCTTACTACTATTATTGTTGCTACTATGGTTTTTAAACACAGTTTCCTATGTTATGTTTGTACCTAGTCACGTTTGTAAAAATTAAAACTGTAAAATACACTACTGGCCATTAAAATTGCGCCAGCCGGTGTGGCCAAGCGGTTAAAGGCGCTTCAGTCTGGAACCGCGCGACCGCTACGGTCGCAGGCTCGAATCCTGCCTCGGGCATGGATGTGTGTGATGTCCTTAGGTTAGTTAGGTTTAAGTAGTTCTAAGTTCTAGGAGACTGATGACCTCAGCTGTTAAGTCCCATAGTGCTCAGAGCCATTTGAACCATTAAAATTGCTACACCACGAAGATGACGTACTACAGACGCGAAATTTAACCGACAGAAAGAAGATGCTGTGATTTGCAAATAATTAGCTGTTCCGAGCATTCACACAAGTTTGGCGACGGTGGCGACACCTACAACGTGCTGACATGGGGAAAGTATCCAACCGATTTCTCATACACAGACAGCAGTTGACCGGCGTTGCCTGGTGAAATGTTGCTGTGATGCCTCGTGTAACGAGGAGAAATGCGTACCATCACGTTTCCGACTTTGATAAAGGTCGGATTGTAGCATATTACGATTGCGGTTTATCGTATCTAGACATTGCTGTTCGCGTTGGTCGAGATCCAATGACTGTTAGCAGAATATGGAATCGGTGGGTTCAGGAGGGTAATACGGAACGCCGTGCTGGATCCCAAAGGCCTCGTATCGCTAGCAGTCGAGATAAAAGGCATCTTATCCGCATGGCTGTAACGGATCGTGCAGCCACGTCTCGATCCCTGACTCAACAGATGGGGACGTTTGCAAGGCAACAACTATCTGCACCAACAGTTCGACGACGTTTGCAGCAGCATGGTCTATCAGCTCAGAGACCATGGCTGCGGTTACCCTTGATGCTGCATCACAGACGGGAGCGTCTGCGATGGTGTACTCAACGACGAACCTGGGTGCACGAATGGCAAAACGTCATTTTTTCGGATGAATCCAGGTTCTGTGTACAGCATCATGATGGTCGCATCGTTGTTTGGCGACATCGCGGTGAACGCACGTTGGAAGCGTGCATTCATCACCGCCATACTGACGTATCGCCCGGCCTGATGGTATGGGGTGCCATTGGTTACACGTCTCGGTCACCTCTTGTTCGCATTGACAGCACTTTGAACAGTGGACGTCACATTTCAGATGTGTTACGACCCGTGGCGCTACCCTTCATTCGATCCCTGCGAAACCCTACGTTTCAGCAGGATAATGCATGAGCGCATGTTGCAGGTCCTGTACAGGACTTTCTGGATACAGAAAATGTTCGACTGCTGCCCTGGCCTGCACATTCTCCAGATCTAACTGAAAACGTCTGGTCAATGGTGGCCGAGCAACTGGCTCGTCACAATACGCCAGTCAATACTCTTGATGAACTGTGGTATCGTGTTGAAGCTGCATGGGCAGCTGTACCTGTACACGCCATCCAAGCTCTGTCTGAGTCAATGCCCAGGTGTATCAAGGCCGTTATTACTGCCAGAGGTGGTTGTTCTGGGTACTGATTTCTCAGGATCTATGCACCCAAATTGCGTGAAAATGTAATCACATGTCCGTTCTAGTATAATATATTTGTCCAATGAATACCCATTCATCATCTACATTCCTTCTTGATGCAGCAATTTTATTGGCCAGTAGTGTATATGTATTGTAATATTAAGGAACTATCTGTATTGTAAACTAGCTATAAATATGAACTATAAATGTTAGAAAACAATTTGCTTAGTAAAATTAGTTAAAAGAACTAACTGCATTTTAAAATTAGTTAAAAATATCATTGTTAAATGTGAAAGAACCAAAGAAAACTTTCACTGTATAGCAAGAAAAATGTAATAAATACTTAAAAATAAAATTGTTAAAGCCTATGTCTGGAAAGAGCAAACAGCAAACTCTCAAACAGCCCGCTCTGCCCCCTCAGGAGTCTCAGGTCGCACCTGATGAAGGTTGAAGGTCAAGAGCTACGTTACCGAAATACTGTGCAGGAACGACGTTGATATCCGGCAAAATACCGGACAACCCAAGATGTACTTCCAAAATATTAGAGAAAAACCCAAATTTTCAAGATGATGAATATGTTAACAACAAATGATTCTGATAATTTGCATAATGAGAATGAATCAGTCATTAAAATTGCTTGGTAAGGAAGAAGAAAGAAAACTCTAGCAGCAGCGAGGTTCGATCCAGAGCTCTTCCTCTTATGAAACCAACCGCTTACTCGACTTTTTTTCTTTTCTTTTCGAGCAGGACGACGGGTAGGACAGGGGTCGATACACGAGGCCTGGCCAGCCCGTCGCCACACCCACACAACTTGCTCTTTGATCTAGGATCAGTGAAGGGAATAGGCAGTTTTTTTTTAAATATAAGACAACCTTCCCTACATGGAAAAAATTGCAGCCTAGTGACGGCTTCAAATTTGTATTCTCGAAGAACTGGATTCCATTGAGTCCACAATCATGTCCAGATTGTCCTGTGCGTCGTTTTCCAGATTAAGATTACTACTCCGGCTTATCATAACTTGGAGCGCTCCACTCGCCTGACGGTGCACACTTGAAGTTAAATTGTTGTTGCTCCAGATAATGACGAAGGTACTCTCCTGTTTCCTTCTCTTTTTCTTAAAAAAAAAGAGAAAAAAGAATTTAACTCAAACAGAAATGGTGGTTTCCGGCATGCCTGTTGCCTAAGAGCTAAATGTGCCTTTATGTTTCTCCAAAACATAAAACGTTATTCCAAAGGCACTAACCGTGCGCCGTGCACTCATAAATAAACAAACTTTCTGAAAATTGAAATATAGATGTGAATACAAAGAACCTTGAGGATACACCTCTTCCATTTAGGATAAGAGTGCTTGCGTTAAATCAGATTCCTTCTGTAGTGCGAGAAGACAGTGAGACACGGCTACATACTTATGAAGTATAGCGAGATTTATCAGCGTGATTTTTTGTATCATATCTAGAGAGTGGGTGGAATTCTCTCTTAATACCACCAGGAGACCGTTGAGCTTCATTTTACAATTCCAGGCCGCTGTCTTGACAGGAAATTTGCTAAACCGTATCCCCAGAAGTTTGGTGATATCCGCTTGTTCAATTGGTCCTGTTTCAACGAATCCTATCCCTCTGGCTAAATTTAAAATGCTAGATTTACTTACATTAATTTTAGCTCTACAACAAGAACTATATGTCTGAATCACCTGCTGTATCTTCATCGGTCGGATCAGTCAGATACACGGGCAGGTCATCAGCGTAACATCTGAAGACAAATTTGTTGCCTCCAATTTAAATTCCACGGAGCTTGACAAGTAATGATCGTAGAAGAGGCTCAATTCATAACGAGAACAGCAGCATCGACAGGGGACAGCCTTGTCGTATCGACGCTAGGATGGGAAATCTCTCTGTGAATTTCCCATTGACAAGAATTATTGACGTTGCATAAGTATATAATCTCCTGATGATATCGACAAAAGAAGGTTTAATTCCATTTTCGACATGACATGTAGCAGGTAGTTGCGACAGACCCTGTCAAACGCTTTGTCATGTCTAACGACATGATGGCCACTCTGCAGTTGGAGGCCGAGGCGACAGCCATTACATCCCGGTATTCTTCCAGTGCTTGCTGTATTGTCATCCTTGGGAGGGCACACTACTGATATTGACCGATAAGGCGCTCAGCAATGGTGTTCAATCGACGAAGCAATCCCCTTGCAACTATCCTGTAGTCAGTGTTTAGGAGCTGTATAGGACGCATGGTTGTCAAATCGTTAGTACATCCACTTTTAGGAACCAACACTATAAGCCCTTCTAAAAACTCACAGGGAATAGTGGCAGACGTACGGAATTCGTCCAACATTCCAGTCAGCGGACTACCGATTAAATTCCAGTACTTTAGGTAAAACTCTACGGGTAACGCATCGGGTCCAGGGGATTTGTGCTCAAGTACAGTGTCCACCAGGTGTGAGGTATTGAATTTCCAGACACCCCTACCCCGAAATGTCCTTTGTCCGGACATGTTAATCGTAGCCACAACTGCCAAACGGTCAGAAAAATTCACTGGAGAAGTTTCAACGCTGAGAACACTATTTTTAAGTCGACGAGAGGCGTAGATGCCGTCTATCCTACTCATGGAATGGCTAGTAATACAAGTGAAACATAGGTTAACTCTTGGCTGGTTTTGCCAGGTGTCGATGAGGTGCAGTCCGTTCTCTAAGTCTCCCAGTTCCAGGCACATGTTAGAACTGGGCGTTTGGTCGGCGGCGGAAAGGACACAGCTAAAGTCACCAGCAAGGATGATGTTCTCGTTCGCGGGAGTGATTGACTCAACCGTACTTTCTTGAAAGAAGGTATATCGATCCAATCTGGCTTGCGAACCGGATGCCTCCATTAATAAGCTGAACTGTGTCTGTTTCGACAGAAATTCCTCTTCCACTTGCTAACTTTTTAACACCTCTAGGTATAATCCCGTACTTGAATGACGTGACAGTGCCACTTTCAGGTCTTCTATTGAGGATAACATTGTATCCTCACTATGTCCGTACATACTTCTTGCAACATTACTATGTCCATGTCGAAAACATATAAAATCGCGTAGGCATTCCAGTTTTGTCAAACTAGTGATTCTGTTAATGTTAATTGTAGCTATACTATACGACTGGAGATCAGTGCTACTACACATTTCTCTCAGGCTTTGATTCACAGTTTGTGTGTTAATAGTAGTTATCTTCCATGTCTGCATCAGTTCCACCGAGCTTCAACGGCTCGCGTCCGCCACCGTGTGTTTCCGGCGGATTACACTCCTCCATATCATCATACCAAGGTGAGTTGTCCTATGGTGGTGCAGACACGTCCATTCTGTTCCCAAAAGTCGCGGATTCGCTGCCTTGCGATTTGTTACGAAACGTTTCTCCAGAGACGGTAGATTCAGCGTCTGCTGCTTGCGATGGGCGGTCTCGTGTTGGACTGTGTCCCTCACCTCCTATTCTTCGTGCCTTGCCTTGCCTTGCTTGGTTTTGAATACCGACTTCTTTATCCTCCCCCCATGCCCCTAGATGGTTGTCTCCGTGGTTCTTTTTTCCCCTTCGGTGCGTCTATAGGCTGGTTGTTCGTGTTTGCTGCGCCTTTTTGAATCATTATGGTGTTTGCGGATTCCTCTAATTTTCCCGTTCCTCGATCTGAAAGTACTGCCCTTCTTGATTTCTTCGACATTTGTTCATGTTCTTCCTGGCTCTCCGTTGGCATGTCATGTACTCTACTGGCCATTAAAATTTCTACGCCAAGAAGAAATGCAGACGATAAACGGGTATTCATTGTACGAATATATTATACTAGAACTGACATGTGATTACATTTTCACACAATGTGGGTGCATAGATTCTGAGAAATCAGTACCCAGAACAACCACCTCTGGCCGTAATAACGGCCTTGATACGCCTGGGCATTGAGTCAAACAGAGCTTGGATGGCGTGTACAGATACAACTGCCCATGCAACTTCAACACGATACCACAGTTCATCAAGAGTAGCGATTGGCGTCTTGTGACGATCCAGTTGCTCGGCCACCATTGACCAGGCGTTTTCAGTTGGTGAGAGATCTGGAGAATGTACTGGCCTGGGCAGCAGTCGAACATTTTCTGTATCCAGAATGACCCGTACAGGATCTGCAACACTCGGTCGTGCATTATCTTGCTGAAATGTAGGGTTTCGCAGGGATCTAATGAAGGGTAGAGCCATGGGTCGTAACACATCTGAAATGTAACGTCCACTGGTCAAAGTGTTCGCAGGCGCTCCTGTCTGTCGTGCAGCGTCAAGGGTAACCGCAGCCATGTTCTCCGAGCTGATAGTCCATGCTGCTGCAAACGTCGTCGAACTGTTCGTGCAGATGGTTGTTGTCTTGCAAACGTCCCCATCTGTTGACTCAGGGATCGAGACGTGACTGCACGATCCGTAACAGCCATGCGGATAAGATGCCTGTCATCTCGACTGATGGTGATACGAGGCCGTTGGGTTCTAGCACGGCGTTCCGTATTACCCTCCTGAACCCGCCGATTCCATATTCTGCTAACAGTCATTGGATCTCGACCAACGCAAGCAGCAATGTCGCGATAAGATAAACCTCCTCCGTGCCAGCCAGCATGCATTCCGGAAACATCAATCACGTGAGACGAAGCACGCACTTTTAACACCTACGTACTGAAAGGTTTGGATCAAGGCAGTCAGATAGATGCAATACTTCCTGTATTCCGAAAGTCAGTTGATTCAGCACCATAGCAACCCTTATTAACAAAAGTACTATAGTACGGAGTATCAAGCGAAATTTGTGACCGTATTGAGGACTTTTTTTGGTTGGAAGGACGCACCAAGTTCTCTTGAATGGAGAGTTACCGACAGATGTAGATGTAACTTCAGCTGTGCGCCAGGGGAGTATTCATGTTGTATATTAATGATCTTGGGAATTTTATTCAGATGAGACAGTTACTTATAATGAAGCACCGTCTGAAAGAACCTGCCTAAATATTCAGTCAGCTCTTGATGAGATTTCAAATTGGGCAAAAAATAGCAGCTTGCTTTAAATGTGCATAAATGAAAACCGTAGTATCCTATAACTGTAATATCAGTTCGTCACACCTGGAAAACGGAGAGTTCACACAATTACCTAAGTGTAACAGTTTGGAGGAGGTTGAAATGGAATTGGTGACATAGGCTCAGTTGTGGGTAAAACACTTGTCAGACTTTGATTTATTGATAGAATATTGAAGAAGTACAGTCAGTTTACAATGGAGATTGCTTACAAATAACTCGTGCGACCCATCCTAGAACATTGCTGAAATGTGTGGGACCTGTACCAAATAGGGCTAACACCGGTTATTGAACCTATACACACAAGGGCAGCACGATCACAGGATTATTTGATACGAGGGACAGTGTCACAGACATTCTGAAGAAACTGAACTGGCAGACTCTTGAAGATAGACGTAAACTGTCACGAAAGAAGAAACGGGTTTAAATGATTATTCTATTAATATACTACAACCTCCTACGTATTGCTCCTGAAGGTATCGTGAGAACAAGACTAGATTAATTTCAGCACGCACGGAGGAGTTTAAAAAATCATTCTTCCCCACTCCGTACGCGAATGTAACAGGGAAAAATAAATTGTACAGTGGGACGTACCGTCTCCCATGTGCTTCACAGTGGTTTGCAGCGTGTAGATGCAGATTTCTAATGTTTTCATTGTGTTGTTCTTTGCTACATTTTGCTCCTTGCGTAATATGGTAAGAGAGTTGTGTACCTCTTGCAGTCTGTGCCTTGTGTAACCGAGGTGCTTTGCTAGAGCAAGTTTACCTTGCTTACGCAACCAAGATGCTGCTACATGCTCATTAAATGCAACTGGTAACTGGAAGAACTTTCGAAATACAGTCCCTTGTCGATCAGTCGTGTGTTGTAACTGATGACCTTAGATAGAGAGTTTTTCGTTTTGGAGTAGTATGTAATATCTCATTTACATATACATCTGCATGTATACTGTGTGTGATCAAATCTCTCTAATTTTACCTTCATGCTCTCTCCGTGAGGTGTTCGTAGAAGGAAGCAATGTACTGGTTGTCTCTTCTAGGAACGGAAGCGCTCGGAACTTTTAACAGTAGACCGAACCGCGATGCTGGTGTTATGTCGTGACGAAGATGCTCAGCGAACTCTAGTGGCAGACGCTGAAAGAGAAACGTTCTGCATCGCGATGTGGTCTACTGTTAAAGTTCCCCAGAGTGTACGTTCCAAGAAGAGAAGAGTCGACTTTCATGCTTCCTAGATGAACCTGAAATGAAATGTATGCTCTTCTTTGGATCTTCTCTATTTCCTCTCTGTCCAAATCTGGCGGACAATATCCGAGTACTGATCGAACGAGGGTTTTGCAACCTGCTTCCTATGTGGGTGGACTACATTTCCTGAAGATTCTTCCAAAGAATCTCAGTCTGTCATCTGCCTTAGCTGTGATGTGTTTAATGAGCTCGTTCCACTTCAAATTGCACCGTGCGCATACTCCTAGGTATTTTATACATGAAACTGTTTCCAGTCATTGTTCTGCATTCTTGTAATCATGTTTATTTGTAATACGTTACATTTCCTTATGTTGAGGGTCAGTTACCACTGCCTGCCCCAAGCGTCGTTCCTCTGCAGGTCCTCTCGCATTTAGCTACAATTTTCTAACGTTCCGACTTCTCCGTATACAACAGCGTCGACCAAGAAAATGATCCACGAGATTACTTCTATATACTGTGAAAATTAATGAGCCTATAACACCCTTGATCAGCTATGAATCTGTACAAGGCAACATTAAACCTTTCATTCAATGCAAATGAATAGGTATGATGTTTGGTATTTTAGGTTTATCCTGACAACTGATTTTTATAACATACCAGTTTGTGAAAATGAATCCACACATTTTCCCTACATTTATTGTGTAGGCTGTTACACTGAAGCGCCAAAGAAAGTGATATAGGCATGCGTATTCAAATACAGAGATATGTAAACAGGCAGAACACTGCGTTGCGGACGGTGTGGTGTAACGACGTATTTGGGTTTTCGTTTGTTATATGACCATGTGCAGACTTCGTCACCCACGTCAGTTACAACCCACTTCAAAAAATTATTTATATTCTTTTTTTAAATTGTCATAGAATGGTTCTTGAACGAAACTGTAAAACATCAGTTGAGTCGGGTGCAGAAAATTACATCACTTGGGCCAATTGGTTTTCGTAACTTTTTCCCAATTTAAATTTCGTTTGTTTCTCCTCAGAAAATTATATCGACACACGTTATCTTGATCTAATCGATATCAGAATCACACATTAAATAAACTTTTTTTTTAGACTCAAAGTTTCGGCCAACGCTGTCTGAATCAATAATCTTGTCAAAATATATTATTAATCCGTTCACATAACTCTTCATAAATAAATCTTCAAGACACGTGTTTCAATTTTAATAGCATACACTATTTTAGTAGCTTCCTACACATACAGATGTGAACTTGAGCGTTGACAGACAGTGACTAACATTTCAATAAGATTAAGATCTACATGATGTCATTGTTGTACAAAAAGAGTATAAAACTTCATTTTTAATTTTTAGAAGCACGACGCAACAACTCGGTTCCAGGATCTTCTGTTGCTCCTTGGCTGTCGACCCGCGACGTATAGCGGCCAGCAATTTCCTCTCTGGTCGCGGCAACGAAGATGCTGTCCCCGTTCGTTGCGCCGACCTCTCCGTACATGAAACACATAAAAAAATACAAACTTTTAGATAATTCACATTTATTACAAATAATAAGAAAACACAAACAAAAACTAAATTAAACTTATAGTCACCTGCAAACTGGGCTGACTTTGGTGGATGGGTGACGCTTAATTTCGTCCCACTACAACGGCAACGCCTGTATAAGACATTAAGTGTCTCCTGCAGTTGTTAGATCGGCTACTGCTGCTGCAATGTGCAGGTTATCAAGATTTAAGTGAGTCTGGAGTTGGTGGCGCGGGAGCGATGGGACACAGCATCTCCGAGATAGCGATGAAGTGGGAATTTTCCAATACGACCATTTCACGAGTGTCGGTGAATATCAGGAATCCGGTAAAACATCAAATCTCCGACATAGTTGTGGCAGGAAGAAGATCTTGCAAGAACGGGACCGACGACGACTGAAGAGAATCGTTCAGCGTGACAGAAGTGCGACCCTCCCGCAAATTGCTGCAGATTTCAATGCTGGGCCATCAACAAGGGTCAGCGTGTGAATCGTTCAACGAAACATCATCGATATCGGCTTTCGGAGCCGAAGGCCCACTCATGTACCCTTGATGAGTCCACGACACAAAGCTTTACGCCTCGCCAGCGCCCGTCAACACTGACATTGGAGTGTTGATGACAGTAAACATGTCTCGTTTCAAATTGTATCGGGCGGATGGACGTGTAAGGGTATGGAGATGACGTCATGAATCCATGGACCCTGCACGTCAGCAGTGGACTGTTCAAGCTGGTGGAGGCTCTGCAATGGTGTGGGGCGTGTGCAACTGGAGTGATATGGGATCCCTGATACGTCTAGATACGGCTCTGGCAGATGACACGTACGTAAGCATCCTGTGTGACCACCTGCATCCATTCATGTCCATCGTACATTCCAACGGACTTAGGCAATTCCTGCACGGCAATGCGACACCCCACACGTCCAGAATTGTTACAGAGTGGCTCCAAGAACACTGTTGTGAGTTTAAACACTTTCGCTGGCCACCAAGCTCCGCAGACATGAACGTTATTCAGCATATCTGGGACAGCTTGCAACGAGCCGTTAGGAAGAGATCTCCATCCACTTGTACTCTTACGGATTTATGGACAGCCCTGCAGGATTCATGGTGTAAATTCCCTCCAGCACTGCTTCAGACGTTAGTCGAGTCCATGCCACGTCGTGTTGCGGCACGGGAAGACTTATGTCAAGCACGTTTTTCAGCTAGTTTTAAATGTACATGTTTCTTATATTTATCCTCTTTACATCTTTGTCCTTCATTTGCGTTATCTGATTCTGACAAGGTAAGCCACAACGTTTTAAAACAAAAGTACACTTACCAGTTAAATATGCTATAATAGAAAAAATTAAAAACAATAAGCAGAACAACACGATCTTAAAACTTTGGAACGACTAAATGTAAAAGTGTATTATATGAGTACACATGTATGAGCCAAACATTATGACCACCTGCTTAATGGCTTGTTTTTCCGTCTTTGGAACGAAGTACATCAGTGAATCTGCGTATCAGGGATCAGACAATTTGGTGGTAGGTTTGTGAGGCATGTGGCACTACTTGTCTAAGCAGAGGTCATGTAATTCCCGTAAATAACGGGCCACTGATTTTAATATATGGTGATGACGGCCGATAGCGACCCAGGTGGTTTCCGCAAGATTTACATCGAGCGAATTTGGTTATCGCGGCATCAACGTGAGTTCACTATACTTCTCCTCAAACCAATTTAGCACGGTTCTGGCTCCGGACACGGATGGTTATACTGCTGAAAGATGACACGGCAGTCGGGGAAGACATCCAGTGTGAAGGGAAACGGGTGGTTCGCAGCTGTCAGCGTGTCTTTGATTACTACCACAGGACCCATGCAAGCGCAGGAGAATGTCTCCCGTAGCACAATACTGCTCCCACCACCCTGCGCCCGTGGAACGCTGCACGTTGCGAGCCGCTGTTCACCCCCATGACGGCTTTGTGGAGACGACTATCGACCTAGTATAGCAAAAGTGTGATTCACCCGAGGAACCGACAAGTTTTCATTGAACAACGGTCGAATCATTGGAACCCGTGCCCACTGAAATCGCAATTGACGACGTCGTTGGGTCGACGTGTGAACACGTAGGAATGGTCTGCTGCGAAGCTCCAAGTTCAGCAATGCGCGATGTACGGTGTGCTCTGGAAGACTTGTGCATGCATCATCATTGTGCTCTCTCGGCAGAGATGTCGTCGATCACCATCTATCCTACTTTGCAGAGCAGACAAGCCTTCGAACCTCACGGTCTCGTGGTAGATGTCCAACCATTTAGTGCATAATGGTAGTTTCACTGTCGGCCTTCCTCTTTCCGTAGATGCTCACGACATTAGCACGTAAACGTTCAACCAGCTTCAACGTTCCCGAGATCCTCGTTCACGGGCAGTGCATAATAATAATATAACCTTTGTCAAAGTCGCTTATCTCAACGGATTTCCCCATTTCCAGCCCGTATCTTCCCTAGGGTGATCCCCTGTCCGTTTCTGCTCCACGTACATACTTTTGTTACCGCGTCACGTGCCTGCAATGCCACCGTGCGGCATCCAATGTCAAGGTGGGCAGCGGTCATAATGTTTAATATTAGTGTAAGTCCTCCTGAATATATATAAATTTCACAAATTCATACTCATATCCCACCCATGCGCCACGGGATTATAGAAGACACTTTCAGTGTCGGTCGGGAGGGTTTGAGTCTTTCAAGGAAGCTGAGAGTTATGCTATCAGTGGCGTAGCTAGCAGCACGGCCACTCAAGTAGGACAGTCCTCGGTGGAGGAGCCATACAAAGTGTGTCCCACATCATTTTTTGTATTACGTTGCTTTACAATAGGATTCATGTGATAATTTCAACAAAAGTGTGTATCGACAGGTCTTTAATTCGCTCAACAAGAAATGGTATGTATTGATTTTTAATCTTAGAATATACCTGACTAAAGAGTTTACATTAACTGTACACAACCAACTTACTCCACTATGTATTACGACGGCGCTACACACAACCTGACATTTCTAATCAGTGTACGTTACAACTTTGTAAGTTGAATCTGTGATTTTGTTATTTTATGACGGTGTAACGTATTGTATTCCCACCTTCTGAAGATACTCGCGTTGGCCCAGTGAAACACGTCAAAATAAAGAAATAATTACGTGTGACATATGGATACTCTCCAATTTTAACTAAAACAGAATTTGTCCAAACAAAATGTTATGGAAATTATCAAAGTATCTCTATCGATATCTTAAGTAATTGACAGTAACAAAATATCGTCTTTTAAGTAAAGCTAGCAGTTAGAATCGTGGTTTTTTTGACTTCGTGCTTCTATTAAATTAACCTCAATTGCTTCTAAAAACTTTTCTAAAAGAGTGTCTAAATTTTTAAAAAAATGGCTCTGAGCACTATGCGACTTAACTTCTGAGGTCATCAGTCGCCTAGAACTTAGAACTAATTAAACCTAACTAACCTAAGGACATCACACACATCCATGCCCGACGCAGGATTCGAACCTGCGACTGTAATGTCACGCGGTTCCAGACTGAAGAGCCTTTAACCGCACGGCCACACCGGCCGGCCCTAAATTAAAATAAGCAGTGTTCTAGTATCTGACTTTGCAGGATTATTTCAAGGAAAATATCGTCCATATCACCTATTATACACGTATTACTGTGAATAAAACTCCCAATACACTGGGGGATAATTTTTTAAAGACAAACCATGTAAGAAAGTTTAAACCAAGTGAAGAAGTCATGTGAAGAAGGCTAATAAAGTAAATTCAAGTAAAAATGCCGATATGGGAAGGTATGCATAATTTCATGAGATTTTTTTTAGTTGTCGAAAGTGTCTTTGATTTGAAATAGATCGAGCGACCCTATTCGGTCTGAATTGCAGGAAAAAAGATACAAGATCAACGTGTAGGAGATGATTTACTGTCACTAGACGTAACTGCGGGAGACAAAGCTTTCCAACTGTCAACTCATTTGACGAAATCATATTGAACTAACAACGTTTACGCATACAAAAAGATAACTAAGCTCAATCAGAGGTTTTCACGAGCAGATAGGGTATCTAAAAGCTCCTTTGTGCGCTCAAGCCAATTATTTAGAATATTTGATTCACAAAATGCTGTCAATATTTAATAACGAAAGCCATTTGCCTTCATAATATGCTCTTGTATGCATTCACAGTCAATTATATGTCTCGATTTCTGCCAATTTAGTGACAATCACAAAACGGACAACGTTTCTACGCCGCAGTGGCGGCTGGCTGAGTCCCGCGGTACAGCAAACCGAACGGTACGTTTCTGCCAGTCGGCTTGCATCAGTGACACTGTAGCTTGAAAAACTTCATCTGCATTACCTTCACTGCACAAATTCCGGAGTTGCGGCCCTGTCGGTTTATGCAAACTTTGTATAACATTATAGGCGTGAGAAGACGATGGAGTACGCAAACGATGAATACGTCGATATGCTTTTGGCGCTAGGTGCATCCGATAACCAAGCTGCTGTGCTGCTGCTTGGTGCCCTGAAAGAAGCCATCCTGATAAGAATGTTTTTCGTTGCCTGCGGGAAACTGGTGTGCTTCGCCCAAGAATAGTAGACTGAGGTCGTCCATGGACTGGACGTATTCCACAAAATGAGGACGCGATTCTTGAAACCGTTAACCAGTGACATCGACGAAATAGCTGTGATACTGCAGGTCAGTTCCAGATAACTTAAAGATTCGTTGTTGAAGTGCTGCACGATGAAAAACTGCATCCATATCATTACATGTTTAACCAACACTAGCGGCCAGACTACCGCATACGACAAATACAGTTATGTGAATGGCTTTTGCACAAAGTGGAAGATAATAAAGATTTTACATTTAACTTTGTATGATCTGACGAATCAACCTCCACATTAGCCATTAGTGGTCGAAATACAACCTGAATATCACCCGTGAACGTGGCTTTCAGGCACGCTTTGGTGTGAACCTGTGAGCTGTAATCGTGGGAGCAGTGCTCTTGGGCCCTTGTCTATTGCCGGACAAATTGAATGCGTCCCTGTATCGCATCTTTCTTTGCAATACCTTGCGTGATGTATTAGAAAACGTTCCACTTAGTGTACGGCGGTAGCTATGGCTTCAGTAAGGTGGTGCACCAACATACTTCGGAATGAATACGCGTAATTATTTAAATGAAGCGTTTCCAGGGAATTTTCTGGCCTCCATATACCCTGGACCTCAAACCACTAGAGTTTTATTTTTGAGGCCACTTAAAGTACTCCGACCATTGATGTACAACACCTAATGCCTCGCGTGCGTGCCACTTCGGCAGTGGGGGATGTAGATGTGTTGCGTGGGGTCCAGAGGAGTATGATCCAGTGATCCAGAAAGTTAAAAAAAAAAAAAGGTTCAAATGTGTGTGAAATCTTATGGGACTTAACTGCTAAGGTCATCAGTCCTTAAGCTTTCACACTACTTAACCTAAATCATCCTAAGGACAAACACACACACCCATGCTCGAGGGAAGACTCGAACGTCCGCCGGGATCAGCCGCACAGCCCATGACTGCAGCGCCCTAGACCGCTCGGCTAATCCCGCGCGACCTAGCGAGTGACGAAGTGTATGCAGATGCAGGGTGTTTCACTCTCATTGTTATTAGTCGCGTAACATTTAATACATTGATAAATGGGTGAGATAAAATATGTTTCTACGAAAAGAGCCCTGAAATACGTTTCAGGGATGCTGTGCTGTGGCTTTCTTTGGATCATTAATTTGCAACAAAACAAAATATATTATGTTCTTATTATTCTGGATCTGGCTTTCTACAAAAGGAACATTGTTTCGTTACTGTAACTCGCTATAAAGTTCAACATATCTTTCTTACTTTACAGTTATTGAAAAGGATACTGAAAATCATTTCGTTATCAATACTGATGTTACAGTACGCAATGTTTGTTCAACATCAAAATTTTGCAGTCGATTTTTGTTAACATTAAAACACCAATAAGTACCACGACTAACACGAGAACATGAGACTATTATCAGAGAAAAAATGTTTTTACCATAATGTTTGCCAGACTAGAACTACGCACAGCAAGATTTCTACACTCCTGGAAATGGAAAAAAGAACACATTGACACCGGTGTGTCAGACCCACCATACTTGCTCCGGACACTGCGAGAGGGCTGTACAAGCAATGATCACACGCACGGCACAGCGGACACACCAGGAACCGCGGTGTTGGCCGTCGAATGGCGCTAGCTGCGCAGCATTTGTACACCGCCGCTGTCAGTGTCAGCCAGTTTGCCGTGGCATACGGAGCTCCATCACAGTCTTTAACACTGGTAGCATGCCGCGACAGCGTGGACGTGAACCGTATGTGCAGTTGACGGACTTTGAGCGAGGGCGTATAGTGGGCATGCGGGAGGCCTGGTGGACGTACCGCCGAATTGCTCAACACGTGGGGCGTGAGGTCTCCACAGTACATCGATGTTGTCGCCAGTGGTCGGCGGAAGGTGCACGTGCCCGTCGACCTGGGACCGGACCGCAGCGACGCACGGATGCACGCCAAGACCGTAGGATCCTACGCAGTGCCGTAGGGGACCGCACCGCCACTTCCCAGCAAATTAGGGACACTGTTGCTCCTGGGGTATCGGCGAGGACCATTCGCAACCGTCTCCATGAAGCTGGGCTACGGTCCCGCACACCGTTAGGCCGTCTTCCGCTCACGCCCCAACATCGTGCAGCCCGCCTCCAGTGGTGTCGCGACAGGCGTGAATGGAGGGACGAATGGAGACGTGCGGTAGCGTTCTCGCTTCCCACGCCCGGGTTCCCGGGTTCGATTCCCGGCGGGGTCAGGGATTTTCTCTGCCTCGTGATGGCTGGGTGTTGTGTGCTGTCCTTATGTTAGTTAGGTTTAAGTAGTTCTAAGTTCTAGGGGACTTATGACCACAGCAGTTGAGTCCCATAGTGCTCAGAGCCATTTGAACCATTTTTTTTTTAATGGAGACGTGTCGTCTTCAGCGATGAGAGTCGCTTCTGCCTTGGTGCCAATGATGGTCGTATGCGTGTTTGGCGCCGTGCAGGTGAGCGCCACAATCAGGACTGCATACGACCGAGGCACACAGGGCCAACACCCGGCATCATGGTGTGGGGAGCGATCTCCTACACTGGCCGTACACCACTGGTGATCGTCGAGGGCACACTGAATAGTGCACGGTACATCCAAACCGTCATCGAACCCATCGTTCTACCATTCCTAGACCGGCAAGGGAACTTGCTGTTCCAACAGGACAATGCACGTCCGCATGTATCCCGTGCCACCCAACGTGCTCTAGAAGGTGTAAGTCAACTACCCTGGCCAGCGAGATCTCCGGATCTGTCCCCCATTGAGCATTTTTGGGACTGGATGAAGCGTCGTCTCACGCGGTCTGCACGTCCAGCACGAACGCTGGTCCAACTGATGCGCCAGGTGGAAATGGCATGGCAAGCCGTTCCACAGGACTACATCCAGCATCTCTACGATCGTCTCCATGGGAGAATAGCAGCCTGCATTGCTGCGAAAGGTGGATATACACTGTACTAGTGCCGACATTGTGCATGCTCTGTTGCCTGTGTCTATGTGCCTGTGGTTCTGTCAGTGTGATCATGTGATGTATCTGACCCCAGGAATGTGTCAATAAAGTTTCTCCTTCCTGGGACAATGAATTCACGATGTTCTTATTTCAATTTCCAGGAGTGTATTATGTCATGAAGGTAAATTATCTTTTTGCGCTGTTAATAATACAACATCATCCGCAGCCCGCGTCCACCTGTAAAGCACATAATAAAATCTGCTGCTCTGCCCTGCAGTCCCGAAAACTGAAAAAATAATTTTAGTTTACCATTACCTGTCCTCTTCTTTGCGGTGTGATTGATTTCATTTCATGTAGTCTGAATGAACCACGGCAGCGGCTCGTTCGTTCGTAGTGCAGCTCTGCACCACGAATGATATTGAAATAACTGAAAATGTCTTAAAAGGATGGGATAAAATACCAGGCAAGCTTGTTACGAATCATAATGCAAGTTTTCACTAAGTAACTCTATTCAAAACATTTAGACAGATTAAATTCTTACACACCTTTACAAACCAATGCCTAATGGCGTCCTTCTCTCAATCTTGACAAAAGAATGCTACACAAGCATACAATATAGCGTCACAGACTCCTCCTACTCGCGTAACTCCCAAAAGACGACAGAGAAATTGATGTTCGGTCACTACTATTTATACTCGGTTTAATACATTTACATCTTTGTTTGATATTTAACAAGTATTCTGTGGCGGTTGCAGTACTCGCCGACACAGATATTATCTTTAAAAATTCGATACATAATTCTATAAAAGTATAAAACATGACACATAATGGTTTCTCTTTATTACATAAAGTTCACACAATCATTGTCCATGCAGAAATAAAATTATAATCATCCAGTTCATTTTTTTTTACCACATTTAATGTGTGTTTTGCAGGAGACGTTACAATGCCCCCTGGCAGCAATTGACTAATGTTAAGAATGTTGGGCAATATGCTGCCAATAACGTCCGTTTTGTCATTATTTCTCACCTTACTTGAGATATTCACTATTCACTTTGTTTGCTCTTTTACGCTGTGGTTTTATTTACACTGTTTATGGTTTTCTAACACCTTGCGAGATGACCATAAACCTAGACCCAGGGTCATTACAGTTGTCTGGCTCCACCATTCGGGCTATGTGCGGTCAGGAAACCTGGGAAAACTGCACCTTGCCTGGTTTGCAGTAAAACGCAGTCTGATTGTTCATCAAAAAAGGGTGGCATTTATCAAATGTTTACAGATAAAGTGTCACACACGAAAGTTATTTATAACAAAATGTTAAACTTTTAGTCGCCTTGTTGAAAATGTACCTTCTACACTCTTCCACATCAGTGGTAATGTTTGAGTTTATGTCCCATGTAACATAGAAAGTAAGTCATTAAATAGTCCTACAGTCGTATAATGACTTGTCTCTACAATTATTCACGACAAATGGTTCAAATGGCTCTGTGCACTATGGGACTTAACTGTTCTTAAATGTTCTATCATGGTATGGCATTCATGTCAGTTTGCTTCACTAATGTAACGAAAACTTATAACATATATCATCTAACAAATTAATATTTTGAGTTTGTACACAATAAAGAAAAAATGTTTCTCTTGTAATTTCGTGTCCAATAAATCATTTTCATGTTAGTTCATTAACAGCGTAGTTAGTAACGTTCGACTGAATGTCGACAATGTGGTACGGAGCGGGCGGCGTGAAGCAATTGTTGCCTAGCGTCGTCTGGAATAGAGATGGGCAAAACTGTTCTTTTCAGAGATTGGATCAGAACTGTTCACTCCCTGAAATGAATTAGCTCTTTTTCATGACTCACCACTCATTTACAATAGAAAATAAATGGAAGGCACATTGTCCTTTAAACTTGGTTTATTCCAGTACTACACCTGTATTTTGATCTTATTTGATCCTATTTTTAAGTAACGCAGATAATGAGTAAGAATTTTGTATTGTTTATTGAAATTTCCACGATATGACAAAGTTTTTGATTATTGATTTGTTTTGCACTATCGTGGTTTTTTGGGTGATCGGAAAATGTTGTAACTTGAGATTTACATTAACAATATATTTGGCTACAATGCATTAAAATTTCATTAACCTCATACAAATTCATCGCAAGCCATATATTTTTAAAGTGAACGTTTCCTTCCGAAGACGCTTAAAACCGCAAAATCCGTACCAGAATAAGAAAAAAAAAATATAAATTTGACTGTAAAACGAAAGTGCTGCATATAGCCTTACGCAGAATAAAACAAGGAAAATATTGGTGTATCACATTTTGCGATACGTTTATCGGTTCGCTCGTAATTAAAGCGTAAATTCGAGTGTCCATAATAAAAATCCTACAGTAAGAGGAGTCATCAGGAACCTAATCTAATCAGTTTAAACAAATAAAAATAAAATAAAAACAATTGATATATACATAACATAATAATGTAATATACATAGCGGTATTACTACGAAGAACAATATCCAGTAGGGACGAACTCCGATGCAGAGGCGCTGAGTCGAGCGGGTCGAGCCGCGAGCTGTATTACTGCGTGAGCTGAGACCGCAGAGACCAGAGTGACACGTGAGTCGCTTTGCTCAACGCTCTGGCTAGAGTCGAGACGGTGGGGTGAGCTTTGAGCGGGCGAGTTCCGAGGGTGGGGGGAGCGGTGAACTCACCCGCTCCGAAACAAATCGTCCGTTCCCTTGCGAGCAGGTTGTTGCAAGTAGTTCCTATGTTATCCGCTAGGTGGCTCTCTGTCCTGTTGCTCGCATCAACTGCCCAGAGGGCAGGACGTGCGACTGAAACGATCGCCGACAGTGTGCGATGCGAAGTTAAGCTGCGCCAGACACTGCGCGCGGCAGACGACGCACATGGACGGCACGGCATATGTGAAACACAAAATCCAATGGGGCACTGTACAATGCAGGCAGCCAAGGTAGAAGCAGGGCAGAGGCCGGCGCTGGCTGTGTTGTGTGGCGTGCACTGTGCTCTGACCAGCAGAGGCGCTGCTGATATGCTCCGTCTCTCTCTCTCTCTCTCTCTCTCTCTCTCTCTCTCTCTGCCGTGGGAAACGTTTGGAGCTACCGTTCTTTTTTTCTGAATCACTGATTGTTCACTCCTTTGAAAGATTCAACTCTATGAATTAGTTCAAGAGCGCATCCCCCATCTCTAGTCTGGAACGTGGCGTGTCAACGACCGCTGGGGTCGCCGTCCTGTCCGCCGTAACAGTGACGGCGTGTTGGGGTGGCGCCCGTGCAGTCGCGAACTGCGCCGAATCATTCACCAATGTCGGCGTGTTGCAGTTGTTTCCCGCGATCGGCTGGATGGCGGCACGGCACCCATCTCTGCTTCTCCGCATGGCTCCCCGTCAAACCGCATGAAACAAATATTCCACAACGGTGTACTGTCTTTAACGGTACAGGTTATTAGCTGTGGAAAAAAATGCAACTTGGTTAAAAGCGTTTATTGTTCAGTAAGCCTTAGTTTCGCTGGTCTGCACAGAATGTTTTGGCGTGATAACGGGTTTCTTGTGGCTTCGCAACTGAATCGCACTGTGACGCTGCTATTTAGGGTTCGTCCCACGCACTTTGTACTACACACTTCCATTTGTTCTCGCGGTCGGTGCGCTGCCAGAGCGTCTCTCAACACGTGAAAATGTTTCGGATCACACACGCTAAATGTTTCCGTCGAGCGATGTTTGCTTTATTCGACTCCGAACGGATCACTACCTACCATTTTTATACACAGTAAGTTTATTGTTCGTTGAGCACTGCACTGTGACAGTTAGTCACCCAACACGACTTATCCCGTCGTATATACCGGTGCATATCCAGTAGTCATTGTCTGTCCCTATTACACACAATATTTCGTCCTTTCCTAGATTGTTTATGCACACAGTTTATTTTTAATGCATATCAACTGTTCTTTGCATGATCACTCTCATCTATATTGAGTCCATTGTGTTTACCATTTCATTACACACTTCTAGTATTGAAACTTCCTGGCAGATTAAACTGTGTGCCCGACCAAGACTCGAACTCGGGACCTTTGCCTTTCGCGGGCAAGTGCTCTACCATCTGAGCTACCGAAGCACGACTCAGGCCCGGTACTCACAGCTTTACTTCTGCCAGAAGCACTTCTGCAAGTGCTCTACCACTTGCCCGTGAAAGGCAAAGGTCCCGAGTTCGAGTCTCGGTCGGGCACACAGTTTTAATCTGCCAGGAAGTTTCATATCAGCGCACACTCCGCTGCAGAGTGAAAATCTCATTCTGGAAACCTCCCCCAGGCTGTGGCTAAGCCATGTCTCCGCTATATCCTTTCTTTCAGGAGTGCTAGCTTCGCAGGAGAGCTTCTGAAAAGTTTGGAAGGTAGGAGACGAGATACTGGCAGAAGTAAAGCTGCGAGTACCGGGCCTGAGTCGTGCTACGGTAGCTCAGATGGTAGAG
Organism: Schistocerca serialis cubense; assembly: GCF_023864345.2. Taxonomy (NCBI): domain Eukaryota; kingdom Metazoa; phylum Arthropoda; class Insecta; order Orthoptera; family Acrididae; genus Schistocerca; species Schistocerca serialis. The sequence goes on along the minus strand of NC_064641.1, from coordinate 660,709,452 downwards.
CACTTGCCCGTGAAAGGCAAAGGTCCCGAGTTCGAGTCTCGGTCGGGCACACAGTTTTAATCTGCCAGGAAGTTTCATATCAGCGTACACTCCGCTGCAGAGTGAAAATCTCATTCTGGACTTCTAGTATTGTTACTAGGCAAATATGGCTTTTTTGTAATTATTTAAAGGTGTGTGATTTTTGGTACATAGTTCTCTTTTCCTTTTTCGGTGTTGCTTACCAGGTTATTAACCATATAACAAACAGATTTTACCATGTGCATGACAGCTGGACTTGGGCATATTGCTCAATAAATACTTCATTTAGTATTAGAATATTTTTTTTTAATGATAATGATCTGTCCTACGTGACGACAGTGTAGTTTCCGCGTGGACTGACTTGATTCGTGTAGCGCGTGATTAATATTCAAGGACGTGTACCAAGTACATGGGCTTCAATTGAAGCATCGTTACATACAAAATGTAGGTCACACGAAACGGGTTTGATTTGATTGAATTCTGCTCCAGTGTCGTTCTCACATCACTATTGGCACTAACATTACTCCACATTATTATTTTGTACTACAAAGTCATTTTTTGTCCAGTAGAGACTCTCTCAGGGTTCCTTAATTCTAACACAATTACACCTATTACATTACTATCTGAAATCTCATCATTAATTGTACATACTTACTACAAATGAAAAATGATACAAGAAATTATTCATTACTTTGTAAACAAAAAAATTGTTCATTGCTTCATGAGCATGTAGTATTTAACTAACACTAGTTGTCTGTAAAAGAAATGGTTTATTGATTCTACTTTCCTGCTATACTTCCCTATTAAATGTCTTGCGTATTTTGACCAATTTAGGTACCAACTCAGGCCATATTGTGGGTCGGTTTGCAATGTAAATTCTAAGGAACTTATTCAATTCTCTGAATGTTATTTCGACTAAATTTGCTTCTGGATGAAACCGGGATACCAGAATATGCCGTATACCTTGTTCCTGTAGATAATTTTTCCAAGTGTGACCAACGAAATAAGTGGCATTGTCAGTTGTTATGGCTTCAGGTTTCCCCAGTTGAGCCAAGTATTCTTGACTGATCCGTCTGACTATGCTTTTGTCAGTAGCTGATTTTATACAACAAATTGTCAAGTATTTGCAAATAATATAGTACACTGGCAGTATATACACTACTGGCCATTAAAATTGCTACACCACGAAGATGACGTGCTACAGACGCGAAATTTAACCGACAGCAAGAAGATGCTGCGATATGCAAATGATTAGCTTTCCAGAACATTCACACAAGGTTGGCGCCGGTGGTGACACTTACAACGTGCTGACATGAGGAATGTTTCCAACCGATTTCTCATACACAAGCATTAGATGACCGGCGTTGCCTGGTGAAACGTTGTTGTGATTCCTCGTGTAACGAGGAGAAATGCGTACCATCATGTTTCCGACTTTGATAAAGGTCGGATTGTGGCCTATCGCGATTGCGGTTTATCGTATCGCGACACTGCTGCTCGCGTTGGTCGAGATCCAATGATTGTTAGCAGAATATGGAATCGGTGGGTTTAGGACGGTAATACAGAACACAGTGCTGGATCCCAACAGCCTCGTATCACTAGCGGTCGAGATGATAGGCATCTTATCCGCATGGCTGTAACGGATCGTGCAGACACATCTCCATCCCTGAGTCAACAGATGGGGTCGTTTGCAAGACAACATTCATCTGCAAGAACAGTTCGACGTTTGCAGCAACATGGACTATCAGCTCGAAGACCATGGCTGCGGTTACCCTTGACGCTGCATCACAGAGAGGAGCGCCTGCGATGGTGTACTCAACGAAGAACCTGGGTGCACGAATGGCAGAACGTCATTTTTTCACATTAATCCAGGTTCTGTTTACAGCATCATGATGGTCGCATCCGTGTTTGGCCACATCGCGGTGAACGCACATTGGAAGAGTGTATTCGTCATCGCCATACTGGCGTATCACCCTGCGTGATGGTATGGGTTACACGTCTCGGCCACGTCTTGTTTGCATCGACGGCACTTTGAACAGTGGACGTTACATTTCAGATGTGTTACGACCCGTGGCTCTACCCTTCATTCGATCCCAGCAGAACCCTACATTTCAGCAGGATAATGCACGACCGCATGTTGCAGATCCTGTACGGGCCTTTCTGGATGCAGATAATGTTCGACTGCTGCCCTGGCCATCACATCTTCAGATCTTTCACCAATTGAAGACTTGGGGTCAATGGTGGCCGAGCAACTGGCTCGTCACAATACGCCAGTCACTACTCTTGATGAACTGTGGTATCGTGTTGAAGTTGCATGAGCAGCTGTACCTGTACACGCCATCCAAGCTCTGTTTGACTCAATGCCCAGGAGTATCAAGGCCGTTATTATGGCCAGAGGTGATTGTTCTGGGTACTGATTGCTCAGGATCTATGCACTCAAATTGCGTGAAAATGTAATCACATGTCGGTTCTAGTACAATATATTTGTCCAATGAATACCCGTTCATCATCTGCATTTCTTCTTGGTGTAGCAATTTTAATGGGCAGTAGCGTATTTCGTACCTCCCCTGGCCATATGATGGGGACCTGCTACGTTCAAAGATACTAATTGAAGCGGCCGGAGTGGAACTATGGGATGAAGTTCAAATTTTGTGGACCTATTATAGTGTTTTGCTTTCTTGCATATAGCGCAAGTCCTAACTGTTGCTTGAATTGCGTGTTTCATTCGGGGGAAGTAGCAGTATCTCGCAATGAGTTTTGCGCACTTCCCAATCCCTGCATGGCCCCGTGCTAAGTGCGTGTGCCGTATTACGACTTTGACTGACTGATTAGGTATGCATACTCAGCAGTCTTCTTTTGTGCTAAGTTTATGGTACAAAAGATTGTCCAGAATTTTAAAACCTTGCTGATCTTTATTGTTGGCACCATTTTCAGTATTACTGATATTTTTTACCCACATCGGATCTGATCTCTGTAGTTCAGACATATTTTTACACATGTATAGAAAATCCTTCCTGTACGCATTGTCTTGTACTAAAAGCACTTTATACTCGGCGTATTGTTCTAGCATTTCTGCTAACTCCGGTAGTCCCACCGGCATTCGCCACAAAGCATCCGCTACTATGTTATCTTGGCCTTTTACATACATAATCTTTATTCGGTATTCTTGTAAGGTAAGCACCCATCTCCTTAGTCGGATATGGAATAGCTTGCATAACATCAACAAACATAACGCCTGGTGGTCACTATACTCTTTCATCTCTTTCCCATACAAATAGTAATTAAACTTTTTCATAACCCAGACTACGGCGAGCGCTTCCAGTTCGGTTCACGAGTAAGCTCTCTCGCAGCTAGTTAAGAGTCCTGCTGGCAAAGCCGATAATCTTTATTGTTGCCGGGTCATTGCCTTCCTCCCACTGGAACGGGCACGATCCCAAGCCATAGGACCACGAGTCCGTCGCAAGACAAAAATTTTTTGATGGGTGCAGGGGCTGCAAAATATTTGCATTCAACATGGCGGTTTTAATTGCTTCAAAAGCTTGCTGACACTTTTCTGTTCAAACCCACTGCACATTTTTTCGCAGTAGATTTAACAATGACTCGTCATTTAACATCTGATTAGGTACAAAAAAAACCCAAGAACCATGGACCTTGCCGTTGGTGGGGAGGCTTGCGTGCCTCAGCGATACAGATAGCCGTACCGTAGGTACAACCTCAACGGAGGGGTATCTGTTGAGAGGCCAGACAAACGTGTGGTTCCTGAAGAGGGGAGCAGCATTTTCAATAGTTGCAGGGGCAACAGTCTGGATGATTGACTGATCTGGCCCTGTAACAATAACCAAAACGGCCTTGCTGTGCTGGTACTGCGAACGGCTGAATGCAAGGGGAAACTACGGCCGTAATTTTTCCCGAGGGCATGCAGCTTTACTCTATGATTAAATGATGATGGCGTCCTCTTGGGTAAAATATTCTGGAGGTAAAATAGTCCCCCTTTCGGATCTCCGGGCGGTGACTACTCAAGAGGACGTCGTTATCAGGAGAAAGAAAACTGGCGTTCTACGGATCGGAGCGTGGAATGTCAGATCCCTTAATCGGGCGGGTAGGTTAGAAAATTTAAAAAGGGAAATGGATAGGTTAAAGTTAGATATAGTGGGACTTAGTGAAGTTCGTTGGCAGCAGGAACAAGACTTCTGGTCAGGTGAATACAGTGTTATAAATACAAAATCAAATAGGGGTAATGCAGGAGTCGGTTTAATAATTAATAAAAAAAATAGGAGTGCGGGTAAGCTACGACAAACAGAATAGTGAACGCATTATTGTGGCCAAGATAGATACGAAGCCCACGCCTACTAGAGTAGTACAAGTTTATATGCCAACTACCTCTACAGATGACGAAGAAATTGAAGAAATGTATGATGAAATAAAATAAATTATTCAGGTAGTGAAGGGAGACGAAAATTTAATATTCATGGGTCACTGGAATTCGAGAGTAGGAACCTGGATAAACTGAACGAATCAGAGGTTGTACAGAGTTTCAGGGAGAGCATAATGGAACAATTGACAGGAATGAGGGGAAATAAATACAGTAGAAGAAGAATGGGTAGCTTTGAGAGATGTAGTAGTGAAGGCAGCAGAGGACCTAGTAGGTAAAAAGACGAGGGCTAGTAGAAATCCTTGGGTAACAGAAGAAATACTCAATTTAATTGATGAAAGGAGAAAATATAAAAATGCAGTAAATGAAGCAGGCAAAAAGGAATACAAACGTCTCAAAAACGAGATCGACAGGAAGTGCAAAATGGCTAAGCAGGGATGGCTAGAGGACAAATGTAAGGATGTTGAGGCTTATCTCACTAGGTGTAAGATAGATACTGCCTACAGGAAAATTAAAGAGACCTTTGGAAAAAAGAGAACCACTTGTATGAATATCAAGAACTCAGATAGAAACCCAGTTCTAAGCAAAGAAGGGAAAGCAGAAAGGTGGAGGGAGTATATAGAGGGTCTATACAAGGGCAATGTACTTGAGGACAATATTATGGGAATGGAAGAGGATGTAGATGAAGATGAAGATGATACTGCGTGAAGAGTTTGACAGAAGCACTGAAAGACCTGAGTCGAAAGAAGGTCCCGGGAGTAGACAACATTTCATTAGAACTACTGACGGCCTTGGGAGAGCCAGTCCTGACAGAACTCTACCATCTGGTGAGCAAGATGTATGAGACAGGCGAAATACCCTCAGACTTCAAGAAGAATATAATAATTCCGATCCCAAAAAAAGCAGGTGCTGACAGATATGGAAAATAACCGAACAATCAGTTTAACAAGTCACAGATGCAAAATACTAACGCGTATTCTCTACAGACGAATGGAAAAACTGGTAGAAGCTGACCTTGGGGAAGATCAGTTTGGATTCGGCACAAATGGTGGAACACGTGAGGCAATACTGACCCTACCACTTATCTTAGAAGCTAGATTAAGGAAAGGCAAACCTACGTTTCTACCATTTGTAGACTTAGAGAAAGCTTTTGACAATGTTGACTGGAATACTCTCTTTCAAATTCTGAAGGTGGCAGAGGTAAAATACAGCGAGCGAAAGGCTATTTACAATTTGTACAGAAACCAGATGGCAGTTATAAGAGTCGAGGGGCACGAAAGGGAAGCAGTGTGTAACGCCGGAAATGCATATCCTCCTATTTCCATCTATTGCACTGCAAATTTTTTTCCTTATTTTGTTACCTGAAGATATAACTTTTCTGTGTCTTTGTATATTGTAATTGTTTTACTATTTGTATATATATATGCATTTATGTCGATGTATAATTGGTTTGTTTTGTGAATATTATTTGTATTTATACGCTGGGTCTGGCCTAGGGAAAACTATGCTATCGAACGAATACATCGATAGGTCGTGTTGAGAACCAAAGTGTTTAGGATCTTTGGTAGTGTTAACTCTGTCGCGTGGAGCGCGGGCAGAGGGGAGTCTGGCTGGAGTAGTGCAGTGGAGCAGGTGTGTTGTGTGACGCTCCCGCGAGTTGCCGCGCTTTCGGGGTTTGGCAGCATGTAATTGCGCTCGGATTGCTATGATAGTTTCTGACACGGTGTCGCAGACGGGAAGCATTAGCTGGCGCACATCAAGTGCCCGTTTCGCCTGGAGAAGAAGGCGCGCCAACATCCAGGTTCTGCAACAGCGACGGCCGACAATGGGTGACTGTCGCCACCTCCTCGATCGACGACTTCAAACCTTCAATCAACCAACAAGGAAGACTGGTAGCACGTAAAGTTTTAGAACTGTATGGCAGACCTCAGCTTTTCAAACCGTTAAATTTTTCTCACTAAATTAAAGCAACGTAGCACGAACCATTGTTGCTCATTGTCCCAATTGCATTACCAAGCAGGGTCTCTTCCTTTTCCGGAATGAACCCGAGTGTCGTTGAAATTCAAACGCCAGCATTAAAGTAATATCATTCGATTTCACTGCTTTAATTTCAAAGTTCAGTTAAGGTATTCATAGCTAGCTACAATATTTACATTACACAAGCACAAATTAATAGTGCGAGTTTTGTTACCGTATTTTAGCTTACCTGTGACTGCAGCTCAGCTTGGTACATACTAAATTTTACAATTGTTAATTCTTCAGAATCATTTAATTCAAGTTCAAAGTTAAATCTCTTATTTCTAAATTGCATAGGTTCAAGTAGCTTTTGAAATGATTGTTGAGGTAACCCAAGACTAACCGTATTTTACTGAATTTCGATGTACTTCAAAAACAAAGCTCACTATCAATTTCAGTCACTAAATTAACTTTCAATTTTCCGGTTTTATTAATTCTTTTGCTAAATTAAGTCAGAATGTAGCGAAATTTATTACTTCTGACAAACATTCAGTTTTCACACAACATGTGCCAACCTTCAGTTGCCACGCATTTAGTGCTAATTGTATGTGCAATAACCTTTCTTTTTCAGTTACTATAGTAATTGTCCATAGGACTGGCGACGGTAATTTTCCCAAAATCTGAAATATCTCATTACCGCTAGTTAATTGTTAACGTAACAGCCGCACATTTACTTTCTTTATTAACTTTACCCATTTTCAAAATTAATTTCCACCAGTTTCATTTGAATTTTTCCTTTCATTTAGATGTAACCCTTTCCTCCCACTTCGGTGACGATTGCTTTTCCCAAATTTCCATTAGGTACACACGGTTTAATTTTTCACTGTCATTAAGGTCGATAAGTGAGGGGGAGGTTACAAGTGGTTGGAAAGGGAGTAAGACAGGGTTGTAGCCTCTCCCCGCTGTTGTTCCATCCGTATATTGAGCAAGCAGTGAAGGAAACAAAAAAAATTTGGAGTAGGTATTAAAATCCATGGAGAAGAAATAAAAACTTTGAGGTTCGCCGATGACATTGTAATTCTGTCAGAGACAGCAAAGGACTTGGAAGAGCAGTTGAACGGAATGGACAGTGTCATGAAAGGATGGTTTAAGATGAACATCAACAAAAGCAAAACGAGGATAATGGAATGTAGTCGAATTAAGTCGGGTGATGCTGAGGGAATTAGATTAGGAAATGAGACACTTAAAGTAGTAAAGGAGTTTTGCTATTTGGGAACCAAAATAACTAATGATGGTCGAAGTAGAGAGGATATAAAATGTAGACTGGCAATAGCAAGGAAAGCGTTTCTGAAGAAGAGAAATTTGTTAACATCGAGTATAGATTTAAGTGTCAGGAAGTCATTTCTGAAAGTATTTGTATGGAGTGTAGCCATGTATGGAAGTGAAATATGGACGATAACTAGTTTGGACAAGAAGAGAATAGAAGCTTTCGAAATGTGGTGTTACAGAAGAATGTTGAAGATTAGATGGGTAGATCATATAATTAATGAGGAGGTATTGAATAGGATGGGGGAGAAGAGAAGTTTGTGGGAAAACTTGACTAGAGGAAGGGATCGGTTGGTAGGACATGCTCTGAGGCATCAAGGGATCACCAATTTAGTATTGGATGGCAGCGTGGAGGGTAAAAATCGTAGAGGGAGACCAAGAGATGAATACACTAAACAGATTCAGAAGGATGTAGGTTGCAGTAGGTACTGGGAGATGAAGAAGCTTGCACAGAGTAGAGTAGCATGGAGAGCTGCATCAAACCAGTCTCAGGACTGAAGACCACAACAACAACAGGTACAAAAATCCTGAAAAAAGACGTAAGTCCAATGAACGCTTTTAATTGTCTCTTAGTTCGTGGGCTCGGAAATTCTCTGATTGCCTCTAGTTTTTCGTTGTCTTTGCTGATACCAAGCAGCGTGATAAGGTGTCCTAGAAATTTAATTTTATTGTGTCCAAATTTTGACTCTCCTAACTTTGCTGTCACGCCTGCCTGTTTAAATTTCTCTAAAACTCTATGCAGCAACTCCATATGTTCTTCCCAAGTAGAAGTAGCGATTACCAGGTCATCATCATATATGGTGATTTTTTCTAACAAGTCTGGATCCAGTACGGTTTCGAGAGCAGTAATAACTACTCCAGCACTTACATTCAACCCGAAGGGAAGTACCTTGAATTGGTAACTTCGCCCTCCGAATATGAAACCTGTGTACTTCCATGATTTTGGCTAAAGTGGGATTTGCCAGTACGATCTTCTGAGATCCACCGAGGTCAAGTACTGTACTAAATGGTTCAGATGGCTCTGAGCACTATGGGACTTAACTTCTTAGGTCATCAGTCCCCTATAACTTAGAACTACTTAAACCTAACTAAACCAAGGACATCACACACATCCATGCCCGAGGCAGGATTCGAACCTTCGACCGTGGCGGTCGCGCGGTTCCAGACTATAGCGCCGAGAACCGCTAGGCCACTCCGGCCGGCCAAGTACTATACTCCGTGGAATTTTTGTATCTGCACATCTAAATTTTCTGGACGAGTTTTGACAGATATAATAATTTCATTGATGTCTCGTGCATCTAATATTAGCCGGACTTTTCTGTTGGCTTTCGCCACTGCTGCAAGAGGACTACTGTATGGGGAGAGAGAGGGCTCAATGATATCCCACTCTAACATCTTCTGAATCTCTTTAGTCGCTACTTCCCTCCTCGACCAAGGGATGGAGTAAGATGCGCGACAGTACGTTTTGTGGGGCATCACCTCTATTTGATAGCGGTACCCCTTGATTATTCCTGGTCGGTCGGCAAATACCGTGGTATATTCCGATAGAAACTGAGTTAACTGTTTCTTTTGTACATTGATTAAACTTTCAGATTCCTGTACTTTTATTTGAAATGCATCAAAATTTGTTTCAAAATTTCTATCTTGCATACTAGGATAATAAAGATCTGTCACATGTGAATAATCGTCTAAGTGTAGTACTCAGGGGTCCTACATTTGATATTAATTCGGTTGCAACATGGCACAAGTACCTCCTTCGATTTCATCATAGACAACTCAACCCTCCTACCTTTATTAACTATGCTTAGTTTTCCCGAAGACATGTCGATAACTGCGTCCCTCTCACGGAGAAAATCTACTCCCAGAATGCAGGTCACCTTTAACCCTTTAACAATGAGGAACGAGATCACTATGGCTTCGCCCTCCTTACAGATCTCCACCTGCACTTGGTGCTTAATTAATTGGCTCTGTGCACTTATATCTCCAGACACCTTGCAATTATTAACCGGGAAAGTCGGTGTGCGACGTCCCTTTCCCGGGTTTTAGCAATTCTGTACTCATTACACTCACTGAGGCTCCTGTGTCGATGATTATATTCACTGCAACATCACTGAGGCACCTGTGTTGATGATTATATTCACTGCAACATCAACGATTTTCGCTTCTATTATGGCTTCCACATTTTCGTTGCTGTCTTTATAACATTCATGGGGTTCGGTCAGTAGATCTTGCTCCATACTGATACCGTCGTTGTATCGCAGCATATGTACACCAGGCATATTATTATCATTCGTGTTGCTCTCACTACACCCCTCGGCCAGCGACGGAGAGCATATCGTGGCCGATTCTAGTTCTTTGGATGGCTTGCTTGCGAGATACTTGGACGGCTATTGTCCGTGACCTCTACTATGTGTACGTTTTGATTTGTAGGCCGCCACGACTGCGCAATAGGCGCGTTTTGTTATCGTACCGGTCATTACCTTGCCGATCTGGGCTTGGTCGGTGATTCTGATTCCAATTGCGATTGCTGTCGCTGTAATTGCTATGCCACTGACCTCGCCCATATTTCCAGCGGTTGGTCCCGGGCGCTCCGGAATCTTACCGGTAATCAAATCGACGATTTTATTATGGAACGGCTGCCCATAGCCGTTCTGGCTTCTACCATTATTACCATTTTGCCAGTGCTCTTGCTGTTTGTTACCGCCCCCATCATTCCATGGTTGTGGTTTGGTACACTATTATTTCTGTGATTTTTACACCCTGATCCATTGTTCCGTGAGTGATCACACGCTGCTTTTGCGTCTTCCTGGATTAAGTCTATCGAATCTAGAACAGACAGGAAATGTTCCATGTCGTTCAATGGTACGTGTATTAGTTTCTCTTTGATATGAATGGGTAAATGTGATTTTAGGGGTCTTATTATGGCTCTTGGTGAGATAGGCTCATCCCAGTAGCGCGTCTTGTTTATGTACGTCTCGAAATACCGTCTCAGGTTCCCAAGACGGGCTGAAAAGGACGAAAGAATTGAGGGCTTTCTTGCACAGCAAGCTGGGCGAGATCGCCAGCTAGCGGAAAATTTCCTTGCACAAGCAGAGCGAGATCAACAGCAAGAAAAAACGTTTCGTGCCCAGCAGGCTGAGTGGGATTGCCAGCAAGGTGAGCGTGACTAGAAGCTTGTGCAATCGTTAGAAATTATGAAAAGGGAGATCATTAGTCGATAACTAAGGCCGTGCAGGAGTTGACTGCAAAGGTCAACAACCTGCAATTAGCAAAAAAAATGGTTCAAATGGCTCTGAGTACTATGGGACTTAACATCTGTGGTCATCAGTCCCCTAGAACTTAGAACTACTTAAACCTAACTAACCTAAGGACATCACACACATCCATGCCCGAGGCAGGATTCGAACCTGCGACCGTAACAGTCCTGAACCGTTTCAGGACTGTATACTTTTCTTAGCCTCACTTGTATACAAGGCGACTAGTATTTCGACAAAAACGCCTTTTCCAACTGTTCATATGTCATGCAGCTGTCTGCTACTCCCGTAGCCCACAACGCTGCATCACCCTGAATGTATGACATTACGTATTGAATTTTCTGTGCTTCGTTCCACACACTACACAGCATATTTTTAAAGCTTTTTATGACTACTACTGGATGTACTGACTTCCGTTCGGTAGTAAACGTTTGAAACTGCGTCTTTTTTATCAAACTTTCTTCAATCAATATTTCTGGACTATACTGGTTTGCACCTGGGACATAGGCTGTGTGCTCCGAAACGAAGGTACAGCTCTTCGCATTATCACCTAAAGATGCACCATTGTTGCATCGCGCATAAGCTTGTCCATTGCCAAAAATATTGGCTGTCGGCGACATAGTTTCATGTTCGAGATGTTTACTGCTCTCTGCTAAACACTTTTCCAAGTCGGATATCCGGTTGGTGATATTCACTAGCCACTGCGGAATATCATCATTGAGTATTTGTTTGACGGTTTGCACGTCGTTCTGTACTTGACTATTTACTGCGGTACCGGACGATTCGGAATCTCTATCTGCCATGGTTGCTTGTACCTTAGAATCAATATTTTTGTCGATCCCGCTCTCCTTCGCTTCTAGCCATGAGTTGAATTAGGTTTCAATTTTAGTTGCTTGTTCGTTCGACTTCTGCTCTACAAGCTGTGTGGAATCTATTTCTAGCTTTTCTAATAGGTTGGCCAAAACACCCATCTCGTCTACAATGTTAGTGTTTGCTACTTGCAGCCGGCCGCGGTGGCCGAGCGGTTCTAGGCGCTCAGCCCGGAACCGCACGACTGTTACGGTCGCAGGTTCGAATCCTGCCTCGGGCATGGATGTGTGTGATGTCCTTAGGTTAGTTAGGTTTAAGTAGTTCTAAGTTCTAGGGGACTGATGACCACAGATGTTAAGTCCCATAGTACTCAGAGCCATTTGAACCATTTTTTTTTTTTGCTAATTGCAGGTTGTTGACCTTTGCAGTCAACTCCTGCACGGCCTTAGTTATCGACTAATGATCTCCCTTTTCATAATTTCTAACGATTGCACAAGCTTCTAGTCACGCTCACCTTGCTGGCAATCCCACTCAGCCTGCTGGGCACGAAACGTTTTTTCTTGCTGTTGATCTCGCTCTGCTTGTGCAAGGAAATTTCCCGCTAGCTGGCGATCTCGCTCAGCTTGCTGTGCAAGAAAGCTCTCAATTCTTTCGTCCTTTTTCAGCTTGTTTTGCGCAAATTTTGACTGGTAATCCAGCATGCGCTCTAATATTGCCTGAAGTAAATATCCACCAGGCAGATTACCACTCTCTGGTTCCTGCTTTTCTGGGGGTGGTGCAATTTCTTTATCTACATCTTCTTGAGCACTGGTGGGCGGTGGCACCACTTCCTGTGTCCCCGCCCCCACATTTTCACATGGTATATCCTCAAAGAGAGTACTTGTACTGCTTAATGCACCCGTTTCTACATTTCCTGCACTGACTAATGGCTGCCCCTCAGTATCCATGTTGCTCGGACGTTGACTACGCAATTTAACCATATTAATAAAATGTGGTGTCACCGCCAGACACCACACTTGCTAGGTGGTAGCCTTTAAATCGGCCGCGGTCCGTTAGTATACGTCGGGCCCGCGTGTCGTCACTATCAGTGATTGCAGACCGAGCGCCGCCACACGGCAGGTCTAGAGACACTTCCTAGCACTCGCCCCCAGTTGTACAACCGACTTTGCTAGCGATGGTTCACTGACAAAATACGCTCTCATTTGCCGAGACGATAGTTAGCATAGCCTTCAGCTACGTCATTTGCTACGACCTAGCAAGGCGCCATGTTCAGTTACTATTGGTATTGTAAATAATGTACAGACAAGAGCTACGTTCAACATTAATGGATTAAAGTTAAGTATTCCACCATCTGCGTCCGTTTTACTAAGTTCTAATTTCCTTGTCCTGTTCCAGACCTCACGCCAGCCTGCGTGAGCTTAAACGCGTGCCTTTCGGCTTCCTCTAACCTTAGTGGGTTGGCTCTCCTGCCAATCCACAACATAAATTACCTACTCGAACACAGGATCTATCATTTTTGCCACTTGCACACAATATGGTAATTTATCTACAATACACTGCACACTAAAAATTACTATCTACACTCAATTTTGCCCTGTCATAAGAACTAACTTCGAACTACGCACAACACTAGCGATATGAGATCACTTCACTGGAGTTAAGCTTCTACGAACAGGACAATTACACTGTAGTCTTACTTTCAGTTTATCTGATTTCAAGGTTCATCTGGCCCCGGATTATGTAGTACATTAGTATCAGGATCTTTTCATCTGACTCGCTTGCAGTGGTGCGTTTTTTCATGAAAGGAATTTTTTACATTTATTAATACATGGCATTAATCATGAGACACATACATACATACAACAATAGACAATGAAAGAAAACACATAAAACAGTTATTATTTTCGTTGCCACTGCACATTCTGCCTCACGCTTTTGGGCGGCAGTTGATCGCGTAACAGCTAATACGTTGATAAATGGATGAGATAAAATATGTTGCTACGAAAAGAGCCCTGAAATACTTTTTAGGGATGCTGTGCTGTGACTTTCTTTGGATCATTAATTTTCAACGAAACAAAATATATTTTGTTCTTATTATTCTGGATCTGGCTTTCTATAAAAGGAACATTGTTTCATTACTGTAACTCGCTATAAAGTTCAACATATCTTTCTTACTTTACAGTTATTGAAAAGGTTACTGAAAATTATTTTGTTGTCAATACTGATGTTACAGTACGCAATGTTTGTTCAACATCAAAATTTTGCAGTGGATTTTTGTTAACATTAAAACACCAGTAAATACCACGAATAACACGAGAGCATGAGGCTATTATTAGAGAAAAAATGTTTTTAATGAAATGTTTGCCAGACTAGAACTACGCACAGCAAGATTTCTATTATGTCATGAAGGTAAATTATCTTTTTGCGCTGTTAATAATATAACATCATCCGCAGCTCGCGTCCACCTGTAAAACACATCATAAAATACGCTGCTCTGCCCTGCAATCCCGAAAGCTGAAAGAACTAATTTTAGTTCACTATTACCTGTCCGCTTCTTTGCGGTATGATTTGTTTCATTTAATGCAGTCTGAATGCGCCGCGGCAGCGGCTCGTTCGTTCGTAGCGCAGTTCTGCACCACGAATAACATTTAAATAGCTGAAAACGTCTTAAAAGTGTAGGATAAAATACCAGGCAAGCTTGTTACGAATCATAATGCAAGTTTTCACCAAGTAACTCTATTCAAAACATTTAAATAGATTAAATCCTTAAACACCTTTACAAATCAATGCCTAATGGCGACCTTCTCTCAATCTTGACAAAAGAATGCTACACAAGCATACAATATAGCGTCACAGACTCTTCCTACTCACGCAACTCCCAAAAGACGACAGAGAAATTAATGCTCGGTCACTATTATTTATACTCGGTTTAATACATCTATGTTTGATATTTAATAAGTATCGTCTGTGGCGGTTCCAGTACTTGCCGACACAGATATTACCATTAAAAAAATCGATACATAATTCTACACAAGTGTAAAATATGACACATAATGGTTTCTCTTTATTACATGAAGTTCATACAATCATTGTCCATGCAGAAATAAAATTATAATTATCCAGTTCAATTTTTTTTTACCACATATAATATGTGTTTTGTTAGGAGACGTTACAGGTGGTCGCTTTGAACATCTTCTCTAATGTGACCGTTGCTCGTACGTATACGCAACGGCTCTGTGATGATAAGCTTGGACGCCAAACGCACAGAACTGAATTATTCTGCGTAGCATAATGTGCAATCTAGTGTAGCCTACCTATAGTGTTTTCTGTATCTCCTTGTATGCAGACGATGTTACTGAATCCCCTATTATTCTCTATTGCCTTTATTTGTGCCCTGGACGAAACAAAATGGTCGTTTATGTCTGAAAGATGTTCATGTTGTGTCTTAATATTTAAATAAAGGCAACAGTAAAAGAAATAATTACACAATATACCGAATTGTGGAGGTGTAAACTGGATGCAGTTTGATACTTTAATTTTTTTTAAAAATAATAATTTGACGGAAGCGCGATGAAACATCGACGAGACTGCCTATCCGTTCCCCATGGCATTTCCTCGTCTCACTGAGCTCGTGGGACAGCTCCACCAAAGCGCAGAGTTCATGCTACCTGTTCTTGGCCACACTGCACACAGTTACAGCATTGCCAGAACCATGTTTTTTATATCGCATTTCTGTTAAGTCTACTGGCTGCTAGATACACCTTTGACTTGAATTGGAATGAGGAATCTTTGCCAAATGCGGCATTTTTTCTTCACTGTGTATACAGCAAGATAGTGAGCGCAGCACTGGCGGGAGACATGAGACGGTAACTTGACATAAGCTTTGTGAGTCTGGTGTAGCCACTTCAAGTTTGTAGTTATTGTCACCATTCAAAATAAAACTTTTGAGTACCAATCGAAGTCACTTCCTACTTGATTATACATGGTTTTACTTTCTATCATAAGGTGAATTAGCCATGAAGCTCGTCGTACCACTGAGACTGGACCACTTTCAGCTACATGGTCTATTCTCAGCCAAACATAATCTTGATCTGTTTCTAACACGGGGCCACAACCCGTACTCCTAAACTTTCTACACCAGTGTTATCAGACGCTTTTCACAATATTCGCAATTAAACTACTCTGATCAGCACCGATGGTGACCAACACGTATCTTTCCTCGGAGCATTTCTTGCGATAATTTTAGGACTGATTTATGTCATCAAAGCCGGCCGGAGTGGCCGAGCGGTTCTAGGCGCAACATGCTGGAACCGCGCGACCGCTACGGTCGCAGGTTCGAATCCTGCCTTGGACATGGATGTGTGTGATGTCCTTAGTTAGGTTTAAGTAGTTCTAAGTTCTAGGGGACTGATGACCTCAGAAATTAAGTCCCATAGTGCTCAGAGCCATTTGAACCATATGTCATCAAAACCTTATGTCTACGGACAGACTACATTTTTTCTCCCACCCTGCAGTGTCAGGGACGAGTCCAACCTGCTGTCGAAAAAGTGTGGCTCTCTTCTGAAACTGCGTTTTAAGTTTTAATTTCGGTGGAATTATTCCCATGACAACCTTCTAGCAGATTCGAGACGCTTCCCAGGACCTAGTTTCTGCCTGCTTTAGCTTCCTTGCTTCTCCTGCAGCCATTTCGCGGTACCTTGAGTAACAATGGGCTAACATGGGTGCCGCGCACCTCCCACAATTCGGCTACTGGGCTCGATTAAAAACTTCGTAACAAGCAGACTAAAATTACGATTTTGATGCAAGTGGCATCAATGAACTACAAAACTCCATACACATATTTTACGATATATGCTACAATATTTTACGGATTTCTTCAACTTAAGTTATTACATTCGATTATTTTCAGAAGTGAGCATGGGCAGGGAAATAACATGTCACTTCCACATCTCACTGTGAGACGCTTTCATTGAAGAAAACATCTGTTTTCACCGTTTTCAACAAATTTGCAGTAACTGAGTGACCTGTGCAGAGACATTTGGTGCCACATATCTCTGGAAATTAACCAAGGACCTGTCGAAGCCGTGCCACGCAGGATCACTACTGTACTGTTTCTAAACAGTGAACCAGCTGGCTACTATACAGAGCGTCATAATGTTTTGGTTTATCAGAGTATAATATGTGGTTAATCAGCATTACTCTGAATCCTGTCGTTGTTTGCCTTGTCCTTTTTTTTTCTGGGGCTTGATGAATAGAAGTGGAAATTTCAATTCCTTTAGGTCATATTGATTCTTTTTTGATGTTCAGTGCAGGAGTTATATGTCTGTTTCATTTGAGCGATAAATTTAATAGAGATGTCATGAATGAAAACAGTACGAAATGTGCCGGTATTATTACGACGGATACAGAAACGTGACATAGCTAAAGACAGGGGATCCGTTTTCCAAAACGGATAGCATTTTTAGAAAAAGAACACATTATGGCTCAGCTGAAATTTTATTTACTATGGAAAAAAGTGTTTTGTTGTCCTCGTATTAACTGCTTTGCTGCCTTTCATTGAAGGGCTTTCTCATCCTCCCCCCCCCCCCCCCTCCATTCCAAAACCGGCTTCATGTTTTTCTTAATTTCATTCGCTATCAACAGCTTTCTTTCAAATCGTTCCAAGAGTTCATACTGTTCTGCAGCAAAATCTGTTTATATCCTTCAAAATACCAAGTAAGAGTTATACAGAATCACTTTCCACCAATTTAAACCCCCTATATCTGTCCTCCAAAGTATATTGTGGTACCAGAATGAGATTTTGATTCTGCAGCGAACTGTGCGCTGATATGAAACTTCCTGGCAGATTAAAACTGTGTGCCGGACCGAGACTCGTACTCGGAACCTCTGCCTTTTGCGGGTAAGTGCTCTATGTTGTGGTATTTCAAATCATTTAAATCTTCATCTTCTCTGAATTTATAGCTCCTCGTTAGCACACAAGTACACGAAAATTTCTGGTGGTCGTTGTATGGACATCTATCAAGAAATCCTGATGTAAACGGCGAATGTTGTCGGAGTCCACATATTTGAAGTAGCCCCACCAGTGCCACTGGCAAACTTCGTCGCTTTCTCACGGGTTGTACAAGACAATTGCCTCCGTCTGGTTCAATATAATCAGCAGCTGCGCCATGGCTCCCCTTCACTCCGCACAGGAATTTTGATGATGTATTGTCAAATACGTTCTGTGTTCAAAACGCAGATACATCTCTTAGTACTTGCATGGTGAACAATTTGTAGCGCCGATGCCATGTAAAGAGTAAAATCTGTGAGAAGGTGCAGTGTAATACTGCATTAGCCGCCGATAGCTGGTGGGCATGCTGTGTCGTCATATGGGCTAAAGCAACAACAGTGTTGATGGATTGCGAGATTGGCTAAGCTCGCTCACTGCAACCTGCCAGCACAGCTTATTGCACAGCACAGGCAACGGAAAATCTCCATCATCAGGGTTTCGGAGGCGTAGTTGAGTACGTGACCAGAAGCAGAGCATTGGAAAAACAGGTGCGCTACTATCTGGAGTAGATAGTAGTCTGTTTTGTAGCAGAATCACTCAGAGCACAGCCGTCAACCAGGACAAAGGGACTACATCAGATGAGGGGGCGACGTGTAGCGACCCGCAGCAGTCTCAATCACAGAACCAGCTTCCTGCACCAAGTCCGCCATCTGGACTTCGTGCCTCACCCCATCAGCAGCCGAACTCCTGCCCACGGACAGCAGGTCGCATTCTGGGCACAGCATCTGCCTTCTGATACTGCGGTGGGAGCGCCTTCACGCTACACGCTTCGGCCGCCTGAGTATCATCGTTCATCGCGATGCTGGCTGCCTTTGTTGTTACACCGTATCTTATACTTCTTCATCGCCTTTTTCTATAGCAGCGTAAAAGAATGCTGACCCCCTGCAGAAATGGTCTCCTAAGACAACAGCAGAAGTGTTTTGTAGCTGCGGAAGAATTGGTTTCTGTAGAACTCTAAAAATTGGTGATACTTTCCCAAATGTGACCTGCAACCGCTCGGAATGAGCTGAAAAATCTGTAGTTATAAATTCTCTTGTGGCTAATCTTATCATATGGTCTATGACAGATTCTCATAAAGTTTTCCAGTAATGAAAATGCATTATTGGCTAGGAAAGCATATGACACATTTTCATCTATTCCAGAGAAAAGTCTTTCGATACCGTTTAAGTAAATTAAAGAACGAGAACGCTTGACTTACTCCCTTTACTCATATATGTCACTAGGGAGTGTCCTAATAAAGCAGAGACCCGACACGCGAGTTGTGTGTCATCGGAAAACCGAGGGGCTCTATTTGGTGAGCTGTGACCTGTCTGAATTTTTAAAGGATGTGGAGTGGGTGTGGAAGAGTGGTTCTTTGGTAAGGGTGGAAAGAGGGCGCAAAAGAAGAAGGCAGCCGCTGGTAAGTCACAGCGCAAATTGTTCCACTGTGACTTGCTAGCGGCTGCGTCTGCACACAATGTTATCATTTCTTCAGCGCAGCCGAGTTCGCAGTTTTTCTAAGTGCAATCAGGGGTTAAACACTGGTACAAATTAGAATGTCCGCCAGTCATGACCCATAATTACCTAAGATTATTGATGAATCTTTCAACATTGATTGCATGTGTTGATTCCAGGATATGTGTTAGAACGATGCGCGGTCGTATTGGTTTAATGGCTTAATGAAATCCAGGCAAATTTTAACCGAAAGTGCGATTCATTATTACATGACAGCATGTACCTTGATTCCACAATAACGAGGATTACTAAAAATTTAAAAACCACCACATTGCAGCTGTTGGGCTGGCTGTAGAGCTGTGCGGACGTCCTGTCAAGACTCGTCACGTAACAGTAAAAAAAATGTTTTGGAATGTGTTAGTCTGTTATAGAAAAAGTCAATAATTTGACGTTCGGAATCCACACAGTCCGAGAAACCTCGAGATAGTTATTTATTATCATTTTGATGGTTTGAACGCTAAAAGGAGATTCGGTCGTGACCATGCAGCACGGTTGCGAAGTGTTGGAGCAGGTGTGAAATCTAGTGATTTTGTTCAGATAGTATCATTTTGATTGACATTTTTTAAAATTTGAAACGTCCCCTTAGAAAAATTATACATGACTGTGCTTAAACTGACACACAGTACTTTAAGCGCAAAGCAATCTGACTTTCAATAATTCCTACAAAAGAATGGCCCTGACTAACAATAACCCATACCTTTCATGAATCACTTACCTCACAGAAATCTTCGTTACTCAAACTACTGCAATACAGCGAGCGCCAATACTGCCAGCTAAATAAAAGATTCAAACTACTGAAGGCACTAACTACTGATAGGCTTAGTTAGCAAATGAAAAATTTTGATAGAGAACAAACAATGTATTTACCTTAATAGTGTTCAAAAGTCGTAATATATATATCAGTTCATGACATCGAGTCTTACAAATTTACTGTCTCTGATGGACAAACCTGCAGATCATCCACTCTCAAAACTCCGCCATACCTCTCCCCACATCCACCACTGCTGGCGACTCACCTCTAACTAGTGATGGGGAGCTCGTGAATGAGTCGTTCAAATGAACACTTCACTCCAGTGAAGTGTGAACTAACCACTCAATTTCAATGAACTGGTACTTCAAACTCTTCACAGACAGCACACTCCACACTTTTTTCTAGTTCACTCACTCTCTTCCCCTCTCCCTCTCCCACTACATTGGCGCAACGTCACTCATCCTCCCTTCGCTTCAGTCCTCCCTCTATTGCCTGTCGACGAATCGCGCGTTGTTTGTGGGGAACGATAGGTTTACGAGTGGTTGGGGTGGTGAGGGGCGAGGGGAAAGCAGCGTCAGTTGCTTCCTGCAGTGCTGACATCATTACCCGTGACTATAGGTGCAGTTAAACTTCGCGTCTACGGGTAGCCTACCGTTGGCAGCGCATGCAGACAAATGAATATTAAAGATACAAACGAAGAGGCTGGCTGTGTGAGCACGCACAGCCAACATGAAAATAAAAGGTTTGTTAATAACACTGAAAGAGGGATTTTACCTGAAATCGTACCAATGACTACAGGTGACAGTTTACGTTTTGAAGGAGGGTTATTATTCTCATCAAAAATAAAATCTACAGAAAAACTTCTGAATTATTACTTAACGTACCGGTAGGTATATAAACTTTGTGACAGTGGGAAACATGCTCTTTCTATTTTGGATTAAATTTTAAAAGGAACATAAAATTGGACTGCATTTCGTTGGTAGCCCTAGTTTTCAGTCCATGAATACAACAAATAATGTTTCATTTGGCAGATAAAGACTTTATGGGCGCTTCACGAGAAAATGTCGAGCAAGATTAAATGTAATAACTTCTTTATATGTGACAGGCTTCTCTGTTTATCTTTTTTTTGTCCCCTTCGACCATGCTCTATTTAACTCAGTGCACGTTACTGCATAGTTCGGCCATCTGTTGGTAAAATTATGAAGTATTACGAAGCTTTATTGTACGAGCGAGGCGAAGCGAGTGTAGCCGCGGCTGAGCGGTGAACTGGGCTACTTCACCAGGCTTCCGTACTTCATGAATGAACTACTTCATTTGAACGCTTTACTGCAAAGAGTGAAATGAATGAAGTAGTTCACGGGAATGAACGAGTTCGACCCATCTCTACCTCAAACTGCGCAACGCTATGTGCTGTTAACAGCCAACTGCCCAACGCTACAATAGCGACTATTGCAACAATGCCGACCAGCCTCAGACTGCACACAGCACAGCCACTGATTTTCATACAGAGCGCTACGTGGCGTTACCAACATAAAAACCTAAACAGCCTATTTACAAATTAAGGATACTTCCTTGTACGTTGGACTTGGCCACTTGTTCCGACCATTAGTCGAGTCTTAGCTTAACAATGTCCAAATTATATTTTTGGGCTGTTTCTATTATATCGGAAGTTTAGTTAAATGAATATGAATGGGCTACGCCAGTTTTGTGGCTCTTAAATGTGATTTGCAGATTATGCATGTAGATGTAGATGAATTTTGCTGAATTTGTAGTTGACTCCTTGTTCAACAGTATGTTCCCGACATTCGCTGTGTCCTTTCCTAAGTTCAGATTACAATTTCGCGTGGTTTGCTTGTGGTAATACCTTGTTCAATTGAATATCAAGGAGGCCCTAATAATTCTCTACAGCAGTTTTATTTAATTTGTGATAGTTTCTTTGTAAGTAATGTTCAACCACATGTGCCCCGAATTAGGCTTCTGTTGGACTGATCCTGTCCAAATTACGTTTTCGTGTGATCTCTCTCGTATTGTGAGGTTTATTAAGTGAATATGAGAGTGGCTATAATAATTTTGTGGGAGAATTTACCCGTTTACTGTGATTTATTTGTAAGTAGTGTCCACCCAGATGTACCTGTCATTTCCCATGAAGTAGATATGCGTAGTCAGAATGAATTGATTCACTTCCTGTGCAGTTAGAGGTCACTTCAATGAATATTATATAAAGTGTGCTCGTTTCGACTAAGAATTTTATCAGTTTTAGCATCCTTTCTTTGTATGTGATGTACGACCATGTATTCCCCCCCCCCTTTGTGTGAATTATCTGTTTGGCATTAATCGTATGATTGCTGTGGAACCTCTTGCACGAAGTGTTTATTTGTAAAGATCAGAAATTTAACTAATACAACCCCAGGTAATAATTTCACGTAGTTTTGGCATCATTAAATCCACGTCGCCTCTCCCCCATGATGTAATATCATACATGCGCCCATGTGACCAAGAATCAGCTGTGTACTTCCCTGTTGTATGTCGCTAATTAATCGGAAGAATATTCTGTATTATTTAACGTCAACTGAAAGCTTAAACTCATTAATTTCCATGTTTTCCCTCTGTATGTGTATTGTCGGTTGTTGTGACAAGCGACACACTTAGCCCATGTTCGCTTTGTCAATTTCCTGCACTTGCTTAGACGTCATAAATTTGCTTAACTTGCTCATGATATTACATAGTTCTTGGTGCTCGATTGTGAGATGGCAAGCTTATGGTATTGATGAATGTGATAACCAGATCTAGCTGCTAACCCTGTGTGACAATATCTTTTATTCAATATCTTTCATTCGCTAGGAGAGGAAAATGTAACTTCATAGAAGTCATTACCAGTGATGCTGTGGATCTGAACGTTCAACCCATTTGTCACTTAAATGTAAACCTGTTTTACTTGCTAATTTCAAAATAATCATCGAGCACAATTCGAAGAGGATTCAGCACTTGAAGTCAATACTCCAGTGAAAGAGAATCCCGACCCAACACGTGTTCGGAGATACCCAGGACAGCGGTAGGATACCAACCTGATTGTCGCCCGCGATACGCCTTCACGACCAGGGGTGATGATCTGGGGTGCCATTTCGTTTCATTGCAGGACTCCTTTGTCAACCGCGGTACCCTTACAGCATAGCGATACGTCAACGATATTCTACGCCCCGTTTTGTTGCCATTCATGGCAAGCTATACTGGGCTTACATTTCAGTAGGATAATGGCTGTACGTACGCAGCGAGATGTTCTACTGCTTGGCTCCGAGCTTGCAAAACCCTACTTTGGCCAGCAAGGTCGCCGGATCTCTCCCCAAATGAAAACGTTTCCAGTATTATGGGCAGCGCCCTCCCACCAGCTCGGACTTTTGACACATCTGACATGCCAACTGGACAGAATTTGACCCAATATCCAACAACTCTATCAATCAATGCCAAGCCACATAACTGCTTTCGTAAGGTCCAGACGTGGGCCAATCAGTTACTGACTTGCTCAATTTGTGAAGCTGTTTCTCTTGAATAAATCATAATTTTTTTTTCTGAAATTGTAATCATTTGTTTGTCTGTACATGTACATCACACCTACCCACTTCGATCCCGTTTGGATAATTCCTTCTTAGTGCGCTGTATGATTACTGATTTAACAAGCAAATCAAAGATTGTAGGTACAAGAATTAATCCATAATTATAAAAGGAAGAGGTACATGTCCCATTTACTCCATGTGGTGTTCCTTGGTGGCTTCCCATTCTGACGTTATCTGTTACAGTCTCAGTTAATTTCATATCAATTTCCATTACCATTATATTGAACTGTGTATCAGATAATTTAATTGTCCTTTCCATAAGAGCAAATTCAGGTCGAGTTTAACCATGAAACGTAATTATCAGTACGACACAGAGCGCATCTGTCACTGAATAACAGTCAAGCATAAGCACATAAGAAGCAGACAGTATGCATTCAGCTTTACCGAGTCAGTGTTATTTATTACACTTGTAACTGACTAAAGACGTTACATAACCATACCATGCGTTCCCGTATGTCCTTAGAAAGGTCTATAATATCGTACTGTTTTGTTTCAAATCACGCAGAATACTGTAAAATAGGCGCTGAAATGTCACCAACGCATTCTTCAACCCGAAAGCCAGTAGCCCGTACTCAAACTAATCGAATGGGACTGTCTTGGGTCGATCCTCTTGTTCTACCAATAAATAATGGTATCCACTTCGCAAATCCGTGGTCATAAAATACCAAACGGCATCTTTTGATATACATACCTGTAATTGCAACACAATATTTAAGTCTTACTCGTGTCTTGGTTCTTCTTTGGCACCATTATTACTGGTATTGCCCAGGTGCTGGTACTCTCTCTATAATCCCATTAAGGAACTGCAGGTCTACAAATTCCTCCATCGCCCATAGCGTCTGTGTGGAATTTAATGTGGTTTTCAATACACCACATTAGCAGCACAGCTGGCAATGGACCAGATGGGTTAAACAATTCCACGCATTCTTTAATCATATTTTCATGTCCTCCCTTTCCTATCCCGCGGTGTGTCGACAGACTGTCCTGGCATTTCCATGCCAGAATTCTTCCACAAAATCTCGGTCTAATTCTTTCTCCTCTATTAGTTTTAAGTTAGCTAGCAGCGCACTTTGTGATAGCTCTACTTCTAGTGAACCTAAATCGTCCACAGTGATGTTAAAAGTGACAGTAAGTGCTGAGCTAGCGAGTGTCAAGAAGCGCCTGGATTTCAGCATCAGATGCTGGCTTTTGCCCGCCCCATTACAGAATCAACAACAGTTTCCCTTGATGATAAAGCCATGTCTTCGGAAATCAGACACTTAGCTCAGCCCACAGTTCTTACCGGCTTATTCAGGCTTTGAAGCAAACAGTCGAACATTTCACTCCAGGAGTAATTTGAAATGTGCTGCTAATTCGAATATCGCAATGACTGAAGAAACCTCCTACTTTCAAGTGTGCGTCATGGAATTGGTTCGAGAGATATTATCTGCACCACACTGACGAGTAGACCAGTAATTTTCTAATGATACTTAGCCTTTGGTAGCGGAACGATGTTATCTTGTACGCATGTTGTCCTCGTTGGTCGCATTATCCACATCTACATCTACATGATTACTCTGTAGTTCACAATTAAGTGCTAGGCAGAGGGTTCATCGAACCATTTTCAAGCTACCGGGTGATCAAAAGGTCAGTATAAATTTGAAAACTTAATAAACCACGGAATAATGTAGATAGAGAGATAAAAATTGACACACATGCTTGGAATGACATGGGGTTTTATTAGAACAAAAAAAAAAAAACAAAGTTCACAAAATGTCCAACAGATGGCGCTGAAAAACAAAACGTCAGTGACTGCGCATGACAATCGTGTATAAAAGGAGCTGTAATGAGAGAGAGAATCAGATGCGCCAGCAGTCGCAGCATGTTGACGTTACCTGAAAAGGTGCTTTTAGTGAAGCTGGATTATCAGAATGGGAAATGTGCTAGTTCAGCGTTACGATCCTATCGCCATAGGAAGGGGATCCGAACGGGTAAAAGTCCGTTGACAAATGCAGCTGTGGCGAGAATGATTTCGAAGTTCGAAGCCACGGGTTGTTTAGACGATAGACCCCGTAGTGGCCGACCGAGCACAAGGCGTAATGGTGCTGAGACAGTTCAGGAAGAAATGGAGACTGTAGCGGGTTCGTCTATGCACGGGGAAGTCAGCGCTGGTGCAGTCGCACGTCGCACCGGCATTCCATACACTACTGTACCCTCCGATGCTATCCGTACAAAATCCATCGGCATCATGAACTGTTACCTGGCGATTTAGTGAAGCGGAGGGCATTTGCAGTGTGGGCGTTTCAAAAGATGGCGGAAGATGACGATTGGTTGAGTAACGTGTTGTGGACCGACGAAGCTCATTTCACGTTCCGACGGTCTGTCAACGCCCACAACTGCAGAATTTGGGCTACCGAAAATCCTAGAACTGTCGTGGAAACTCCATTGCACGACGAGAAAGCCACGGTATGGGTTGGATTTACCAGATCTACCGTTATCAGGCCTTTTTTCGTCGCGGAAATGCGTGATTCTGGTTTTGTAACCGCTACCGTGACGGGTGAGAGGTACGCCGATATGTTACAGAATCGTATCATCCCCAGCCTGGCTGATAAACACTTGCTGGAACGTACGATGTTTATGCAGGATGGCGCTCCACCCCATATTGCTAGATGTGTAAAAGATCTCTTGCGCGCGTCGTTTGGTGGTGATCGTGTGCTCAGCCGCCACTTTCGTCATGCTTGCCCTCCCAGGTCCCCAGACCTCAGCCCGTGCGATTATTGGCTTTGGGGTTACCTGAGGTCGCAAGTGTATCGTGATAGACCGACATCTCTAGGGATGCTGAAAGACAGCATTCGACGCCAATGCCTCGCCATAACTCCGGACATGCTTTACAGTGAGGAATGATGGTGTACATATTGAGCATTTCTTGTAAAGAACGTCATCTTTGCTTTGTCTTACTTTGTTATGCTAATTACTGCTATGCTGATCAGATGAAGCGCCATCTGTCGGACATTTTTTGAACTTTTGTATTTTTTTTTTTTTTTTGTTCTAATAAAACTCCATGTCATTCAAAGCATGTGTGTCAATTTGCACCTCTCTATCTACATTATTTCGTGATTTATTCAGTTTTCAAATGTATACTGGCTTTTTGATCACCCGGTATTTCCCTACCATCCCACTCTCGAAGAGCGCGTGGGAAAAACGAACGCTTAAATCTTTCTGTGCGCACTCTGATTTCTCTTATTTTATTATGATGATCATTCCTCCGTATGTAGGTGGGCATCTACAAAATAATTTCACACTCTGAGGAGAATGCTGGCGATTGAAATTTCGTGAGAAATTACTGCTGCAACGAAAAACACCTTTGTTTTAAGGATTGCGATCCCAATTCACGTATCATGTCCGTGGCGATATGTCCCCCATTTCACGATTGTTCAAAACGAGTTGCCCTTCTTTGAACTTATTCGATGTCCTCCGTCGATCTTGTCTGATGCAGATCCAACACCACACAGCAATGCTGCAGAATAGGAGGTACAAGCATAACGCAAGCAGTCTCTAGTAGAAGTGTTGTATTTTCTCAGTGCTCTGCCAATAAATCGTAGTCTTTGGTTTGCTTTACCCACAACTTAAGTTGTTCGTAACTGTAATCGCTAAGTATTTAGTTAAGTTAATAGTGATTTATTGTGTAACCGAAATTTAGCGGACTGCTTTTGGTACTTAATGTGGATGACTTCACACTTTCCATTATTTAGTCAACTGCCACTTTACGCACCATACAGACATCTTGTCGAAATCGTTTTCGCTACCATCGCAGGTTCGAATCCTGCCTCGGGCATGGATGTTTGTGACGTCCTTAGGTTAGTTAGGTTTAAGTAGTTCTAAGTTCTAGGGGGCTGATGACATCCGCTGTTAAGTCTCGCAGTGCTCAGAGCCATTTGAAACATTTTTTTTGAAATCGTTTTGCATTTTGTTATGACCATCTGTTGCCTTTATAAGACCATATATGACTGCATCATCTGTAAATAATCTAAGAGTGCTACTCATATTGTCTCCTAAACCGTTTACGTACATCAGGAACAGTAGATGGCCTGCAACACTTCCTTCTGTTTTATTCGACGACTTCCCGCCAGTTACAACAAACTGTGACCCTTCTGACAGGAAACCACGAATCCAGTCCCACAACTGAGACGATAGTCCATAGGCGCGCAATTTGATTAGAAGTCACTTTTGAGGTTCTATATAATTCTTTGCATTAGTCCCTGCTTATAATTCCAAACATACTTTCTGATATTATAGGTATATAAATTGTCGGGAAACGAACAAGAAAGCGATTCTGGCACATTTTCAGTAGGGTATCCTATCTGCTGCTGCTTAATTTTCCTCCTTACCTTCCTTCTCTTTTGGAATTTTCTCTTTAATGTGTTAAACCAGCTACATTGGACGGATCTATATGCAAGAATTTAATGGGCTGCACTATCTCTGTGACCAATTTTGTTTTTGATTGGAAAACAATTCTAACACATACCTTTGCGACATATCTGCTGTAAGCCGTTTGTACTGTAGTTCAAGGGCTCTCGTAAGGCATCGTAAGCCATGGTGTAATTCTATTGCCTGCATGTCCAAGAAAGTGGGTGTTTGCTCCATTGATAGCCATGACTCTGGGTACATCAGAAGTTCACCATATCCTTGAACTGTGAACCTATCCAGACTAGTTTGCGGTAACACTTCCACATAATTTTATAGTAGTGCAAATAACTTGAACGTTAAGACTGGCAACTCCGTTGCTGCTGAAGTATTCGTCACTTTGTACGTGTGCAGTCGACTGTTCGATAACATCGGGTAACGTGTAGCGTTCTTGCCATTTAGTGTATTTCAAGAGCAACTGAAATCACAGGAAATTTGATCCATTATGACCTCTCTCTTTTTTCTGCAGTTACTAAATGAAAAAGATAAAAAATTGCCTTGCATAACACGTAGCCGAACTATTTATATTTATTAAAGACGATCGATTTCGTTTATTATACAACAAACTTTGGGTCCCTTTGCCAAAGGAGAATAACCAAAAGACACGTGTGTACAGTTGTCATATAATGCGCCTTATGAAACAGTGCCTCCCGCCCGTAAGGTCGAGTTGCGCTCTGAAGGCTAGTTCCTTTTGTATCAACATGGAAGTATCCACTAAGTCAGTTTTAGGTGTACTGTCGCCAACCTGTATCGTTCTTTATAATTCTGAATTTCTTAGTCCTCTCGTTTTTGACAACATCTTCTTCTTTGCGAAGGAAGAAACATTACCCAGTCTGAAATAAAGTATAGGTGCTCATACTCCACTGCTAAGGCATTAACTGAGGCGGCTTAAGGGATTGCGAGTCGTCGTTTGGTTTTATTAATGCCATAAACGAGTCGCGTATCAACAGCTGGAGGGAATGAGTAGCCATTAAAGTCGCGCATAAGGTGGTATCCGAGACACATGCTATATGGTAGAATAGCAGCTCACAGGGAATCCACAGTGTCCGAGAAAATAATGTTTCTTTCAAGGAGATGTTAACATTCATACATTTTACATTCACTACTCAAGTACTTTGATTTTAGTTGAGGACTAAGTTGCAACTTCACTGTATTGCTTTTTGTGTTACAACGTTTAGGTGGCAGAAAGGGAACTTATTTTTTGGAACTTATTTTTTCCAAGAAAGATTCATATCTCGCCATGGTACTCGCCCGTCCTATAGACCGCTTTGTTAATTAATTTTGTTCTAGGAAAACACCCACCATAAAAGTCAATATTCGACACAATAATTCTGTTGCTTCCATTAACATTGCCCACGTTAACAAGTACTACAAGCCTACAGCAGCCAGGCGCAGTGATGTTTAATGCATATTTAGATTTCGGTCACAGTGTGCCCATCTTCAGCGCAGTACATGTAAGTTAAAACACCAAAAACCCTTGCATATGCACATACTCAACTACGCGATTCATTTCAGACGATGGCTTCATACTCACACGTTGTCCCAACTGGACTACTCTTATTAGACTGAGTTTGAGCTCAACGTTTGACGTGAATCGTCCAGTTGGAACCAGTGCACGCAAAAGTGTTTATATATATATATATATATATATATATATATATATATATATATATATATACGAATAGAACGAAAAACCAGTCAAAGTAGCAAATATTTAATTTTTTATTCATTCGATGATTAGTTTCGGAACAAGACCCATTTTCAAATCAACATTGTTTTAACTGACACTTAGTGCACTGAATATACGAAACAATGGCCGAAATCTAGTTATGCGATAACAACATTGCGACTGACTGCTGTTCCCTTTACTAGAAATGAATACAGTAGCTGGGCACAACTGTTTCTGTATGGAATCAAACCCGAATGTCCATGATGACATCAAATTCAGTACCACGCTAATAGTTACTGTAAATATATTTGTTGTCCTATCGATATCGTTTTTATCAATTAAACTATGGTGAACATGGCAGGAAACATCATTTTGTTGAGGGTGAAGTTACTGAAACGGTCATCGTAACGACCAATTGTAGTTTTCATAGGTGTAAATGGGGATGTTAGTGTTAGTAGTACTGAAGTATATCATTTATATTTACGTTACATAATTTTGCCTGTTCTTTGTAATTACAGCGACTCCTAGCTATACAAGAGACGGCATCGTGTCACTGAAGAAACTGGTGATCTTGTTTTATATTTATATGGACGATGCACAATCTGGATTATTGATTTTAGTTGAATTGTCCAATTTCGACTAACTTAGGGCATCTACATAGCTGAAATATGGGCAGGACGACCTATGGTCTGTTGGCTTCTGTCTGGGGTTCTTCAGCCGACATCTGTTTAGCGATTTTGCTGACGTTTGGCAGTCCAAGTGGCTGACATTGCCAAAGGTTTACCCACCATTGCTGAAAAAAATGTCAGCAAAATTGCTAAGCGAACATCCGCTGAAGATATCGAGACAGAAACCAACAGGCTGCAGGCCAATAAATGGATGCAGAAGCCTCTACAACTTTTTGTATAGAGGACTTTTGCTTTTACCGATGATAGTTCTTATCATCTTCCAATTTTAGATCTGCGTATATTCTTTCAATAAAAGTTCGTGAAATACACTCTAGCTACTTTGTTCATACACTCCACTAAGTGCTTACCGTAGCTCAGATTTCGAGTTAAACCTACTAGTGTGACAGTGACGCTCGTCTCATGGTCAGTTCCGTGTTTTTATATAGTCAGGACTCACTGTAGACACATCTGAAGACTCTACAGAATAATGATCTGTTACTATGAAATAAGTAGAGAGCAAAAAACTAGCATTTATTTGGATTTTGATATGTAATTTCAGTAACAAAACAACTTTAACATCAGTGTCAGCTATTAGAGAATTGGCTGATAGAAGTCGAAATTATAGTGAATAATAATTTATAAGGTTGATTCAGACGACTGCAATGTGTCCTGATGCAGAACGTAAATTAAAGTCTAGAAGATATTCGATTGTTGAGCTGCGAGTCGTTCTCTTCGAATGCTGCGTTTACGACGCCCTTGACGTTCTTCTTCGAAGATCCGTTTTCTGGAACAAAAATATTATGTTTTCTGAATAAGGAAACTACTGTTTGTTGATGAATAAATTTCACTCGCAGTTAATTGTAGAGAGAGTGTTTGAAGTGCATCGCAGCTGTGAGGAGACACAACTGTGGTATACAAACTTTAAGGGAATAAGTGAAATAATATTATTGTAATCAATTTATTAGACCATTTTGTAAGTTAATTTAGCTGGTGATGGATGTATTATGTTAATCCCCTTGATAGGTTTATATTAATTATGTTTATTGGCTGTAAAAATTGCACATGACTGCGATATTTGAAACTAATATAAAATAAAGGGATGAGATGCATCAGCTGCAGCAGTATAATCAGAATATAATTCCTCTTATTATTATGAAATTCATCTTACATTGGAGCACAGCTAACTGATCGTAGATACAATTTAGATAACTTCTGCAGACACAATTAATGTCTTCCCATCACACATTATGTTCGAAAAGAAACAAACAGTATGCTGATTCTATAAAAAGTTACCTCAGGGCCTCTTTCCTGTTGTTAAGTATTACTCTGAGAACATTGGCAGTTGGACTTTTCTGGTACTGCAGTTCATTACCAGGTGGTTTATGACTAATAACACATAGCAGCTAAGGTATCCTAGTAGGACTACTATTCAGACTCCTCCCTGCCTTGGAATTCTTGCATTTGACTGCCCAGTTCAGATTCATCCCGTTAGTTGAATTATGTATTGGAAATTTCGGTTGTCACAGCGTGCCGTCTCCCTTTCCCACACTGAAAACTATACTTCGTAAGCATATATCTTTCCAAAAGCACTCCTTGCATAGTATTCAATTTACCCTATATCTGCAAACTTGGCTAGTCATATATCTTACTGCTTTCAGGCTCGTCTATTGTGCTATTGCTGGTGAACTTGAAGCATAACAACATACTGCCTCTTCCAGACATACAGTGGCGTTTTGAGAGCGTCCTGGGACATAATCCTGGGATGATAGGTTTCTGTGCACACCAGTGCACAGCAAAGGCAACGTACGATTACGTCTAAAACCTTATGAAGCTACACATTCCAAGTGCCAAAAGGTAATTGTAGAGGCAGGTGGTGGAGCTAATTTCGATTGAGAGATGTTTATAAGCCACAAAATGGAGCTCCTGATGCGTCTACCATCGTCTCTTACCCTCAAACAATACAAGCAGCTATTGTCAGATAACGGACATACGTTTGTTCACCTACAGATGCAAGCAGGTGACTTTCATCTGCGGATAGAAACTGTGTATTTTGCGTCACTATGGAATTGTGACGGATTTGAGGATCACTTAAACGGTCTCGAGTGTGGTTGTTTGATCAGCCCTTAACCCCATTATCTTAGACATTCGGTGAGGAACCCAAGTACGATCTATTTCTGTGAGCTGTAAGTTGCGGCTGAGCAGCCGCGGATTAGGATGGGTCCTCAAAGGTTTCAGTGTCTCGGCGGTGTATGTCACGTGTAGTCGCTGCTGTCAACAGAGATAAGGCTGCTGGGAAGAGTGCAAAATCTTGCATTTAACTGGCTGCGTTGATGTTTCGCGGCTTTCCGACGAATGTCACTCTCATCATCCTCGGTAAAAGGTCAAGATTACGCGCTCGTCCCATATATACAGGGCAATTACAAATGATTGAAGCGATTTCATAAATTCACTGTAGCTCCATTCATTCACATATGGTCACGACACACTACAGATACGTAGAAAAACTCATAAAGTTTTGTACGGCTGAAGCCGCACTTCAGGTTTCTGCCGCCAGAGCGCTGTGAGACAAAATGGCGACAGGAGCCGAGAAAGCGTATGTCGTGCTTGAAATGCACTCACATCAGTCAGTCATAACAGTGCAACGACACTGCAGGACGAAGTTCAACAAAGATCCACCAACTGCTAACTCCATTCGGCGATGGAATGCGCAGTTTAAAGCTTCTGGATTCCTCTGTAAGGGGAAATCAACGGGTCGGCCTGCAGTGAGCGAAGAAACGGTTGAACGCGTGCGGGCAAGTTTCACGCGTAGCCCGCGGAAGTCGACGAATAAAGCAAGCAGGGAGCTAAACGTACCACAGCCGACGGTTTGGAAAATCTTACGGAAAAGGCTAAAGCACAAGCCTTACCGTTTACAATTGCTACAAGCCCTGACACCCGATGACAAAGTCAAACGCTTTGAATTTTCGGCGCGGTTGCAACAGGTCATGGAAGAGGATGCGTTCAGTGCGAAACTTGTTTTGAGTGATGAAGCAACATTTTTTCTTAACGATGAAGTGAACAGACACAATGTGCGAATCTGGGCGGTAGAGAATCCTCACGAATTCGTGCAGCAAATTCGCAATTCACCAAAAGGTAACGTGTTTTGTGCAATCTCACGGTTTAAAGTGTACGGCCCCTTTTTCTTCTGCGAAAAAAACGTTACAGGACACGTGTATCTGGACATGCTGGAAAATTGGCTCATGCCACAACTGGCGACCGACAGCGCCGACTTCATCTTTCAACAGGATGGTGCTCCACCGCACTTCCATCATGATGTTCGGCATTTCTTAAACAGGAGATTGGAAAACCGATGGATCGGTCGTGGTGGAGATCATGATAAGCAATTCATGTCATGGCCTCCACGCTCTCCCGACTTAACCCCATGCGGTTTCTTTCTGTGGGGTTATGTGAAAGATTCAGTGTTTAAACCTCCTCTACCAAGAAACGTGCCAGAACTGCGAGCTCGCATCAACGATGCTTTCGAACTCATTGATGGGGACATGCTGCGCCGAGTGCGGGAGGAACTTGATTATCGGCTTGATGTCTGCCGAATCACTAAAGGGGCACATATCGAACATTTGTGAATGCCTAAAAAAACTTTTTGAGTTTTTGTATGTGTGTGCAAAGCATTGTGAAAATATCTCAAATAATAAAGTTATTGTAGAGCTGTGAAATCGCTTCAATCATTTGTAATAACCCTGTATATATATCCCAGCGGCGGCCGCCTCTTCCTATTCCTAGGCACTATTGTGGTGGTCGGCGTCGTGTGAAAGGAGAAGGTAGGGGGGAGGGGAGACAATGAGGTGGTGTAGGGTCGACTGCCGTTCGATCTTCAGCTCACTCAGTGTTACACAGACTCGCGAAGCGTCAACTGGCGGGTGCGGTATCGGCTTGTAGCTACTAGTCCGTAGTTCCGTGTCGAACTTATTTAGTAGCCCTCGTACCTGTTGACGAGATTGTTATGGAGTCTTGTCTCAGTTGATTATTTGATAACGCTTTTCCATAAGCCAACAAGTAAGCATTACAATCTTGTTTTCTCAGATGCGAACATATATCCTTCGTTGAGGCTGTATCTGCGACTGCTAACTTTTATTTATGTCCTAAACGTAGGCCCCTAATGTCTACTATGCAGCGTTGCAAAATAAACCGCTGTGTTTGCCCAACATACTAGAGACCACACTCACAACGGATGTTGTGCATACCAGGTATTTGCAGCTGCAGTTTGTCCTTAACTGGGCCAAGCACATTTTTAGGTTTTTGTGATAATCGAAATATGGGCTTTGATGTTCCCCTTTTTCGAGGATTTTCACATTTTGGATAACGTACGATTAGTGTAGGGGACAAGGGCTTGTTTCTCATTCTCATCCTCGACTTTTTCTTTGAAGGTGGCTGTTAGGTCTTCCTTTGCAAGGTGTGTGGTTCTTTAGTGGATACAGGAGCGTGGAGCAGATGCGGTTCATGAACAGAGAATCCAGATATTAATTTATTATTCATCTAACATCAAACAGTGAAAATGAAATATAATTTTGTTGCAATAGTTTTCAACGTCAGTTGCTAACAGGTCTGAATGTAGCGATATATAGAGATACAAAAGATATATAAATTTGTCACACTTCAGTACAGTGTCTATTCAGAGGATGTTGAACCCTGGGCACTTTGAAAGTCGGTAAACGATATTCAGCTGGCCAACACACAAAATGAGGCAGTGCATGATGTTCGAACTTAAGTAAACCCGCCGCTGGAGCTCTGGAGAGGGGACGCTTGCATTTCATTCTTCTTCTTCTTCTTCTTCTTCTTCTTCTTCTTCTTCTTCTGTAGTGGTCAATCCAAAGATTGGTTTGCAACAGCTACAATGGCAGCTTGTCTCCATTCTGTGCGTCTTTCAGCTTTTCTCTTCATTTCTTTAAAGGTGTTACATCCCACATCTTTCACGATTTGATCCATGTACCTCAGCCGTGGTCTTCCTCTTGGTCTTTTTCCCTCGACATATCCCTCTCTGATTGTGTTTAGGAGTCCTTTATATCTTAATAGATGGCCTGTAAATTGCACTCTTCTTTTAACAGTGAAACTCCAGAAGCTTCTCTTCTCACCTGCTCTTTCCAGAACCACTTCGTTTGTGACCTTGTCGATACATTTTATTTTGAGAATGCGTCTATAGCACCACATTTCAAAAGAATTTAGCTTCTGGTCTTCCTCTGTCCCGAGAGTCCATGTTTCATACCCATAGCATGCCACACTCCTAGTTACTCACGCCTCTAAAATAGTAACCTCAATTATCCTAAAACGCATAGAACAAAAAGTCGAAGCTACACTCTCCAAAGACCAGTTCGGATTCCGGAAAGATAGAGGAACCAGAGAAGCAATATTTGCTTTAAAACTAATAATAGAGAAACGACTAGATAAGAACCTGACCACATACATAGCTTTCGTAGATGCAGAGAAAGCCTTTAATAATGTTAAATGGGATAAGATGTTTGAGGTACTCAAAAAAGTAGGAATAGACTATAAAGATAAAAAAATGATATGGAACCTGTACAAAAACGAGACAGCAGTTATCCGTGGATGGACAAAACAAGAAGAGGTGCAGATACGGAAAGGTGTCCGACAAGGTTGCGCATTATCCCCTGTTATCCTTAACTATACATTGAAGAGGCGCTGAAAAAAGTAAGGGAAAATTCACAGACAGGTGTAGTAATTCATGGCCAACAAATAGATATGATAAGATATGCCGATGATATAGCTGTCCTGGCTGAAAGTGAAGAAGATCTTGTAGTTCTACTGAATAGAATGGATAAAGTTATGGGGGAAGAATATAATATGAGAATTAATAAAGCAAAAACAAAAGTAATGGCATGCGACAAAAAAGATCAAGTAAAAGTCCAAGTTCATGTAAGCAATGAACTGCTTCAACAATTTGATAAACTTACTTATCTGGGCAGTAATATTACCAGGGATGGAAGGAGCAAGGCAGAAGTGAGAAGTAGAATTGCTCAAGCAAAGGCTGCTTTTAACAAGAAGAAAAACATCTCAACATCTAAGAGCATCAGCCTTGAAATCAGGAAAAGATTTTTGAAATCATGTGTGTGGAGTGTGGCATGCTATGGGTGTGCATCTCATTGGCAGCGGCATAATCGTTTGTGGCAGCGTCCTCGTACCACGTTGGCGGCTGTAGGAAACGCTGCGGCGCATGTATTTGGAGTGCGGCCGCCTACATAACGCAGTTGTATCGCTCGTTTCCTTCACTATACGTCTAATCTGCACTTCACTGTACCCAGTTTTTGAACCACTTCTTTAAAGTGTTGCAATTCACCAGGCAGTCTGTCTCTGTCGTATGTCCTGTGGAGTTGTTATAACAGTGTATCGCTGCACCGGACGATGTCAGCTCATGGCATATTGTCACAGATCTGTAGGGGTA
The DNA here is from genome assembly GCF_023864345.2 of Schistocerca serialis cubense. Classification (NCBI taxonomy): domain Eukaryota; kingdom Metazoa; phylum Arthropoda; class Insecta; order Orthoptera; family Acrididae; genus Schistocerca; species Schistocerca serialis. The sequence goes on along the minus strand of NC_064641.1, from coordinate 660,672,580 downwards.
TTCCCTCTGTAGACTACATGTCTAAGGGTACCATTGCATTTTCTACTTATTATAATGTCGAAAACAGAGACATTCTGTCTATTCTAGCTCCATCGTGAACTGTTCATATGGTCCGTGATCATATTAAGGGCTTCTCTGCCACGTTCCCACACAGTGAAGGTGTCATCCATGCAGGGGAAAGGTTTGAGCCCAGCAGTTTTTCGTGACATATCCTCAAACTGCTCCATATAGAGATTAGCAATTTCAGGGACAAGAGGTGAGCCCGTGGCTACTCCATCAATATGATGATAGGGGCGGCCTGGTGTTGCAGAGTACGTTGTGCTGAGAAATAATTCTTAAGAAAAAAAATCGATACGTTGCCCCGTTTCCGAATTAATTAGCATTGAAGTTAGGCAATCAGTCTGTTGTGCACGCAAACTCAGTCTGCCCGCCAGATACAACTAGTGTCAGTTGTCCCGGAGGCTAGATGCTAGGGCACTGCTCAGCCTTCAGCTTTGGATGCTTACTACATAATGAATATAATTATTATACTGGGCCTTGTCTTGTGATACTCGGGTAAAAAAATGACTTTTCAGCTTCAGAGACCTATTCGTATCTGTGCAATGAAAGCATACCGAATAAAATGCCACGTACCGTAGCAAAGCGAGAAGTTGGGCTGGCAGGTCAGATTCCTTTGTACTGCTGGAACCGCTCTCTGCTCCAATTTCGGTCCTGACTTCGATAACAATATCAGCCACGATGAACCAGCCGGCTGCCTGCTCAGTGCAGACCGGGTGCTTGATACAGTCAGTAGCCAGCCTGTGCCTCCCGTGGTGACGATAGCACTGGCTGCTGGCCATTTCGCCTCGGCTGTTTGACGCCGCGTGCTCAGAGAGCCTGCCCCAGTCGGCTGCTCCCGCACTTCAGTCGTCGCTTTCTGGCACCTCAGCGGCTCCCGACTACGGTAACTGGCCGACTTGGCCGCACAGAATGAGCTGCCAACAGAAGCTGTTTGTCTTCTGGGAGCACTCTCTGGCTTCACTGTAGCCACGGTCCAGGGATTACACATTCGCTGAGGTCGTCCGTACTCGACGCCCTGACGGCCAAGTGGCCATGTTGCTATCCCCGGGTGCCCATGTAGCAGTCAACCCGGGACGCTACACTAGAGTCTCAGGCTAGCTCAGAAGAGCACGGGACAGTGTGGTTTGTGTACACTGTTCACTTTGTTAACATGCCTCAAAGGGCTACTTCAAGCTTAGACTGGACCTACATTATCATTTTACGGTAAGAAGAGCTATCAACACGAGAATGGCATACACCACAACGAGGTTAGTCTGACATTCAACTGCAGTCGTGAGTAATAAAATACTGAAGATTTTGTTCACAGAAGGAGCCCATGGCCAAGAATACCAATACATTATCTTTGCTTACAAATTATGGCTTTTAGGTATCCATAGGAGAACGCAATAGAACAAAGGTTGCCTTCTTGGAGGTAGCTAGGAGGCCCGTGTAGAACTATACAATACGTAAGTGTTCCAACAAATAAATATCAATAAAAAGGTGAAGAACTCTCTCTCCCTCACCGAACAGCCCTGGGGAGTGCGGAGATGCAAACACGTGGAATAGGACCTCTATCAATGTAACTGGGTTCTCTTCACTGACGTGTGTAAGATTTGAAACTTCCTGGCAGATTAAAACAGTGTGCCGGATCGAGACTCGAACTCGGGACCTTTGCCTTTTGCGGGCAAGTGCTCTACCAACCTTTTTTTTTTTTTTAAATCTCATTTTGTTCGCTTTTGTTCGTTGCATCTGGTCGGGGCGGACGTCGTAAGACATCCACTTATGTTCGTTGTTGATCGATTGACTCAGTTTTTTTTATTACAGAGAGCACGTAACCTTCTGGCCCAACACGCTGAGCTACCGTGCCGGCTACCAGCTGAGCTACCCAAGCACGACTCACGCCCGGTCCTTACAGCTTTACTTCTGCCAGTACCTCGTCTCCTACATCTACATCTACTACATCTACATCTATACTCCGCGAGCCACCTTACGGTGTGTGGCGGAGGGTACTTATTGTACCACTATCTGATCCCCCCTTCCCTGTTCCATTCACGAATTGTGCGTGGGAAGAACGACTGCTTGTAAGTCTCCGTATTTGCTCTAATTTCTCGGATCTTTTCGTTGTGATCATTACGCGAGATATATGTGGGCGGTAGTAATATGTTGCCCATCTCTTCCCGGAATGTGCTCTCTCGTAATTTCGATAATAAACCTCTCCGTATTGCGTAACGCCTTTCTTGAAGTGTCCGCCACTGGAGCTTGTTCAGCATCTCCGTAACGCTCTCGCGCTGACTAAATGTCCCCATGACGAATCGCGCTGCTTTTCGCTGGATCATGTCTATCTCTTCTATTAATCCAACCTGGTAAGGGTCCCATACTGATGAGCAATACTCAAGAATCGGATGAACAACCGTTTTGTAAGCTACTTCTTTCGTCGATGAGTCACATTTTCTTAGAATTCTTCCTATGAATCTCAACCTGGCGCCTGCTTTTCCCACTATTTGTTTTATGTGATCATTCCACTTCAGATCGCTCCGGATAGTAACTCCTAAGTATTTTACGGTCGTTACCGCTTCCAATGATTTACCACCTATGGCATAGTCGTACTGGAATGGATTTCTGCCCCTATGTATGCGCATTATATTACATTTATCTACGTTTAGGGAAAGCTGCCAGCTGTCGCACCATGCATTAATCCTCTGCAGGTCCTCCTGGAGTACGTACGAGTCTTCTGATGTTGCTACTTTCTTGTAGACAACCGTGTCATCTGCAAATAGCCTCACGGAGCTACCGATGTTGTCAACTAAGTCATTTATGTATATTGTAAACAATAAAGGTCCTATCACGCTTCCCTGCGGTACTCCCGAAATTACCTCTACATCTGCAGATTTTGAACCGTTAAGAATGACATGTTGTGTTCTTTCTTCTAGGAAATCCTGAATCCAATCACAAACCTGGTCCGATATTCCGTAAGCTCGTATTTTTTTCACTAAACGTAAGTGCGGAACCGTATCAAATGCCTTCCTGAAGTCGAAACTTCACACAAGCTCTCCTGCAGAGGCTCTCCATCAGTCCACACTCCGCTGCAGAGTGAAAATCTTACTCTGGAAATATCCCCCAGGCTGTGGCTAGGCCATGTCTCCGCAATATCCTTTCTTTCAGGAGTGCTAGTTCTGCAGGTTTCGCAGGAGAGCTTCTGTAAAGTTTGGAAGGTAGGAGGCGAGGTACTGGCAGAAGTAAAGCTGTGAGGACGGGGCGTGAGTCGCGCTTGGGTAGCTCAGTTGGTGGAGCACTTGCCCTCGAAAAGGCAAAGGTCCCGAGTTCGAGTCTCGGTCCGGCACACAGTTTTAATCTGCCAGGAAGTTTCATATCGGCGCACACTCCGCTGCAGAGTGAAAATCTCATTCTGAGTGTAACATTTGTCTGACTCCTGATGATGGTCGTATAAAAGCGTGGCGGCGGTTAAGTCTTAGGCGTACGTTCCCGCGTGCTCAGTACTTAGGTTTGGGACCGTATCGTGTACATGTGTCAGTCGCCTCTCATCACTATAGAGGGTGAGTTGGGTGCATGTCGTGTCAGGATCCTCTATACTATTTCTCATTCCTACATTCAACAATTCGGCGTGCGGTCCATCTTTCAGTACGACAATGCACGAGCACACTATGTGCAGCTCGTGAACATATTCTTTCAGGACGCAGGAACGTCCTGTATGGAGATCTCTGGGGCAACTGCTGAAAAGATCCCAACTGAGCATACTTGCGACCAGTTGAAAGTTTCAATATGTCACTGTAGGAATGCTCCTCATACACGAAAAGAACTCACGAGACCCGCTGCCAAAGAGTGGACCAGGTCTGAACTGCTTTCAAATCTGAAGCAGAGAGAGGAGTGAGCAGGCAAGCAGAGACGCGCTCTGTCGCAGGCGGCAGAAAACAACCTGAGGCCCTCACCTGTGGTTGGGACGTTCCAAGACTGCTCCTCGGCGGTCGTGAAGACGGCGTAGAAGATATAGCCCGCTGCAGCCACCGCTGCCGCCACGTAGAACACCATGTTCCATGTCGCCCGCGTCGGCTGTTGACATACGAAAAGGTTGTAGGCATTGATCGCCAGTAGCGTCACCAAGACGAGGATTAAAAATCATGTGTTGTCATCGTTGTAACGTTAGTAGGTATAAAAATTTGCTTATTTTCAAGAGCTTTGTAATTTTAATGTTACTCAGTTCTTTACAGAATATGATTGGGCTTCACTGAATTGCTAAAGCTTGTCCACAAAGTAGTTAAGAAGGAGGGTAGCAGTAGTTCCGCAGTGACAGGCTGAATAGACTTCATTTGTAATGTCAATGCTGCAGCTGTCGGCAAGCATCGTTACGTGTTTATTGCTGGGTATTGGAACATTTGTCAGCAAAACCCTGGAGTGTGAGCAAGGTAAGCTAACCAAGAAGTTCATGGCATTCTATAATTACTGATATCTTAGTTGAAAAATTTTGGAGAGGTGCCATCTTCACAGTGGACGACGTGTTAAGCGTGCAATAACATGTATGATAATCGCAAAAGCCGGAAAGAAAAGAGCTAATAAATTCAGATTCAAAGAATGTGCAGAAAAGTTAATGCGTGATTGCGACTGCAGAGAGATGACGTACAAAAAAAAATGTTCAAATGTGTGTGAATTCTTATGGGACTTAACTGCTAAGGTCATCAGTCCCTAAGCTTACACACTACTTAACATAAATTATCCTTAGGTCAAACACACACACCCATGCCCGAGGGAGGATTCGAACCTCCGCCGGGACCAGCCGTACAGTCCATGATTACAGCGCCTTAGACTGCTTGGCTAATCCCACGCGGCTGAGGTACGCATTTCCAAAGGAAACACCTTTTCAATGGCGGCTTTAATATTGGGTGTCTCACCCGGACGATAAAGAGAAATAGTGATGACAGAAGCGCAAAGGTGAAAAAATGTGCCAACGTCAGTCTTCAACTTTAAATGACGCAATATAAGAGTTATAACGTGACAGTATCTTCCGTCTGTGCGAAATGGGTTGTCTGACTGTGGCATTTCGCTCCATATAGCGCAGGAAATATGTTGTGGCAAACTATAAATTTTAAAATGCTCTGTCTGGAGAAAAACGAGGTACAGAAAACGGCTAGCAACGAATCTGAAGCGTTACTATGAGAATAATGGTAGTACTCGACGCGTAATTAGGAGAGAAATACATCTCTGGTATGATCTGTACGCTTCCTGGTCCAAAGATACAAACGGCGATCTAAATCACTTCTGTGCTGCCGGCCGGAGTGGCCGTGCGGTTCTGGGCGCTACAGTCTGGAACCGAGCTACCGCTGCGGTCGCAGGTTCGAATCCTGCCTCGGGCATGAATGTGTGTGATGTCCTTAGTTAGTTACGTTTAATTAGTTCTAAGTTCTAGGCGACTGATGACCTCAGAAGTTAAGTCGTATAGTGCTCAGAGCCATTTGAACCAACTTCTGTGCTTGGCACCTTCACTCTAGGTGAGATCAGAGGTGAAAATGAATATAGCATCTTCTTCTTCTACCAAGATGCTAAGAGGTAAAGACGTGTTTTGTCGGACAAAAATCATATAACACAATAAATATCGTAGTGATAACTAAGAAAATTATAATAAATGGATTAATTTATTTTTTCAAAAATGAATTTCTTGGGCTGTGATTTCTTGGAGAAGGACTAAATAACTGAGTTTTGAAATCGAGGGAACGCATATCCTCTATAAAAAATAAATTGTAATCTCGTCAGGGTCATTATTGCAACCAATTTAAATTCTCGGTATTTTACGACTTTCTAAATTGCATTCTTAGGCTTTAATTCATGGAAGGAGTTGAGCCAGTACACAGTAGACATCGCACTTGTGTCCTGTTGTGACGTCCGACGACTCGTGTGATATACCCTGTACTTCTTCCCTTTCTTGAAGACATTCATGTTGAGTCTCATTTTTACTGTCCGTGTAAACTGTATGTACAAATGTACGGTATCTTAAATATCGTCTACACAAATATTCCTCATACGCATTACAATATAAACATGTTGTTTGTAATTTCGCATTATGATGCAATTACAGAAGCAGAGTTCCTTTCAGCGCTTTGAAAGCGTCAAAAACCTTCTACATGGCCTACTGTGGCACCTTTTCCCTGTTGGCTACGAAGACACGATGGAGCACGTAGTGTTCGTAAGTGCATACGAGCAGACATTTTGCAAATTTCCATATGTTGCTTACTTCACACTCAGTGGCTTGCAACGATCCGGGTGATATTCCTGATGAGATTTATAACAATTACAACAAGCCGCTGCGCCTAAGAACAAAAGCGTCAGTGAAATAAAAGGTCTCACAGAAACATTGCCGTCTTCATTCACTTTGCGCCACTATTTAATTATCAGCATTTTCTTCTATGTGGTCTGCTTACGAAAGGTGGCTTAAATAGACTGTAGATATATGTGGAATTTTCAGTCAATCAGTCAATGATGTATTTGCTTGTGATAGATCTGCTCTTATATCTACATAATGATAATGTTTCGAATATCACTGTTAGATTACACGGCAAGGAAAAAAAGGAGAAAAAAGAAGAAAACGATGGACACGGAGGAATTATTCGAATGGGATGGAAATCAGTAGATGTGTAAGTAGGCTGTTTAGGTTTTCTTATTGGTAATGCCACGTAGCGCTCTGTATGAAAATCACTGGCTGTGCTGTGTGCAGTCTTTTGCTGGTTTGCATTGTTGGTGGCCATTGTAGTGTTGGGCAGCCGGATGTGAACAGCGCGTAGCGTTGCGCAGTTGGAGGTGAGCCGCCAGCAGTGGTGGATGTGGGGAGAGAAATGGCGGAGTTTTGAAATTTGTAGGACTGGATGTCATGAACTGCTATGTGTATTATGATTTTTCAACACTATTAAGGTAAATACATTGTTTGTTCTCTATTAAAATCTTTCATTTGCTAACTATGCCTACCAGTAGTTAGTGCCTTCCGTAGTTTGAATCTTTTATTTAGCTGGCAGTAGTGGCGCTCGCTGTATTGTAGTAGTTCGAGTAACGAAGATTTTTGTGAGGTAAGTGATTTGTGAAAGGTATAGGTTAATGTTAGTCAGGGCCATTCTTTTGTAGGGATTATTGAAAGTCAGATTGCGTTGCGCTAAAAATATTGTGTGTCAGTTTAAGCACAGTCATGTACAATTTTTCTAAAGGGACGTTTCAGATGTGATGTACATGTACAGGCAAAAAAATTCGGCTATTTTCTCAAAAGGAAGAGCTTTACAAACTGATCAAGCTAATAAAGCGTTGGTACTCCTCTGGCTCGTATGGAAGCAGTTGTTCAGTTTTGCATTAATTGATAGCCTTGTTAGATGTCCTCCTGATGGGTACTGTGTCAAATTCTATTCAACTGGTGCGTCAGATCGTCATAATCCCTAGATGTTTGGAGGGTCATACCCACAATGCTCCAAACATTCTCAATTGGGAGAGATTTGGCGACGTTGTTGGTCAAGGTAAGGTTTGGCAAGCACGAAGACAAACAGTGGAAGCCATCATCGTGTGCGAGAGGGCATTATCTTACTGAAATGTAAGCCGTGGATGGCTTGTCAAGAAGGGCAACAAAAAGGGGCATAGAATATTGTTGACATGACGTTGTGCTCCTGGTTGCGTCACTCCTGTTTGGCGAGCTTTTGGTATCCCACAGCTGTCTAGGACGCCTCCAGACACGTGTCCGGTCTGGAATCTCACTGACTGGAGTAGAACAGCCTTCAGTGATGAGTGTCGCCTCGAATGGAATCCAAAGGCGTGTCTCGACAGGCCCGGACAGCATGGGATACCAAATTGACTGTCGACCACCGTACTGCCCGACAACCAGGAGAGATGATCTGGTGTGCCACTTCTTTTCATAGCAGGACCCCTTTGGTTGTTATCCATGGTGCCCTTACAGCAATGCGGTACGTCGATGATATTGTTGCTTTTCATGGCAAGCCATCCTGGAATCCCATTTTAGCAAGATAAAATCCTCCCACACACGGCGAGAGTTTCTACTACTTGTATTCGTGCTCGCCAAACCCTACCTTCGGCAGCAAGGTCGCCGGATCTCTCCCCAGTCGAGAACGTTTGGAGCATTATGGGCAGGTCTCTCCAACCATCTCGGGATTTCGACGATTTACCTCAAGAACTGGACGGAATTAGTATCCCTCAGGAGGACAACCAGCAACAGTATCACCCAAGCCAGTCCGAATAACTGCTTCTGTCACACAGCTTGAGGCTGTCACGGTCCGCAGCTCGTGGTTGTGGGGTAGCGTTCTCGCTTCCCGCGCCCAGGTTCCTGGGTTCGATTCCCGGCGGGGTCAGGGATTTTCTCTGCCTCGTGATGACTGGGTGTTGTGTGATGTCCTTAGGTTAGTTAGGTTAAGTAGTTCTAAGTTCTAGGGGACTGATTACCATAGATGTTAAGTCCCATAGTGCTCAGAACCATTTTTGAGCTGTCACTGTGGGGCATCGAACGCGGGGATGCGAGGGACGTCGAGCACGTCCCACGTGTCCTCCAATCGGTCCACTGCTGTGGCAGCCCTGGGTGCTGCCTGCACTGACGTTGACCCCTCACCCGTGGTCGAGTGGGAGATAATTCCAGCGTCTTGCAGGCAGCGAAAAACTCTCCGAGGGGCCGATTGTAGGGCCTCTCCGGTTCGTTTGACGAACAGGTTTCGGGCGTTATCTGTGGCTGACGATGTCTCTGAGCCGGATGCAGTCGTCCACCCTGCTCCAGAAGAAGCTTCTCGGCCCTCAAGGTCTGGGCATTCACAGAGGGTGGGTTTGCTGGTAGTTGGGTGCTCCAACGTTAGGCGCGCAATGGGGCGCCTTTGGAACATGGCTGCCAAGGAGGGAAGCCAGTGTGCACTTCGTGTGCATTCCGGGAGGAGTCTTTCCGGATGTGGAAACGGTGCTTCCGGATGCCATGAAGAGCACAGGGTGCAGCCAGTTGCAGGTGGTGGCTCATGTCGGTACCAATGACGTGTGTCGCTTTGAATCGGAGCAGATTGGTTTCGGGCGGCTATCAGAAATGGTCAAGACTGACGGTCTTGCTTCCGAGATTAAGGTGGAGCTCACAATCTGCAGCATCGTCGATAGAACTGACTGTGGTCCTTTGTTGCAGAGCCGAGTGGAGGGCCTGAATCAGAGGCTCAGGCGGTTCTGTGACCGTGCAGGCTGCAGATTCCTTGACGCAGGTGGTGGGTCTCCGGGTTCCGCTTAATAGGTCAGGAGTCCACTGCACACAGGGAGCAGCTACACGGGTAGCGGGGGCTGGGTGGAAGGGACTGGGCGGTTTTTTAGGTTAGAGGGTCTCAGGGAACCACAGAAGGGGCGTCTGCCTAAAAGTGAGCAGGTAAAACACAGTAAGGTAGTTGTAGAAACGATTGGTATTGTAAATTGTCGTAGCTGTGCTGGGAAAGAAATAGAGCTCCAAGCCCTAACAGAAAGCACTGAAGCTCAAATAGTTGCAGGTACAGAGAGTGGCTAAAACCGGAAATAAGTTCAGCCGAAATTTTTTTAAACGATCTAACAGTGTTCACAAAGGATAGATTAAATACAGTTGGTGGTGGAGTATTTATTGCTGTCAGAGGTAGTTTGCCTTGTAGCGGAATTGAAGTAGACAGTTCGTGTGAGTAGTATGGGTAGAGGTCATACCTGACAATCGGACTAAATTATTAATTGGATCGTTTTACCGACCCCCCCCCCCCCCCCCCGCCTGACTCAGAAGATATAGTTGCTGAACAGTTCAAAGAAAACTTGAGTCTCATTTCAAATAAGTACCCCGCTCATACAATTATCGTCGGTGGTGATTTCAATCTACCCTCGATATGCTGGAAAAATTATACGTTTAAAGCCGGCAGCAGGCATAAAACGTCATCCGAAATTGTACTGAATGCTTTCTCAGAAAATTATTTTGAACAATTAGCTCATGAGCCCACTCGAAGCGTAAATGGTTGCGAAAGCATTCCTGACCTTTTAGCAACAAATAATCCTGGACAAATAGTGAGTACTGTGACGAATACAGGGATTAGCGACCACAAGGCAGTTGCTGCTATGCTGAATACCGTAACACATACAACCATAAAAAAGAAACGCAAAGTATGTCTACTTAAAAAAGCTGATAAAAATGCTCTTAATGCCTCTTTAAGACACAGTCTTCGCTCTTTCCGGTCTGATCATGTAAGCGTAGAAAAGTTGTGGAATGACTTCAAAGAGAAAGTATTGACAGTAATTGAGAGATATATACCACATAAATTAATAACTGATAGTACTGATCCCCCATGGTACACAAAACGGGTCAGACCAGTGTTACATAAGCAACGAAAAAAGCATCCCAAATTTAAACGAACGCAAAATCACCAAGATTGGCAAAGTTTTACAGAAGTTCGAAATATAGCGCGTACTTCAATGCGAGATGCTTTAATAGTTTCCACAACGAAATTCTGTCTCGAAACCTGGCAGAAATCCCAAAGAGATTCTGGTCATACATAAAGCACACCAGTGGCAAGACGCAATCAATACCTTCACTGCGCGATAACAAGGTGAAGTCATTGGTGACAGTGCCACTAAAGCAGAGTTATTAAACACGGTTTTCCGAAACTCCTTCACCAAAGAAGAAGAAGTAAATATTCCTGAATTCCAATCAATAACAACTGCCAAGATGAGAGACATAGAAGTAGATATCCTCGGTGTAACAAGCAGCTTAAATCACTTAATGAAGGCAAGGCCTCCGGTCCAGATTGTATACCAGTCAGGTTCCTCTCAGAGTATGCTGATAAAATAGCTCCATATTTAGAAATTATATACAACCACTCGCTCACAGAAAGATCCGTACCTAAAGACTGGAAAATTGCTCAAGTCACACCAATACATAAGAAGGGAAGTAGGAGTAATCCGCTGAATTACAGGCCCATATCACTAACGTCGATTTGCAGTAGGGTTTTGGAACGTACACTGTATTCGAACATTATGAAGTACCCCGAAGAAAACATTTATTGACATGTAGTCAGCACTGATTCAGAAAATTTCGTTCTTGTGAAACACAACTAGCTCTTTACACTCATGAAGTAATAAGTGCTATCGACAGGGGATGTCAAATTGATTCCATATTTTTAGATTTCCAGAAGGCTTTCGACACCGTTCCTCACAAGCGTCTTCTAACCAAACTGCGTGCCTACGGAGTATCGCCTGAGTTGTGCGGCTGGATTCGTAATTTCCTCTCAGAAAGGTCGCAGTTCGTAGTAATAGACGGAAAGTCATCGAGTAAAACAGAAGTAATATCCGGCGTTCCCTAAGGAAGTGTTATAGGCCCTCTGTTGTTCCTGATCTATATTAACGACATAGGAGACAATCTGAGTAGCCGTCTTAGATTGTTTGCAGATGATTCTGTCATTTGCCGTCTTGTGAAGTCATCAGATGATCTAAACGACTTGCAAAATGATTTAGATAAGATATCTGTAAGGTACTGAAAGAAAGCAGCTAAATTTCGATTACGCGATAAGTCACACAAATCTGAAGAATGTAAATTCAGAAAAATACGTAGGGATTACAATTACAAATAACCTAAATTATAACGATAACATAGATAATATTGGGGATAGAGCAAACCGAAGACTGCGATTTATTGGCAGAACACTTATAAGGTGCAACAGGTCTACTAAAGACACTACTTACACCACGCTTGTCCGCCCTGTTCTGGAGTATTGCTGTGCGGTGTGGGATCCGCATTAGGTGGGACTGACGGATGACATCGAAAAAGTACAAAGAAGGGCAGCTCGTTTTGTATTATCGCGAAATAGGGGAGATAGTGTCACAGATGATGCGTGAATTGGAGGGGCAATCGTTAAAACAAAGGCGTTTTTCGTTGGGACGCGATCTTCTCATGAAATTTCAGTCACCAGTTTTCTCCTCCGATTGCGAAGACATTCTGTTGGCACCCACCTACATAGGGAGAAATGATCATCACGATAAAATAAGAGAAATCTGGGCTCGCACAGAAAAATTTAAGTGCTCGTTTTTTCCGGCGTGCCGTTCGAGAGTGGAATGGTAGAGAGACAGCTTGAAGGTGGTATATTGAACCCTCTGCCAGGCACTTTCTTGTGAATAGCAGAGTAATAACGTAGATGTAGATGTAGTAGATAGATGTACAAGGGCCAGAGTTGGACCAACGCATTAATGACTTGCTCAATTTGTGAAGCTCTTCCTCTTGATTAAATCATCCAGTTTTCCTGAAATTGTTCAAAAATAGTTCAAATGGCTCTGAGCACTATGGAACTTAACATCTGAGGACATCAGTCGCCTAGAACTTAGAACTACTTAAACGTAACTAACCTAAGGACATCACACACATCCATGCCCGAGGCAGGATTCGAACCTGCGACCGTAAAAGTCGCGCGGTTCCAGACTGAAGTGCCTAGAACCACTCGGCCACAAGGGCCGGCTCCTGAATTTGTAAGCCTTTGATTGTTTGCGCATGTACATCAGATCTACCGATTTCCGTCCCATTCGGATAATTCCTCCATGGTCCATCGTTTTATGTGTGTGTGTGTGTGTGTGCGCGTGCGCGCCTGCGCGCGCCCCCGTGTGTGTGTGTGTGTGTGTGTGTGTGTGTGTGTGTGTGTGTGTGTATTTGTTAGAGCGTTGATTGCAAGATTTTGACAAAAGCTCTAAGCTTCTCCTACTTGCCGTTTTCTTGAACTATGTTAATTAATTGTCATTAAATAGACTTGGAACGTCATTACGTCTTCGGTCAAAGCACTGTTAAAATTGACAAACTAAAGAAAATTAATGATTTATAAACTCCATATTGTGTAGTCGTACTGTATTTGTCTGTGTTTGCTTGGTATTCAGTTTTATGTCGTTGTCTCATCTCCCGTGTTGTTTCAGCCTATGCTATAATTCTGAGTACTTATGTTTTCGTGTTTTTCAAGTCATCGGTTTTCTTCATCTAAAGTTTAACATCATGAATGTCATGTGATGTTGCCTTTGTTAAGGATATTTTTTTCCATTGTGAAAATTCGTAAATAGATGCTGACGTGTAAGCTTTAAAGATAAACGTTGTGATCTGGTCGTTCGAGAGTGCTTATTTCAGAAATTGCCGGACAATTTTCAGTACATATATTTTTGTAAATTGTTAGTAAAAATGTTTTCTTCAGATTTTTATGGGACATTACGCTGCGTAATATTGTTGCACAGATCAAGTACACCCGCATCTCCAGGTTATGTGGTTTTCTGTTATAATAAGCAACTGGTTAAAACATTTTATGATCATCTGCATCACCTACACTCTTCAGTGACACTTCTATGCTTATGTCATTTTGTGCTGTGCCCACAACGTAAGTTTTTGTCAAATCTGAATGCTATTCACTCAAATTTATCTCACCATTCGAATTTGTGGACTCACATTCTGCAAAAGAGAAGTTCAGTTCCCCGTCCGCCATCCAGATTTAAATTTTCTGTCATTCTCTAAATGCCTATGGGGACTGTGGGATTGATTTTTGGAAAAGACAAGACACGGTCATCATTTTCCTTCCCTTTACCTATTTTCAAATTTATCACCCGGAACCCTTGCTGGATGCCTTATTGGCGAATAATATTCAAAGTAATGTAAACCCGCCGTTAAATGAAAAACACAAACTACACTTGGGGTCGGCGACGTAATCAAATGGTTAACTGTATGAATCTCAATATCCTCCTAAATAAACTACGGTTTCATTGAATTGATGGTGTAGCTAACTAATGGATTATGTAGTATCTAGCCAGAAGAGTGCAGAAAGTTGTTCTTAATAATTCAGCCAATGTAAGCAAAGCAGATTTTTACCACTGGGGAGCAATCTGTTATTGGGTTCCACAAGACTCAATATTAGGTCCATTGTTGTTTCTCATTCATGAGAACTTCATCAGATGATCGCGGATAATCGACAGCGAATAAACTGAATCAATGGAAACAATTTTTTTTTGGGAACTATTAATAGCATCAGTATATTTGGAATAATACGTGATGAACACAGTCGTACCTTGTAAATTATTTATTCCCAAAACAGTTTTATTCATAGACCATCTTCACAGTGAAAAAATAGTTTTTACGCCATCACATGACATTCGTGCTTTTAAATAACAAATTAAGAAAACTGATGACTTGAAAAACGTAAGTAGTCAACACTGGCTAGAACAGCACAAATACTGAAGTATCGGCACAAACAAAATGTCCAAGCGATTAAGACTAGAGAGAAGGAACCGGACAACTTAGTGGATCTCCCTAACACAACCATTGCATATTAAAATGTGCGAGCTGTTCCCGGACGCTTCGTAGAGAAGGACTGTGCTCCATCGCGCACGAACCAAATCTCAAGCCGTTGTTGGTAAGTTACCTCCTGTAGCAGGATAGGCAAGTCCTCTGACAGGATCCGAATATATCGTGCTCCAAACAACGTGTCTGGAAGTATGGAAGGTCCTATTAGTCTTGCTGTAACAGAGATGTGTTTCACTAAAGCGAAAATGAATAAGTGCTCTCAGCTCTTAAAATACGCGTTCTAGAACCCATGTTTACAGGCCATTTCAAAACGTGGAACACTTTTTTAACAACCTATATTTTTCTCATTGCGGGTTTATTTGAAGTAAATATCACCTGTCCTGGCTCTCTCACTCTGTATTTCCGACCATACCACTCGTATATTGCAACGATACAGAAGTTTTTATACATTATCATTAAAGTGGCTTTCATACCATCTCTACGTTACGTTGCTTGAAGATATGACCTGAACCTGATCTGAGCGTCGTCTCAGTCGAAACTGACGCTGTGGCGACCTGCGGCCATTAAATATACTCTTATAAAATTTCGGAAGTACTCGTCCAGGTATGAATTTATTCGATAGCCCCTTATTTCATATATTGGAAAGTACCGGTAATTGTAATACGATGTAAAAATTGTCATCTGGAGATAGGTTTTCCACTCAGTACCGGTAATTTATAGCCATTTGTATTTTATAAATGTTACTAAATTCGCAGTACAATAATGTGAGAAAGCTCAGTGGGCTGTAGTTTGGCAACTCACCGTACTAGTTACAAATAAAGCTGTCCGTGGTTTAACATTATCCCATACGTAAATGGCGTAACGCGTTAGAATGTGTGTTGAAACACTGTTACTTTCATCAGATGTTTCTCACACGTTACATCAGAAACGCAAGCAGTCGAATCCATGTACGTGGAGGAATAAGCGGAATTACCTAGCCTAGCGTCGAGATTATGGTAGCGCCGAACGTTGTTTGTTCGGACCTTCTGAAGGACGTTCCCTAAACATGTGTTGCTAAGTGCTCCAGTTATCTCCGTGTAGCATAAAGAGGAACAATTGTGACGACACCAAGCACACGGTCTGGGAGAGTAATAATTCACGTAAACTGTGTCAGGTCTTATACGGCTGCTTTTTAAATGCATCAGTAAAAGAGAGAGACATGCGAATGCACGTAGTGAAACTAATGGTGCAACCGTCAACCTTTTGTGTACCTTACGTTATCGACTTCATTTGGAGCGCTGTTGCTGCATTGTGTAGAATAACAATTCGTTTAGCTCTAATGTTACGCGAGTGGCATTTTTGCGTTTAATAGTTCTGTGTACGTCCTTCCCTTCAGTAACTTATAGTTCTATGTCTCGCATTTATATGGACAGCACACATACTTTTAGCTTCACTGATACAGCGCACCATTCACCATGTGGCCTACTTCTATGGTTGTTTTCATCGACAATGGATTGTGTGAAGGGCATACTGGAGCAGACGGATGGTGGTAGTGAGTGGACAAAACCAGTTGTGATGACACAACCGACTCTTGGACCACTTCTACTAGTAGATGCACGATATGGGTTTCGTTAAGTTTGACGGTAACAAATGTGGAGCATTTTGTCCTAAAGGAAGCTATAAGCGGACATTGGTCATTGGTCAAATCCACAGATACGTAGTTTAGAAAGGGTACCCATGCGTCTTACTCGATAAAAGCCATTTTCAAGATCCAAGGAAGGAAGAAGAACATTTTTCCGCTCACGAACTAGTTTGCTGCGTTAGCTTCGAAAGCGAATTGTATACCCTGAACGTTAGAGATTAATTTTGCAATTACTTGTCAAGCACTGTGACTTGGATAGCTCAGCTTTTTACTCTGTTGTTTTCTTCTCGAAGAGAATAATAAGAGCGTATACTTAGAGTTTTATTCCGCGTTTACCCTTAACATAGAAGCAGCTCCATCTGCTTCTCTCCGAAACGCATCACGGTACAATGCTACTCTCTACGTCAGGCACAAACACAGACACTTTGCTTTGTTGGGCTGTGCTCTCGTTATCTCGTTTACAGGTGACATGGCTTAAAACATGCTAATATTATGTAACAAGTCAACCTAGATGGTGTAACATTAGCAACGCATTTCGTCATCTTATGTGGTTGCCTGTGACAGCTACCTGTCCAAACCAGTACGGTCGTTGCCATGCAGATGCGTGGCACTCAGCAGCTGTTACCTCGACCAGATCAGTTTCTCCACAGCCTCCTTCCCCGTTTTTAAGACATCGTTCTTCATCAGATGTATAGCACATCGCTGTAAAACTATTAACAATCATTCGCTGTGTTATTGGTATCAACTCTTGGAAAACATATGAACGTAACGTATATAATTTAACACAGTATAATTATGTTCATATGGCTTGTTAGATCAGTGCTTTATCGAAACTTACGTAAGCGTACGAAACGGTAAGTCACAAAATATTCATAGGTAAGGTATGTCTGGCTACAAGGGACTACTGGCTGACGCAGGTCGTCAGTCTTTTAGACAACGGAAGATTTTATGTCACCTTGAAAGACGAAAGGTGCAGATGGAGAATACAAGGACATGTGCTACCTTAAAAACATGTTGGCTGCCCTTCTACACAACATCTCTACTAATAATCAGCCTATTTCTGTCGACAACAGAGAATTCATCCCTAAGGATGACACTGCAATGACTTTCGAAGAGGAAGAAAACAAGTTTGTCCATGCCACTGCAGAATTATCCACTCACAAGGAACATTCCCAAGTGTCAATAAATGATGTTGATGAACTTTTCACAAAGTTCTTCCAACGTCGAAAGCTGTATACGTTCCACAGCTGCATCTGTGGATCGAGCCCTTTGGATCGGCAGATGTCCCTTGTCCTCCGGTACGACGCTCGAATCGGTTGTTTCACACTGATCACCGGCCTTTTCATAGTTTTAAAAGAAACTAACGGTGAGTTTGGACGGAGAATTCGAGAATCTCCTTTTAAGCCCTAAATGTCCTTGTGACAGCATAGAAAATTGGCAAACAAAAGCCTGGATAGGTCATAAGATATTTGAAAGATGTTTTCTTTTCCAGTATCATCCTTGACAATTTGAAATCTTTCTGTACTTTGTTTTATATTGTCTTGTTCGTCGTGTATACGTACCACGCGAAAAATTTAATTTATTTATGTGAATGGTATAAAAAGCATTTCTTTAAAGCATTTCTTTACAGATTAAGTTTATTGTAATTATCGTCTATCATAATAAAGAGTTTCTTATTACTTACTATTAACGAAATACACGTATGTGAAACGGTAAACTAAAAAACTCAAAAACAAAAAAGCATGAATATAAAACGTAAAATAACAACTTAAAACATTACACAAATATTAGTAAATAATTAAAATAGTAATGAATGTTTAGATATTTTGATTAGTTATGTTGAAAATTCTCCGAGAGCACATTGTGTACAGCTTATTTTCGAAAAACACTTTCCGGAAGCTAGCTTTATTACACAGAGATATGTATAGCTTGAAAGCTTCTATAATTTATGTTGTAATAAAAGTCTTCATTTTTAAAAACTAATTAATGGCGGTGGGGTATTTTGCAAAATTTCAAATTATTACAAAAGTTGGTCATATAGTTTTCAAAAACGTTACTTACATATCAATATTTATATAGTAACTATTTTTATGTATCATCTTTTCGAAGATATTCCCTCTAAATCTAAAATGCCAATTACCTTTCTGGGTATTTTTTTACCGCTTAATAGTGAAACTGGTCACAAGTAAAAAATATGCATTGTGCTATTTTGCGCGCTCTACGCACCTGCCAAGTCTCTTCAAGATCGTTTATTGACACTTGGAAATGTTCCCTTGGTAGTATGAAAACTACCACCTTACACTAAATTCTGGGAAAACTCCTATCTGTGCATTTCATCTGAGAAACAGGGAGGCAGAAATGAAGTTACGTGTAACCTGGAGTGGGCAACACTTTCACCATTGCCAGAACAAAAACTATTTGGGTGGTCGAAATTCCAACATACAGACACCAGTGCTAGGACACTGACTAGAAGGTCAGTACCAGGAACATCATCTTGCCGCAGTGGTAACACCGGTTCCCATCAGATCACCGACGTTAAGCGCTGTCGGGCTAACACTTGGATGGGTGACCATCCGGTCTGCCGACCTCTGTTGGCAAGAGGCGTGCACTCAGCCCTTGTGAGCCAAACTGAGGAGCTACTTATTGAGAAGTAGCGGCTCCGGTCTCGTAAACTGACAACTCGGCTGGGAGAGCTGTATGCTGACCACATACCCCTCCATATCCGTATCCAGTGATGTCTCTGGGCTGAGGATGACACGGCGGCCGGTCTGTACTGTTGGGCCTTCCGAGGCCTGCTCGGACGGAGAGAGAAGGTATTAAAACGAAATCCACATAACAAAATCTTCACGTTCATTGGCATAGAACCTTCAGATATAAGAACTGTAACAGCAGAACTGGAAAAATAAAAACAAAAAACAGATCCACAACAGTTGCTATTTGGACTATCTCCGTCCTTCAGAGTTTCCTGAAGAGTTTCCTGTAGAAGTCAGCAACAATTCCACCTGCTCCTTTACCTGATTCCCACCACATCGACCTGTGAAGTGACAGAACATCTGGCGGATTCAGGGATGCCATTGATACTCGTAAAGCTTGTTACCACCTCCAGTTAGGGACATAGGAGGCACTCAACAGACAGAACGGGAGTGACGCGGCACAAGACTAACATGAAGAAATGAGACTATGCTGAAGAAATCGAAGTATGTGTTTTGATGAAATGAAGAACTCCAAACACCTTTTGGTCTGTAGGAGATTTGTCTGCAGGTGACAAGGCCGTTCACACAACCAAACGCTGGATATGGTCAGCGTAATTAAGCTATAGCTATAATTTTAGTTTTGTTTTGAGCTGTCCATCAAGGGTAAAAAAGAATGATATAGTTTGTTCATTAGCGAACGACTTTAATCCTCCGAAGATATCACTCCCATTACAAAAAGGCTCACTTTTGTTTATGGAACTTAGTGTCAAAATAGCCAGAATTTCTTTTTTTCCCTTGCTTCGTTTTCTACGGTGTCTACTTTTAATTCCTCACATATTATCTAGTTATTTATGACCATGTCTTCCCTAGAATGATCTTTTACAGCTCTAGGAAACCTAATTTTAGTGGAGTGCACCATCGCTGCTTCTCTTTCGTTTAGACACATATCACAACCAAAGATAATGACACAGTTGTGTGCCTGGCTGCTTAGCGTAGTATTTTAGCCAACCTGTATTTTCGTAGTTATAAATCTGGTATCGTTGGTTCTGCGACATGGCTCTTTCAGAGCTAAATTGTAACGTTAACAGTTTATCATGTCGATCGCAACTATTTAGGCTTGGGAACAGCATAGGCTTACTTAGTTTAGAGTTCATCATCGTGTTTTAGGCACAGATTTGACGGATATGTGTGTATATAGAAAATGAAATTGCGATATTTGACATAAACATTATACTTTCTGTGTTGCTGACGTATTTGCTTGGAAAGAACATTGTGACACTTGACAAGCATCATAGGTTTAGTTTGAGTTGTATATATGCAAACTGAAGGAACGAATGAAAATTTGTACCAAGGACCGGATTAAAAACCCGGTCTCTTGCTCACAAGGCATTGCGCCACCTTGGGTCAGTGACTGTCCACAACTGCACAGGAGTACCCTGACACGACACCCCATCAATCCAACGTCCCATTTATGCCTCAGCTCACTTGGTGTTCCCCCTACACTCTAACAGCATTGCAGAGGATATCCAAATGTGCTGGAATAGCATCTCAGCATCGAATGAATTGGCGGATACTGCCTGAAACCCACGCATAGTTGGTTTAATCAAATGAAACTATGTTGTTCCAGAAACAGTTTCAATTCTCAGACATCTATGGTATATATATGCAGACTGAAACGACAAAAGAAAATTTGTACCTAGGCCAGGATTGAAACCCAGGCCTTCTAATAACCTGGAAGATGCGCTAGCTGCTACACCACCATGACATAGCGGCTTTGTACAACAGCACAGGGCATTATGGCACACTTCCCTTTTGAATCCAATTTTTCATTCACGCCACAACTCATCTGCTATTCAGTCTCTGTTGATCCACCGTGGATACACTACAACAGCCAATCAAACATTTACCAAAGAAAAATCACCAAACAGCCGTATGTTTTCAGAAGTCATTTTATTTAGACCAACATTTTCAGCATCTCATTACTGTCATCTTTAGGCCCTGTGCACTACATGTACACACAATCATATACACTGCTGGCCACCGTAAATGCAACACCAAGAAAGACAAGAGGTAGCACAACAAAATTTATTTTGTAGATAACATGTTGACCGAGTATCAAATGATTACGTTTACAGACGTCTGTGACATGTGGTTCCTGCCAGAATCAGTAGCCAGAGTAGCCGCCATTGTTGGAGATCACCGCTGCCACACGTCTCGGCATTGAGTCTAAGAGACGTTGGATATGTTCATGTGTTCCTGGGGTACAGCAGCCCAAGCAGCTTCCACACGTTGCCAAAGATCATCTGGTGTGGCAGCTGGGGATGTAATCTGGGTCACTCGTTGAGCAACCATGGACCACATGTTTTCTATCGGCGAAAGATCCGGAGAGCGAGCCGGCCAGGGAAGCAATTCAATCTGGTTATTGACGAAGAATCTTTGGACAATGCGTGCCACGTGTGGTCGCGCATTATCCTGTTGAAATATGGCTGTGGCCGAGCCCTGAAGGTAAGGAAGGACAACTGGCTCCAGCACCTCGGATATGTAGCGCCGGCTATTTAAAGTACCGGCAATGCGCACTAGAGGCGTGCGAGAGTAATATCCAATACCGCCCCATACCATAATACCCGGTGCAAGACCAGTGTGGCGGTGCATAATGCAGCTGTCCAGCATCCTCTCTCCACGGTGTCTCCACACTCGAATCCGACCATCGTGGTGCTGCAGACAGAAGCGTGCCTCGTCAGTAAAGACTACGTCATTCCATTCTGCCGTCCACATCTGTCTGTCATCACACCATTGTCGACGGAGACATCTGTGGTTCTGCGTCAATGATAGACGAAGCAGTGGACGTCTTGCGGACAGACCACTCTGCTGTAAACGGCGTCGAATGGTACGCGCAGACACTGGATGATGCATTACAGACGCAATGTGCTGTGCTATGGTTCGGGATGTCACTGAGCGATCCGTCACTGCCATGCGCACAATTTGCCTATCAGCACGTGCAGTGGTGCACCGAGGTGAATGCGATCGACCACGTCGGTCCGTCGTACCCTCCTGCATCCAACGGTCACATATCCGCATTACAGTTGTTTGGTTTCGTCCAACACGACTAGCGATTTCTCTGTATGATAATCCACAATCTCGGTAAGTCACTATCCTTCCTCTGTCGAACTCGGATACTTGATCAAAAGATGTTCGCTGTTGTCTACGAGGCATAACTGATCGTCTTGTGAAACAACCACAAGGTAAACACACGTGCCGAACGTACACGCCTTAAATGGCGCTATGAGGTGGCGCCACAGGCGCGCATGATGTGCGTCTGCGCTGAAATTCTAATCAGTTGCATATCTCATCGCTGCAAACCCATGGTGTAAATTTCACTTGATTCGGATGCTTCCTTCAGGGTGTTGCATTTACGGTGGCCAGCAGTGTACATCGATGTATGCATAACTGGAACCATCAGTATCTGGATTCCATGAATCTGATCGTGGAGTTCGTGCATCGGACACTTGATAACAACTTTATGGAATGCAGATATTGATGGTTCCAGTCATAAATGCATCGTTATATCTGATTGTCTATACATGGGGTGCATAGGCACCTGAAGATGACGTTAATGAAATGCCGAAACTGGCCGTCTACATAAAGTAACTTCTAAAAAATTACATCTCCTTGGCAATTTTTCTTTTTTAAGCAGTTCTTATTCGTTCGATGATGAGGTGCTATTCTAAAACAGTTGGAGAGACCCTGCAGTGCTGTTCGAGTTTAGAGACAAGCCGAGTGGGCTGAGGTGTGAATCCCTGGCTTGTTATAAATTTTCATTCGTCCCATCAGTCTCGTATATGCATCATGGATGTTTGAGACTTGAAAGGTCTCTGGAACCATGCAGTTACATTTGACTTAATTTAAGGCTCTGTTATGTCATAAACCAAGCGTGGTAATCAGATCAAACTATGAAGGTTACCACCTATTGGTGAGACAAGCGATAGGAGCTTAAACCAGCAGTTGATTTTATTTTTCGTTTTTTAAGTTTTATGGAATAGTATGTAAAGTAAAACTCTCCTTCAACAACTACATTCAACTAATTCATTAATTATGCTGCATAGCAAGTGTTCGTTTCACCTATTTATGGAGAGGATGTTTTATTCTCGTTCTCATACTCCATAAAGCTTTTACCTGCCTGTTTAGCACGCCACGTATGTTTAGACTTACTTAAGAGTTTGCAGTGATATTTTTGACCCCAATTTGATGTAGACGTGGTACTATTTTGCGTTTCTGATGCATTTTTGCTAACTTGCCAGGAACATTGTGATATTTGACAAACATCGTGTACAATAAATAATTAATTTGAGCCTCTGTTGTGCCTTACACCATGGTGCTCCTATCTAACTTTGAATAATTTACTGATGCAGCCATCTGTTGACAAAGACAAGCAACAGGAGCATAAAAACAGCAGTTGATGTAATTTCGGGTTTTTGAAGTTTTGCGGAATAGTACTTAAAGTAAATATCATGGCTGAGAATTATATTTTTCTAATTCGTTAATTACAATGGATGAACATATGTTGATTTTTAACTATTTATGGTATATAATACACTCAGAATATTTCATAGCGAATGCTATACAAGGTGTTCAGAAACAGTCTGGCAAGCTTCGAAGGGTTATGTAGTGTAGTTTGAGTTGAGAAGTAATTGTTAAAAAAAAAAATTCAGGCTGCCCGACAGATACAATGAGTGTCCGTTGTTCTCATAGCTTGGAGGACAGCGCACGAGGCTGTTCAGCGCTTGGCTCGGTTTCGATCCCTGCTACCAACCCTTGTCCAACTTTTGTATCGCTCTCTTGTTCGGTTTTTAGAAAAACAACGAAGAACACGTCTGGCGATACTGTCCTTGGCAAGGTGCTTGAATTTGCTCACGCAAGGGCCTCGTTGGCTACATTCAATGCTAATAATCTCAGAAACGGCGCAAAGTACCGAATTTTTTTCTTAAGAACTATTTCTCAGCACAACCTTCCCTGCAACACCCTTACAAGCTTTTCAGATAATTTCTGACTACATTTTATAGCTTTCAATGAAATTTACCGATGTGACTGGTGAGCCAGGCCATAAACGATTTTCTTAAGTCAATAACGAAACCAGAATTGAGAACATTTTCATAATTTTCGCAACTGAGTAACTTCTTTAAGGGAATGACGCATTTTTTGATAAATAAAGTTTACCACTCATCAACATGTTTAATGTATATTTAAATACCCTACCAATATTTCAGGTTGTTCACATTTTCGGCAGGAACACTCAGAACAACTCAGCAGTATTCGCAATGAGACAAGAAATTCTCTAGAATTCCCTGCCTACCACTTGCTGAATCAGCAGAAAGACTCGGAATTAATTGGAAGTATTCGGAACAAGATAAGAAGTCCGGAAATTCCCTGTGATATCATCAAAAAGTTAGAGACCTAGATCACTAGCTTTAACAAAGTGAGCAAGAAACCAGGCTAAGGTTATCGCCCAAGGTCACAAATGTAAACCGCCATGGCAATACTCTCTGCACATGGTACAGCTGAGCCACTCTGCTTGTCACGATTAATGCCACTTCTACTTGCCACAAGTGACGGTGAAGTAACGTACGTTTGCCTTGGTGGCGGCTCCAACGACGTACGGGACGACGATGCCCGACATGTTGCCGAAGGTGTTGACGAAGCCGACGATGGTGCCGGCGAAGTTGGGCGCTATGGCCTGCATGTTCATGTAGAAGCCGGAGCAGTGGGCGGCCATGCAGAAGCCGCCGAACGCCAGCATCGCCACGATGGCGGCCGAGTCGCAGCCCACCAGCCCCACCACCAGAATCGCCGTGGCGGGACCCAGGATACCTGCACACGAGAGGGCGCTGTAGTCGGCTCTGCTCTTCTAATGACCGCAGGAAAAAACATGCACAGTGCAGATAGAGTTGTAATAAATAAAAATAAACTGGTTGTAGGAGTGCTTACTAAAATGTACACTGTAAATGGTCACTTTGTAATCACTTTATTCATCAGTTAATACCTATAAAATTTTCCATCTTTATATTATTGAAATTAGCTTGGCCATATAGCTTCAAGTCTAGTTTCCAATTTCTGAAAATTGCTCAAACCAAAAAGGTAAAGAGGTACGTCCCCATTCTGAACTCACACTGTGAGGACTATCACAATAAAATCTTCACTTTGTGATTTTGAAAATGACATCTTCTGCAAAAGACAAAGTTTTATTTTTTTCTTTCCCTTCCCCAGACTAGTGTCAGTGTCTACGTATCATCTTCATTAGACCACTGACATGACAGTGTGTCATCTTCAAAACAGCAGGAGGAATAAGTTTCTTTGTTCAAAGAGCGGCTTTTCAAACTATTTTTCCGAGAGTGGTGCCTGGCTGTCATAATGCACATACTTCGCGTGTTTGTGGGTTGTAGTTATGGACACTGTTTTTCACACGTTTTTCATTTCACTCTCACCTGTCGTCGCAACTTTTCATACACAATTCGAGATTTACGAAAAACTTATCTGACCACACTCATAGAGAGAGGTTTTTTTTTATCACTTGCTTGTTCATTATTTTGTTTTTTTCAATCTAGTGCTAATTTTGAATGTATGATTCATGTTTTTATAGCGAGTAAGCTAAAGGAGAACTTATTTCCTGTATGTATGTGTACGTGCGTGTATGTGTGTATGTGTAATCGCTGGATACAGGAGGGAACGACGGACCGACGCGAGCGATTGTTTAATTGCGCCACTACACGTGATGACAGGCATATTGAGCGCATGGCACTAATGGATCGCTCTGCTACATTGGGAACTGTGTCACAACAAATTCGGTCTCTTGCGCAACAAACGATGTCCGCATGTACCATTCGATGTTGTTTACAGCACAGTGTACACCTTGTAAAATGTCCATTGCTACGTTTATCACTACGTCAACGCCGCAGGCGTTTGCGTCGGCAGTGGTGCGATGAACGACGGAGATGGCCAACCGAATGGAACGACATTGTTTTTACCGAGGGATCCAGATTGTGCCTGCACCGCCATGATGGTCGGATTAGAGTCTGGAGACATAGTGGTGAGAGACTGCGGAACTGTTGCCATACTGGTCCAGCACCTGGTACTGGTTTGGGGTTGTATTGAGTTCCACTCCCACAATCACTAGTACACATTGCCAGTGTATTGTGTATTGTGTGTATCTTACCGGGGACCTAGAAACGATGGAGAGGCTTCGTCCCGCCGGAGCCCTCAGCAGTTCACAACCCCACAATAGGTCCTAGCAGCCCACCCACCCCAACGCCGCCCCACACCGAACCCAGGGGTTATTCTGCGGTTCGCACCCCAGTGTACGCCCCCTGGGAACGTCTCATACCAGACAACTATAACTCCAAATGTTTGTGTGGTAGAGTAATTATGGCGTACGCATACGTGGAGACAGTGTTTGCGCAGGAGTGGCCGACATACTGTAACTGAGGTATTATGAAGGAAACCAGCCCGCAATCGCCGAGGCAGATGGAAAACCGCCTTAAAAACCATCCACAGGCTGACCGGCACACCGGACCTCGACACTAATCCGCTCCAGAAGCAACGTTATGGTGAGGCATTGGCGTCGGATGTTGTCTTTCAGCATCCCTAGAGATGTCGGTCGATCACGATACACTTGCGACTACAGGTAACACCAAAGCCAACAATCGCACGGACTGAGGTCTGGGGACCTGGGAGGCCTAGCATGACGAAAGTAGCGGCTGAGCACACGATCATCACCAAACGACGCGCGCAAGAGATCTTTCACGCGTCTAGCAATATGGGGTGGAGCGCCATCCTGCATAAACATTGTACGTTCCAGCAGGCGTTAATCAGCCAGGCTGGGGATGATACGATTCTGTAACATATCGGCGTACCTCTCGCCCGTCACGGTAGCAGTTACAAAACCAGAATCACGCATTTCCTCGAAGAAAAAAGGCCCGATAGCGGTAGATGTGGTAAATCCAACCCATACCGTGACTTTCTCGTCGTGCAATGGAATTTCCACGACAGTTCTAGGATTTTCGGTGGCCCAAATTCTGCAGTTGCGGGCGTTGACAGACCCTCGGAGCGTGAAATGAGCTTCGTCGGTCCACAACACGTTACTCAACCAATCGTCATCTTCCGCCATCTTTTGAAACGCCCACACCGCAAATGCCCTCTGCTTCACTGAATCGCCAGGTAACAGTTCATGATGCCAATAGATTTCGTACGGATAGCATCGGAGGGTACGCCTCAGTGCCAACCAAACAGTAGTGTATGGAATGCCGGTGCGACATTCGACTGCACGAGCGCTGACTTCCCCGCGCATAGACGAACCCGCTACACTCTCCATTTCTTCCTGAACTGTCTCAGCAGCATTACGCCTTGTGCTCGGTCGGCCACTAAGGGGTCTATCGCCTAAACAACCCGTGGCTTCGAACTTCGAAATCATTCTCTCCACAGCTGCATTTGTCAACTGACCTTTACCCGTTCGAATCTCCCTTCCTACGGCGATGGGATCGTAACACTGAACTAGCACATTCCCCATTCTGATAACACAGCTTCACTAAAAACGCCTTTCCAGGTAACGTCAACATGCTGCGACTGCTGGCGCATCTGATTCTCTCTCTCATTACAGCTCCTTTTATACACAATTGTCATGCGCAGTCACTGACGTTTTGCTGTCCAGCGCCATCTGTCGGACATTTTGTGAACTTCGTTTTGTTTTTTGGTTCTAATAAAACCCCATGTCATTCCAAGCATGTGGGTCAATTTTTACGCTGTGTGTTGTCTCTCAACATATACTTTAATTGTTAAATTGTTTTTCATTGTTTTAGTTTTTTTATTAGTTAAGTTTAAATCATTTTTTATTTTTACCATTCGGTAATTAAGGCGCTTCTGATGTGTTCTGGTATTTAGATTTATGTCTGTCTTTGTTACGACTTTACCCTTACTTCACTCTATGTATTACTAGAACGGGTCTTGCATTAAAGAATATTAAGTCATCTTGGGTTAAAGTTAACGTTAAATTTTCTGCAAATTATTTAAATTGACATGGAATTTTAAATGGGACTCATTACTTTGGCTTTTAATTAATTAAAAAGGGCTTAATTGGCTGCTACGTGATTTAAACTGCGTAAAATAAATTCGTGTTACACCACTGAATGAAGTGAGTAAAATCCCCATTAGTACAATCCCTCCTGATCTTCTTACCTAGCTAATTAAGAGTCGGTAATTATCACTTTTCACACACTATCTCAACGCCAACTTGACATACCGTGCACGTGCCGGCGGGGTCTTAAACACGTGATCTCAGTGCCTTTCCTGTCAGTGTTCAGGTGGGGATGGCCAGAAGACTCTGAGATGAGATATCGTGGCAGCGATTTGCAGACAGTTGGAAGTTGTGCCGAAATTTTATGGAACAATTTCTCAGTTGTCTACTTGTCACGCTTTGGACGCTGTGTTTGCGAAAGAGGAACTCCAGAGTGTTGCTGCACGGCTGAAATGGGGGAACAACAGCATCCGCATATAACTGATACCGCCCCTACCAGTGTTCTACAACCATTTATTGAATGTGGAGCCGAGGGTACTGTGGCGCAGGATATACGCGATGCCAACATCGACGCTCTACATAAAGGCGATCGCGGTGATTGCAATTGCTACGGCTTAGTTTCACTGCTGAGTGTCGTCGGAAAAGCGTTTGCCTGTGTGGTGCTATGCACGCTGGAAAAGCGTGCCCAGTACGTGTACCGCGAGTTTCAACGTGGGTTTCGAGATTAGCGATCTACTATTCATATGAACTTCACACCCTGACAATTTCAGAAAAAATTCCTGCTGAAGAATATTCCTTTGTTCAGTACCTTAATCAATCTAAATAACGCATTTGAGACAGAGGGCAGGGAGGGACTGTACACTTTATTAGTGGGGTGTCCTCCAGAACTCCTGAAGACGATCAGGACTTTTCACGAAGATTTAAAGTCTGTTGTGGTACTTGCAGGAAGCGCATCAGATCCTTTTGTTATGCGAAGGACCTTGAGTCAGGTTGGGAGAAAACAGGCCCTACCAAACAGTCACCAACAATGTCGGCCCAAACACTGAAAATCTTCGTTTCTTACTTGCTTCAACAGTTGCGTGAGGATTGACGTCTACCCATATAAGCACGTATGCACATGCATATGCCGATTCTGAAAATTTACTATCTGATCTTGGTGAAACTCGTTGCAGAAAATGAAACCAAGCGTTTCGAGACCCAAATATAAAAAATTTAACATAATTTCTTCGTCTGTGTGTGAAGAATGTGTCCTGAAATTCGTGCCCAACATTTTTGTTAAGACCTATATATGACGTATCGCAGCTACTACACTCTAAATTATATGCGCCTGACCCTGATTACTTATTGTGGTGTCACCGCCAGACACCACACTTGCTAGGTGGTAGCTTTTAAATCGGCCGCGGTCCGGTAGTATACGTCGGACCCGCGTGTCGCCACTGTCAGTGATCGCAGACCGAGCGCCACCACACGGCAGGTCTAGAGAGACGTACTAGCACTCGCCCCAGCTGTACAGACGACTTTGCCAGAAGGGGATCACTGACAATTACGCTCTCAATTGCCGAGACGATAGTTAGCCTAGCCTTCAGCTACATTTGCTGCGACCTAGCAAGGCCCCGTATTCAATTGCTAATTAATATTATGAAGCATGCATCATCAAGAGCGATGTTCTACAATTATGGATTAAAGTTAAGTATTCCAGAAGCTACGTACTTTTCTTTATAGCATTCACTACGTATCCTGTTTCAGACCTCACGCCAGCCTGCGTGAGTTTAAGCGCGTGCCTTTCGGCTTCCTCTCATTGTGTCTAGGCTGTCTTGTCTAGACACAACACTTATCATTATGGGGGCGTTCATTGTTGCATGTAATGATGCTGAAGCTCGTTACCAGTAGTAAAAACAACACGTAAATCCTGGTTTTTAAAAATCTTAGCCAAATCGTAAGAGAAACTCCCCACAAACGGGATCTTCAGACATTTGGATCTCAAAAACAGCCAGACGGGGAGACCTCCGTGCTCAACTACTGATATTTTTTCTTGTATATAATTTACCAACGATTGCAGGACTGAATTGTTTACAGTGATGTGTTTCAAATTCCCTAAGTGTTTTTCTATGGAGGATTGGCTGAGCAGTATCCCACTAAATGAGTTCCAAGCTGGAATACCTTCTTCCGCCTCAAGTTACAAGAGGGTGCAGGACCTGCGAAGTATGGCTCCATCGACCACAAGTTATGCAACAAATTTTTTTTTTTTTAATGCAGATTTTACTCACCATAAAACTCTGTAACGGAAGAATTAACAGTATCCTCAAAATTGCTTTAACTTATTATATAGCACTTAAATATGTAGATGTGATATTTATGAACGTTCACAAAATACAACCTCACACGCAACAAAAACGGTAGAAATTACCGGAAAGTGCTTATGACGGCCTCCAGTGCGCGTTCCTTCATATGATTCTAAAACAAGTCACTAGACTAAAACACCGATCACAAAACACCATGTGTACTCAGGTATACTATCCACCAGGTACAAAGCTCTTCGCTGCTGTTATTCCAAATGGCCATAACTGCAAATTATCCTTCCACTTCTATAATAATAATAATAATAATTACAAATATACAAAAGAAAACAGGAGAAATAATTGAAAAGTACATCCAACTGGCTGAGGAAGTCAGGGACATGCGGCATCAGGATAAAGTTGACATTATACCAATTATACTATCAACTACAGGACCCATACCACACAATATCCACCAGTACATCAACGCAATACAGCTACATCCAAATGTATATATACAGCTACAGAAATCTGTAATTATTGATAGATGTTCAATTACCCGAAAGTTCCTAAATGCAATGTAACGTATACCGCACAGTTAAAAGGAAGTCACGCTTGATCAAGGTCCGCGTCACTTTCCATTTTTGACCAGACATAACGTCTGAGAAAAGAAAGAATAATAGTAATCATTATCATTAT
This sequence comes from Schistocerca serialis cubense, assembly GCF_023864345.2. Taxonomy (NCBI): domain Eukaryota; kingdom Metazoa; phylum Arthropoda; class Insecta; order Orthoptera; family Acrididae; genus Schistocerca; species Schistocerca serialis. The sequence goes on along the minus strand of NC_064641.1, from coordinate 660,641,913 downwards.
TTAATTAAGATTCAATGTAGAAGGAAGGAAGATATCAAAGCAATTCAGAGGCAGGCTGATAGATTTGTTACCAGTAGGTTCGATCAACACGAAAGTATTACGTAGATGTTTCGAAAACTCAAGTGGGAATCACTGGAGGGAAGGCACCGGTCTTTCCGAAGAGCACTATTGAGAAAATTTATAGAACCGGCATTTGAGACTGGCTGCAGAATGATCCTGCTGCCGCCATCATACGTTTCGCGTAAGAACCATGAAGATGAGGTCAGAGCTCGTAAGGAGGCAGTTGTTTTCTTCCCTCGCTCTGTTTGCGAGTTTTCTTCCCTCGCTCTGTTTGCGAGTGGACTGGAAATGAAATCACATATTCTTGGCATTATCAAGCCATGGGGCGATATAGATTGATGTAGAACCGTGCTTACCTACATCTACTGCTACACACATTCTCCGCAAGTCACCGTATGGTGCTGGGCGGTGGATACCTTGTACCGCTACTTGTTATTTCCTTTCCTTGAAACAGAAATATAACTTCAAACAGCCAAGATTGCTATTGCATAGCATTTATTGTGATGACCAGTTTCAGCAAACTACATTGCCTTCATCAGATCTTGCTCAGTACGTCGCACTGAATCTTGATCAAATACATGTTATACCGTGTCATATCACAGAATTATATTTCACGAAAATGAGAACAATAGTATATCAGTAAAACAAACATAAAATAACTATTACATAAAACAACGTACATATTTCACTGATTATAGTGAGTGTTCTCATGTTCATGAAATATCGTTCTGTGATATCATATATATTATATGTGTTTAATCAAGATTCAGTGGAATGTACTGAAGAAGAGATGCTGATGGAAACGTAGTTTGCTGAAACCGGTCATCACAATAAACGGTGTACAGTAGCGGTCTTGGCTGTTTGAAGTTCTACTTCTGTTTCTAGGAAAGGAAATAACTAGTAGTGGCACAAGGTACCCTCCGCCAAGCACCATACGGTGGTTTGCGGAGCATGTGAGTAGATGTAGATGTAGGTATCCACGGTCCGACGTAAGGGAGAGCCTGGTCGATTTATCTGACCAAATTAAATATACACATGACTGTCACCCCTCAGTGGGTTACCCAAGCTCAATTGAAGGACTAGAAACTCCTTAAACAGATCCCGAAATCATGACTAAAAATAATTACTATTAAGGCGTTCTTTTGTATACAGCATCACTTTCTGCTTTCACTCAAAATGAGGATCACAAGTAAAAATTTTTGGAGAGAGGCAATAAAGGCGAAAAGAAAGATACTATGAATAAACTTACCTATTGCGTTTGTGATACGGAACACACTAATTTTGGACACATAGCCCCTGCGGTAAATAAAGTCAACCAACCATCCAAACAGCAAATTGCCAATCGAGCCGGTGATATGAGGAACAGCAGACAGGATACCATTCTGTGTGAAATACAGGAACCTTGACTATTTTTGCAATACACCTGACGGTATAAACAACTAATCAGATAAGTCACAATTTTTGTCACATCTATTTATTTACGTTTTAGATATTCTACGACATTAATAAAAGCTAAATCCGAAAATGTACTACTAGGGGTTGAAACACATCGTAAATCATTAAAAATTTTAAAAACTGGATGGAGTAAAATACTTAAATTATTTTTCTGTAATCCAAGATATCACATACATTATGTGTAGTCTCATTCTAGACATGAAAAACATCCACTTTTGTGTAACATCTAAGAGACTGTTTTATGTAAGAAATGAGCAAGTTTTCAACATTTAGTTTAGTGTTTTAATCTTGGGAACAGAGCGATGTAGATCCACAGCTGTATGACATGGATGTATAAGAGATCTATTTTCCAAACACTTATCTTTGTTATCTCGTCTCCGAGAATAGAACAACGCATGCAGTCTGTTTTAACGTACCTAGAAAGAAGTTACAGTCCTACGAAAAAGACTATAACTATACTCTTTTGGCTGCATTAAGCCCTTTGGTAAGCACATAATAATGGAACTAAATGTTATGAAATCAGTTATTCTCCATCACATGAAACAGTATAGAAAACTGTTTGGAGAACAATTTTTCTGATGTATAGATTTTTCGCGTTTGCTCATCCTAAGGGTTACTGAAAGCAGGTAGGAGTAAAAATAAATTTTACGTCGGATTTGAGACCCAATGTGGGCTGCTGCGCTACGTTTGTCTGAACAGTATGGGACAGTAGTCAGCACAATAAATTTGTATTCTAGAGAAATAGATTCAAATCCCCGGCTGACAGTCCTAATTCAGGTTTCCTACATTTTGTATAAGTCAATTACACAACAAACATGACCACAACTGAGCTTAATGTTCGGTATGTTCTAATGCGCGATAAATTGGCAGGCCCACTTCTCTTCGTTCATCTGAAAATGCTACGAAGTATTTTCTTCCTTAACATTTTACTCCGTCCGATGAGTGATAGCTAATGACCACTAAACAGTCAGCACGTCATAGTAATACGGGATCTCCATAAAGTCTCACTATTATTTCAAAAAAATCTTAATTTTCGATTATTAGAGACATAGAACCGTCTTCTGTAGTAAGCTTTTTCCTTTGTCCTTCGTTGCAGATCTGATTTGGAATACATCAAAAAGCAACATACGAGGAAAGAACATTAGGATCTATGACTCTTAAAACATACACAACAAACATGATCACAACTCAGCTTGATGTTCGGTATGTTCTACTGTGCGATAAATTGTCAGGCCCATTTCTCTTCGTAGACGAAAATTAATGGTAAATGTTTGCCAGGGTACGTTCGAACAATTTCTGCTACCGCAGATCCGCAGACGTCTATCACCTTCCAACATGGTATGACATTCCGCGTTACAATGCAATGTACCTTTGTGCACGCTAACTGGTCCAAAGGAACAGGCACTGCAGCGACAGCCATTATGAAATACATTAAATCTATTTGCAATTGCAAATGTAGACAAGCATTAGCTGTAGAATGGAATAATGACAATGAAAATTTTTGCCGAACCGGGACTCGAACCGATGTTTCCAGCTTTTCGCGAGCGGTCGCCTTACCAGTCGACTCCCTGGCCATGACTCACGGCTAGAACCAAACTTCCAGGTGTCGACAACTCTGTGTCTACAACGTCTACTCGTACATCCATTATGTATCTTCCTGTACAGTCGAGACATTTTTTCTTGGAAGTCGCTTGCCCCGTGTTGGTGGATAAACACGATGTTGCAGTGGCTGTGTTAGTCCGAATTACGATGCAATGTACCATCGAACAAGCACGCATGTCCGAAGAAACAGACACCACGGTGACTATAGCCATTATGAAATTCATGAAGTGTGTTCGCAACTGCGAATATGGAAAACCGTCAGCTGTGTAATGGAATGACGACGTTGAAAATTTGTGCCCGACCGCCACTCGAAACGGGATTTCCCGCTTTTCGCAGGCGATCTCCTTACATTAATCTGTCCGAGCAGGACTGATCGCCAGACCTAAACTTGATGCAAGTCAAACTTCATGTATTGTGATTCGGAACAACACAGACACTGCAATATCACATTTATCCGCTGACACCGGGCAAGTGACTTTCAAGTACAATCTCTCCCCTGTACGAGAATGTACATAATGGATGTACGAGCACAGGTTGTAGACACATGTTTGACGACATATGGAAGTTTGTGTTTGGTCACGACTCGTGTGCGCGCCCCTCGCGAAAAGTGGGAAATACGGGTTTGCGTTCTGGTCTGGCACAGGTTTTCACTGTCATCTTTCCTTTCTACAGCTGATGGTTGCCCATATTCACAATTGCGAATAGATTTAATGTATTCCAGCATGGTGGTGCACCAGCCAGCCTGTCTCCGTCACGCAGTACAGGTGTCAAGAAGCTGTTCCCCTGGAAGACAACGGATTCGCACCCTCCCATCGGCATGACGAAGAAGGTATCGGGATTCATCAGATCATGCAACGCTCTGCCACTGTGCCAACGCCCAGCGCCGATGGTTACGTGCCGATTTCAGTCGTAGCGGCCGACGCCGTGGTGTTAATATTGGCACATGCATGGGCTGTGGAAGCCAATCATTAGGAGTGTTCGGTGCACTGTGTGTGCAACAAACCACGATTCTCTATCTGTAACAGTTTTAAGATTTTCTGGAATGATAATGGAGTTCCTGGACATCCTGTATTTTTCCTTCCTTCGAACGCCAGGACAGGGAAAACATTAGTAGAGGGGTAACGCAGATTTTAGTAAAATTATGTTTTTATAATGTTGTAAGTGTCGATTAGATATGTACAAATATTTTGTTCAAACGAAACTTCAAAGTCGTATCACTGATTGACCACAAACCTAGTAGCCAGCATGTCCACCATTGGCACGGATAGCAGTGGCGACACATCGTGGCATGGACGGAATGATGCATTGGTAGGTCGCTGGATGGAGTTGGCCCTACATCTGCGCACGCAAGTCACCTAATTCCCGTAAATTACGGGGAGGGTGGCAATGAGCTTTGATGCTACATTCAATCACAGCCCACGTGTGTTCGGATGGGTTCAGATCTGGCATCTTTGGGGGCCAGCACTTCAATTGGAACTCGCCAATGTGTTTCTCGAACCACTTCATCCTACCCCTTGCCTTGTGACATGGCGTATTATCTTGTTGAGGATTGGCACTGTCGTCAGGAAACATGATCATCATGAAGGGGTGTATGTGGGCTGCAAGCACTGCACGATACGCCTTGGCCGCCACGGTGCCTTTCACGAGCCCCACTGCATGCTTCTCAGAGCCGCCGCCAGCCTGTCTCCGTCACGCAGTACGGGTGTCAAGGAGCTGTTCCCCTGGAAGACAACGGATTCGCACCCTCCCATCGGCATGACGAAGAAGGTATCGGGATTCATCAGAACGCTCCGCCACTGCGTCAATGTCCAGTGTCGATGGTCACGTGCTCCATTTCAGTCGTAGCGGCCGATGTCGTGGTGTTAACATTGGCACATACATGGGCTGTGGAGGCCCATCGTTAGGAGTGTCCGGTGCACTGTGTGTTCAGACACGCTTTTAATCTGCTCAGCGTTAAAGTCTCACGTTAGTTCCGCAATAGTTCGCCGCCTGTTTTGTTTCTCCAGTCTGCCTACCCCACGACGTCCGACATTTGTAATGAGCGGTGACCGGCCAACCCTACGACGACTGGACGTGGTGGGGGTCATTCCTAGCCACGTGACGCTGCTAGTGCCTGGACGAGTTTATATCAATAGTAGGTCGATGATCATAATGTTCTGGCTGGTCAGTGGATGTAAACCAGAGAGGATTGCACATTTCACATGAGGAACTTACAATGAAACCGCAAAGTGGATGTTGCATTTGTTGCCTGCTGACCAAAAGGAAATGCGAGAATGAAGTTCTCAACAATTAATGGACCCTTTTCAGAAATAATCATAATTTTTTTGCTGCTATTTGTTCCTGTGGACGAGATGTCGGGTCAGTTACTTAACATTGGAACACTGTTCAACTACATTAATTCAAAAGACTCCTGAAGAATATCCCGGCAAATATTTCAAAACGACAAGGTGCTGAAGTCACAGAGAAAAGTGGTGTAATCTAATCATTAAGATGATTTTACTATCATCAATTTCATCTGTCAGTGCTTATATTTAGCCGACAGAACCTTAACAGGCTATGACAACATAAGTGTTCTGAACCTACTGGGTGATTGCATAAAGAAGGTGACATGACTGGATTGTAAAATTAAATGCTAGACAATTTTTCTGCTCACAAAATTATTATATTGAATTCGAATTCATAGTTACACTTTCTCAGCGTACATTAGCAGCCTATTGTATGTAATCATAGTGCTGCTATTATGGTCACTATAGGAATCTTATTTTCATGGTGGTGGCTTTATCACAGTACCTAGATTTAGAAATTAGTTAATATTAATTACATTTATTAAATGTAAAAATTGCACTTCAGTGTCCCATTTGCAGTCAGAATTTCAGGAATGTAAGTGAACTATTTTGTGACTGCTTTTATTTTCACAAATTTTGTCTTGTTCTCGACTATGGTTAAGCTAACTGCAGTTACCGTTTACAAAACATTTTTGGAAAAGATTAGCAACTTTCCATTACAACACAACAGTATTAAACAGACAACAGAATTATGCCCATTATGTGAACTACTATCTCAGGGTCAGTTTCCCAGATATTATCTAATATTTTCAGATAAACGGAACATTGCAGATGGGCTTTATAGGATTGCTGTACTATATTTCATCACTAGTGGGAAGAATCCACATAGCACTATGCAGTGTTCGTAGCTCTTCGTATTGTGTTCTGCTTTGGCATTCAGACTCTGCAGAGTTCAAACTATTGTCAGGGTAGCCTGGTACTGACTGGGCAGCCTGAAGTCGTGCACTTGGCATAGCAAACACTTCCGCTGAGAAGGTGGGGTATCCACAACCTCTTTAAAGTGACTCTGCAGTGAACAGTTTCAGTAAAAGAAGATGAGTTCAGGTCCTGATAAAATTCACAAACGGCTTGATTTACCCTAAGTGAAAAGTCATTGTGAAGTGAATACGTGATTGTTCATACGAGAAAACTGGACTGAGAAAGTAAATGGAACATATAATGGAGAGCTAGTTTATGGGCCCTACGGTCGTCAGGATTGTACCAGCGGGAGGCAGTGGTGAGGAAAAGAAAACATTGCTGTCAGTTATATATTTATTAATCACAAGCACACAGTTGTCTTCCACAGCCGGCTGCTGTGGCCGAGCGGTTCTAGGCGCCCCAGTCTGGAACCGCACGACCGCTACGGTCGCAGGTTATTAGAATCCTGCCTCAGGCATGGATGTGTGTATTGTCGTTAGGTTAGTTAGCTTTAAGTAGTTCTCAGTTCTAGGGAATTGATGACCTCAGATGTTAAGTGCCGTTGTGCTCAGAGCCGTTTGACCATTTTTTGTCTTCCCCAGCAGCAACTGCTCACAGAGCAAGCCGCTATGTTTTTGGCGGACGACGAGACCAGTAGTGCCACCAACGGTGGGCTGTCTGTAGCTCTGATCTTCAGAGCGTTCTCGTTGACGTAGAAGACCAAACCCTTAGTGCGGCCTCCCGTTAAGAAAGACAGAGAGAGAGAGCCTGGCAGCGTTGGTGTCCGCTGTAGAAACCAGTGCGAGAGGCAGCAGTGGCTCAGTCTCACGCTTATGGATGAGGATCTGCTCCTAGACCCGGCTGGTCAGGCCTCGAGAAAGCCAGCTGAATGGTTACAGTCACAGCACCCCATTAGTCTCGGCTCAGTTGTAGGCACTGTACATCACAGCAGCTAGGTCTCTTCAACAGGTTGTGGTGCTCCATGGAAGTTCGAAGTCTGCGAGGCGAGTAGAGGGTCGACCGACATGAGCCACCCTCCCGACAGGACTGCCGCGACTGACGCAGACAGACGTTCTATTTCTGCTGGGAGTGCTCGTGTGCTCTGGTACAGTGAGGCACCAATGCCATCAAGCATCCTGGTTTTCCGTTTGGTCAGCTCTCTCGGTCGCTTCAGAATTTCTCAACTTTGTCTTTCAGACGATCTTTACTCCTGCGTGGGTAACTGTTTAGTTACTGTCATAACAAATCTAGGCTTTCTTGTGACACTCCGCGTAATCCCCATTATGCTGTCGTGATGCCATCGTGCTGCGTTCGCTTCCTTGGGCGCTCGGACAGTTTGGAGTGTCGCAGTATCTTCCACATTCAATGGTACTCCATCAGCCTGTGTCTCTTTCTGGCATTCCGCCACTGAACGACAGGCGTTGCCGGGGACATACTGTGACAATTTTTAATGTCTATCTGGAATACTATACTACCGAGTACCAATGTGCCATTTAATTGTGCAGTTTAATACAACGTATTAAATTCATGTATGTTTTTTAAAGAAAGTAATGATACGAAAGAAGAACAAAGAAAATATTTGTCCTTCTCGTGTTTTTGAGGTTGAGCAGTTCGAAGCTGTTACAGTCTTCCCTTTGGCACTACGTAACAATTCTGTTAACCATCAAAAATCAAGTGGGCAACGGCCTTGCCGCAGTGGTTACACCGGTTCCCGTGAGATCACCGAAGTTAAGCGCTGTCGGGCGTGGCCGGCATTTGGATGGGTGACCATCCGGGCCGCCATGTGCTGTGGCCATTTTTCGGGGTGCACTCAGCCTCGTGATGCCAATGGAGGAGCTACTCGACCGAATAGTAGCGGCTTCGGTCAAGAATACCATCTTAACGACCGGGAGAGTGGGATGCTGACCCCACGCCCCTCCTATCCGCATCCTCCCCTAAGGATGACACGGCAGTCGGATGGTCCCGGTAGGCCACTCGTGACCTGAAGACGGTGTGCTTTTTTAAAATCAAAAATCAAGTATTTAAATTTGTATGTGCCACGTTGCACTCATGTGCCTGTATTTTTCCTCAATATGTAAGCACAACTTTCTACCTCCGTAACAGAGTCCCTGTTTCCTTTGATTGTTTCCACCTTGTACTTCTCCATCACACCTACGAGGGCGAAATTACTAGCAAAACTACAAGAAGATCTACCATCTATAGACTCACGAATTAGAGACGGAAATCCACAATGATGGCCATCGACAGACTTGTATACGTCAACATATGTGGATGAACGTTTAATTTTAGTTGTGTTTGCACAGTTATTCATCGAAAATATGAAATGGGCTACGTACAACATGCGGCGGTACGGTTTCGAGAATGATGATGTGTTTGGCTAGTCGTTGTTGTAGTGAATGTTGTTATGATACCTGAAGCTTTCTGAGTAAAAATAATTATTTTACCTGACGTACAAATCAAAATAAACAACTATGAGGTTGTCGATACGTGGTACATGGAAAATTATGTACACCAACTACACATAGTTAACAGCTTATTTAACTTTTTCACAACCTGATAAAAAATTGCTTGAGCTCTCCTGTAAAAATTATAAACTCACTATAAATTTAAAATAAAACCGGTAACATAAGATTTCTTCATAGTCCAAATGTCTAAATGTTTTATTTTTAAATCAACACTAATCACAATAAATCCAAGCCCATCCTATACTCTACGAAATAACTCAGTGTCGACTAGTGCTAAAATAATCAGAGGCGCCATTGAAATTGAGTTCTAATCCAACTCGGTACGAGATTACTCCTGTTCCGAACCAGGTCTACAAACGAAAATGACGAGTTCCACCGAACATCTGGAGAAGTGATTGTAAATGTTGTCCGCGGCTCGTGGTCTTGCGGTAGCGTTCTCGTTTCCAGCGCACGGGGTCCCGGGTTCGATTCCCGGCGGCGTCAGGGATTTTCCCTGCCTCTAGATGACTGGGTGTTGTGTGTCTTTCATCATCGTTTCATCCTCATTCACTCGCAAGTCGCCGTAAAGAACTTGTGAAGCGGCGGCCAAACCGCCCCGCGAAGGGTCTCCCGGCCACCAATGCCATACGCTCCTTGTCATTATTATTATTCTAAGTGTTGATCACTGTTAAATTTCCAGAGCCCACACTGAACTGTCAAGAAAATGGCTCTAAGTGTTGAGCCTAACAGCGCAAAAAATCTTGTAAGTTCATAAAAGCTTGCGGCCAAATCACCGGCCAGACCAGAGTAGTTTTCAACTGCGTCCAATCGAGTACGTGTGAGAAAAAATGAATCCGCCCTTTTATAAGTGGGGTTCCCCAGCTCCCGGAAATTCCATGAATTACGTCACTTAACGTATCAGAGTAATCACCAGTTTAGATTATATCTTTTTATACAGAATTCCAATCTTAAAGCTAGATGCTTCATTATATACACACCTTGGTTAATGAGACATATTACACCTAATAAGATAATGAATTAGATATATGAAAGGCACATCTGTCTTCAGGGAATGGCCTGGTCTTTCCTCCGTGCAATCCAAATTCATGTATCTTTAACGACATTTAGATTACAGGAGAAACTACGAAAAATTTTGAGTAGTAAGTAATCACTAGTTCTACAATCTAAATGTTGTAGATCACTAGTTCTACAATCTAAATGTTGCATATGAAGCATATTTACTTTCATCAAGACATACTGCCGTGCTATCGTCTATCTGTGTTGGTTCATTAATTAGAATAATTTTTCGTAAATACTTGATTCAATTGGCTCTCTCTGGCCAAATAAGAATGTAAGTAAACAGGTAGGTAAGTCATTCGATGCATTTCGATGAGTACTTTAATCTCAAGGGTCGTTGTCTCTTCTAGTTGAAGTATTTCCAATATTCACAAATATTTAGCGAAAAGTCCGTTGCAGATGTCTTCTCTGCATTGTGACTAATTACGCGTATCACTCTCATGGTCTATGTATGTATCGTCTGAATCGTCGTGCTGTGCTCTCGAAATTGGCGTATCCCATTCCACTGTACGCTTCATGGTTTAATCACCACATGCTCAAAAATGTACACAGTTAACTAGCCTTTGTGCGAAATGTATCTGTTCGTGTGACGTCACGCCTGGACCACGTGGACTGAGCGACCATTTCTGGCCTAGCCAACAATCCAACTTGGCCTTCCGTCAAACGACACCGACGGGCTGCCGCACTCAAACCAAATCAAACCATCTCTGATCTCGTTCCTAGCCGTGGTGTTAGAAACGCAATATTTAAGGAATGCGCCTCGAGAACACTGGAGGTTGACTCGTGTACCTGACACATTATCCACCTCTGTATTACACAGGGCAATCTCATGGGGGTGCATCAATGACTTTGTAACTTTGTGAGTCTACATTTCTGGGTGGCTGGACATTGTTTACATGCAGGGCAAAGGCCGGTTGAGACTGCGCCATACTTCTACTAGGACTGATCGGCGTTACTCACTCTCAAAATCACAGCCTTGAGCGACCTTCCAGCAGTATATCCAGTGTCCCAAATAACTCCGACAGTAAAGTGATCGACAGTGCGAGAATCAAGAAAGAGCCTCTCTCTCTCTGCGTACTGAGAATTTTCCTTGGTTGTCTTCTTATGTTCGACATCCCAAATTAGAATTATTTATTAATTTTTCTTTAAATGTTGGAAAATAATACTTATTACGGTGACATCCGTCTCAGAATCTGCAGACCTCATGTCATGTTAAGCTGTGAGTCTTTTCAAATGCTTTAGATTGGCTCCTCCATTGCGCATCATCGTCCTGGTCTATAGGTGAGACCAGCAGTAGTTTGTTCCGCACACACAACTGTTTCGGAAGACTCAGCCACAACGTCCTAGTCCGGCTAGATGATACTCCTGTCCGGCGACGTGAATATAAACAACAAATTTACGATACTCACCAGATTTGCTACCTTTGACTTCCACTCATTCTCACATGCGAGGAAATTTGTTACTCTAAAAAGACTTGGAATCTACTAAAATCGCATTTGTGGACTGCATCTGTTCACTGAAGTATCTTTGAACGTTGTACGTTGGTTTATAAGTCAATGGACATCAAACTAGAGATTCTAATTTCATTACTGATGCGAGAAAAGAAACGTAATGTCGTCAATAGCAATAGAATCTTCACGAAAAAGAGCCAGTCAGCAACAGAAGCAATATGGACCAGCGAGGCTCAATGTCATTGAGGAAGTGTACCCTATGCTAATAATGGTAAAAGTATTCTGTACTTACACTTTCCACGTCAAAGTGCAAGATGTCGGCGATGTACAGGGGCAAAGAAGAGAGTTGCAGGTAGAAAGTAACGTCCAGAGTCACGAGGAAGACAACCAGGGCCCAGATAGCTGGCGTCGACAGCAACCTTTTCCAGGGGACAGGCAGTTTTTGCTGCAACGTCAGAAACGTATGTTCAAAGGTTGCACCTGCTGATTGCACTATATTGTTCGAGAACTAATGCAAAGATATCTTGGTAAAACAGGCAATTAGTGAAAGGACAATCAAGAGAGATATTAGGGTCCTTTCTCCTAGGCCTTATCCTTCAACTGGTGGGGGGATGTGGAATTAATCGCTGGTAATCACCTAACGTTCACTGTGATGATGCAGTTCAAATATAATCTGCAACATGAAAGCAACGGAACTCTCTCATTGCTACACAGGCAACAACTAAGACTGTATACTTACCACTAAAGGGAAGAGTGCTTTTTGGATTGACAACCGAAAATTCCATAGGGAGACACTAACGAGAATATTGGGGAAAAGATAGATTGCTACTCACGATATAGTGGAAATGTTAAGTCGCTAGCAGGCACAACAAGAAGACTACTAAACACGTAAGCTTTGAGCCAGGAGGCCTACTTCTGAAATAGACATCCTCGAAAAAGCAGCTCACACACTACTGGCCACTGTCTCTGGCTGCCGAGTCCACACTGCAGCTGCATATGATGGGAGAAGCAGGCTGGGTGCAGTGGGTAAGGGTTTGAAGGAGGCTGAGTTGTGGAGGGGGAGGGAGAGCGGGATGCGGGTGGGCACGGTAAAGCGCTCTTTGTGGAGGCATACGGGGACGAGATGGAGAGAGAGTACAGCAGCTAGGTGTGGTCGGGAAATAAGATGAAGGGTGGGGGAGAGGAAGGCAGAAAAGAAGGGAAGTAAAATGACAGTGGATGTGCTTTGGGATAGAAGGCTGTGTAATGTTGGAACAGGAAAGGGGATAGGCAGATGAAGGACAAAGGGTAATGGAGGTTGAAGCCAGGAGGTTTATGAGAACGTAGGATATATTGCAGGGAGATTTCCCACGTGTATAAGTAAAAAAAGCTGTTGTTGGTAGAAAGGGTCCATATGGCACAAGCTGTGAAACAGTCGTTATCATGAAGGCCGTTATGTTGGCCAGTGTGCCCAGCAACTTGGTGGTCCAGCTGTTTCTTGGCCACAGTTTGTCGGTGGCCATTCACATGGACAGACGGCGTGTTGGTTGTCATGCACACGTAGAATGAAGCACAGTGGTTGCAGCTTAGCTTGTAGATCACATGTCTGGTTTCACAGGTAGCCAAGCCTTTGATGGGCTTGGCGATGCTTGTGACTGGGCTAGAGTAGGTGGTTGTGGGAGAACGTATCGGACAGATCTTGCATCTAGATGTGATACAGCCATGAGAAGAGGAGTTTGGAGCAGAGGTTGTGTAGGGATTTAGGTTCAGTGGGTGGCGAAATCCAATGTGGCAGGGGTGGGAAGAACAGTGAGTAGGAAATACCTCATTTCAGGGCACGACAAGAGGTAATCGAAAGCCTGGAAGAGAATGTGATTCAGTTGCTCCGGTCCTGGGTGTTACTGAGTCCTCATGGCCGGGTAATGGGAATTTGGGAGGTGGTGGGTGGCTGGAGAGATAAGGCACAGTGCATCAGCTTCTGTACAACGTTGGGAGGATAATTACGGTCTGCGAAGGCCTCAGATAGATCCCTAGTATATTTCGAGAGGGACTGCTCGTCAATACAGATGTGAAGGCCATGGGTAGGTAGACTGTATGTAAAGCACTTCTTGGCATGGAATGAGTGGGAGGTGTGGAAATGGAGGTATTGCTGGTGGTTGTAGGTTTGATGTGGGTGGAGGTATTGGTGTGTTCATCTTTCAGGTGGGGTCGAGGAGCTGGCTTGTTGGGCTGAGGAGGACCAGGTGAAGTGAATGAGGGAGAAGTTCTGTAGGAACATGGATAGGATATCCTCATCCTGAGTCCAGATCACAATGATGTTATCAGTGAATATGAACCAGGTGAGGGGTTTCGGATTTTGTGTGGTTAGAAGGGATTCCTTTAGAAGTCTCATGAACAGCTTGACTTAGGACAGTGCCCACTGCCGTACCCTGAATTTGTTTGAGAGACTCTGAGGAATCCGATCCCTAATCAGTAACCCTTGTTCTGCCAGAGACACTGTCAAAGAAACCAAGGTGCGAACAGCTATTCAGACTACCCTCTTGATCTTCCGGTGGGGAACTGTCCTAAAGGGCCGAAGAATCAGCAGTGACCAACGGCATGAGAATGCCGAAGGCGACAGAAATCTCTGCATTAAAGACGCATAATGTGTAACAATTGCACTTGCGTCCTGAAACAGATAAGTTGTCATAGTGCTCCCTCTTTTAGCAAACGATTCCGAATTAATCTTCCGTTCGAATTTCCTGCAAAAGACGATGTTACCACCATAAAAAATTTCAGTAACGAACGAAATGGTAGCATTCCATGAGTCGGAGGGGAAATGTCAGCCGTTTGAATATAGTAGGGATGCACCTGTAGTGTAAGGGTAGCGTCTTTGACTAGTAATCTAAACGTCCTCAGTACCGGGATCGAACCCCACCACCGCTTAAACTCTGAATAAATATCATCAGCAATGGCAGCCGAAGACTTCCGGCATAAAAAATCACCCTCATTCTGCCAACGACCTTATCAAAGACGGTGGTGGAGCGGATAGAGGTGGAGGGCACTCTCGTACTCTTGGGATGGAAACTGTCCCTACAGACGGAAGATCAGATATGATCAGTGGCATGAGGATGCAAAAGGCAATGGAAGCCACTGCATTAAAGACGCATAACGTGTATCCACAGGACGTGTAGCCTATAACTGATAAGTGTCATTATGATCTCTCCACTGGCAAAAGATTCCAGAGTAGTCACGAATTAGGATCTTCAGGAAAGGACTGCCGAGGCGGTGGTGACCATGATAAAAAGATTGAATAACCAACGAAAGGATAACGTTCAACGAATCGGGGCATGGAATGTCAAATATTTGAACGTGGTAGGGAAGCTAGAATATCTGAAAAATGTTTACCCTAGATATATTGGGGGTCATTGAAATGAAATGGAAAGAAGGCAAGGATTTTTGATCTGATGAGCATCGGGTAATGTCAACAGCAGCAGAAAATGGTATATAGGGAGTAGGATTCGTTATCAATAAGAGGGTAGGGCAGAGAGTAATTACTGTGAACAGTACAGTGATAGGTTTGTTATCATCAGAATCGACAGCAAGACAACATCGAAAACGATATTTCAGGCATACAAGTTTATGTCGCAAGCCGAAGATGAAGGACAGAAAAAGTATATGAGGATATTAAACACATAATTCAGTACGTGTAGGGAGAAAATCTAATAGTCATGGGGGATTGAAATGCGTTTCTAGGGGAAGGAGCTGAAAGAAAGGTTACGGGAGAACATGGGTTTGGTACTAGGAATGAGAGAGGAGAAAGACTAGTCGATTTCTGCAATAACTTTCAGCTAGTACTAGCGATTACTCTGTTCAAGAATCACAAGAGGAGGAGGTATACCCGGAAGAGGCCGGGAGGTACGGGAAGAGTTCAATTAGATTACATCATGGTCAGACAGAGATTGCGAAATCAGATACTGGATTGTCAGGCGTAACCATGATTCAAATGTAGACTCAGCTCACAGATTAGTAGTGATGAAGAATAGACTGAAGAGGCAAGTCAGGAAGAATCATAACCGAAGAAGTGGAATACGGAAGTACTAAGGAATGAGGGTCTACGTTTCAAATTCTCTGAGACATCTCTGAAAAGGGCAATCACAGAAGTTAGAAATAAGAACATAAGTGCAAAGAAGGTAACTGCGAAGAAACTATGAGTAACGGAAGAACAGTTGATGGAGGAAAGAAGTAAATACAAAAATGTTCAGCGAAATTCAGGAGTACTTCTCTACAAGTCACTTGGGAATGAAATAAACAGGAATTTAATGGAAACTAAGGCGAAATGGTTGCATGAAAAATGTGAAGGGATCGAAAAAGAAATGATTGTCGGAAGAATTGAATTAGCGTATAGAAAATAAAAGCAAGGATGGTAACATTAAGAGTGCAATAGGAATTCCACTGTTAAATGCAGAGGAGAGAGCGGATAGATGAAAAGAGTACATTGTAGGCCTATATGAGGGGAAGATTTGTCTAATGTGATAGAAGAAGGAACAGGATTCGACACAGAGGAGATAGGGGATCCAGTAATGGAATCAGAATTTAAAAGAGCTTTGGAAGATTTAACCTCAAATAAGGCAGAAGGAATAGACAACATTTCATCAGAATTTCTATAATCATTGGGGGAAGTTGCAACAAAATGACTGTTCACGTTGGAGTGCAGAATGTATGAGTCTGGCGATATACCATCCGACTTTTAGAAAACTATCATCTACACAGCTACGAAGACTGCAAGAGGCGACAAGTGTGAGAATTATCGCACAATCAGCTTAACAGCTCATGCATTCAAACTGTTGACAGAAATAATATACAGAAGAAGGGAAAATAAAATTGAGTATATATTACAGGACGATAAGTTTGTCTTCAGAAAAGGCAAAGGAGCCAGAGAGGCAGTTGTGACGTTGCAGTAATGGGAGTAAGACTTAAGAAATATCAAGATCCAAGAGGTAATAATAAGAGTGAAGACCAAGAACGAAGTGCTCGGTTCAAAAGGGTGTAAGACAGGTAAGTAGTTTCCGCGCCTATTGTTGAATCTATACATAGAAGAAGCAATGATGGAAATAAAAGAAAGGTTGAAGAGTGGAATTAAAATTCAAGATGATAGGATGTCAATAATAAGATTCGCTGATGACATTGCGAAGCTACAGGAAAACAACAGCTACAAGAACGAAGAGACAAAAATAAGGAGAACAAGAACGAAGTGAACGGATTAAAAAGGGTATATGACAAGTTTATATCCTTTCACTGCTACTGTTCAAGTTACACACCGCCCAAGGAATAACGGAAATAAAGAAAATGTGCTATGGGATGAAAATTCCGGGTGAAATGAATGATAAGATTCTCTTGTGACCTCACTTCCCACATTGAAAGTGAGGAAAAATTGTAGGTTCTTTTGAATGTTTCGAAGCGTCTAATGAGCACACCGTATTGAAAGGAAACCAAAGAAAACGAAAGTAATAAGGACTGACAGAAATGAGATTTGCGACAAACTTGCATGGAAACTGGGAGCCACACATTAGAGGAAGTTAAGTAGTTCTGCTACCTTGTTAATAAAACAATGCATGACGGACAAAGCAAGGAGGACGTAAGAAGTAGATTACTTTGCCAAAGGAGGAACTCCTCACAAAAAGAAGTGTACTGTTATCAATCGTTTGCCTTAATTAGAGGAAGAAATTTCTGAGAATGGAGTCTGTAATGGAATATGCACAGTGGGAAACCGAAAAGTAATAGAAAACTTGAAGTTATAATGACAGATGATGCTGAAAAGTAGGTGGACTGATAGGAAATGAAGATGTTCTCGGCAGCGCCAGCGAGGATATGAACATGAGGCAACAATGAGAAGAAGAAGGGTGAAGATAACTGGACATACGTTCAGACATCTTGCGATAGTTTTCACACTGCCAGAGGGAGTCGTACAGGACAAACCTTGTAGGGGACGACAGAGACTGGAACATATCCAATAAATACCTTGGCACTCGAATGTATAGTGGCCTCGATGTATCGACGTTCTGCTGGATCGATGTTCTTGTGTTGCGCCGGCGAGTCGGCAACCAGCAGCCACCATGGCACACACCATAGCAGTCCGATGCCGCCAAACACGTAGAAAGTTAGCGGCCAACCTACCGACGTCGCGCATAGAGAGCCCGTTGCCGCCATCGATACCACCATACCACCGTAAAGCCCTGCAGGAAAAAACAAGTAAACCTAGTACACTTCTAAACAACAGAATAATTCAAGCATACGTGTCACTAATATTCCTAAGAGGGTGTACATTTGAAGACCTAGTTACCACTTCTTTCGTTTGGACTCCAATGTCTGAGGATATTCTAAATACTCTCTTTTCGTCGCTTATAATGTGAAGCGCTTCTAGTACGATTATTTTTACAGAAACAGATTCTTGCATTTATGTGTGTAATCCCCCCTATGAACCATGAAACTTGATGAGGTGAGGTGGTTTACGTGCCTCAACGATACAGATAACCGTACTGTAGGTGCAATGAAATGGAGAGGTATCTGTAAAGAGGCCAGATTAACCTATGGTTTCTGAAGGACAGCAGACATCAGTAGTTGATGGGGCGACAACCTCGATGATTGAGCTGGCCCTTGTAACATCAGCCAAAACGAACTTGCTGGGCAGTTATAGCGAACGAATGAAAGCAAGACGAGACTGCAAGCGTTATTTTCCCCGAGGGCATGCAGCATTGCCGTACAGTTAAATGACGGTGGAATAAGTAAAAAATATTCAGAAGTAAAATAGTCCTGAATTTAGATAGAGTGACAATTGCTGTTGTCTGGTGGAAAGGACAGGCTTTCTAGTTAGCTGGGTACAGAGTTATAAATACAAAATGAGTTGGTTGAGCAATATGGGACGTAACATCTGAGGTCATCAGCCTCCTAGAACTTAGAAATACTTACACCTCACTAACCTAAGGACATCACACATATCCATGCCCGAGGCAGGATTCGAACCTGCGACCTTAGCGGTCGCGTAGTTCCAGACTGTAGCGCCTGGAACCGCTCGGCCACCTAGGCCGGCAAAATGAAATAGGGGTTGGTAATGCAGGAATAGGCCTAATACGGAATAAGAAAATACAAATGCGAATAAAATTTATGAACAGCACGGTGGAGGCATTATCACAACCAAGATAGACAAGATGCCAACACCCACCATAACAGTAAAATTTATGTGATGACTAGCTCAGCAGATGATGAAGAGACTGAATGGATGTGCTGAGCTAAAAGAAATCATTGAGATAGTTAAGGTAAACAACTGAACCGTGATGTGTGACTGAGATTCGATAGCAGGAAAAAGACAACAACAAAAAGTAGTAAGACAAAAAGAACTGGGAGAAGGTGATGTAAGAGGGAGCCGCGAGACAGAATTTTACATGGAGAGTAATTTAATCATCTTTAATGTTCGGTTTAAAAAAATTATGTACGAAGGCTATTTACGTGGAAGAGACCAAGAGGGACGAGAAAGTATGAAACAGATTAGATCGTGCTAAGACAGAGACTACGAAACTAGATGTTTAACTATAAACCTTTTCCGGGGGGTAGATGAGAACTCTGCCACTATTTTTGGTTGTGAACTGCAGATCATAATTGAAAAAACTGCAGGGAGGCAGAAAATTAAGGAGATGGGATCTGAATAAGATAAAAGAACCAGAGATTGAAGAGAGTTTCGAAGGGAACATTAGGCAACTATTGATTGAAATGTGGGTAAGGAACACAACGGAAGACGGATGGGTAAGCTTGAGAGGTGAACTGAAGGCAACAGAGGATCATACAGGTAAAAAGATAAACCGCGGCAGAAATCCTTTGTCAACGCATGAAAATATAGAGTCTAATGGAGGAAAGGAGAAAATATACAAAGGCAGTAGTGAAGCAAACTAAATGAAATGCAGGGCTCTAAAAATGAGAAGACTGCAAAACGGCAAAACAAGAATGCCTAGACGAGAAATGTATGGATGCAGAAGCATGTATATCTAAGGAAGAAATAGGTGCTACCTACAGGAAAATTGAAAGAATAGTTTTGAGAACGAAGTAGCGGCTGAATGCGTATCAAGAGCTCAGATGTCTAGCCAGTGCTAAGCAAAGAAGGGAAAGTTGAAATCTGGAAGAAATATATGGAAGGGCTACACAAGAAAAATTAAAGCAATATTATATAAAAAGGAAGCAAATGTAGATGAGTTTGGAGACATGATACTTTGAAACGAATTGCACCGAGGACTGAAAGACTTCTGTCGAATCAACGCCCTTGTAAGTAGACGACATTTTCTCAAAAATTGTTGAGAACCTTCGTAGAGACAGCCCTCACAAAATTATTCCTCTTGGTGTACGAGATATATGAGACAGACCAAATATCTTTAGACTTCAAGAAGAATGTAATAATTTATGTTCCAAAAAAGGCAGGCTCTGACACTCGTCAATATTATCGAACTTTCAGTTTAAAAGTCATGGCTGAAAAATACTGACACAAACTATTTACTGCGAAATGTATAATGTGTGTGTGTGTGTGTGTGTGTGATGTGTCTGCTTTCGGACATGTCCTAAAAAACAGACACCATTTTGATCCAGCAGCCGCTATCAATTACAACGCAAAGAAATTACAGACACTGGCTGGAACGGGCATTGATTTAAATCAGTTAAGGCGAGATGGCCAATTATATCTTCAGTGCAGATGCACACCAGGCTCGTACGCTTATGAAAATTGGCGAAATGCCTCCAGTGATAAGGATAATGGGCCTGGGGCCCTACATCAGTAGTGTGTGGATAATTTGAGAATTTGGGTCTGACGTGAGGCGTGCTTGGGTATTCTGTGCAGATGCGATCACCGCTATGTCCGAATGGCGCAGTATATATATATGAGACGACACAGTTGTAGCCTATCCCCGATGTTACTGAGTCTGTACATTGAGCAAGTATTAAAGGAAACCAAGGAGAACATTGCAGAGGACTTGGAAGAATAACTCTATGGATAGTGTCTTAAAAAGGGATTATAAGATGAACATGAACAAAAATAAAACAACGGTACTGGAAAGTAGTTAAATAAAATGAGGTTACGGTGAAATTATTGATTAGGAAATGAGACATCGAAATTAGTCGATAAGTTTTACTACTTGAGCAGCAAATTAATTGGCGATGGACGAAGCAGAGAGGATGTAAAATGCAGGTTGTCTATCAGACAAAACAAAAATTCTGAAAAATAGTGATTCATTAACATCTAATGTAAATTTAAGGGATTTGAGGTCTTTCCTGAAGATATTTGTCTTATTGTAGCCTTGTACGGAGGTGAAACGTGGGAACGTGGACGATAAGCAGTTCAGACAAGATGGGAATAGAAGTTTTTGAAATATCTTTTAGAAAATTCTGAACATTACATGGGTGGTTCGAGTAACTTATAAGGAGGTACTAGACTCAACTGGGGAAGAAACAAATTTATTGCACAGCTTAACTCAAGGAAGATATCGGTTGATAGTACATTTACTGAGGCATCAAGGGATAGTCAGTTTGGTAAGGTAAGGCTTGGGAGAAAGGGAAATTGATACGGAAGAGCGAGGCATGATCACTCGTATTGCCTTTCTTTGCACACTTTCAATTTCCCCTGTTAGTGCTATTGGTATGGTTCCACACACTTGAACAATATTCTAAGAGGCGACGGGATATTGTTTCGTAAACAGTCTCTACTGTACGCAGATAGCAACGAACAGATGTCTGCTACCTGCGTTACTTTTGGACAGTAAGCAGCTCCAAAAGGATGTAGGTTGCAGTAGTTATTCGGAGATGAAGAAACTTGCACAGGATAGAATAGTATGGAGAGCTACGTCAAATCAATATTTGGACTGCATTCCACAAATCCAGTAGCGACTAATTGGAATCACACTTGTATTAGAAGTACAGAACATAGTGTATGTAAGAACTTACTGTAAAATTCAATACTGCTGCAATAGCATAATGGAAGATTCACCGCCCATCTCTGACAATAGAATGGATATCTTCCTGTTTGTTTGAACGGTACCGGACAGTGTGATTTTTATCATCTAAACTCAGTTAATCTACGTACATACTTACCACTGTACCAAATGTAAGGGCTTCCTTCCGTTCCCTTGGCGTACAGAGCATCGCGAAAGTGACTGAACTCCTCTGTCCGTGCTGGAATTAATCTGACCTGGTCTTCGTTGTCCCTAACGAGGTGATATACTGGATGTTATTTATATTCCTACAGTTCGCGGAAGTTCGTAATTAGACTGTCGCGGGGTAGTGGCCGAATATTTTTAAGAGTGCGACTGTTCAGGCTTTTCGGCATTTCTGTGAGGCTCTCCCTTCAGTCAAACAAACTTGTGATCACTTGTATTGCCTTTCTTTGTACACTCTCAATTTCCCCTGTTAGTGCTATTGTATGGTTCCATAGACTTGAGCAATATTGTAAGAGGCGACACGATATTGTCTCGTAAGCAGTCTCTTTTGTTCACAGATAGCAATGAACAGATGTATGCCACGTGCATTACATAGTATTGAGTCTATGTGATCGTTCTGTTTCAGTTTCATTAAAAATTGTTTCATGCAGGTGTTGTATGAGTGACTGATTACAACTGTCGATCACTGATAGTGTAGACACAGAAAATACTTTTTTGTGTTCTGTGAAGTGCACAGTATTACATTACACGGCATGTAAACAACATTGTCAATCGTTACACCGCTCAGAAATGATATCAGTATCCGATTGGATATTATTACAGCTTTTTTAAAACAGTTGTTAGTACTAGATAAAAGTATTATCCGCAAAACGCCTAACTTTGGTATTAATATGGACTGCCAGACGATTTACACGCAAAATGAGGAGATGAGCAGCAAGGATCTCCTGAGGTCCCCTAAGCTGTATTTGGCCTTCAGACATCAGCCACCCACAGATATACTGCTCTGCCTCTGAGGTGAGGTGGTTTACGTTTACTCAGTAACAGCACACCGAGTATAAACATCCAAATACTGAAAAGGTCTAACAATCCCAAGCAAATGTACCTGGAATTATTGTTACTAAAACAATAGTGTTGTTTCCAGTCTTACTGTTTGTGTGTGGCGTAAAATCTTTTTTCTTTGGTGCAAACACTTCAGGCAAAGATATAAAGTAACTTTCTAAATAACTGTGATATATCTAGCTACAAGTCTAAATTTGAAAAATAAAAATAATTATGATGTATTTTAATTACGTTGATCCATCTACAACTTTTATGTTTATTTTTATAGACTGCAAATTTAGTATTTCATTACAATGATTAGTCACAAAAACTGTATTTCACATAAGTTAACTTGTAACGCTGGACAGTTTAAGAAATCCATCACCATATAAATAAGCTTCCAAAGGTGGTGTTTTAAGGATGTATCACTATATAAATGCAGTAAAATAGTGTGAGGACAACAAAGCACGACTGTCAACCTGAGCAATAATTTAAGAGGTCCTTCGCAACGCTGCGTCAGAAAGCAGCGTAAAAGTTGCCTATTCAATTGCACTTTCCCTTTCCCCATATTATTTTTGCTTTCTAAGATCGCGAATTTATCCTTGCGATATTTTGAAAGCTCATACCATAATCTGCTTCGATTAGCTGAACCAAGCTCTGTGAGCCATCTCTCTGTGTCTCCACTGAAGCACCTTTGTATCTTTTCAGTGATGCCCAAGCCCTCAGCCATTAGGAAACGTACGCGGGTATCTAGCCACGAGGCCATATAGTTCGAATAAGCACTCGCTATTCTTTATCTGGTTCTGTCGGTTTCTGTCTTTGGTGTGCTGCACTTGGAGTCCTGGAATAATGAAGATTATTGGTCATATTTTTACAGTTCCTAGTTATGGTGTGTGTAGTTGTGTAGGTCATTTCAGCCGTGTGTTATAAATAGCCGCACAGTTCTCTTGCAATAATTCCGCGTACAGAACTTGCAGTGAATTACAACGGGAAACGAAACCCTTGCAAGTGACGGCACAGAGGATCTAAAATGCTCGCTTTTTGTGAAATGGAAGCTGATTTATAGAATCTAGTAACATCTTTTCAGTGCGTTGCATAACAGGTTCAAATTTACTCTCTCCTGCATTATCACACGAAATAAGCATCAAACGAAAAAACTACAAAGAACGAAACTCGTCTAGCTTGAAGGGGGAAACCAGATGGCGCTATGGTTGGCCCGCTAGATAGCGACGAAGCGTCATTCACCAACAGTGGTAACGTAAACCGGCACAATATGCACTATTGGGCAACGGAGAATCCACGATGGCTGCGACAAGTGGAACATCAACGACCTTGGCGGGTTAATGTATGGTGCGGCATTATGGGAGGAAGGATAAAAAATGGCTCTGAGCACTATAGGACTTAACTTCTGACGTCATCAGTCGCCTAGAACTACCTAAACCTAACTAACCTAAGGACATCACATACATCCATGCCCGAGGCAGGATTCGAACCTGCGACCGTAGCGGTCGCCCGGTTCCAGACTGTAGCGCCTAGAACCGCTCGGCCACTACGGTCGCTGGAGGAAGGATAATAGGACCCCATTTTATCGATGACAGTCTAAATGGTGCAACGTATGCTGATTTCCTACGTAATGTTCTACCGATGTTACTACAAGATGTTTCACTGCATGACAGAATGGCGATGTACTTCCAACATGATGGATGTCTGGCACATAGCTCGCGTGCGGTTGAAGCGATATTGAATAGCATATTTCATGACAGGTGGATTGGTCGTCGAAGCACCATACCATGACCCGCACGTTTACAGGATTTGACGTCCCCGGATTTATTCCTGTGGAGAAAGTTGAAGGGTATTTGCTATTGTGATCCACCGACAACGCCTGACAAAATGCGTCAGCGCATCCTCAATACATGTGGGAACATTACGGAAGGCGAACTATTCTCTGTTGAGAGGAATGTCGTTACACGTATTTCCAAATGCATTGAGGTTGACGGACACCATTTTGAGCATTTCTTGCATTAATGTGGTATTTACAGGTAATCACGCTGTAATAGCATGCGTTCTCAGAAATGTTAAGTTCACAAAGCTACATGTATCACATTGGAACAACCGAAATAAAATGTTCAAATGTACCTACTTTCTGTATTTTAATTTAAGAAACCTACCTGTTACCAACTGTTCGTCTAAAATTGTGAGCCATATGTTTGTGACTATTACAGCGGCATCTAACACAAAGCGAAAAAAGTGGTCCAACTAAAACATTCATATTTCTTTATCTTCTACACGAATATGTAATAAAAATGGGGGTTCCTATTAAAAAAAAAAACGCAGTTGATATCCGTTTGATCTATGGCAGTGCCATCTAGCGGGCCAACCATAGCGCCATCTGGTTTCCCCCTTCAAGCTAGACAAGTTTCGTTCTTTGTAGTTTTTTTCGTTTGACGCATATTTCGTGAGATATTTGGCCCGGTCACGATCAGTTGTCCACCCTGTATATGCTTTATATTCTTAGTGGAAGACGTGTCTTGAAAATATGTAATTCTGTCAATGCTGCCGTGCCACCATCTAGTAATGACATGTTGTTGCAGTCTTCGTCATATCAGTGAACAGTCACGGCATAATTAGTAAAATTATACGATCCTACGCTTCTTGCTGCCCATTAATAATAAATATTGCTTCGCGCTACAGATTTGAGGAAGGTAGGCCACTGGTTGCTGTATTGGAATGCTGATGAGTTAGGGAAAAAACGCATTGTGGTTTTGTAAAACAGTGAGGTATTTCGTGGAACATAAGCTAGTGAGGAACTCTCTATTTTCAGTAGTATCTGGAGGTCTTGCTCTTAAATTACATCATGATCTTATGCGTTTAATGAAGCGATTAAATAACTATTCTTTCGCGCCTGTACTCAGAAATTACAGATGCAAGGAAAAAAGATCTCATTGCACTGCTGTTGGCTGTAAGCTGAAAAACAAAATATGTTCTGAATCATAAACCACAAATATGGGCTGTCATCTTCGACCCAAATTCGCTTAATATGTGGGTGGTGTGTGAGTAGACAGACCTCAGAAGAATTTTAAAAAGTGTTTGGCGCAACCACAGCCTTCTGAGCCTAAACATTCATTTTCACAAAGATGTTATTTTCAAATAGTACTTCTTTAAGGACTAACAGCTAGTTTCGAGCGTTCCTCGTTCTCAAGTGCATAATAAATGCCGATACACCATGCTAGGAAGGAGTAAAAATCAGAAATCACATGCCATGCACAGTCAGGCATAGCATGGTCGTCACTGTATGTGCACTACCCTGGAATATGTGTGCATTAATCGTACTCACAAGCATCTATTTCCAGTACCGGTACAAGTCTACAATACAGGGCTATTACAAATGATTGAAGCGATTTCATAAATTCACTGTAGCTCCATTCATTGACATATGGTCACGACACACTACAGATACGTAGAAAAACTCATAAAGTTTTGTTCGGCTGAATCCGCACTTCAGGTTTCTGCCGCCAGAGCTCACGAGAGCGCAGTGAGACAAAATGACGACAGGAGCCGAGAAAGCGTATGTCGTGCTTGAAATGCACTCGCATCAGTCAGTCATAACTGTGCAATGACACTTCAGGACGAAGTTCAACAAAGATCCACCAACTGCTAACTCCATTCGGCGATGGTATGCGCAGTTTAAAGCTTCTGGATGCCTCTGTAAGGGGAAATCAATGGGTCGGCCTGCAGTGAGCGAAGAAACGGTTGAACGCGTGCGGGCAAGTTTCACGCATAGTGATGTGAAAGATTCAGTGTTTAAACCTCCTCTACCAAGAAACGTGCCAGAACTGCGAGCTCGCATCAACAATGCTTTCGAACTCATTGACGGGGACATGCTGCGCCGAGTGTGGGAGGAACTTGATTATCGGCTTGATGTCTGCCGAATCACTGAAGGGGCACATATCGAACATTTGTGAATGCCTAAAAAAACTTTTTGAGTTTTTGTATGTGTGTGCAAAGCATTGTGAAAATATCTCAAATAATAAAGTTATTGTAGAGCTGTGAAATCGCTTCCATCATTTGTAATAACCCTGTAGAATACAATTATCGTTACCTATGCCCATGTTTCTCTTATTGCTTAGGAGTTCTTCTTACATTATCTGGACGGCTTTTTAATTAAAATACCAACGACTAAAGACAAAGAAAACTGAAAATTAGATACTTTTTGTCTAACTGCCGTGAGTACGATATACATAAAAGAAATACTAAGCAAATCTCATTTATTAAGTGAAGGTTATTCCCCCACTGAATATCAAAAACACGCTTTTTCAAGATGAAGATCGTAAGTACATAAACATAATTCCGATCCGTATTACTTCAAAGTTCAGTTATAGCTCCGGTATGTGCACATGTTGATTTCACAGCTGTAGCTACTGCACACAATGGTTGTTTATAAAATAATGATTGGCAGAAAATCAGAGCAAATTAATAGCGTATTGTTACACTTTTAAGATAATATCGAGAAATGGCAACGGGACAACGAGCTCGGCGTTATCATCGATTGTATCGAGAAGGAGTGTCTTGTACACGGAGCAGAGGAATCTATACCATCTAGGTGACCTACATTACAGTGCCTACAAATCTCGAAACTTACCTAGAAAAATTATAGAGAATTTGCTTCTTTCGTGGTCTGGCGACCACCTGCAGATAAGAGTTTGTATGGTAGGTACTATTCCGCCCTGGAACAAAGAGAAAATTATATCCAAATGCAAGTGGGCTGTATATTGGTGGACGTGAGGTTATTTCTGAAACACCACTCATGAGGTATGTCACTGTGCACACCAGAGCGTTGAATTCAAGTTTAGAGAAACAAATTGACGCTTATAGAATTAATTTAAAATATTACTGACAAAAAAAAAAAAAAAAAATACGGCGCAACCTCCGTCATCAATTTGAGTGCAGCTGTCCTTCTGACACTGCGTCGTGTATTTATTCTTCGTCCTCTTTAACTTTCCTATAAATATTTATTTCGTTTAGGTACATTATAGGCATTCATATTTAACGAAATTTAATCTCTCACTATAGTCTTGCAAGTGCCCTTGATGTACATTGATCAGCCGGAACACTATGACCACCTACCCACTACCCTTCCAGGTGATAGCAGCGTCACCTGTCGGGGATTGATTGCAAGTCAGACACATGCACGGTGCATGTGATACAAATGAGCGTATTGCCAAATGTGGAATGGGGAACGCGCGTGTTCTATCTGAGTTTGACGGAGGGCAGATTGTGACATCCCAGAGGCTCGACACGAGCATTTCGGAAACTGCACGACTTGCCGGGTGTTCGAGGAGTGACGTGGTAAATGTCTTCAACAAGAGGCGAAATCAAGGTGAAACCCGGTCCAAACGTCGTGGGTTTGGGCTGCCACCCCTCATTACAGATGTCGGACGTTGTAGGTTGGGCAGACTGGAAAACAGGACGGGCTACGAACTGTGGCGGAAATGACAACAGACTTTAATTCTGGGCAGAGAACACGTGTGACTGAACACACAGTGCACCGAACACGCCTAACGATGGACCTCAGAAGCCGACGACCCATGAGTGTGCCGATGTTAGCATCCCGCCATCGGCAACTACTGTACGACTGAAACGGACGCGTGATCATCGGCACTGGACGTTGCCACAGTGGCAGATCGTTGCATGGTCTGCTGAACCCCGATACCTTCTTCATCATGTCGATCGGAGAGCGCGAATCTATGGTCTTCCAGGGCAACAGCTCTTTACCACCTGTACTACGGTACGACGGCCATGTAGTTTCGTACTTGAATGCAAACCACGTACACCTTTCATGACGACCACGTTTCCCGTGTCATTTTTCAGCAAGATAATGCTCCATGTCATAGGGCCAGGAGCGTGATGGAATGGTTCGAGGAACACAGTGGCTAGTTCCAATTGACGTGCAGGTCCCCCATCTCGCCAGATCTGCATCCGTTCGAAAGCATCTGGGATGAAATTGAACGTAGCGTCATAGCTCATCGCTCCCCTACCCGGAATTTACGGGAATTAGGTGACTTGTGCGTGCAGATGTGGCGCCAACTCACTCCAGCGACCTACCGAGGCGTCACTGCGTCCATACCGCGATGCCTCGCCGTTGTTATTTGTGCCAAAGGTGGACGTACCAGCTATTAGGTAGCTGGTCATGATGTTCTGGTTGATCAGTGCATATGACTAATTTATGTTGAAGGGCAGTGATTGCAATAAATTCCTTGCCTTTTCTAGGGGGAGAAGGGGAGGACGTTCTTTAGTGCATGATAATGCCTGTTGCTGCTCGTTTCCAAATCAGTGCCCTAGAGCATTTCCATTAGCATTTCAATTCGTAAATTCGCAGAGAGGAAGAAAAAGAGTAGAAAAAATACCTGCACCGTCCCTTGAATCAGCCTGTTGGCAAACAGGACGTAGTCACCAGCCCACGCTGAAGCTGGAGTTAGAATAGAGAGCACAGACGAAACAAAGATGCCGACTGCGAATACGATCTTCCCTCCGAAGTGATCTGCCAGCATGCCACCAGGAAAGTGTCCGATTACGTAGCCGTAGTAATAGGCGGCCAGGATCTCACCCTGCTTCTGCTTGTCCCACGCGAAGTCGCCATCCTGCAAAAAAACAGACAGTGTGAAATAACTAAGTTTGCAGCACCAACCTCTTCTTTCATTTAGCTGTACATGCTGACATGAAAAGCATATGATGAAAAGGTACATTATGAGAGGGCATCGAGCGGGTAACTCCTTGTGTAAAACCGAGCGAGGTGGCGCAGTGGTTAGATACTGGACTCGCATTCGGAAGGACGACGGTTCAATCCCGCGTCCGGCCATCTTGATTTAGGTTTTCCGTGATTTTCCTAAATCACGCCAGGCAAATGCCGGGATGGTTCCTCTGAAAGGGCACGGCCGACTTCCTTCCCTAAACCGATGAGACCGATGACCACGCTGTCTGGTCTCCTTCCCCAAACAACCAACCAACCAACCTTGTGTAAAGAGACAGGAAAATACAGTAACTAGGGTGGATGAAGAAATACAAAACAAAGTTAGGGGGAAAAAGACTTTGTAGTTGGAGTGAGGGAGCAGAAAGACTCTTCGAGTTCTGCAATAAACTTCAGTTAGTATTTGCGAATACACTGTTCAAGACTCAAAAGAGGAAGAGACGTGCTTGGAAAAGGCCTGTGGTTTCGGGAAAAATCCTCTGGTTTATATCGTGACGAGACACAGATTCCGAAACGAGGTAATGGATTGTAAGGCGTACCTAAAAGCATATATACATCGTCAAAAAAGTTCAGAGACCTATTTTAATCCTACCGTATAAGCGATGTCAGCGCAGTAACTACGATGGCATCTTGAACAAACAGCTGTAAACGCCTGATGCCCATTAGACCAGTCACTTGTGAGCAGGCAGTGCAGAAAAGGTTATCGCGCCTACCCGCCGATTTCGTTCAGATTTATGTTATATGCTAGGCTTGGCCATAAATTAAAATGGGAGCTCCACATGGTCATGAGTTTAGAAAAAACTACCATTATAGCGCTGGTCGGGCGTGGCATGAACCTTTTACGTTAAGGTAGTTTCGAGGTAGCGGAAGGCACCGTGAAAACAATTCAGAATCCGATGGACGTGGCGTCAAGTCCCTACGCGGAAACTCTCTTTTTAATTTCAATTTTTGCGTTACTTACTGTGCATATAAATTGACATAATAGTCAGTATACTGTATTTCTAAATATTTTCGTAAAAGGACGAAAAGGACATGCAAAATATAATTTCGGATGCAAATACGTTTCCAGGATAGAACTGCAGAACATACACGAGAACTTCGTATATAAAATAATCTAGTTCTGTTGTTTTACAGTTGATGACACACATATGCTCCGGCGATATTCATCGTAAAAACGGGGAAGCACTAATTTTCTCGGCATCTTGCACACGTTATAAACGCCTAATTTTAACACTTACACTGTTGTTTTAGAATTTCTATAGAAAAACAAGCTCGGTTTATAATGACAAAAAAATGTTCTCTCTAATCGCAAAGTTTGGTAGCTAATCACGTGTGATGTACACTCTTCTTGTGATGTGATTTCTTTTACTCTCTCGACGATAAGAGCAGTTTCGTACATTGTTGATCAAATCCGTTACCTCACATGTCAACAGCCTTGCCGTAGTGGTAGTACCAATTCCCGTCAGATCATCGAAGTTAACTCGCTGTCGGGTTTGGCTAGCACTTGTACGGATGACCGTTCAGGTCTGCCGAGCACTGTTGGCAAGCGCGTTACACTCAGACCTCGTGAGGAGAGCAGAGGAGACGTATCGGCTCCAGTCTCGAAAGCTGAGCCGGTCGCTGTGACCGAGCGGTTGTAGGCGCTTCAGTCCGGAACAGCGCGCCTGTTTCGGTCGCAGGTTCGAATCCTGCCTCGGGCATGGATGTGTGTGATGTCCTTAGTTAGGTTTAAGTGGTTGTAAGTATAGGGGACTGATCACCTCAGATGTTAAGCCCCAAAGTGCTTAGAGCCATTTGAACCATTTAAACGAAAGCTGATAACGGCCGGGAGAGTGGTGTGTTGACAACATGCCCTCCATATCTGCATCTACATCTACGTCTACATCCATACTCCGCAAGCCACCTGACGGTGTGTGGCGGAGGGTACCTTGAGTACCTCTATCGGTTCTCCCTTCTATTCAAGTCTCGTATTGTTCGTGGAAAGAAGGACTGTCGGTATGCCTCTGTGTGGGCTCTAATCTCTCTGATTTTATGCTCATGGTCTCTTCGCGAGGTATACGTAGGAAGGAGCAATATACTGCTTGACTCCTCAGTGAAGGTATGTTCTCGAAACTTCAACAAAAGCCCGTACCGAGCTACTGAGCGTCTCTCCTGCAGAGTCTTCCACTGGAGTTTATTTATCATCTCCGTAACGCTTTCGCGATTACTAAATGATCCTGTAACGAAGCACGCTGCTCTCCGCTGGATCTTTTCTATCTCTTCTATCAACCCTATCTGGTACGGATCCCACACTGCTGAGCAGTATTCAAGCAGTGGGCGAACAAGTGTACTGTAACCTACTTCCTTTCTTTTCGAATTGCATTTCCTTAGGATTCTTCCAATGAATCTCAGTCTGGCATCTGCTTTACCGACGATTAACTTTATATGATCATTCCATTTTAAATCACTCCTAATGCGTACTCCCAGATAATTTATGGATTTAACTGCTTCCAGTTGCTGACCTACTACATTGTAACTAAATGATAAGGGATCTTACTTTTTATGTATTCGCAGCACATTACACTTCTCTACATTGAGATTGTGACACTATCGGATGAGGATGATACTGCGGTCGGTCGGCACCGTTGGACCTTCATAGAGGTCTGTTCGGACGGAGTCCTTACCTCACGATAAAAATAGACGTCACAGCGTTGCACTAGCGGAATACACTTCGGTGGAATCACTCTAAAACTGCACCGTGGCAGTCCTTCGACATCTCGAGAAATCTCGTAGTATAATCGTGGATCTGTTTGTCCTCCCCACGCGTCAAATGATAGAAGAAATTTGTTCTCTTGCTCTTAGGGCTTCATCATATCAGCCAAAAAGGTTTTGTGTAAAACTTTCCAAGATTTTGATGAAATAACGACGAGATTCCTAAATTTTCCTGCAAGAGTAATAGAAGGCAGATTTCAGACTACCTAACAGATCAAAACGAAAATTTCTGTTCCGACACTGACAATGTTGAGTGTTTATGGAAAAAGTTCAAGGCAATCGTAAAATGCGTTTTAGACAGGTACGTGCCGAGTAAAACTGTGAGGGACAGGAAAAACCCACCGTGGTACAACAACAAAGTTAGGAAACTACTGCGAAAGCAAAGAGAGCTCCACTCCAAGTTTAAACGCAGCCAAAACCTCTCAGACAAACAGAAGCTAAACGATGTCAAAGTTAGCGTAAGGAGGGCTATGCGTGAAGCGTTCATTGAATTCGAAAGTAAAATTCTATGTACCGACTTGACAGAAAATCCTAGGAAGTTCTGGTCTTACGTTAAATCAGTAAGTGGCTCGAAACAGCATATCCAGACACTACGGGATGATGATGGCATTGAAACAGAGGATGACACGCGTAAAGCTGAAATACTAAACACCTTTTTCCAAAGCTGTTTCACAGAGGAAGACCGCACTGCAGTTCCTTCTCTAAATCCTCGCACAAACGAAAAAATGGCTGACATCGAAATAAGTGTCCAAGGAATAGAAAAGCAACTGGAATCACTCAATAGAGGAAAGTCCACTGGACCTGACGGGATACCAATTCGATTCTACACAGAGTACGCGAAAGAACTTGCCCCCCTTCTAACAGCCGTGTACCGCAAGTCTCTAGAGGAACGGAGGGTTCCAAATGATTGGAAAAGAGCACAGATAGTCCCAGTCTTCAAGAAGGGTCGTCGAGCAGATGCGCAAAACTATAGACCTATATCTCTTACGTCGATCTCTTGTAGAATTTTAGAACATGTTTTTTGCTCGCGTATCATGTCATTTCTGGAAACCCAGAATCTACTATGTAGGAATCAACATGGATTCCGGAAACAGCGATCGTGTGAGACCCAACTCGCCTTATTTGTTCATGAGACCCAGAAAATATTAGATACAGGCTCCCAGGTAGATGCTATTTTTCTTGACTTCCGGAAGGCGTTCGATACAGTTCCGCACTGTCGCCTGATAAACAAAGTAAGAGCCTACGGAATATCAGACCAGCTGTGTGGCTGGATTGAAGAGTTTTTAGCAAACAGAACACAGCATGTTGTTATCAATGGAGAGACGTCTACAGACGTTAAAGTAACCTCTGGCGTGCCACAGGGGAGTGTTATGGGACCATTGCTTTTCACAATATATATAAATGACTTAGTAGATAGTGTCGGAAGTTCCATGCGGCTTTTCGCGGATGATGCTGTAGTATACAGAGAAGTTGCTGCATTAGAAAATTGTAGCGAAATACAGGAAGATCTGCAGCGGATAGGCACTTGGTGCAGGGAGTGGCAACTGACCCTTAACATAGACAAATGTAATGTATTGCGAATACATGGAAAGAAGGATCCTTTATTGTATGATTATATGATAGCGGAACAAACACTGGTAGCAGTTACTTCTGTAAAATATCTGGGAGTATGCGTACGGAACGATTTGAAGTGGAATGATCATATAAAATTAATTGTTGGTAAGGCGGGTACCAGGTTGAGATTCATTGGGAGAGTGCTTAGAAAATGTAGTCCATCAACAAAGGAGGTGGCTTACAAAACACTCGTTCGACCTATACTTGAGTATTGCTCATCAGTGTGGGATCCGTACCAGGTCGGGTTGACGGAGGAGATAGAAAAGATCCAAAGAAGAGCGGCGCGTTTCGTCACCGGGCTATTTGGTAACCGTGATAGCGTTACGGAGATGTTTAATAAACTCAAGTGGCAGACTCTGCAAGAGAGGCGCTCTGCATCGCGGTGTAGCTTGCTGTCCAGGTTTCGAGAGGGTGCGTTTCCGGATGAGATATCGAATATATTGCTTCCCCCTACTTATACCTCCCGAGGAGATCACGAATGTAAAATTAGAGAGATTAGAGCGCGCACGGAGGCTTTCAGACAGTCGTTCTTCCCGCGAACCATACGCGACTGGAACAGGAAAGGGAGGTAATGACAGTGGCACGTAAAGTGCCCTCCGCCACACACCGTTGGGTGGCTTGCGGAGTATCAATGTAGATGTAGATGTAGAACTCATCCACTCTTTTCCGTATTCTCAGTCCAAATGAGCCACTACTCTCTTGCAGCCATATATAGACTGTTGACAACAATTTTCCAGAAAGAGTTATAGGATACTGCATTGTATACGAGTGGGTTATTTTGTTCGTATCCCAACGTTTCACAAGAACTACTTTCGCCCCTCGGTGGTCCAGGTTCGAGTTATGACGATTGATACTGGCAATCTGGAAAGAGAACATACAATAGTAAATGATGAATTTTGCGTGGCGTTGAAAGAAGTATTTTAGTCGAAGGTCGACGAATGAGAATTCTCGACTAACCTATTTGATCTGACACTTTAATTGCAATCCCTTCGTGGAAAGTTTTTTGTAGTGTCCTTGTTGCCGCTGTAAGTACATTCCTGCCATGGAAATTTATTTCATAAATCTTTCTTTGCCTTTCATTTCCAATTCCTTTATGAAATTATTAATAAATTCAATACACTGAGCGTTATTTAGGTTCATTTACAGTTTAAGTAACGTCAAAATTGAAAATAAAAGAAATAAAAACGTTTTCGAATAGAGACGCGGTACCACGCCCCTCGGGTTGCCTATCTGTTCACTTGCCGCTGGGCTAACCCCTGACTGACAACCGCTCTAACGTAAATGGTTGACGCCTCGCCCGACCAGCGCTAAAATACTATTTTTTTTCCAAAGTATTGGCTATCTGGAGCTCCATGTACATGTTCAGAGGCATCACAGGCAGCACAGATCATCGCCGTCGTCCCCCACCCCACCCTACAGCACACTAGGGATGGCGGTTACCACTGCAATAACAACCCATTTTCCCCGTTTATTAGTCTTTTTATTTTCTTGTCGTAAACGAAGCCATCCAACAAACGGTGATAACGAATAGGAGCGGTCTCCTTGTAAGTAGTGGCCGTCCGGCTGTAGTGTTTCACGTTTGCTGTGTTAGAAATCGCAGCGGAAACATATATTTAAGTCAAGGGTTCAAGATATTCTCTATGACGTTTTGAAAAAGAAAAACGTGTGTGCAAACAAAGCCAAGGCGCTGCAGTCATGGACTGTGCGGCTGGTCCCGGCGGAGGTTCGAGACCTCCCTGGGGCATGGGTGTGTGTGTTTGTCCTTAGGATAATTTAGATTAAGTAGTGTGTAAGCTTAGGGACTGATGACCTTAGCAGTTAAGTCCCATAAGATTTCACACACATTTTTTGAACAAACAAAGCCCTCCGGCGACTTGATTGAAATGCAGAATGT
Organism: Schistocerca serialis cubense; assembly: GCF_023864345.2. NCBI lineage: Eukaryota > Metazoa > Arthropoda > Insecta > Orthoptera > Acrididae > Schistocerca > Schistocerca serialis. Next base: position 660,606,611 of record NC_064641.1, on the reverse strand, counting down.
GGACTTTTTTTCTGAAAAAATCATCACTGGTGACGATACTTCGTGCTGTCAGTATGAATCCTTCACAAAATGACAAAGCGCAGATCTGACATGAAAGACCAACGCTTTTAATACATAACTGACATTCAAGCTATTGGAACGTGCTAGTTGAATAGCGTCCCAAAGAAGGGGAGGGGAGAGAGAGAGAGAGTGTAGAACAGAAGTGTTAAAACTACCATCTTAAATTTTCTATATTTTTTGTCTAGTCTCAAACGTTTACGACTGACAGGATAAACTCACATTACAATAGATATGGTAGACATCGGACTGAAGTTTAAGGGTCTCATCAAGTTTATTTATTTATTTAATCATATGGCTAGGGCCCCCCGTCGGGCTCACCGTTCGCAGGGTGCTCGTCTTTCAATTTGACGCCACTTCGGCGACCTGCAGTCGATGAGAATGATAGCATGAGGATGAGAACAGCACAACACCCAGTCGTTGGGCGGAGAAAATTCCCCGACCCAGACGGGAATCGAACCCGGACCCAGAGGATTCACAATCCGTCACGCTGACCATTCAGCTACAGGGGGCGGACGTCTCATCAATGACCAACGAAGCTGTATTCTCTGCTGAGGAAAGATCATCCACAGTTGTTGTAACTGGCCCTTGATAACCTGAATACTGACACTGGGACTGAGTTGACTTCCGAGATACTCTCACACTCGTACTATTGGGGAGAGATCTGAGTATCTCACTGCCCAAGGAGTACTTCAACACCAAGCAAACAGTTCAGAGAGACATGTGCGACGTGTAGACGAGCATTGTCCTGTTGAAATAGGGACCGCAATACTGTCGCATGTGAAGCAACACATAAGGACGCAGCATGCCAGTCATGTATTATTGTGCCATTAGAATTCACTAATCACTACTAGCCGTGACCTGAAGTCATACCCTATCGCTCCTCATACCATGACACCAACAGTAACACCGCTGTGCCTCTCCAAACCATTGGAAGAATGGGACCTCTCCCTATGTCGCTACCGTACTAGCTGACGATGGTCATCCAGGGTGTGTTCAAAACTGTTGCTGAGCACAATGCGAAGGCGTTCATCAGCAGTACTTTCTTCCCAGTTATAGCACCACTCCAAACAGAGCGACTGTGTTGTGTTAACGACAGCTTACATGTGCCACTTTTATTCCTTCTTCTCGCGGCTGATACTCTCTGACCAATGGAGCGGGATGACACAGGGTATTGCAGGTATTCCTTTACATATTCTCGTATGGCAGACGCAGATGTAAATGAGTTATGACTTTCTCGGAGCACAATGAAGTGGTCCTCCCTTGTGATGGTCAGCCATGACCGACCAAAGCCTTGACAACGACTTGCCTGTCGTGAAGTTCCCTTGCAGCCCAACATTGAGCCTTTGTCATACACAAATGCCGTAGAAATCTGGAAATTCCATGATACACCAACAAGCGAAATGGTTTCCACCATTAGATCCTTTTCATACTCTGCCATATACTGATAATTTTCTCTTACATCAGTACGTGGCATCTCCGTGTCCTTAACAATATTCATGTAACGTTTGATGCTGTTCAAACCCCCTATATACACTGCCAGGTCTGATAACAACACTAAGCACCAACAACATTAATGCACTCTGACGACCATCCTACCTCTTACAGAGCATATTACAACCCTAGTAATTTACATACGCACCAAAGATGTGTACGTGCGCGAAATTACATTGATATCAAACCGTGTATTCTTGCTGCTTTACATTTTTAACCATGTAGTGTGACCAATTAAGAGTTGTTGTTGTTGTGGTCTTCAGCAGCTCTCCATGGTACTCTATCTTGTGCAAGCTTCTTCATCTCCCAGCACTTACTGCAACCTATATCCTTCTTAATCTGCTTAGTGTTTTCATCTCTTGGTCTCCCTCTACGATTTTTACCCTCCACGCTGCCCTCCATGCAAAATTTGTGATCTCTTGATGCCTCAGAACATGTCCTAACAACCGGTCCCTTCTTCTTGTCAAGTTGTGCCACAAACTCCTCCCCAATTCTATTCAATACCTCCTCATTAGTTATGTGATCTATCCATCTAATCTTCAGCATTCTTCTTTAGCACCACATTTCGAAAGCTTCTATTCTCTTCTTGTCCAAACTATTTATCGTCCATGTTTCACTTCCATACATGGCTACACTCCACACAAATACTTTCTGAAACTACTTCCTGACACTTAGATCCATACTCGATGTCAACAAATTTCTCTTCTTCAGAAACTCTTTCCATGCCATTGCCAGTCTACATTTTACATCCTCTCTACTTCGACCATCATCAGTTATTTTGCTCCCCAAATATTAAAACTCTTTTACTACTTTAAGTGTCTCATTACCTAATCTAATTCCCTCAGCATCGCCCGACTTAATTCGACTACATTCCATTATCCTCGTTTTGCTTTTGTTGATGTTCGTCTTATATCCTCCCTTCAAGACACAGTCCATTCCATTCAACTGCTCTTCCAAGTCCTTTGCTGTCTCTGACAGAATTACAATGTCATCGGCGAACCTCAAAGTTTTTATTTCTTCTCCATGGATTTTAATACCTACTCCGAACTTTTCTTTTGTTTCCTTTACTGCTTGCTCAATATACAGATTGAATAACATCATGGACAGGCTACAACCCTATCTCACTCCCTTCCCAACCGCTGCTTCCATTTCATGCCCCTCGACTCTTATAACTGCCATCTGGTTTCTGTACAAATTGTAAATAGCCTGTCGCTCCCTGTATATTACCCCTGCAACTCTATAAAATTATCGTGTACTCGTAAAATAAAGCAAATGAATTAACGGAAGATTGTCACTCGTTAAAAAAACAGGCGCCAGTTCTATGGTCTTCTGGAAACAATATTAGAAAAATTTCGAAAGTCATTTCACTATATTCGCAGTGGCTGAGAGCAGAAAGCAGACCCAGTTTTCACTATAGGAGAGACTCGCTCACTTTGCGACCACCCGGACCCCTGACCGCCAGCTCCCCCGGACAGGCGTCAGGGTCGAAGAAGACGAGGGCGCTGCCGTTGGAGTCCCGCTCCAGCACTGCCGTCTCGTTGACCATGTCCACGATGGCCACCGACAGGTTGACGCGCATCGCGAGGCTGATGCCCAGACCCAGCAGGCACAGCAGCGCCATCGTGTAGCGCGTCTTCCACAGACCTGGGCACACAGGCACATCGTCGTCCAAATCAGCTCTCTGAACTTTCAGGTGTCAGATGACAAAAGTGAATGAATTTAACAACTGTGCAATAGAGGTTTGTGGAATTCAAAGTCATACATCATTATGTGAAAACAATATAATTTTTTTTAATTCATAGCCCTGTGACACTATTCGTGTTATATGACCCCATTCAATGCTACACCTCGTCCATATTTCTTGGCCTTGGTGGACACCAATCAACTTCCTACTTTCCAAATGTGAAATGTACCATTGCTGAATTTTTCCCTACTCTCTCAACCTTTCATTGCTCGTGCGGGGATGACACTTGTGATTCACAAAATTGTCACACTCTGTTTCATCCAATTGGACTGGAGTTCGCGCCATTTTCTGTATCTTTCCGTTAACTCTCCATCCGTTAATATCATCCATTACTGGCTTTAGGTTACGAAAGTTACATTGTTTATGAAACGTTATTATAGCTTGGAGGACACTGGGCATCCACGCGAGCTCCGTTGTTACCATCCGAAAAAAATTTGTGTATTGCAATCCTAGATTCAATTCAGCTTTTATTTGCGTAATTTTAGGTGTATCGAAACTAATTAAGTTAATTTGAGTATTATCTAGAATACTTACCGAAGGGAAGTAAATATTCCCTTTACTTTTATCTTGTGGAAAAAATGCCAGAAGTAAAGTGTTTGGACTACTAGAGGTTTATGTGAGATTAGCTATCCAGTCTGTTCGTACTTTCTGCCAGAAATCTTAAGTGTGTCGTTTCTTTAGTAATTTATGATCAAAGATCCCAGAAAGCGCTTTTATACTGACAGACTATTAAGAGAGTTTTCCTGATCTGAGAGTTGTTAACATGTGTGTAAAAGTGGAAAAGTAGGTAAGCTACAGCTATTGCCAAAAGTGAGACTCATTTCTTTTCTCATAAAACGAAACATTATTCCAGAGCACTGGCAAAATAGCCAGTGCAGAGGTCATTTAATTTCTTTTTTAACATATTCTGGTCTAGACCTGGAGCGCATGTACATAGCCATTTTCAGGAGATAAATCACAGCGCCTACTGTAACTGAACCTGATAACGTAAATATTTATCTGATTTTTTCAAAGAGAAATAAATGTATTATGTAGAACATAGGTGTAATAAATACAATGAGCCTGAATACTTAAAATACGTCTTGCTTAAATTGTGTAAAGATTTTGATAATAAGTGTGAAGATTGATTGTGTAGTCTGTGCAGTGGCCTAGAGTAAAACAAATCAGCAGAAACCCCTTACTACCTTTGAACAGTTCATAACCTGGAGTTGCGATGGTACTAGCGAGCTGGCCGGGACCCACCCAGCCGTGGCAAATGACACAGGTGTAGGCATCTGGAGCCCAAAGCTCAGCTCGTCGTCTGTCTGTCTAGCAGGCACCTCGGTAGCTGGAAGGGCCTCAGACACAGCCAACCGATTCGGCTCATATTTGGCAGGACGCTTGTGAACCCCACCTGCATTGAAAGACTGTAAGATATTTGGTTCAATACAATAACCGCCCCCCCCCCCCCCCCCCGTACACCAGCACACACACTCTCTCTCTCTCTCTCTCACACACACACACACACACATACGCACACACACACATACACATACACACACACCACGCACTGTTTTTGAGAAGCCATCCCTAAAACATATGGCACGCATTCGACTCCAAATGGATGGTATCGATACATAGTCGAAAACTGAACGTGTTTCATCATTTATGGGGGTCTCCAAACATATTTTCCTAGATATCGAGGAAACAAATTTTTGCAATTGCCAGTAATGCTTCCCTGAGGTAAATGCTGTTCAACGAAATCGCCGCTGGTATAGCGACCAAGGCATCTGGCTGGGGAGCAAATACCCTCTGTTAAGTTTACTAAATGCACTCTGCAGTTCTTTCCCATTTGCATTTTTTCGTATTGAAACTGGTAGAAATAGGTCGATTTAAGGTCACAACCACATGGATACAATAACGATTCATAGCACAGTTTATAATTAACTTTCAGGCGATGTGATTGGTGGTAAAACAGATCTATTTGGAGTTTGTTATTTGTTTTACTGGAATTTATACGTACTTTGGATGTCCCACACGCAAAGCTACAATTTTGAACAGCTTATTATTCGCACGCAGTCTTTGGCCAGAGTATCTGCGGCCCTGGAAGATGGGCTTGTCCGGTCGGCGCTGCTTGGCAGCGAGGAGAGCGGGAGTTGCATCGTTAGAGCAGTAGCGAGACAGACGCCGAGCAGAGGACTCGTGGCAGTCTGGACGTGTGGTTAAGTGCATCTGTGTTTAAGTGAACTGATTTGTGTTTGAATGTTGCGAAACAGAGAAGAAAGATTCGATTAGTGATTAGACTGAAGTGAAATGTTATGAGATTAGAAAACTATATGAACTAGGAATGAAGGTACTATTTTTTATTTAGTTGCGCTTCAATCGCGCGTAGTTTGGAGCCATTTTTGAATGAGACATCCATATCAGGGAACTTTAGATATTTCATTAAAAATTCAGTAGTGTTCACTGTAAAGTATTTTTTATGTTTAGCAATTATTTGTCTCACATTTTTGAGAGTAAGAGTTTGATATCAGTGATGCCCTTTGCCATTGTTAATGACTGTTGTAACACGAATTTCACACAATTAATAATATAACAGATAATTTAAAATCAGTTTATTATGGAAATATTTCACCTAAGAGCATTGTCCACATCTTCGATACAAGTCATTTTTATTTAAAGAGTTTCTCACTCAATGATGTGTATATTATAGTTTACTTGTTGTCTAGAGCATTGCTCTAAGCTGTCAGCAACTGTAGTTCGAAATTTGCAGCTGGCGAGCAGCAAGCAGGGAGCACAGTTTTTCCAAGCAATTACATTGCGAGGTAACATATTTTCGTTTCAGGATCAGTTGGCTACTAAAATTGTAAAAGCACAGGCACCGTTTCGTGAACGGCATTATAAGGCAGATCATTAACGCACATGGACCACTTTGTTTAATTGTTGTTGTTGTTGTTGTTGTGGTCTTCAGTCCTGAGACTGGTTTGATACAGCTCTTCATGGTACTCTGTCCTGTGTAAGCTTCTTCATCTCCCAGTACCTAGTGCAGCCTACATCCTTTTGAATCTCCTTAGTGTATTCATCTCTTGGTCTCCCTCTACGATTTTTACCCTCCACGCTGTCTTCCATTACTAAATTGGTGATCCCTTGATGCCTCAGAACATGTCCTACCAACAGATCCCTTCTTCTAGTCAAGTTGTGTCACAAACTCCTCTTCTCCCCAATTCTATTCAATACCTCCTCATTAGTTATGTGATCTACCCATCTAATCTTCAGCATTCTTCTGTGGCACCACATTTCGAAGACTTCTATTTTCTTCTTGTCCAAACTATTTATCGTCCACGTTTCACTTCCATACATGGCTACACTCCATACAAATATTTTCAGAAACGACTTCCTGACACTTAAATCTATACTCGATGTTAACAAATTTCTCTTCTTCAGAAATGCTTTCCTTGCCATTGCCAGTATACATTTTATATCCTCTCTACTTCGACCGCCGGCCAGTGTGGCCGAGCGGTTCTAGGCGCCTCAGTCTGGAACCGCGCGACCGCTACGGTCGCAGGTTCGAATCCTGCCTCGGGCATGGATGTGTGTGATGTCCTTAGGTTAGTTAGGTTTAAGTAGTTCTAAGTTCTAGGGGACTGATGACCTTAGATGTTAAGTCCCATAGTGCTCAGAGCCATTTGAACCAACCATCTACTTCGACCATCATCAGTTGTTTTGCTCACCAAACAGCAAAACTCCTTCACTACTTTCAGTGTCTCATTTCCTAATCTAATTCCCTCAGCATCACCCGACTTAATTCGACTACATTCCATTATCCTCGTTTTGCTTTTGTTGATGTTCATCTTATATCCTCCTTTCAAGACACTGTCCATTCCGTTCAGCTGCTCCTCCAGGTCCTTTGCCGTCTCTGACAGAATTACAATGTCATCAGCGAACCTCAACGTTTTTATTTCTTCTCCATGGATTTGAATACCTACTCCGAATTTTTCTTATGTTTCCTGCACTGCTTTCTCAATATACAGATTCAATAACATCGGAGCAGAACAAGTTGCAGGTTGAATTCGTTGGCCAATGGAGGGCAGCAATGGCACTGATTCAGGAACAGTGATGTTCAGCAATGAAATATAAGTGCTGACTTTAAGTTTATGGTCCTATTTGGTTGGTTCTTGACTTTCCCTTTCTTTTTGTTTTTTGTTTTGCTTCTCTGTTATGCTGAATGCTTACAGTGGTAACATCACAAGGGCTTCAAGTACTGAGGGTAAAGGTGCATCACCTTGGGAGGCAATTCACAACATGAGAAAGCTGGGAAATATGTCAGAGTAACGTACAATTAGGTCAAAAGCTTAATAATGTAGTGGAGGAGAGACGGGAATGCTAAAATCCTAGCATACCCTTACCTGTCCTTAATGCTAGCGCTGCCTCGTTGGTAGCCCAATTTTCTGGTAGAACTGGCAAAGATATTTTTGTTTTCTTTAATAATTTGTATACAGCCACAAAGTTAGGGAACTCGTATGACAAGTAGTTGCTAAGTATGGGTTCGTTGAAAGCTAGCAGGGATGTTAGGGCTTAAGTGATATGCGACAAGATCTTACCAGATGCTCAGTCCTTCGAGAACTTACAGAAAGCGTTAGTAGAAGATTACAGAAGGAAAAATACATCTAGATATTATCGAGAATAGTTTCATGGTGTAGTTCGAAAACAAGGGGAATCAGAAGAAAGCTTTTTAGATCGTAACAGGAGAATCAATGTTAATAAATATGAGGTGACTGATAACGACAGCTCCAATAGCGCCATTTTGCAAGAAGTGGAGCAAAGGGCGCTTGATGCATTTTTGTGAGGTCTGCCAGACGGAATGTCACGTAAAGTACGGATGGGATTCCCATAAACCCTAAACAAAGGTGTAGCACATGTGATTGCTTTGATTGCGGTCAACATAGTGAACAAGCCGAAGGACAGTAAGGTGGTCTTCATATGTTATAGATGTGGCCATCTGCAGCACTTGTAAGAAATTATGTTATTACCCTTAAAGGAACTGTCCGAGAAATACATGTCTGCAAGCAAGCATTTATTTCATTACATTGTATAAAGAAGGGCAAGATAGGTCATCTACTCGAGAAAGTTAAATATGGAGACCAATTCCTGCAAGACGGCTGAGGAAAACACAAAACCTGCCCACAGGCTTTAACGGATGAAACACGTGAAATAAGAGGGTACATTAAATCGTTTGAAGGTCGCAACAGCCACTACAGCTTGAGGAAGACAGAACAAATTTACCTATAACAGTTTTTGAATATTAAAAAAATGTTCATTATTTTGAAGAAGAAGTTTAAGTATCAGATTGTATCGTATCAAACATACTCCACGATATATAAGTTTTAAATATCTACGATATTATACTTGTGGTTCCTGCGATGAGTAGCTAGCCAAGAAGAAAAATTTTCAGAAGGAACTGACCTTAACATCGCCTGCTGAAAATTAAGTACGACTTCAGTCTGAACTTTGATCCAATGAAACAGCTCATGAATTGCACCTTAAAAAGCAAATTTTTTCCATGACAAGAAGCAAAAACCAAGGAAGGAATGTCAGAAAGATCCATCAACGGTTGCAATAACGATGGAATACAGTAAGAATTTCCCTTGTCCAAATATAAAGACAAATGAAGGTTATTATGAACGGCAGTTGTCTATATTTATTTTCAGTTTTCATGTTTTAGCAACAAGGGATAGTTATTTTTATATGTATCCAGAGATCACAGGCCGAAAAAGAGCAGACGAAGTTTCATCGTTCCTTTTTCATTTTGTACACAGTTTTCTAGATCCAACTGGAGATCTTCCGTGATTCCTAAGGAGAGTGAAACAAGAATTGAAATGTGTTCAGATTCCTTCACCGTCTAGTCTGTGCAGAAAAACGATTGGACTTTCTAAACATGACACTCCCTATAAAGGGTCATTCGTACCAGCACTAGGGCAGTTTGAAAGCAGCTACAATGGAGCGTATGATAAGCTTCGTTACTTATTTCATGAAAGATAAGGCGAGCTACCATCTTGAAAGAAGGCGACTTCAACCTGCTCGATATGAAGGTACGGTAATTCCAATACAACAATTGTGTTGAAGTGTTTTCATTTATTAAAGTAAGTCCTTTTAATATGGGCCTTATAACCATGTTCTCATTACTTTACAGGCGATCTCGAAGTAACTACTGAGAAATAAAGAGATTTGCAGGACTAGAAAAGATTTTGCTGTAGTGAAGTGTAAATATATTTCCATGGTGTTCGGCATTAGTCCCACTCATTGAAGAAGTACAGACTATTTCATAGTGTATTATTAGAAGATAGCAATAGATTATCTGTTATAATGAGAATTTAAGTAAATGTAAAGTCTTTGAAACCTTGTAGCTAAACGCAATATGTCATCTACTTATCTTTTTTTTTCCTCTGTACGAGCTGCATTCATGATAAAATGCATCATATAGTTGTAAAACTTAATAAAATGTGTGTAATTTCACCTGTGACCTTTCCCTGGAACATATGTTATCACGTTAAACGAAAATAAAGAATTTAACTTGAAACTTTATATGTCGTCCCCTGAAAAAAAAAAACGAGAATTGTGACTTATCAGATTTTTTCACATAACTCTATTCAAAAAGGGAGCGAAATTTCACTGGATTCAGGATTGTGAGGCAGCCTTTGTGTGATTAAACGGGTTATTGACCACTTATCCTGTCCTCACTTTCTTAGACTATCATAATCATGCCCTGTGATGAGTACTGAGCCAAGAAGTGGATGGAACAGAATGCTCGATGGATTATGTTTCCAGTCATCTCAATAATTCACTACGCAAAAGGAAATGCTTAGACAACAGCATCTCCTATTTTCGTTGTTTCTTGTACAGGCGAAATTTTAAGGTAATATCGTGTCATGCAGCCTTGAAATACATTATACGCTTTAAAGATCCAACGTTCGCTTGGAACTATGCACTTTGCGGCCAAACGAATTTGTTTTTGATGTTGTTACTCGATCACGGAAATCTTTTGGCAACATGGCTGGACCGAGTTGCAGAATACTCACCATAGAATGTATTGGTGCAGGCGCAAAAGAATGGCACATAGCCAGGCCACTGACCTGGACTGTCAGCTGTTATGAAACAAGTGCGCATCAGTGCTGGCACCATCCCGACACCATGCCTCCTTTCATGCTGGGATTCAAATCTCCTGGATTCATCGGATTAATGAAAAAGCAGTATCTTTCGGTGCTTTACGGATTACGTTCGAATAACTACGGAACAACATGGACTAGTTTTCAAATTTCTATCAGACGTCTGTTGCAAGTTTTGAAAAGATGCGCTGTCCAGATCCAGAATACCAAAATGAGGAATTATTTTCAACCTTTAGAAATGCTGGAAATTGCGGTACGATAAGAGAAATGCATAACACGCACTACACTTGTAGAAAATTTATTCGCTACCGGTTTCGATCACGGACCATGATCACAGCGGAAGAATATCTACTGTAACAACTTCACGTGTAATACATGCCATATAAACAGCAACGTGTACAATCCTTGCTGACTTGAAAACGTCAGAAAACTGATGCTTAACGCCCCGTAATGCAGTACCAACTTTCGTACTGTTTCATGTAAATAATGGCGTATACTTCATTGGTTAAATAGCATGTATGCTATGTGAAGTTGTTACTACACAAATATTTCCTCTGTGAAGATGGCTCACGATTGAAACCGGTAGTGAATGAATGTATTGCAAGACAACACAATGTGTACGATGCATTTCTCCAAATGTATCGATGCTGTTGACAATTCCTGAAAAAAAAATTTGATCATTACAGTAAGGTAAGCAATAATATCGGAAAAGTTGTGCAGTATTGAAAGGATGATCACTTTCAGTGAAAAACTTCAAGTTTGTCAACCACCATCTGATATCGAAAGTACTATAACTGCCGCAGAAGAAGTAAATGCAGCAGTCAATGTATCTGTGAATACGTTGATAGTTCCGTCTTACGCCTAAATCTCGACTGAACATGCTTCGTGTGAAAGGTTCTATGGGACTCGCACTTTCAAGAAAAGTTGTATTTCTTGCAAGTGTTGTAAAAATGTTGCCATTCTGAAGAAAGAATCTGCTGGTCTGGTTGACCTGGCAAAAGTTTCTGCGTTTTAAAATTTTGTATTGAGTGAATACCACCATTATGAAACTGACTAATGCGTCCTCATTGAAATCTTATATTCAAGGTTTAACGCTTCTTGAAAATGACATGCAGAGGTCGCCGTCCGATCCTTCTCCTGATATTATAGACCTATAGACTAGATCTGTGCACCGTACAGTTAAATAAGCAACACGATTTCTCCCTACCTTATTCCATTCATCACGTAATACGAGGGTCGGTCAAAAAGTAATGCCTCCCATTTTTTTTCTACTTAAAGAAATTAAGTTAAGTGAAAAATTTGAATTTGGCGCCATTTCTCAAACCTTCTTCTGCAATCCACTGCAGTAGTAACTTTCTGTGTCAACAGGTGGCAGCACAGCAGAAGTTTGTAAGATGGCCGACATCGATGTTCGTTTGAGACAGCGTTGTGTGATTGAATTCTTGAATGCAGAAGGTGAAACGCCCATACGCATTCATGAAAGACTGAAGAAGGTGTATGGTGTTGTGACAGTGGATGTGAGCACTGTTAGACGATGGGTTCGTCGTTGTAAGGAAGCTGAAGGGCAAACACCATTGACTGACGAAAAGCGGAGCGGCAGGCCGGTGAGTGCAGTGACTCCACACAACATTCAGCAAGTTGATGACATCATTCGTGGTGACCGTCGGGTGACTGCAGATGAAGTGTGTCGCATTATTTCTCTTAGTAAAGGCAGTGTGATCACGATTATTAAACAATTGGGGTACTCAAAAGTTTGTGCACGGTGGGTTCCAAGAATGTTAACTGATCAGAATAAAGAGGCAAGGAAAACAATAGCCTCCCAACACTTGCAGCGCTTCCGTTTGGAGGGAGATGAGTTTCTGAAAAAAATTGTGACCGGGGACGAAACATGGGTGCATTTTTTTGAACCCGAATCAAAGAGGCAGTCAATGGAGTGGCGTCACACAAGCTCGCCGAGGAAGAAAAAATTCAAAACTGTGCGATCGGCAGGGAAAGTTATGGCAACAGTTTTCTGGGATACAGAGGGTGTGATTCTGGTTGATTTTTTGGAGCAGGGATGCACAATAAATTCTGTTCAATACGTCACAACCCTCAACAAACTTAAAGCACGTCTTCAGCGAGTTCGCCCAACAAAATCAATGGCAGATGTTCTTCTTTTGCATGACAATGCAAGACCACACATCAGTCGTCACACCTCTGACGAGATTGTCAAAGTTGGATGGGAAGTTTTGCCTCATCCCCCATACAGCCCTGACCTGGCACCATCAGACTTCCATCTGTTCGGGCCACTAAAAGAAGCTCATCGTGGGATTCATTTTGAAGATGAGGAGGCCGTCAAAACATCCGTGCGTCAATGGCTTAGGAAGCAGAGCTGTGATTTTTACCGTGCTGGGATACATGCCCTTGTTCAAAGATGGACCAAAACTGTAGAGATGGGCGGAGATTACATTGAAAAATGACAAAATGATCCTCAATGTTGTGGTTTTCAACCTATGTAATTGCATTTAAATTTCCTGACAATTAAACGTAGAAAAAAAATAGGAGGCATTACTTTTTGACTGACCCTCGTACTAGAGTAAATGTATCGTAGATTGTATGTAACGAACAGTAATTACCACTGTTTGACGAAAGGAGAAGAGTTTGCCGGCCGCTGCGCCCGAGCGGTTCTAGGCGCTTCAGTCCGGAACCGCGCTGCTGCTATGGCCGCAGGTTCGAATCCTGCCTCGGACATGGATGTGTGTAATGTCCTTAGTTTAGTTAGGTTTACGTAGTTCTAAGTCTAGGGGTCTGATGATCTCAGATGTTAAGTCCCATAGTGCTTAGAGCCATTTGAACCATTTGAGAAGAGTTTCAGCTTTCAAGAGAACATTACTGAACTCGAATTAAGGAAATAAGTCAGAATTTTATATGGTACGTGTAATCTAATGCATAGACGTTGTTAACCGATACATAACTACGCGATGCACGCACTTCTTATTGTGCTACAGACCCAAAGTCTTCGTCTATAGCTGCACATTCTTCTCTCTATGACTTCGTTGTGGCAGTGCAAACTTTGTGTACATCTGCAGTCATACCCCATAGGTAGTCATTTTCTGTATCACAGTATTTAATTAATTCCTCTGTGTCGATTTCAACATAATCCGAGTACATGCAGACACGGCAATTCTGCGAAACGGCGTCCACCTCTGCAGTGGTAAGCCACCGTGACTGTGGTCGCCAAATGGCAGTTTCTCGTCTCTGTAAATTGCTGCAGCATATGAAAACCTACATTGCACACTGTAGGTTAATTATCTATAAGCCGGACATTTACCATACGACGGAAACAGTAGCGTGTGAAAGAGCCCCCCATTTGTGGCCTCCGACCCGTTGGTAGCTGGTACGCAGTTCATAGCTTTTGCTCTGCTTACTTGTGATTACGTGTTTCAAGTTCAAGGCCATGCGGTATCATTCTTACTTCATGAAGTACAGAATGCCTATGCTCTATTTTTTTTTATCCACAAGCGCTGCAACTGAAAAATTACTCGCGTAAAGTAAGAATTTTGAGACTCGTGGCTTGAAACTGGAATACAGCCACCATCGCCCGAAGACACAAACAGTTTGTGCCTGTTCGGGGTGTTTGATGACAGATTCAGCGGCGCTTTCTCGTTATCAGTGAGATAAGATATCATATTCTCCTATGACGCATAGTGTACTACTGTGTTGTCTACCAGAAAAATCATGCTGCTTGTAGCAGATAATCAGCAGGCTCATACTGCTTTTAAAACAATACATTAGTTCTGTTTATGCGATACCCAACAGAACTTCTAAAACTCTGTATTCTTCACTTCATTCTTCATAGCCAAGGTCTCTAACGTACGCCTTTGCGGTGGTGTCGACTCGGAGGTAAGCCGATTCGAATCCTGGTAGTGGATGAAATTTTCACGGCCGGTATTTGACTTCGAAGAGAATTGAGTAATTTTCCCAATCACCAAACTTTGTATTAAATTCCAGATTTCTCTGGAGCGTTACGTGAAGTGAGCGCATGTAACATTCTTGATGGTGGTCCGTCCGTCGCACGAGGACGTTAAAATCGACGGTCCCCTTGACTCTGTGCCGGCAAAGGATTTCTCCCTCCCCTTTGTCTCATCCACATCGTCATCATACAAACATAACACACTATGCACACATATATACACTCACATTCAGCAGATACTCATACGAAACAACTCACATTTGCAAAAGGACAGCACCCAGTTTGCTCGGAGGAACATAGCCCTTTCCCACTACGTGGCTGTACATACACGTCTTGCGGTCTCCTAGCCAACAGCGCCATACCGCTTTCCTCAACTCCCATTTTAGAAAACAGCGATACGCCTCACAGGTTGAGATACTGATTCCTATTCGGGAGAAGATGTATTTACCGTCCAGTCATCCTGATCTAGACCTTCCGTATTTCCCTAAATCGGTAGAGATAAATCGTGGCATGGTTCCTTCAACAAGGCCATGGTCGATACGTTGCCTCTAATGACAGCGCTGTTTAAGTAACGTGAAATTCTAACCTTCCTTCCTGTTCAGCGGCTGCGTGAGAACTTACCAGGGCTGTCCTGAGGAGCTGTCGCCATGGCTGCTGTTCCCCTGTGCTGCGCCTCTGCGGGGAGCTGATGTGCGGCAAGGCGACGGCGCCGCTGTGTCAACTAGGACGTGATCTTGCTGCTGGCTCCTGACGCTTGCTTTTATCTGCCCATTCTCCTGATTCGGCGGGAAAGGGGTAACAAGACAGGGTGGGGAGATACATATTTAGGCGCAGGGAAAGACTTCATTGTGCCGCTAAAGAGATCGTAACCGTATATTGCTTTTCAATTCTCTTTTAAGAACAATGACCTTTAATTTACCGATGTCAGTAGTGACTGAGGCCCGAGACTGTGGGTTAAATTACTTGAAATAATACAACAACCAGACACTTTCTGTACAGCTTCATTTATTCCACGACTTGTTTCACGCTGTCACTCATCTTCAATTGGCCTAATAGTCTCTTTCTCTCGTGCATATACCCATAAAAGCAAGGAGACGTAAGTGAAAGAATTATGTACCTTGTAAGCAAAATAGCGTATGACGTTCGAAGCAAGGAGAACATAAGATTCTTTGTTCTGACATGATTGTCATAAGGAGCGCGACTAAAACATATTTTAGAAGTTTATTTGACTCTACAGTGGAGAAGCCAAAGTCACAGCTTATAATTTTTTTTCTTTAAAAAGAAAGGGTTACGTTACCGGTTTCGACGAATACGTCGCCATTTTCAAATGTAGAAACATCAGTTGGAGAATATATAACAGGAATTATGACCACACATTTGACAAAAATTATGAGAAATAATGATACCAGGCAACTGAGTCAATGGTGGCACAACAAAGTCACTACAAGTTGTGCCTATGCTTGCCCAAATGTTCTTTCTATCTCCTAATGTAGAATAGATAAAATCTACAAGATGACGAAATTTACCAAGAATTGCTGCAATGTGTCCTGCTGTGACATAACGATCGTATGTGTGATATAAATTCAGAACTCTGAAAATTAAACAAACAAATGTATATTTAATCATTGTCATGGCGCAAACTCCCTTGAGATAAACACATATAATAACCTCACCGTAAGTGTATCATGCACAGCAAGCTTGCATATGGAATGCAGTACATAATTTTACTATGTTCCGAAAAAAGAATCTCAAAATATAATGTACTTTCATGTAGGACTGGCACACTACTAACTTGCTAATATATCATTGCGCCATTTGCATGGTAGCCCATTCTGTCACTAGAGGGCATGACTGTAGTATAGAAACACAAGGAACAAAACAGGGCCTACATAATGTACAATAACAGGCACTACATGGCACCACTGTCAAGTCTTAACGAAACTAGTCTCTAGTTGAAATATAAACACAAACTGAACACTGGTACATAATCCAAAACATTAGTATACATTGGTTTCAGCTTTAAAATTAGCTAGCACAGCATAGTCCGTAAGACATGATAACAAAGAAACGAAATTTCCTCTCAATACAGCATTATAACAATCAAAATATTGTTGGGCACACATTACAAAATGCCAGTCTCATGTTTCTCATTAAGATGTCGTTTGTTACAGTCTGTCACACAGTCAGTTACAAAAACAAATTAAAATCCTATTTATCACCAGTATAAAGAGCTGGATGTGTTGTGTATTTGAATGGTGGTGAGGGGGAGAAGGGAATAATTTAATTTTCTTTGAAATCAATTTTATCAGGCTCCCTGTATATATTAATATTGTCTAGTAAGTCCAGTCTATGCCCTTTTATCCCAATGTAATATACCAATATTTTGCCTCATGTCACCCTGTGTCTGTTTACTATTTTTTAAATGCAACCCAAAGACAGTGTTGTTTTGACCATACATATGCTCTCTAAATCTTGTTTTGAGTGCTCTACCCATCTGTCCCTAGTACACTGAATGGCAATCTGAACATTCCGATTTATATACTCCTGACCTAGCATACTTTCTCTATTACTGCAAGTACTATATCTTACCTTGTGTTTTAATAAATTATGTGTCTTAATAGCTATTTTGATATTATGCTTCCTAAAGAGCCTATCAATTTTCTCAGAACCATTGCCTCTATAAATCATTGAAACATAAGAACTTTTTCTTTCTTTTTTTGTTCTGTTTATTTCTATCTTTCTTTTCACTTTCAATTAAACCTTAATGTTTGTTATACATATTATCTACAAAATCTCTGTCATAACCATTATCACTTGCAATCTATCTCAAAATTTGTAGTAAAAAATTTTAAATGAACAGGTTGATTTCAAATATAAGTTTTTTTTTTTCCTTTTTGATGAAGTTATATAGCAATATCTACTAACCACTAATTTGCTGCAACTCATGAAATGGTTAATGAAATGTCCTTCATTTTGGGTAAATCACAGAGGATAAATAATCTGAATTAAACACTGGTTAGTTTACCACTATCCTTAACATTACATAGTTCTTGGTCAGTATATGTACATCTTGTTACTCAGCTAATCTATGTATAAAAAATATTTAAATTGCTTACCTTGCATATTTAGGATCAGATTGTTTTCATACCACTTGGGACCTTGGAACTAAATCTACGTTGCAATCGTTTAATAGCATGGACTTTGAATTGCCTTCAATACTTCTGTTTCTTGTGGTTTTTATCCCATTATATAAGATAATGGATCTTCCAGATTGTATAACCTACCGTGTTATATGCTGTGATTGACTACTACACATAAATAGCAATGTGATAAATTACTTTTTTTGTATGTGTTGTATTAGTTAATATCTTGTACCCACTCTGTACCTATTATCATAAGTTGTCTGTATCATTACTTAAGATTGCTGGAATGTAGTATCCAGAATGTAGCTTCAGTTATACTGTAACTTGCTGTTGTCCACTGTTACTGCCCTCTCATGCATTGAATTACAGCCTCCCCCCCCCTCCCCCCTGCCCTTCAAATACACAAGACATCCATTCCTTTATACTCGTGATAAATGGGATTTTAATTTGTATTTGTAATTGTTTGTTTGACAGACTGTAACAAACGACATCTTAGTAGGAAACAGGAGACTGTCATTTTCTAATGTGTGTACAACTACATTTTGGTTGTTATAATGCTCTATTGTGACGAAATTTCGTTTCTTTGTTATAATGTCTTATCGACTATGCTGTGCTAGCTAATTTTAAAAGTGTAAACAATGTATACCAATGTTTTGGATTGTGTACCTGTGTTCAGTTTGATTTTATATTTCAACTAGAGACTAGTTTCGTTAAGACTTGACAGTGGCGCTATCTAGGGCCTGTTATTGTACATTATGTAGGCCCTGTTGTGTTCCTTGTGTTTCTATACTACGTTCATGGCCTCTAGTGACAGAATGGGCTACCAGGCCAATGGAGCAATGACATATTAGCAATTTAGTAGTGTGTCAGTCCTACATGAAAGTATATTGTGCTTCGAGATCTTTTTTTGGAACATAGTAAAATTATTTACTGCATTCCATATGAAAGCTTTCTGTGCTTGACACACTTATGGTAAGGTTATTATATGTGTTCATCTCATGGGAGTTTGCGCCATGACAATTATTAAATATACATATATGTGTTTTATTTCCCCCCCCCCCCCAGTACCCTCTCCTCCTTGATGACCGTCCCTTCCCTGACAACCTCAGTCAGGGCAACCACTTTGCCTCTCACCTATCTGACGTTTTATCCATCCCAGATGATCCCAATTTGATTATTTCCTCTTCCCTGACGTCATCGACCATACAAATACCTCTTTTCCTCCCCTTGCTCCTAGCTTCCAGTACTTCCAGCATCTGAACTTAACACCACCATCACTACACAGGACATCAGCCTCACACTCCACACTAAACGCAACACTGCTCCCGGCCACGACCGTGTTACCTACCGCCACCTCAAACACTGCCCTCCCTCCTTCCTTGCAGTCCTTGCCACCCTCTACAACGTCATCCTTTTCCACCAGCTTCTACCCCAACCTATGGAAAACCTTCCGTGTCCTGGTGTTCTCCAAACCCAACAAGCCTCCATCTGATGCCTCTTCCTATCATTCCATATGTCTCACCTCGGTGCTCAGCAAGCTCTTGGAATCCATCCTCACCCGGCACATCCATCACCACCTCCACCGAAACCACCTCCTCCCCAACACCCAATGTGGCTTTCGACCTTCCTTCTCTGCCAATGACCAACTCCTACGCCTCACTCATGTCTTCTCCCTCCAGCTTAACTCCTGTTGCCCCACTATTTTTGTCTCCCTCGATCTCGGAAAGGCCTACGATCGTGCCTGGCATCACGGTCTCCTGTTTAAACTCCAAACCTACGCCCTTCCTGTCAACTACATCTGTCTGATAGGCTCCTTCCTCTCCCACTGCCCCTCTTACCATCCATAATGTCGATTCCCACGCCTTCTACCCCTCTGAAGGTGTGCCCCAGGGCTCTGTCCTCTCCCCTCTTCTCTACCTCCTGTACATGGCAGATATGCCCTAATCCCCTCCCCCTCCAGTACACCTCCTGCATTATGCTGATGATACCGCATTCCTTGCCCTCGCTCCGACGCTCCAACGGTCCCAATACCTTCTCCAGAATCACCTTGACCTTTTTGCCGCATGGTGTAACCAGTGGCTCCTGAAAATCAATCCTTCCAAGACACAGGCAATCATCGTAGGTCATACCACTCGCTCCTTCCGGCTCCTGGATTTCTCCCTTACCATCTGCGCCTGTCCTGTCCACCTCTCCCCCACCCTCACCTACCTTGGTCTCACCATTGACCATCACCTCACCTGGATCTCTCATCTCTGCTCCATCCAATCCAAAGCCCACAACTGCCTACAGCTCCTCAAATTCCTCTCTGGCCAGACATGGGGGTGAACCCCTCTACCATCCTCCACACCTACAAATCCTTAATCCGTCCCATCCTCTGTTATGCCAGTCCTGCCTGGATATCCGCCCCCACCCCCAAATTCTGTAAGTCCCTCCAGATTCTCGAGCGCCATGCACTCCGCCTGCTCCTATTCCTCGAACATATCTGCATACTCTACACCACCTGCAACCTTGATCCCCCTCATTCCCTGGTTGCTCCTGTCCTCTCCAACCCCCGCCCTCTGCCACGCCTTCACTGTTGTGTCACCCTGTCCCTGTCCTCCATCTCTACACCCTTCCTTTCCCAAGGTGACTTCTGTCAACTCCCCCTCCCAGATGATGCCCTCTCTCCCTCCATTTATCTCTCCTATCAACTGATCCTCATCTCCCCCTCCTTTCCTCTGTCCTTTCTCCAGGTTCCCTGTTCCCCCCCTTCCATCCTGTTTTGTCCCCGCCTAACCTCTCTCTGCCTCCCTTCTCCCCCCCCCCCTGAGTCCTTTTCCATTCCCCTCCTCTGCCTTTCTTGACTCCCAGTCGCGTCTGCCCAGTCCCCCCCCCGATCTTATGGGTCCTTGTCCTCCATTGGCTCCTTTCCACCATCCCCTCCCCACTTCGTTTTTCCACTCCTTCCCCCCTTTTCTTTCCCATCATCTGTCTAGGTTCCCCCCATCTGCCCTCAGCTGTGGTACGTCATATTTGTGCCAACTTTTTAGTGCAGTGTTCAAGTGAGTGTCCAATGTTGTGCGCCTTTCCAAAGTGATGCGAACAGAAATCATGCTGTCGCTGGGTGTGAATTTTACATTTCTTGCAAACAGAAACAAGACTGTCGCCGTGTTTTTTAATTGTCTGTCTATTATTTTACCTGTCTGCTTCCTGTGTATTTTATTAGCATCATCAACCCTTTGTTTTATGTTTTAAGTTCCACAGTTTTCTTCCATTTTACCATATAAGTCACCGACTTTATCGCCTGCTTTTATTATCTATTATCTTCATCTTTTTAAAACAAATTCTGTAGGCTGAAGAGTGGCATACTAAGCTGCTGCCAGCCCTACCCCTTTGGGGGGATTCGAAACTCAATAAAGATAAAGAAAAAAAAATTTTTTCAATCGTCACCAGTGTTTAGTGCAACAGTGTTTTCTTCATTTCTGTTTGTCAGTGTTATCTTTGGTATGCTCCTTCGTTCTGGTGTAAAACTGATTACCTTCATTTGTGTGCACTGTGGACCTTATTTATGAAACCAGTGCCATCCGACAAACGCCTTCATTACTATTCTTGTGTGTGTCTTCTGTTTTTAACATTCATATATTTCTGTTTCTATGTCTCCATGCTCGCTATATTTTTTTTCTGTTGGTCGAAGAGCGACATCTGTACGCCGCTGCCGGCATACGTTTGTATAAAGGGAAAATACAATAAAGAAAAAAAAATATTTTCATGGCTCCTGCATGACCTCATCCCCTTCGCCCACCTGCTCCTTTTCCTCCAACATCTCTGCATCCTTTATACTGTCCTCATCTTGATCCCCCCACCTCCTGGTTTCCTCATTCCTCTCCACCCCCTGCACATTGCCGTGCCACTATCGCTGTATCCCTCTCTCCCTACACCTCCACACCCC
Organism: Schistocerca serialis cubense; assembly: GCF_023864345.2. Classification (NCBI taxonomy): domain Eukaryota; kingdom Metazoa; phylum Arthropoda; class Insecta; order Orthoptera; family Acrididae; genus Schistocerca; species Schistocerca serialis. The sequence continues at coordinate 660,585,151 of NC_064641.1, read as the reverse complement.
CATCTCCTTCATCAGGGCGCTTTCCAGCACCTCCCCCTCCTGGATGTTGAACTTCGCCGTGACATCTACCCATCCTTTCAACTGTAACCTGGCCTTTTTGCCCCCCTCCCTCCCTGGGGCCCCCTTTTCCTCTCCCCTCATTTTCCAAGATCGGATTTTCCTCCTCCCCTCACTGAGTCTCTGCGCCCCCTCAGCTATTTTCCTCACCCATCCCTTTCCTCTCCGGCCCTCGTTTGGCGCCCCCCCACCTTGTCCCACTTTCTCTCTCCCTCCTCCTCGCCTCCTTTTCCCCCTTTTCCCGTGTCCCCCTCTCTGTCGGTTCCTTCCAGGTTTTTATCCATTATCAGTGTGATGCGTTATTGTTGTGTTTCGGTGCCATTATAAAGTGTCAACTAGTGACATGGTCTTAATTGTGTGCTCAACCTGTTTTTCGTTCATGACTGTTCCCTGCTACGCCGTCCATCACGTGGCTGTTTTCATCGTTCTACAACTTTTATAATCCGGCTATACTTTGCCTGGTGTCTTTTAATCTAGTGTGCATTTTTCTGTAACATACTTTTTTTAGATTTTTATCTCTGATTCATAGTCAGCAGTTTGTATACTTTCTTTTCTGCTGTTCCGTCTTTTTGTTTCTATATTCCGCCATACTTTCTTCTTTCTATTGTTTTACATGTCTTCCTGTCTCTCAGCTGAAGAGCAGCACTTATGCTGCTGCCAGCCCGCCCATGATGGGGAATGGAAATTACAATAAAAGGAAAAACAAAAAATTATTTTCAGCCCTGGCCCCCTTCGGTGCGGCCCCCTTTCCCCTTCTCCCTGGTCTCACCACCCCTGGCAGATCCACCATGTTTTTTATCCATCATCGAGTGTGCTGTGTCAGCGTTCATTTCGGTGCAGTTCTACAGTGTCGTCAAGTGGTGGTTTTTTAATCATGTGCTCGACTTGTATATAGTTTTGTTGTCCATGGTTTTTCCATGCTCCGCTGCCCATCGCTAGGTTGCTTTAATTTCTGCGACTTGTGCTCCTGCCATACTTGCACTTGTGTCTTTTGATGCTAATAGTGTGTGGTTTTCTATATAAAATATTTTTGTTTTTAATCTCCATTTTACAGTCGCGCCTTTTTTTGTATCTCATACTGTCTTCCATTATGTCGCCTCCCCTTATCTTCCCCCTTGTTTATATCTATGTCCACACATGTTTCTCCTTTTTATTGTTTTAAATGTCCTTCTGTACACTTATAACATCTCTCGGCTGAAGAGCAGCGCCTGTGCTGCTGCCAGCCCGTCCCAGAAAGGAATTGAAATCACAATAAAGAAAAAAAATTAATTTTCAGAATTGTGAATTTATACCAGCCGTACGATCGTTGTGACACAGCAGGAATTCTTGGCAAATTTCATTGTGGTGTAGTTTTTATCTGTTCTAGATTAGGACATACAATTATAGTTTGGACAAGTATAGACACAAGTTGTAGTGACTTGGTTGTGCCTGGTGTCATTATTTGTCGTAATTTTTGTCAAATGTGTGGTCATAAGTCCATTATATATTCTCCAACTGATGTTTCTTTATACATTTGAGAACGACGATGTAGTTCTTCGAAACCAGTAATATAAGCCTTTCTTTTTAAAGAAAAAATTTTATATGTTATGACTATGGCTTCACTATTGTAGTGCCAAACAAACTTTTAAAAAAAGACTACATAAGAAGCAGACTAGAGCAAGCGAAGGAGGCATTTCTCGCTGAAAGGAATCTACTAGTATTAAATAGAGGTTCTAATTTCAGAAAGAAATTTCTGAAAATGTTCATTTGGAGCACAGCATTGTACGACAGTGAATCATGGGGTCGAGGAAAATTGAAAAAGAAGAAAATCAAACCGAAATCTATTGTTAGGATGCTGAAAATTAAATGAATAAGCAAGTAGGAGATCCTTCACAGAATGAAAGGTATTCTGCATGAGGAAAACACTGACTAGGAAAAAGGACGTGACGATAAGGACGTTTCTTAAGACATTAGGTAATAACGTCTTTGGCACTCAAGGAAATCGTACAGAGCAAAACCTAGCGCAGTGCAGAGATGGGAACGTATCCAACAAATACTATTTTTAAGAGAACAGTTTGGCGTCGGTGGGGAAGTTGTGGCTGGCTGCATCAAACCAACATGAATACTGGAATGGTAGGAGACGAGGTACTGGCAGAAGTAAAGCTGTGAGTACCGGGCGTGATTCGTGCTTCGGTAGCTCAGTTGGTAGAGCACTTGCCCGCGAAAGGCAAAGGTCCCGAGTTCGAGTCTCGGTCGGGTACACAGTTTTAATCTGCCAGGAAGTTTTAACATGAATACTGATGGAAAAAAATGATCGATGATAAATCTGCTATTTATTTGTTAAAAAATTATTTAGGCCAGCGTACATTATTAGTTTTGTGGAACTGATTGCCTGAGACCCTCGTCCAGATATGTCATGATCGGATGATGTTTTCATTAATAGATGCACCGAGAATAAGTATAATTACTCTGAGTTAAATCGGAGCGGCGTAGCGGGCCTGACTGGCTGCAAGGACAGTTCGATGAGATGGCCAAGCAGGACATCCTGGTAACACGACCATAACACGTTGATGAGGTGCGGTCAGCAGGACTTAGGTAGATCGTAGGGTAGAATTTACATATGCTGCCTGAAGTACTGTAACGAATTATATAGGTGATGATGAGTCGGGATAGTCAGCCATGCCTAGACCCTGTGAGCTGTCTGGAGCTCACATGTCAGAGGATCCTTGAGAGAGGTTGCAAATGCGAAGACGCTGGTGGTGGTGGCGGAGGATTCGGCTGTTTCAGACAGGACGTCTGCAAACAAGTTGAGACGGCTGGTCTCAGGATCGATGGACGGTGTCTAGCTAGAGATGACGACTTCAGAATATTTATTTAGTACTGCATGCAATGGAAGACGATGCTTTCAGTGACCATTCTAGGATGAAATGACGAAAATCATGGGGGTAGCGATATGCACATATACAGACGGCGGTGGTATCGCGTACACAAGGTGTAAAGGGGCAGTACATTGGTGGAGCTGTCATTTTTAATCAATTGATTCATATGAAATGGTTTCCGACGTGATTATCACCCCAACACGGGAATTAACAGACTCTGAACGCGTAATGGCAGCTGGTGCTAGACGCATGGGATAATTCGTTTCGGAAGTGGTTAGTGAATTCAGTATTCCGAGATTCACAGTGTCAAGAGCGTGTTGAGAATACCTATTTTCGTGCATCTCACCACGGGTAACGCAGTGGCCGACGGCCTTCACCTAACAACCGACAGCAGCGGCGTTTCCGTACAGTTGTCAGTGCTACCAGATAAACAGTACTGCATGAAACAACCACAGAAATAAGTGTGGGACGTACTACTAACGTATTCGCTAGGACAGTGCGACAAAATTTTGCGTTATTGGGCTATGGCAGCTGACGAGCGACGCGAGTGCCTTTGCTAACAGCACGACATCGCCTGCATCATCTCTTCTGAGCCCGTGACCTTATCGGCTGGACCCTAGACGACCGGAAAACCGTGGCCTGGTCAGATGAGACATGATTTCAGTTGGAAAGAGCTGATGACAGGCTTCGAACGTGGGGAATATCCCACTAAGGTATGGACCAGGTTATCAACACGGCGCTGTGCAAGCTGGTGGTTTCTCCCTAACGGCGTGGGCAGTTTTTACACGGAATGGACTGGGTACTGTGGTCCAACTGAACTGATCATAGACTGTAAATGGTTATGTTCGGCTACTTGGAGACCATTTCTAGCCATTCATGCACTTCATGTTCCCAAACAATGATGGAATTTTTGTGGATAGCTCTGCGCCATGTCACTGGACCACATCTGTTCGCAACTGGTTTGAAGGATATTCTGGACAATTCGAGAGAGTTTTTTTAGCCACTCAGATCGCCCAACATGAATGCCATCGAACATTTAGGGCTCATTTCGTGCACAAAATCCTTCACTGACAACATTTTCGGGATTATGGACGGCTTTAGAGGCAGCGTGGCTCAATATTTTTGCAGGGAACTTCCAACGACTTGTTGAGTCCACGCCACTACACATAGCACATGATATTAGGAGGTATAACATGACTTTCGTCACCGCAGTGTATGTGCGATAAGACGTCGAATGGCCCAGTTCTTCGGGCTGACCGACGTCCATGCCCCCTCGAACCAACAAAAGGGCAGCAACGGGGGAGTTCTTCGGGAAGATCTGCGTCCGCGAGCTGGTCTGGTCTTCGATGGTCAGCGACTTCCAGAAGCGGCCGTGAGTATCCTGACGCTATTGTCAGCAACTGGAACGCCTTTAAACTTGTGTACTTAAACACATGGTCACGTGGCGGTGTGAGTAAGAGAAACAGTGGGCCATATATGACACATAATGATGGAGTTTTAATTATCACCTTGGAAAAATCAAGCTGTGGCCATGGAACGAGGTGATGTTCTCAGCATTCATTCCTTCAGTGCTAGACTTTATGTTCCAATGATCAATAATTTGAAGAAACCTTGGTTGTAGAAGTCTCCATTAAGGTTGTTTAGGAAACATACCGTCTCGAAAATCTCCTCGTCGATATTCTCGAAATGCCTGTAACACAAGGGTTTCTTCGTACGAGGAAAGAGGAGGAAATCACTGGATGACATGTCAGGAGAATACAGGTATGAGGACAGGGGATATGTGGGCCGCATGATAGGCTAAAGAAGCAGAAGACGTGACTGTTCCGTATAAAATGAGCTGGGGCGAATGTCGTAGAGTGAACACACTGCTTTGGACAGCTTAACGCAGCGCTTCATATAGACAGCCTCCCGTAACCTCGACAGCATATTTCGCCAATGTGATCCCGTGGCGGTTTGCCCCTTACGAGCATAATCTGTTAGTATCACACCACGGCAGACACAAAACACGCACACTACCACCGTGCCTACTGCTGGTTAGGTCTTTGCCTTTTTCAGTGGTAATGGATCGACATTCTCACACTACTTGCTTTACATGTACCTCTCGGGGACATAGCAACACACCCAGCAATGATCCATCGTAATTAGGCGTCTAAAGAATTTATCTGTATTGCGTGACACAGATCCAACATTTCCGCTGCAGCCTAGATTGTTGGGCTTCTCGACTGGGTGTGACCAACTGCGGAATCTAGTGAGGGGGCGAATTATGACACGTGGAAAACGTTGTCCAAGATGCTGAATTCTTATCCACGAGTGAGTCTCAGACTTTCTTCTGTCACTTCGGTTGTGACACGCGGGTCTTCGAGAACCAACAACTCCACTTCTCTTGCGAAAGCCAGACCTTGAGTGAGAGTTGCTCTGCCACTTCCATCTTCGTCATTCAGACTTGTCTGATGGCACTGGACGTGTCTACGCCAGGTAACCACTACGATGATATAAAGGGTGTCTCTAACCTTTTGGGTCAAATTGAAACAGGTGATAGTGGGTCCACAACCGATTACATTGAGCGAGGGAACCAGGATCAAAATGCATATTTCTCTCGTTCAGACTTGAGGTTTTTCTGGAGGAAGTAAAATTTTTCTTATATACTGTAGTGCTGTTAGGTGATTTTTTAATGAATTTAGACTCAAGATTGCAAGGACGTTCAAAATCCAGTCACGATAGATTGTGTCCACTAATCGGTGACAATTCAAAACTTAGAGTTAATTACGTAACTCCCAGCCAATAGCCGTTCAGGAGTATATCTGTACTAGTAACAACAGATTAACTGGAAAGAGCCTCAACACAACCGTTAATTACAGGCAAGACATAGTGGCCAGCGACTCATCTACTCGATACTGAAGGTGAATCAGCTATTATTCCAGTGATAGAATCTATAGATGTCTGAGATGTCACTATAATCAGCCTCGGTAACCGTCTTCTACAACATCGGGAGTTTAAGGTTCACAAATTGCTCACCGTGCAATCTTTTCTCGGCAACAGCCAGTTTACATTCGTTATAGAAGAGTAACACTAATAAGTGCAGGTTACTTTCCTTTCTGAGAGATAATTGCGTACAGCCAGTGCCGCTTCAAAATCAACACCAGTCCACCGTGCGGCCTCACACACAATTACCGGTCAAGTCGACTCCCGGTGTCATAACACTGACATAGTCCGTTGTGATCAGCTGTCGAAAGAGGTCCATTACTGACGTAGGTTGGGAAATTCCTGCTCTGATCAAGACCTCAACAAACTTCTGATGTTGTCTGTCATAGCGTAAACACCTTAGTATCACATGGCAGAGATCTGCGATGTCAGTTGGGTGGACTTCGCGCTCAGGAGGTGGCTGAACTTTCATCATATAAAGATGTGAGGGGTAACAGCCGTGACCCTTTCGAATGTGCGTTATAACAGGGGTATGACATCTAGATAGCTTGATTTTGGAGAACCCGGATTTTCACGGAGTATTCGGGTGTATAGCGGCATAATGGACTGTTGTGAGAGCTCCCACATTGTGAACATTCTCGGTGGACCTTTTCCTTTACGTTAGTAACAAAAGTTGTATGCGGAAGGCAAGTGTTGTAAGGTTGGGCATCAATCACACTCTGTTTCGCCATGTGTTCTGCCATCTTGTTACATGTGATACCAGAGCGTCCTTTTATCCAGAGTAACTGGACACATTTATGTTGACTTTCACACTGATAGATTAACTTAATTACATCGAGCACATGGCGGTTATTGTTAAAGCCCCATTACTGCTCTCCCAGGTTTCCCAATGCGCTCACCGAATCGAGTAATAATAAGGATGTCGTTGAACTGATTTTCCTCAATTTGAAGGCCTTCCTTAAATGCTAGAACTTCGGCAAAGAATATTCTGGCTTCCGTAGGTAGCTTAAACATAGCCCAAGGTAGTGGATCTCCGCAGAAGTAAGCAAAGCCGGGGCCCTCGCTGTTTTGGAACCGTCAGTGACATTTTGACCGATGAGGGTCATGTTGATGCCATCAGATGTGAAACGCCAGTGGAAGTAGTGAAAGTTCGATCCGAACCTCTGAAGTGATAGGAGACTGGGACGGTAGTTCAGTACGTCGTATTGCAAGTTAAATGCAGGACGCAGAGTGTTTTTTAGGACGAGGGGTGTCACATATCTTTGGTGTATAAAACTATGAACTAGGAAAGGTAACCTCTGTCCTCAATAAAGCAATTAAGGGTTTTGGAGAAGACGATCAACTGTTTGCGCTGCTCTAGGCTTCTTTCGGCAAACTGGCCAGCATTTTGCAGTGGATGTCGTCATGTCCTGGAGCAGTATTGCTGGTACATTTTAAGACATTCCGCAGACAGTGTTGAGACCTGCCGGCAGAAACGAGGAAAACTGTCCGAGTCTCTGCAGTCGGCAACTCAATTCTCTTTGCCAGTGGATCCGCTTAAGTCGCCTTTCCAGGCAGTGTACGAGGTGCATTCAAGTTCTAAGGCCTCCGATTTTTTTTTCTAATTAACTACTCACCCGAAATCGATGAAACTGGCGTTACTTCTCGACGTAATCGCCCTGCAGACGTACACATTTTTCACAACGCTGACGCCATGATTCCATGGCAGCGGCGTAGGCTTCTTTAAGAGTCTGTTTTGACCAGTGGAAAATCGCTGAGGCAATAGCAGCACGGCTGGTGAATGTGCGGCCACGGAGAGTGTCTTTCATTGTTGGAAAAAGCCAAAAGTCACTAGGAGCCAGGTCAGGTGAGTAGGGAGCATGAGGAATCACTTCAAAGTTGTTATCACGAAGAAACTGTTGCGTAACGTTAGCTCGATGTGCGGGTGCGTTGTCTTGGTGAAACAGCACACGCGCAGCCCTTTCCGGACGTTTTTGTTGCAGTGCAGGAAGGACTTTGTTCTTCAAAACATTTTCGTAGGATGCACCTGTTACCGTAGTGCCCTTTGGAACGCAATGGGTAAAGATTACGCCCTCGCTGTCCCAGAACATGGACACCATCATTTTTTCATCACTGGCGGTTACCCGAAATTTTTTTGGTGGCGGTAAATCTGTGTGCTTCCATTGAGCTGACTGGCGCTTTGTTTCTGGATTGAAAAATGGCATCCACGTCTCATCCATTGTCACAAACGACCAAAAGAAAGTCCCATTCATGCTGTCGTTGCGCGTCAACATTGCTTGGCAACATGCCACATGGGCAGCCATGTGGTCGTCCGTCAGCATTCGTGGCATACCCACCTGGATGACACTTTTCGCATTTTCAGGCCGTGATGCAGGATTGTGTGCACAGAACCCACAGAAATGCCAACTCTGGAGCCAATCTGTTCAACAGTCATTCGGCGATCCCCCAAAACAATTCTCTCCACTTTCTCGATCATGTCGTCAGACCGGCTTGTGCGAGCCCGAGGTTGTTTCGGTTTGTTGTCACACGATGTTCTGCCTTCATTAAACTGTCGCATCCACGAACACACTTTCGATACATCCATAACTCCATCACCACATATCTCCTTCAACTGTCGATGAATTTCAATTGGTTTCACACCACGCAATTTCAGAAAACGAATGATTGCACACTGTTCAAGTAAGGAAAACGTCGCCATTTTAAGTATTTAAAACAGTTCTCATTCTCGCAGCTGGCGGTCAAATTCCATCTGCCGTACGGTGCTGACATCTCTGGGACGTATTGACAATGAACGCGGCCTCATTTTAAAACAATGCGCATGTTTCTATCTCTTTCCAGTCCGGAGAAAAAAAATCGGAGGCCTTAGAACTTGAATGCACCTCGTACTAACTCGGTCGGCCAGAAAAGTGATAGAAATCTCTAAGCAGATATAGGCGAGTGCAATAACCATCGATCGATACATCCACTCGACGGATCAATATTCCTTATCATTATGTATTTTTTTTTAAATTGTACACACATGAACGTGCTATAAGCAGAAGGCTTTCACAGAATACATAAAATTTGTATTTAAGGCTTACCAACTTGTGATCAGAACTACTATGGAATCTGAATTTGCAGTACCAATAACAATAAACAGGACTCAAGAACAGAAGGAAGAGTAGGTGGACAGAGAAGGAGGGAAGGGATGGAAAATGACACAGAGAGTGGGAGGGGGGGAGATGGACAGAGAGGGAGGAAGAAGAGCAGCCGGAGAAGAGGGACAGTGAGGAGATGAGAGAGCAGGAGGAGATGGACGGAGAAAGGAGGGAGAAGGAAATTAGAACATTTATCCAGTTCCCATAGATATTTAGCAATTGCGAAACATCGTCGGGTTCGGCAGTATATAAAAACGAAATTAAGGCGAGAGGGAGAGAGGGAGATTCTTCAGCCGTCATCGTAATACCTACCAACAACAAGCAACAGTACGCCATCCCTAAACGTCTCACCCTTCATCACTCAGAAGTACTGGTCACAATAAGTATTAGTTCTTGTGGCCTGGAGGCTGCACTTTTTGCAGAAACACGTGTTGGCTCTCTCATGGAGATAAAAAAAATGAGCAAAGTGAGGGGCACTGCTCGTTTTTGGTTCTGTTTTAAATCTTAGTTCTCAAAGAATATAATCGACGAAGTTGGCACCACTTTTTGTGGTCAACCTGTGTCTTTTGCGTCAATTATGGAATAACCAGTCTGTGACGTTAAGCTGTTAGGCACTGGCATTTCCTAGTGACCAACTTCACTTTGTATCTGCTTCCTTGTGCTTTAAAGGGGTCAAGTTTCTACAAAGACTGTTTTTAATGGAAGTCGTCATCATGATGATAATTAGCAACTCCTTAGTACAACTAGGTCGGACGTGAGACTTGGTCTCTTACTGTGCAAAATGAAAAGCCGTTTTGAGTATTTGAAAACAAAATTTTGAGGAAAATTTTCGGAGCAAAAAGGGATGACATTAGCGGAGAGTGGAGAAAACTGCATAACGAAGAGGTTCACGAACTCTATTGAAGCCCTGACATAATCAGTATTATTAAATCGCCTAGGCTGCGATGGGTGGGTTACATAGCTCGAATGGATGAGGGCAGGGCAGCGCGCAGAGTACTGGTAGGGCACTTAGAGGGAAAATGTCCTGTAGGGAGACCGACGCACAGATGGGAGGATGATGTGAAGGCTGATTTGAGGAGTCTAGGTATTGAAGGTAAATGGAAGGAAATAGCCCAAGATAGGGTCAGATGGCGAAAATACGTTGCTGCGGTAATGGACTCTCGAGTCCGGTATGACCAGTGAGTGAGTGAGTTAGTACAACTAGATAACAACTCACGAAAATCAGAGGAAAATATGGGTATATCCACGTATCATTATTTATGTATTTTCCGGTTAGCCTCGCTTCACACATCAAACTGAAAGGTAAGTTTTATCACTCATTAATTACTGTAGTTTCTTCATTAATTTTTAGCCTCAAGTGCTTTATTTACTTCATTCTAACTGATTCCAGAATGTTATCATCATCCATCTAACTGTGGCGTCACACATACACACGGTCGATTTTGCATACAACACGAGTGACTGAAACAGACGTGGTACAGGTTATTACTGAGAGAACATCCTATATAAGAGAAACGTGTCCAGACGAACAGACTGTTCCGAAAGTCGTTGTAAGAAGATGGGTTCATTTTATAAGAATGTTGCATCGAGGCCACCTTGTGAGAGGTTGATACATACGACTACATTATGAAATAAAATGAGATGAATCGAGTTGTTCTACTGTACAAGAGAAATAGAGAAGTAGAGTAGAGTAGATTTAGGAATCGTTATGAGTAAGGAATCGGTTTTGAGCCGTGGCTGGCTCGCGTCATCCTTTGTTTTATTATCATTGGTTGCAGTCCAGTGGTGTCTTATTTCTCCCTCAGTTACCGCCATAACATTGCTGTCTTCTCTCCGTGAGTGGCAGCAGCAGCGGATCTCGTTACTAGTACTGCTGTATTATCTTTGGTGTGGCGGATATATTTTCCGGGTGTGCTGTGTGTGGCAGTCTGTCGGCTAAGGTAGAGCAGCGAGGAAGTCTCCGTGGCGCGTAGTCAGGCCGGAGCCGCTCTCGGCGTGCACGCACGGTTGGAGTTGTGAGGCGCTTCTTACGAGGTTACGAAGTTCGTCCCCCACCGATTCTGGACACTAAAGTTGAGTGCTCACTTAACCTACTGTCAAGCCTCAACTGCTATCACATCTCTTCCTTTGAACCTGGTTGTCGCTTTCTGGGAGATTCCATCGAGCAACAACGTGTGTGCATTGAAGTCGGCTATAATTGCAGCCATCTTCCTATGTGGTGTTAACTTAATTTAATTCATTCCTTCATTAATGAAGTGTACCAGCGGTGTTTTCTGCCTTGTGGTCGTTTACGTTCCGGCTACCTGCCATCGTCGTTGACGTAGTTTTCGGCAGTGTATTTTCTTCGCCCTGTTGATGCTGCGTGTGGTTCGACAGCTGTTGTGTTGTTGGTAGTTTTGGGCGTTAATTCTGACTTGGCTGGATTGGGCGCCAGTATACAGAGCGTTGTGCTATTGACATTTTGCTGTCGTTTTGCTGTTCGGGTGCAGCAGAACTGATCTTGTTGGTTGTCGGTCTGGCTGCCTGTCTCACCTAAACGTGCGTGTTACCTCCCCAGGCCGATCCTTGTGCAGTGAGATATTTGATAGAGATCTGTGAGTCACCACGAAAGAGAGTGTACGGACGTTGCACCATTTTTTTCCTTTATTGTTATTTTAATACCTTACAAAAGGTAGGCCGGCAGCGGCCTATCTGCACCGCTCTTCGGCCACAGAATAACAGATAGAAAACATGGAGACAGAAAAACAGACATACATGAATGGTAAAAACAGGAGACATACATAAGAAATGAAATGAGGACGTTCGCGGAAGGCACTGGTTGTACAAGTCAGTTCAGCAGTGCACACAAACGTAGACAAACAGTTTTACACGCGAACGGAGGAGCACACTGAAGAAGAACACTGACGCACGTAGGTGATGAGAACACTGTAGCACATTGGTGATGATCTTTAGTGCACTGAACACACTGATGAGATGGGGGTGGGGCTGCCACTGGGTGCAGGCGACGAACAGGGGGGAAGGAGGGAGATAAGTAGCCAATGGGAGATGGGGGAAGGAGGGAGATAAGTAGCCAATGGGAGATAAGGAGGGAGAGGGAAGGGGAGAGGGTAGGGTTATGTGGGGAAGCCCGGGGTGGGGGGGAGGGAGTGGGAAACTGGGAATGAGGAGGTGGGAGGGAGAAAGGAGGGGGAGAGAGGGAGCCTTGGAGGAAAAGGGGAAGGAAAAGAAGGGGAGGATTAGATCTGATATGAGGGGTATATGGAAGGAACGAGGACATCATCAGGAAGGGGGAGTTGGTGGAAATCACTTCAGTCAAGGGTGTGGAGAGTGTGAAGATGGAGAGCAGGTGGGATGCAAGAGTACAGGCGTGGCAGCGGGTTGGGTGGGAGAGGATGGAAGAGACAAGCAGGTGAGGAGGATCAAACTTGCAGGAGGATCCATATTTGTTTGAGGAAAAGGAAGAGGTGCGGGAAAGGAATCAGGTCATAAAGGATCCACGTCGGGGATGGGAGACGGATGCAATAGGCGAGGCGGAGCGCATGGCATTCAAGGATTTGAAGGGACTTATAGTAGGTGGCAGGGGCAGATATCCAGGTAGGGTGGGCACAACAAAGGATGGGGCAGATGAGGGACTTATGTGGAGGAATGTGGAGGGGTCCAGACCCCATGTTCGGCCGGAGAGGAGTTTGTGGAGATGGAGACGGGTTTGTGCTTGCGTTGCACCATTGCAGGAGTCATACCTATATGTGGCCGACCGGTACATGGGAGATCAGACAGGTTTGCGCCACCTCGTTTCGATGATAACAGACGCTTCACTCAACAACTCACAGTGTTTTTATCGCCGGCAGGTCTGACATTCTGCAAGCGCCTATGAATGTCTGCAATGCTCTGGTTTTTCTCCAAGAGAAATTCAATGACAGCTCTCTACTTTGAAAGCACCCGCCATTTTGAGAGACGACGTATAGGGCCGCCACCTATCAGAACTTCATTGCACTATAGAGACTGAAGCGAAAATATTCCATGATGTCCCACATATTCCGCATTTTTTCAACCGACATTTGCCGAGAAAAAAATATATTACGTTGCATACTGAAAGCCTCTTTTAGATGCGAAAAATCTAGAACAATTGCTAACCTTACTATTCTCCCTTAGTTAAACCCAGAATAATAAGCACCTTGATCATTTGGCCAGATTCATTGCATACAAGCCTAAAGTATGTAGTGGTCCAAAAATATTAATTCAGTCTTATGATTACTCGTAAATAGTCATCAGTCCTTGCGATCTGAATGGGGTTAATAAGAATCTACATAACGGTTAGTTTTAGAATAGTAACTGGTGTTGATTGCATTGCTCAGATAATTGTTCAAAAATAAGATATATAGCAATTTTTAGTGTTAAAATAGTGAACTAGGGTCTGATTCGAAGTCACCGTAAGGTATTATTTCAAAATAAAAATATACATCTGAAAAAATATTAGAATATATTGCAGAATAGTAGCGCTTCATCAGTGATCCTGGGCCCTGTGTACAGCTTCAGACCATAGGGCAAGACCCTGTCAACCGTTCTCGTACCTCGACATTAGCCGAGAAAGATTCAAGTGTCTTGGGCTGATGATAGATGGGGTACTTGCATTCTTCTTCCAAGGTCGACGACGCCAGCAGTTGTTTTCACCCAAGCTTGTCAGTGCAAATAACGCATTCGTACGTCACAGACAACTTACGCAGCTGCAGATGGGACACTCCGCATACTTTGATATAAGAAGGTAAATTTGCTGAGAGCTTACGAAGACAGTGCATAGTCACTGCGGAAGCAGCGAGAGCTGGTGTTACCAGCTGCCCAGCTGTCTCATGCAGGCTGCCTTCAGCTACTCCGGCAAACTGCTGAGGTCATCGGTCCCTTGTTAGTAGCCAGCTGCATCCACAGTACTCACGAGGGAAGCTAGATCAACAAGCTGGGGCAGCAGACCACAAGTCTGCTCGTACTGCATTCCAGTCTCCCCATTATTTTCTGTTTTGTACCAAACATTTGTGTTGTTAAACAGATAATATTTCTTCTGAGAGGAACAACCATAGTAACGATAACTATAGTTCTTCATTCCTAGCGAGGTATAGTTTATTTATTTAATCGAATGGCTAGGGCCCCCCGACGGGCAGGCCGTTCGCCGGATGCCAGTCTTTCAATTTGACGCCACTTCGGCGACCTGCAGTCGATGAGGATGATAGGATGATGATGAGGACAGCACAACACCCAGTCCCTGGGTGGAGAAAATTCGCCGAACCAGCCGGGAGTCGAACTCGGGCTCAGAGAACTGACAATGCGTCACACTGACCATTCAGCTACCAGGGGTGGACAGTGAGGTATAGTAAGGCAACTTGACACCATTGCGTTTGCCTTGCGATGTATACTTTTATAGGCAAGTCAGTCACTTTCCAAAGCGATTGTCGCAAAGCCAGAGCGTGAAGATTGTATTACTTTTCACTACCTGACAATAATTAGTTAACAGCTCCAGCATTTATACTTACATCGAAATAGAGACGGTCTGCATCAAAAAATGTTTCCGAATGGCCTTTCTTTCTAAATGTAAATGAGCTTTGTTTACAGCTCCCATTATTATTAAAAGTCAAATGGGCGTGGCAGAAAGTGGCATACTTATAAAGTGTTCTGTGCAGGTCTGAACAATTTCTTTCATGCTTTTATGGTATCACGACAAATGCTGTTGGCATTCCAATGACCGTGAAAATTTAATAACTGGACTCCAATAACTTTTTAATACATCCTTAAGTGTGTATGTAAATAAATTATTTCTTCACAATTCCATATTATACGTAGCCAGGAATGTAAAACTATGACTATAGTTCATAAGTGTATGCGGGGGGTAGAGGGGGGGGGCGTGGGATGTTGGGGCAAAAAGGGGTCCTTGCCCAGCCTGCAAACCTGTGTACAGTTTGTTATTCTCTCGTATTCCGAGCATTTATTGTGTTTGACTCAACTACAGTTTAAGATTGCTGATTGGGACAATAAATAATGTAGTCTTATCAAATGCTGTATAACAGTTCTCGACGACCTCAACTTTGACTGTCAGATTACAGTTCCAGTGTCAGTCTACACGTGACCTTGAGAGCTGGTATCATGTTACACCTGAGAAAACTGGTCTAGTTATATTCAAGGACATCCTTGGGGACCCTAGTCCAATCGGACCACATCACTCCCCTCCCTCGCTCCCCCAGGATCAAGAAGACTGAAGCTCTCCCTCCCCTTCCTCATCCCTTATAACGAGCGAGAAGAAATGCATAGGAAGCATCATTTGAGGTTTTTTCATACAGTGGGCGTGTCCACGTGTCCTCATGAGATGTCCAGACACCAGTCCCGGGCTGAATAGGAAGACATGTAAATATAATTAACAATAATTGCTATTTTTCAGCCATGAATATTTTTTGCAATTTTACTGATTACCCTAGGGAATTGTTTAATAAATCACATCAGTATATTGAGTTAAACAACTATCACAATGTATTATTTAACAAATTACATTGATCCCCTTGACGTGTTAAATAAATACCTCATTGTGACATGTAAGCACCAGACCTACATCGTCCTTGTATTGCTAGTGTGTGTGTGTGTGTGTGTGTGTGTGTGTGTGTGTGTGTGTGTGTGTGTGACGACATAGAGTATGTTGTAAAAAAAGGACATTTTGCCTAGTGGTAGAAATCCTGTAATATGATGATGTCATGACAGCTTCTGCAAAGTCTCAGTAAATAATAACAAAATTTATGATGAGATTGTTTGACAAAACACTGTTTATAGATTAATGATTTCACAGCAACTTCAGCAAGCACACCTACTACTCATAGTAGTTTTACCAATTTCCTCCCACTTTCAAAGACTCTCAACCAACAACACAATTAGCACAGTGTAATATATTAACAAACATCACACTGCCACAAATACACACAAAGATGATAAGGAACTAACCCCTGCATTATTGACGTGTGATTAGTTGACTTACGCAGATTATGCCAATCTAGTATAATAATATAATCATAAAACAATTGTGGAACAAAGTCTAAGTATGTACACTATTCCCTAAATTTACACTTTAAAAATTACCGCCTCCACCACTGGCATCACACTTTTTTAAAACAAAACTAAGAAAAATACTAGGGATTGTCCCAGCTCACACATGCCACCCTGCAGACAACCAGTACTGCCAGAGTAAGGTACTATTGCTGCTCAAAGTGAAGACTGCTGCTACATGCCAAACAAGTGATATGTCTGTGTGGTAGACAATACTTCACATGGCTGCCACTACCATTGAGCCCAGGCTACAAACGTCGGTCCCTCGTCTGCCCACCTCTCCATCGTATGACAGGAACAGGAGATAAATGCACTTTTTTTTATTAATGACAAATACACCTCTGCTTACAACTGCTGTAAGCACTATGACAAGCACATCCCTCCATTACTATTCACTCCTATTATGTATAGCTAAGCAGAGAGACTGCCACAATTTGAAATGCTCTGCCAGAACCCTACCACCCCAGAGAATCCTCCCCTACACCCATCCCTCTTTTGACCATTAAGAATTAAGCATCCCCTCCATACCACCCACTTTTATTACTGAAGCAAATGTGTGGGTGCATCTTTCTTGCTCTGTTCACCTTAAACACATGATCATCATGAAATACCACCAACAGCAGTGTCAGCCAGCAGCCCTCCCAGTATTGGGACAACCTGCATACCAGTCCACTCTGCATTGTTGCCAGATGTATCCAAGATGGCCCTGATGACGTCATCCAAGATGGCGTCATATAGACTTGGCAATAGTGCATGACATCATCCGAGATGGCAGCTATGACGTCATTCATGATGGCGGATTTTTGGCGGGAAGTTTGAATTTTGATGGGAAAAAGGTCAATTGGGCTACCTTCACTAACCTAACCCACTTCCCCCAGAAAAATGGCGGGAAGTTCAAATTCCAACAGGATAATGCATCACACCACTGTTATCTCTACTAACCAAAGAAAATCGCGGGAAGATAGGTCTCTCGGGCTACCTCCACTAAGTCACCTGACCGCCACTTACCCCTATGAACTGGAGCCAAGTTTGAATTTTGGCAGGAAGATAGGTCACTTGGGTTTTCGCTAACAAGCTAAAAAATTGTGGGAAGATATTTCATTTGTCTTAACCTCAGTTGCCGACCGCCACCTCCTCCTACAAAGGATTCGTGGGAAAAAAGGACTTGTCTTTATTATTTAAACAATTTCATGCAGGTGTGTTCGCAATTGGGTCCACAGCCCAGCTGGCTTAGTTCATTTCACCACCAGCAGAGGGCGCTCTCATGACATGAGGTTATGACGCAAGTACCGTTATTCAAGATGGCAGCACGCAGTGAGTTCACCACGAGGTCCAGACCCCAACTCACTTAGTATATTTAGTCTCCACCAGAGGGCGCTACCGTGATGTCAGGTGATGACGCAAGTACTGTTATTCAAGATTGGGGCACACATTTTGTTCTCCATGTGCTCTACGACACAGCCACTGTGCGAACCCATTACGTAATCCAAGATCGTCTGCTCTCTCTCTCACACGTTCATAACGGGATACGTGGCACGTGTATGGCCAGCGAGTGCACGACTGATGACGTCATAGCCTCCAGTTAGCACGTTCATACTCACGCCACAGATAGTCTCCTGCAAATACCCTAACGAATGTAAATGAACACATGAGACACCCACATAGCGCATCTAATGTGTTAATTACCTAAGTAGTTAATTCCAATTCAATTTTAATTATATTCCATAAATCAATATACTATTTCGATATTCAATTATAAAATCAGAATTTTCACCTATTCCCACAAGGAGTGTAATGTTCTTTCATTCATGATGTAGCACCCCCCCATCGCTAGAGTGCTGCATTCCTATTGGCTACTGCATTATTCATGTGATTCTACATCATAGAACTCCAGATGGTGGTCTGTAAGGGGAAAATGGCACGAAAATGACTCAGGCTGCGCTGGGCTGCTCGGGAGGGTAAGGAAGGAGTGCACTCTATTTATTTTTGAACATTTTATTTATCACGCTGACACAAAAGACATGCTTGGGTCCATCTCACACATCCCACGGACCAAACAAATCCTAATTTTCCGAAATAATTTCATTACACACTTCCAGACCCCTCCTAAATAATGCAGCTCAAGGATGTGTAGACACGCTCAGTACATGTAAACTGTCCAAATAATGCATAGCGCAGCATACAGACCTGCTCGAAAAATAATTCGATCAACGCATGCAAGCACCCGCTGCCAACCCCTGTCCAGGAGAGCGCACAGGCAACCCCAACGAAGTGGCGCAGCCTCAGCTGTCAAACTACACACAGGTGCCCTCAGGTATGAGGCGACCACATCCCTTTTCATACTTGATACCAGAGAAATTCCTATCGCAATATGTGGTCACCTAGATGCCGATGATGACGCGACCGGACAGGAGCGAAGACTCATTTACAGAGCGTGGACACTCCAAGCTGAGCCCCATGCATGTGTGGTCGATGCAGCTGACATAAATGGATGGGAGCGCAGACGCGAGCCGCCATCCGACGCAGGTGAAAGGTGCTTCTATTTTCGAGTATACATTTACTGATATATACCGATGTCTCAGAACTCCAAGGTACAGACCCCATACGCAAGACACCTCAAGGCAGCACTTGTCTTTACTACTGGTGATAGAATAACACAGCCTGCTCTCCCCCTAACGGAACATATGAGATGCGTACCCGCCCCAGCATCACTGACACCTCGATGCGAAATGTCTGTGTGGCGACTCGCCATCTAAAACGTTCCCAATGTTATTCTTACACCATATTGCTCTTCACAAAAAATAAGGCCCAAGTCAAACTCTCTGGAATTGTATAATGTCCCAGAAATAGTTAACCCCCGGTTTCTAAATCTCTCAGCTTGCATGCACCAAAATTCCTAACAGAACATGTTTACGAAAATAGTGCCGAATGCAGTCTTCCTCGCGGGCCTAACATGGTACCCAGTCCATCATGTGTTACCCTTCATGATTCCAACATAAGCAAATGATCCCTCCACTATATAGAGGCTCCTATATCACAGCACAAACGATGTGAATGAATCGAGCATTCTGATTGGCTGTTATCGAATTTACCCGCCGAATTACTGATACCGCCGATATCAAAGTACTGTCCGCCTTTTTTTCCATCTGCAGATGAGACTTTCAGCGATTATTTTACACAGATCGTCCTATACCACTCACAATTAAATCATACAAACTACCATACATATCGTCAAATACGGAAAGACTCTTATCGTAGGACACACTCATCTTCTCTAGTCATGCCATAACATAAGCCATAGTAACTTTACAATGCAATATATACACATTTTACACAACGTAAGCCACAAAAACTTTACAATACGTTATATACACATTTTACACAAACAGTGCGGTTATCTTTTATATCTGTACGGCACCCAAAAAAATTATCGTATGCATACACTCACACTGGCTGTATGTTACGATGCTCCCCAGTCCTAGGGAAGCGCCGTCTGCACCGACGATTAAACTTAGCAAAGTGTCATACATATCATCAAATACGGAAAAACTCTTACTCAGCTACACTGTTCTCCCACTGAGGACAGGAGCTTGAATATTGAACTGCAATGTCTACACAATAGAATGAACTCGTATATTTCAAGGGTAGAGTTTCACATACGTTAACGTGCATAAAAGTGTACTATCGTGTACTAACGTCCACTCGTTTACCCTCAGCACAAATGCGTTACTGCTCCTGCTTCCTTGCTTGCTCGCTTTTTTCTACACACATCTCCAGTCTCGGGGATTACAAGAACACACGTATTGTCGCCATAATATTATACCATTTTCGCGGTGCTTCTCGATATAAACCACTAGACAACATCCTACCGACTGCTAGGGCAACATAATTCTCAACATATAGACTGGAAATTATTTCTCTACAACCCCAAACTTTAGCGACGTGCAGCATGCAGTAAACTACTTAGTAACTAGAAACAAATAGAGGAAACTGTTATTTCCACTCTCGAATGCCGATGTCGGTGATGTAACAGATCCCAAATCATCCCTATAATTTACAAGCCAACTAAGGTCTTTCCCATGTCAAGAGAACAGGCAAAAGAGTCTTTCATACACCACAATCGCTCTTCTCTCAATTAAATAAAGGCGCGAAATGTGCACAAGCAGCCAACCGAACGATTTACATATGAGGGAATAACGGTCCAACGCAAACGCACCATCTTCTCAAATTTCCACTTGATCACGAAAGACGCCCAACGCCTACTAAGTATTATTTCACTATTCGGTCGTCTAGAGGACTGCAAAGTTAACTCAGATACATCCCTACACTCCAACAGGCCTATGCATTCGGACAGGTGCTGCTGTTAAGGTGAAACCTGAATCATTACCACCACAGGCCATGCATACATTTAATCATTCTGGAAAGCCAGTCACATATATTTTTTATCATTATACTTACAATTAAATGTTACAATCGCGGTCGCAACTGAACGGAATTCGACAATGAGCGAAGTATCGGAAATACACCCTGCTGTCGACAGTAGCTCTAGAAATGGAAATATCTGTACCTTCCTTACGACTGAACATACTCTTCCCCTTGCTATCACAGCACTCCAAGTCAAATCCATACCATTCTTACCACTGTACATAATCATTTCCTTCCTACAAACACATCCTGTATAAAACCTAATGCTCAAATTCGAACATATGACGCATCCGTTACTACTAAGTATAATACTCCGTCAATAACTGATTGTCTACGATACGAAATAATTCTGAACTAAAATCAACTGTGGGTGAGCATGTCTCTTAGGTTTTTCTTGCCAGTCCTACCACTGTGTCTTAAAAAGAGAGACTTAATCGGCTGAACGTTAAAGAAAAACCGATCGCACCAACTACTGTACCTTACTGTCACAAGCAGTCTTGGTTCTACAGGTGTACACAGGTATCCATGTTAAAAGCTATACCCGCTTTACAAATCGAGGTACGACATGACCTCTGAATGAGGTGATTTTTTCCGGATAAATACCGTCACCATGATCGTACGAATGCGTATTATCCATCCATGATGCAACCTCGTGATAAAATCAGTGAACTTTGAGTGTGATTCTGCTAAGGAACGTGGTATGTAAGCGGTATTTGCAACTCCCTCACACCGCCCCAGCTAGATAATTCTATAGTATTTGTAGTGCATTCTCTCTCGAAACAATATCAGAGCTTCAGCGATATATCGACTGATTGATAAGGAGCACAAGCAGTAATATTAGATGACGTGCCGATTGAGGTCGTAAGAAGAAAAAGTACACTAGCTTCTCAGATCTCTGGTGTTTCGCTATACGCTAGAAATGTTGTAAGTGATTTTGAATCAGGCTTCTCGATTCAAGCACGTACCTGCATCGGATCACACCCACAAGTGAATCATATTTCTCAAACTCCCATATCTCGAAACGAGTCACCTTCTTCGAACCTAGCTGCTACAGTAAAATTCCAACCTGTTTTAGCCAGCCCCTACGCATCTTGCACCTGATTCCATTTCCACATTCGCGCATGTGATCGTTCCATTTTAAGTCGGAACTGAGCAGAAGTCGAAGGAAACCATACCCACCACCTTCTGCAACCCGTGTAGAAACAGAACAACCTGAGTTAGTTCAACAGGACCATGTTTTGACCATTCGACGGAAAAGCGCGCAATATGCTACGTTCCCAAACTACATACAAATACTAGAGATCCGCATCCATTGAAATCAATCAGCCCAACATGCTATCATCGTTTTTCTCTATCCAGCAAACAGAGAAAAATTACGAACTATAGAACTTCCACTAACTTCATCCGATATATAAGTCATCTAGACACCGATGCTTACGCAATTACGCAAAGCTGCGGTGGGGCTCCGGCGTGGACAAAGAGATTTCGCAATGCTCCCCCAGAATACCGCAGCGTGCACCCATCCACGCACTCCTAACGGTTTACCAAGTCCATCACCTCAAACTGCAACTACAGCTACTGCCGCCTAATACACTACTGGACATTAAAATTGCTACACTACGAAGATGACGTGCTACCGACACTAAATTTAACCGACAGGAATAAGATGCTGTGAAATGCAAATGATTAGCTTTTCAGAGATTTCACACAAGGTTGGCACCGGTGGTGACACCTACAACGTGCTGACATGAGGAAAGTTTCCAACCGATTTCTCATACTCAAACAGCAGTTGACCGGCGTTGCCTGGTGAAACGTTGTTGTGATGCCTCGTGTAAGGAGGAGAAATGCGTACCATCACGTTTCCGAGTTTGATAAAGGTTGGATTGTGGCCTATCGCGATTGCGGTTTATCGTATCGCGACACTGCTGCTCGCGTTGGTCAAGATCCAATGACTGTTATCAGAATATGGAATCGGTGGGTTCAGGAGGGTAATACGGATCGCCGTGCTGGATCCCAACGGCCTCGTATCACTAGCAGTCGATATGACAGGCATCTTATCCGCATAGCTGTAACGGATCGTGCAGCCACGTCTCGATCCCTGACTCAACAGATGGGGACGTTTTCAAGACAACAACCATCTGCACGAACAGTTCGACGACGTTTGCAGCAGCATGGACTATCAGCTCGGAGACCATGGCTGTGGTTACCCTTGACGCTGCATCACAGATAGGAGCACCTGCGATGGTGTACTCAACAACGAACCTGGGTACACGAATGGCAAAACGTCATTTTTTCGGATGAATCCAGGTTCTGTTTACAGCGTCATGATGGTCGCATCCGTGTTTGGCGATATCGCAAAAAAATGGTTCAAATGGCTCTGAGCACTATGCGACTTAACTTCTGAGGTCATCAGTCGCCTAGAACTTAGAACTAATTAAACCTAACTAACCTAAGGAAATCACACACATCCATGCCCGAGACAGGATTCGAACTTGCGACCGTAGCGGTCGCTCGCCTCCAGACTGTAGCGCCTAGAACCGCACGGCCACTCGGCCGGTGGCGATATCGCAGTGAACGCACATTGGATGCGTGTATTCGTCATCGCCATACTGGCGTATCACCCGACGTGAAGGTATGGGGTGCCATTGGTTACACGTCTCGGTCAGCTCTTCTTCGCACTGAAGGCACTTTGAAAAGTGGACGTTACATTTCAGATGTGTTACGACCCGTGGCTCTACCCTTCATTCGATCCCTGCGAAACCCTACATTTCAGCAGGATAATGCACGACAGCATGTCGCAGGTGCTGTACGTTCCTTTCAGGATACAGAAAATGTTCGACTGCTGCCCTGGCCAGCACATTCTCCAGATCTCTCACCAATTGAAAACGTCTGATCAATGGTGGCCGAACAACTGGCTCGTCACAATACGCCAGTCACTACTCTTGAAGAACTGTGGTATCGTGTTGAAGCTGCATGGGCAACTGTACCTGTACACGCCATCCAAGCTCTGTTTGACTCAATGCCCAGGCGTATCAAGGCCGTTATTACGGCTAGAGGTGGTTGTTCTGGGTACTGATTTCTCAGGATATATGCACCCAAATCGCGTGAAAATATAATCACATGTCAGTTCTAATGTAATATATTTGTCCAATGAATAACCATTTAGCATCTGCATTTCTTCTTGGTGTAGCAATTTTAGTGGCCAGTAGTGTAAATATACGGGCACCGCAGAGGCCACTTTAAAGTTTGATCACCTATACTCTAGGCAAATGATCGTATGAGACGCTCCCTCTGGTCCTGTTCAGTTGCTTCAAACACTGTTTTCTAACACGCCTTTGTACAATGTCAAACCTTTCCCTCTTTCTGCCACGACTTCGACACCTGGGCCAGATTCTAAACTGACATTGAGAAGTTCTGATCCACGGGTTCTCGCAGGAAACTAGACATTGCACTGTGTGAATCATATTATTAGGCGGATAGCAAACACTGTAACATTTTAAATAAAAGACAGTTACAACATAAGCAAACTGGATGAGTTTTACGGCGTTGGCGTAGGTTTCCAAACTACAGTCCGAAGGTGATTCACATGCTCTAAATTTAAACTCGTCTCTCACACTGACGGAATAGCTGACGACTCAGCGGTCCCTTTCAACTGATTCCTCATATTGTACTCATGTACGCGATCACTGTTTCGCTGCTAGCAGCCCCCCAGGAGTTGCTGCCCATCCACCAAAACTTGTTCCCTTCTCAAACAAGCGATATCAGTCAATCATTACGTGGTAACCAGTGAACGGATGGGATGAAAAAGACACCATCTATGTATTCTAATAATAAGCTTCACATTTGATAGCGCGAAGAATTTTACAATAATCTCAACACCAGCCAATCATGTGACAGCAAGATTCCCCAATTTCAGTATCATAGCTGAACCAGCCCCTCTCCACTTTGCGAGTATCATTGCGAACATGGATAGATGACTGTGCAGTACGTCCATTCAGTGTTAATTCTCGAACACATAAATCATCAAAGTATACCAGACAGCGCTCCACATATTTCTTTCACCTCGAGCATAGTGTTTAATTTACGATCTTTCTCTCTGTATACCCATACACACAACACTCTCGCTGTCTTAGGGTAAAATTAGAGAGTGAAAGACCCTCCTCACTCTGCCATTGACCAACCAGCCATGCAGCAGCGTTGCCGAATTAATATGCAACCGTCCAGAAGAAGACCGATACACTCCATGTCTCTTGAATGAATTGGGCTTTCCGAGTCCTCACCGATCCAAGTGCACTAGATTTCTGGAAATGCGCCCATGCTGAGGAGCTTAGCACTCCTTATCGATGTATAGTAACATATTTGAAAGTGCTGTGATGTAATAGCAGACAGTTAAGAAAAACAAGAAAGGAATTATTTTTATAGGCGATGGAGCTCCAGATGGATGGAGTTCGACGCATTTTTACGTAAATCAACTATAAAGTACTGTTCGAGAGTCTAGAATCGGTACCTGGAAGGTATTGGTGAGAGAGAACATAAACACACGCAGCCCTAAGGCTACAAAGTTCTGCACTTAAAACGGGTCAATAATATTAGATCACAGGCGTTTCCGACCTATCAGACGTATGGATTGTACCGTTGTTAATACTGCTTTGTGAGAAATATATTTCAATGTGAGACCTGAGTTTCTCCCGGCGTATACAACTTTCAAATAACTTCCTGCAATTCAGCCAGGTAACACTTTCAGCGACCGCCGATATTTCGGCGGGAGAACACCCCGCCATTTTCAAGGCAAACTGCAACGGACAGCGGCGTGCATGCAAATTTAATACCTCGGTTCTCGGACAGAAGCAGGAAAGATAACACACACACACTGAACACTAGTGCCACCAAAGATGACCAAAGTCAGAGCTATCGATAGTGAGACTATGAATTCGCAGGTGAGGTAGCATTGACTCTGTCCTCTGTTTTTTGACAAGGGAGAGAGCCGGATTCCAAACAGAGTTTAAACAGAAACATCCATCCCTGTTAACGAGGTTGCTCGCTAATTTAATCTCAACTGCCTCCCTAATAACAATGTCCCAATAGCTGGACGTGCATGCCAATATCTCGGTGTTATTATATAACATGGGGTGACCAGTATCCCAGCAATGTTCGGCAATACCAGATCTATTTGGCTGCTGTAATCGTGTGTGCCGTTTATGCTCAGTACATCGGTCCTCCACGGTCCTGATAGTTTGACCAATATATGCCATGCCGCAGCTACAAGGAATACGATATACACCCGACTTACGCAGTCCAAGATCATCCTTAACGGAACTCAAAAGTGCTCTAATTTTAGATGGAGGTCGGAAAACACATTTCACATCGTATTTCCGTAAAATACGACCGATCTTGTTGGACGTGTTTCCTACGTAAGGCAAGAAGGCAGTAGACTTAGGTGTTGACTCAGAATTATCATCAATCACCCGATGTACAGTAGGTCGATAGCGCAACACACGTTGAATCTATCTATCACTATAAACATTTTGACGATATGTAACTTCAAGATGGGACAGCTCAGCTGGCAAAGTCTCAGCGTCAGTGTACCAAGGTACGAAGTACCCCCGCACGCTGAGCCGGATGGTGACAACTATTATCGGTGTGAGTACGTTTCCTGTAGACTGCATGTCCCAATGATCCATCATCCTTCCTCCTAACCAACACGTCAAGAAATGGAAGGCAACCATCCTCTTCCACCTCCATCGTAAAACGAATGTTCGGGTGGATCGAGTTCAGATGTTCTAGAAAGACATTCAAATTCTCCCTACCATGAGGCCAAACAACGAAGGTGTCATCAACGTATCTAAAGAAACAGGCGGGTTTCAAAGGCGCCGACTCCAATGCACGTTCCTCGAAGTCTTCCATGAACAAATTTGCGATCACAGGAGACAGCGGACTACCCATCGCAACTCCATCTGTCTGCTCGTAATACTGGTCATTAAATAGAAAGTAAGTGGATGTCAACACATGCCTAAAGAGATTAGTTAATTCAGCACCAAACCTGGCCTCAATTAACCGCAACGAATCAGACAGAGGAACACGAGTGAAGAGAGAGACCACATTGAAACTCACTAAAATATCAGAGTCATTCAACTTCAGTCCCTCCAAACGACGTAAAAAATCAGCTGAGTTCCTGATATGATGTTCACACCGACCTACTTGTGGACTCAACAGAGAAGCAAGATGCTTGGATACACGATATGTCGGAGCGCCGATGTTGCTCACTATAGGACGGAAAGGAACCCCTTCCTTGTGAACCTTTGGAAGGCCATATAACATAGGGGGAACCGCACTATAGGTGTTAAGAGCAACCTCGTTAACAGGGATGGAGGTTTCTGTTTAAACTCTGTTTGGAATCCGGCTCTCTCCCTTGTCAAGAAACAGAGGGACAGAGTCAATGCTACCTCACCTGCGAATTCATAGTCTCACTATCGATAGCTCTGACTTTGGTCATCTTTGGTGGCACTAGTGTTCAGTGTGTGTGTGTTATCTTTCCTGCTTCTGTCCGAGAACCGAGGTGTTAAATTTGCATGTACGCCGCTGTCCGTTGCAGTTTGCCTTGAAAATGGAGGGGTGTCCTCCCGCCGAAATATCGGCGGTCACTGAAAGTGTTACCTGGCTGAATTCCCGGAAGTTATTTGAAATATATTTCAAGCTCATGACATACCTCCTCCTTCCCGATTTCTCTTCCAAAAGCTATAGTATCAATGGTTCAATGGCTCTGAGCGCTATGGGACTTAACATCTGAGGTCATCAATCCCCTAGAACTTAGAACTACTTACCTAACTAACCTAAGGACATCACACACATCCATGCCCGAGACAGGAGTCGAACCTGCGACCGTAGCAGTCGCGCGGTTCCGGACTGAAGCGCCTAGAACCGCTCGGCCACCGCGGCCGGCGCTATAGTATCGAACCATAAAACACTTGCTCTGCTCGATACAAGAACAATATAGCTTTCCGGAGACATATGGTGTCCACTGTTCACATCCGAACACCTTTAAGAAATTATACGATGCCTGCATCAGACCTATATAAAATGATCGTTAGTAGTGGGGGATACATCCTACAAGGAACCCAATAAACGCATAGCAGCAGCGTCCGACATGTGAAAATTACAAGTCATTAATCACTAACTCTGTAAACAGCACATCTGTCAGGCAAATGTGTACACGGGGATTGCAACGCCTCACAAGCTCCTATCGCTAACTTAGTTATGGCACTGAAGTTACACCCAAGATGCGATAGGCAGGATGGAATACATCACATAAATCGAAGTTCGTTTAGAGGAATGTGTCAAGTTTCATCACACATGAGATGGAAGTCCTCTGATGACCGACAGGTTTACCGTTAACGATCCCAAGTAGACATTGCTTTAAACCGCATACAGAACACATGGCTGTATACGATTAGAACGCAGGCTATGCCATGTGACTGATGCATCCGGACAGAACACGAAAAAAATTGACCTGCAGCAACTTCTCCTTATCTAGGATGAATCAGTCAACCATTAAATCGCACCCCGTTAAAGCTCTATCTCAGTCGATCGCCCCGTCCACTGCCTGTTATTCTTTAACTCAGATGCAAGTAATTTTAGAGGTGAATGGTTCTATGCCGTCCTGAAAATCATCAAATACAGTAGTCAACTCGCGTGTATCACTGGTAGCTCAACAGACATACAGTATAACACTGCCTCGACGGAAAAAAATTTACTACCTCCCTGATTCCCTTGGTTTCGATGTCGACGTTTTCCCGGATTTCTCCTGTTGCCGCTTACTTGGTCCCAAGTACAAATTGTTTTGTGCGAACCAAAAGATACGCAAGTACTTCCTCAATTTCACAGCATTTCGGTGTATATTCGCTCAATTTATACCTATTCCCTTCTCATTTTTCGCAATTCTATCGATTTTAGGTCATATCTATCCATGCGATCACGACATAACATCTCGTTCTATGTTCTAAAATTGGATGTAAATGTAGCACAGCTGCCAACATCTAGCCCAAACGCACTTATCTGGTGGCGCAATATAGCACTGTGTGGGTTGCTCCCGTAAGTGAATTGCCAAACCATTGTATTGGCGTGTTTACTCAAGGGAAGGAGGTCGCTCTTTAATGTTCGCATTTTCTTTTATTTGTTAATTAAATTTAAAAATTATAAAAGTATAGTTTGGAATTATTATTAAATACTGATTTGACTGTCCCTTGAGCTCAACTGAATATTGATGTTAAATTACTTGAAATGCATTTGTTATTGTTTAACGAAATTCTTTAAAAGGTATTCCTCTGGGAAGCAAATTATATTTGAGGAGGAATTTTATATTTTATGACGTGATATCTCCCATTTCCTGCTCTATGCTCTGCTATCATTTCACTGATAGCAGATTGCGGTTGCGTGACAGGCGCGAGAATTTATACCAGAAAACATAGAAGAAATCTTTTTGGGGAATGGAGGAAATTAATAGAATTCCATTGCTTGGTACTATTCCTTGTGTTGTGCTACGGTTTATTCCACTGGAAGGCGCGAACTCCCAATAAGTGTTTGGCACTTCGCGACTCAAAAAGTTTTTACAATACGAACTTCGTGTTCTAGGTCAGTCTACTGAGGTAAGTGGTATGGAACTATTACAGAAATTTGGAGGTGCACTGAACTGTCCACCTCAGCCGAGTAAACAGGATGCAGGTGATGTTAGGTACAGCTGCTAAGGTGAGTTCGAAATATCATTCTGTGGTGCAAACCAATACTGAATTTTTTCAGGGCAACAGTCCTGCCTGTACACAAATATTGTGTACGCAATATCAACAAAGCCACTGGGCTATTTGGGTACAGGATCTGTTCCAGATTAATACTGGTAATGAAAAAAACCCCAATTCTTGAAAAATTACGAGGTAATATGTTGTAACTTCAACTTCTAAGCAATAGCTTGCATTAGCGGAAGGTATTGGAATACGGGGCAAATTTAAGTGCAGAGCACGGTGTGTACCGGAAGGTAGTGGTATGTGAGCGTGCCGTTGCTTTAATAAACTCATCAACACAACAGTTAGGGGACAGAGGTTCTGTTTATTCGAGTCCAGTGTGGAAATGGCGCAGTTTTTGTGATTAGCTGTTATACTGCAGCATGAAGCTGATGTCCTCCAATTTTCGCACCTTCCTATACTTCAAGTGATTTGCCCTCTGGGCAGATGCAGATTGAGTGGGCTGGATGACCAAATTGTCTACGAAAATGTGTCCTTCGAGGGATTAAAATGGAAAATTGTTCATGAAAACCTACTGTGTAGGTGTAGAAATGAATTAACTACTAAGTATTATTTCAGAGTTCAGTTGAAAGTTTTTCCTACTATGTAGAGAATATCCACAGGTCTCACTATGGCCGGCCGTTGTGGCCGAGCGGTTCCAGGCGCTCAGTCACAGGTTCGAATCCTGCTTCGGGCAGGGATGTGTGCGATGTCCTTAGGTTAGTTAGGTTTAAGTAATTCTAAGTTCTAGGGGACTGATGACGTCACATGTTAAGTCCCATAGTGCTCAGAGCCATTTGAACCATTTTTTTTTGTCACTATGTTTAGATGCTACTGAAAATACCAAAGTTAACAATACTTTGGAAGGCACGCGCCATTGGGACCGCTCTTGAGTGATTTTCACGGGGTGGCCTAAGAATAGTGAAAAAATTGATTAATCAAAAGCGACCAAGGAAACCTTTCGCTTTAACGATGGAAACAGGGGTACAACTGCCCTAGAATTAACAGCAGCCAAGCCAATGAATCAGGGAATGGAAGGGAATACGCATATCTACGAACTGCCATCAGTTAATCACAATGCCCTATACTGAAGGGGGAAAATTTGCCTTTGCTCAGTACGGTGCGGATCCACGTGAAAATTCAGGATTTGTCTTGACTACTGGATTTTGTGATATCTAGGTAATGTAAAATACCGAATAGTGGACTAAGGTAGTCATTGATTGGCCTGTTTTACATATCACTCTCGTTTACGGAACATGAACTGGGTCAGAACAGTTCAAGAACGGAAGTCCACAAATGAAATAAACTGAAAATGTTCTTCTGTGAGGGATGAAGAACATATATATCATTTCATTTATTGCTTACTGAAGACCTGTTGCCTGATAATTTTAAAGGCAGGTCGTACATTATACAATTTTACATGTAGTAGCACATTGTTTCTAGCAAAATTTGTTTTGATCGATAAAAAAGGGTAATGACACTGAACTGCAAAGGGAAGTAATATATATGTATGAAAAGGAGTGTTAAAACGATAAATTTTAGTAATTTATAAGACAATAGTAGGAAGATAGCAAAGGTACGACCTGCAAATTCCCTTTTACTGTTGCAACAAAATATAATATATTAATTACGGTTATTTTTCTTGCTATTCCAGGTGGGAGTGCCTCAGCAGAAACATAGAGCCTGTCCCACCTGAAGTAGCGCACAAGATTATGTATTCTTATACATTATGTGATCAAAAGTATCTGGACACCCCCAAAAATTTTCATATTAGGTGCATTGTGCTGCCTCCTACTGCAGGTACTCCATATCAGCGACCTCAGTAGTCATTAGACTTCGTGAGAGAACATAGTGGACCGCTCCGCGGAACTCACGGACTTCGAACGTAGTCAGGTGGTTGGGTGTCACTTGTGTCATACGTCTGTACGCGAGATTTCAACACTCCTAAACATCCCTAGGTGCACTGTTTCCGATATGGTAGTGAAGCGGACAAGTGAAGGGACACGTGCACCACAAAAGCATACAAGCCGACCTCGTCTGCTGACTGACAGATGCAGGCGACAGTTGAAGAGAGTAATAGGCAGACATTTATCCAGACGATCACATAGGAATTACAAATTGCATCAGGATCCACTGCAAGTACTACGACGGCTAGGCGGGAGGTGAGAAAACTTGGATTGCATGGTCGAGAGGCTGCTCATAAGCCACACAACATCCCGGTTAATGTCAAACGACGCCTCGCTTGATGTAAAGAGTGTAAACATTGGACGACTGAACAGTGGAAAAACGTTGTGTGGAGTGACGAATAACGGCACACAATGCAGCGATCCGATGGCAGGGTGTGGGTATGGTGAATGCCCGGTGAACGTCATCTGCAGCATGTGTAGTGCCAACAGGTGGTGGCGTTACGATGTGGTCGTGTTTTTCATCGAAGGGGCTTGCACCCCTTGTTATTTTGCGTGGCACTATCACAGCGCAGTCATACATTGACGTTTTTAGCACCTTCTTGCTTCCCACTGTTGAAGAGCAATTCGGGGATGGCGATTGCATCTTTCAGCACGCTCGAGCACCTGCTCATAATGCACAGCCTGTGGCGGAGTGGTTACACGACCGTATCATCCCTGTAATGGACTGGCCTGGACAGAGTCCTGACCTGAATCCTATAGAACACCTTTGGGATGTTTTGGAACGCCGACTTCGTGCCAAGCCTCACCGACCGACATCGATACCTCTCCTCAGTGCAGCACTCCGTGAAGAATGGGCTGCCATTCCCTAAGAAACCTTCCAGCAACTGATTGAACGTACGCCTGCGAGACTGGAAGGTGTCATCAAGGGGTAAGCGTGGGCCAACACGATATTGAATTCCAGCTTTACCGATAGAGGGGGGCCACGAACTTTTAAGTCCTTTTCAGCCAGGTGTCCGGATACTTTTGATCACATAGTGTATTACTAAATTAAATACAGTAGCTCATGAGTGGCTCTGTGTGTATTTGCTTCTACTACGACGGCTAGGCGGGAGGTGAGAAAACTTGGATTGCATGGTCTAGCGGCTGCTCATAAGCCACACAACATCCCGGTTAATGTCAAACGACGCCTCGCTTGATGTAAAGAGTGTAAACATTGGACGACTGAACAGTGGAAAAACGTTGTGTGGAGTGACGAATAACGGCACACAATGCAGCGATCCGATGGCAGGGTGTGGGTATGGTGAATGCCCGGTGAACGTCATCTGCAGCATGTGTAGTGCCAACAGGTGGTGGCGTTACGATGTGGTCGTGTTTTTCATCGAAGGGGCTTGCACCCCTTGTTATTTTGCGTGGCACTATCACAGCGCAGTCATACATTGACGTTTTTAGCACCTTCTTGCTTCCCACTGTTGAAGAGCAATTCGGGGATGGCGATTGCATCTTTCAGCACGCTCGAGCACCTGCTCATAATGCACAGCCTGTGGCGGAGTGGTTACACGACCGTATCATCCCTGTAATGGACTGGCCTGGACAGAGTCCTGACCTGAATCCTATAGAACACCTTTGGGATGTTTTGGAACGCCGACTTCGTGCCAAGCCTCACCGACCGACATCGATACCTCTCCTCAGTGCAGCACTCCGTGAAGAATGGGCTGCCATTCCCTAAGAAACCTTCCAGCAACTGATTGAACGTACGCCTGCGAGACTGGAAGGTGTCATCAAGGGGTAAGCGTGGGCCAACACGATATTGAATTCCAGCTTTACCGATAGAGGGGGGCCACGAACTTTTAAGTCCTTTTCAGCCAGGTGTCCGGATACTTTTGATCACATAGTGTATTACTAAATTAAATACAGTAGCTCATGAGTGGCTCTGTGTGTATTTGCTTCTACTACGACGGCTAGGCGGGAGGTGAGAAAACTTGGATTGCATGGTCTAGCGGCTGCTCATAAGCCACACAACATCCCGGTTAATGTCAAACGACGCCTCGCTTGATGTAAAGAGTGTAAACATTGGACGACTGAACAGTGGAAAAACGTTGTGTGGAGTGACGAATAACGGCACACAATGCAGCGATCCGATGGCAGGGTGTGGGTATGGTGAATGCCCGGTGAACGTCATCTGCAGCATGTGTAGTGCCAACAGGTGGTGGCGTTACGATGTGGTCGTGTTTTTCATCGAGGGGGCTTGCACCCCTTGTTATTTTGCGTGGCACTATCACAGCGCAGTCATACATTGACGTTTTTAGCACCTTCTTGCTTCCCACTGTTGAAGAGCAATTCGGGGATGGCGATTGCATCTTTCAGCACGCTCGAGCACCTGCTCATAATGCACAGCCTGTGGCGGAGTGGTTACACGACCGTATCATCCCTGTAATGGACTGGCCTGGACAGAGTCCTGACCTGAATCCTATAGAACACCTTTGGGATGTTTTGGAACGCCGACTTCGTGCCAAGCCTCACCGACCGACATCGATACCTCTCCTCAGTGCAGCACTCCGTGAAGAATGGGCTGCCATTCCCTAAGAAACCTTCCAGCAACTGATTGAACGTACGCCTGCGAGACTGGAAGGTGTCATCAAGGGTAAGCGTGGGCCAACACGATATTGAATTCCAGCTTTACCGATAGAGGGGGGCCACGAACTTTTAAGTCCTTTTCAGCCAGGTGTCCGGATACTTTTGATCACATAGTGTATTACTAAATTAAATACAGTAGCTCATGAGTGGCTCTGTGTGTATTTGCTTCTACTACGACGGCTAGGCGGGAGGTGAGAAAACTTGGATTGCATGGTCTAGCGGCTGCTCATAAGCCACACAACATCCCGGTTAATGTCAAACGACGCCTTGCTTGATGTAAGGAGTGTAAACATTGGACGACTGAACAGTGGAAAAACGTTGTGTGGAGTGACGAATAACGGCACACAATGCAGCGATCCGATGGCAGGTCTGTTTCACATATCACTCTCGTTTACGGAACATGAACTGGGTCAGAACAGTTCAAGAACGGAAGTCCACAAATGAAATAAACTAAAAATGTTCTTCTGTGAGGGCCATACCTTTTGCACTGCTTGTGTTGTTATATCTCGATGTAGTTCTACATGTTGTATGCGTGCTGCTATGTTGTGTGTTTGTGTGCGAGATGCAGTTTCCCATAACCAGTGCCATAGGCAGGAGGGAAGCCTCGTAACTTAAACTTCGAGCCTCGACTCCCTGTAGGACGTTTTTCTTAACTGTAATGTTTATCTCGTTGATTGCCTTAAGCAGTTGGCTTTACATTATTTAATTATCATGTATAAAGTACAGTTGAGATACATGAGCCAATCATGCGCAATCTATGCTTTTCTTATAATTATCTTATTTATCTATTTTAGGTGTTGTACTTTTTATGTTATGAGTCTATGTCTAACGGCTCACGGTGTTGATGTGTTTGTGTGATTTTTTGTGCCTGCATCTGCATCAGTGTCTGTGGCTGTGTCTGAGTTTGTGTCCTCCCAACGTTACTGCTGTCGTGTTTGTTTTGTCTGTTAGAGATCTGTCGTGTGGATTTTCTTATCTATAGACATCTTGCAGTGTTCTTGAACCTTATCACTGATGTTGCCTAGAGCGTATCGTGTCTGGGTCTCGTAACATTTCTTTGATGTCATTGTATCCTACTACAGGTCTTACGTGTGTGGGCTTGTTGAAGTGTAATGCCACGTGTTCAGGAGACCCAATGGGCACATAGCTAAGGCTCACGCTGGTCGAATGTGCTCTTTTTGTTTGAGTCATCGGTTTTCAAACTGGTTTGATGTGGCCCCCAAAAATCCTCTTCTGCGGCAGCCTCTTCATGTCAGAGTAGCACTTGCAACCTACGTCCTCAATTATTTGCTGGACGTATTCCAATCTTTGTCTTCCTCTACAGTTTTTGTCTTCTATAGCTCCCTCTAGTAAGACATTTCCTGATGTCTTAACAGAAGTCCTATAATCGTGTACCTTCTCTCTGTCAGTATCTTCCACATATTCCTTTCCTCTCCGATTCTGCGCAGAACCTCCTCATTCCTTGCCTTATCGGGCTACCTAATTTTTCAACTTTCGTCTGTAGCACCACGTATCAAACGCTCTGCTTCTCTTCTGTTCCGGCTTTCTCACATTCCATGTTTCACTACCATACAATGCTGTGCTGTCAATCCATATTCTGTACTCATTAGATTGTTCATTCCATTCAGCAGATTATGTAATTCTTCTTCACTTCCACTCAGGATAGCAATGTCATCAGTGAATCGTATCATTGATATCCTATCACGTTGAATTTTAATTCAACTTCTGAACCTTTCTTTTATTTCCATCGTTGCTTGCTCGATGTACAGATTGAGCAGTAGGGGCGAAAGACTACATCCCCGTCTCAGATTCTTTTTAATCCGAGCACTTCGTTCTTCGTCGTCCACTCTCATTATTCCCTCTTGGCTTTTGTACATATTGTATATTACCTGTCTCTCCCTATAGTTTACCCCTATTTTTCTCTGAATTTCTCTTGCACCATTTCACACTGTCGAACCCTTTTTCCATGTCGTCAAATCCTAGAACGTGTCCTGATTTTTCTTTAGTCTTGTTCCATTATCAACCGCAACGTCATAATTGCCTCTCTGGTATCTTTACCTGTCCTAAAGCCAAACGGGTCGTCATCTAACGTATCCTCAATTTTCTTTTCCATTATTCTTGTCAGCAACTTGGATGCATAAGCTGTTAAGCTGGTTGTGCAATAATTCTCGAATTTGTCAGCGCTTGCAGTCTTCCGAATTGTGGGAATAATATTTTTCCGAAAGTCAGATGATATGGCGCTAGGCTAATACTTTCTACACACCAACGTGAGTAGTCGTTTTGTTGCCACTTCCCCCAATGATTTTAGAAATTCTGATGGAATGTTTCTATCCATTCTGCCTTATTTGATCTTAATTCCTCCAAAGCTATTTTAAATTCTGATTCTAATACTGGATCCCCTATCTCTTCTAAATCGACTCCAATTTCTTTTTCTTTCACATCAGACAAATCTTCCCACTCATAGAAACCTTCAATGTATTCTTTCCACCTATCCGCTCTCTCCTCTCCGTTTAAGAGTGGAATTCCCATTGCGCTGTTAATATTAATACCTTTGCTTTTAATTTCACCAAAGGTTGATTTGACTTCCCTATATGCTGAGTCAGTCCTTCCGACAATCATTTCTTCTTCGATTTCTTCACATTTTTCGTATAGCCGTTTCATCTTAGCCTCCCTGCACTTCCTCCTTATTTCATTCCTCAGCGACTTGTACTTTTGATTTTTGTATTCCTGAGGTTCCCTTATTATCTTTGTACTTCCTTATTTCATCCATCAAAATTGAAGTATTTCTTCTGTTACCCATGGTTTCTTCGCAGTTACTTTCTTTGTACCTATGCTTTTCTTTCCGACTTCTGTGGTTGCACTTTTTAGAGATGCCCATTCCTCTTCAGTTGTATGCCTACTGAACTAATCCTTATTACTTGCTGTATCTATAGCCTTAGAGAACTTATAGTATATCTCGTAATTCCTAAGTACTTCACTATCCCACTTCTTTGCGTATTGATTCTTCCTGACCTCTTAAACTTCAGCCTACTCTTCATAACCACTACATTGCGATCTGACTCTATATCTGCTCCTGGGTGCGCCTTAAAATCCAGTTCCTAATTTCGGAATCTCTTTCTGACCACGAAGTAATCTAACTGAAATCTTCCCGTATCACCAGGCCTTTTCCAAGTATACCTCCCCTGTGTTGATTCTTGAACAAAGTATTTGCTATTATTAGCTGAAATTTATTACACAACTC
The DNA here is from genome assembly GCF_023864345.2 of Schistocerca serialis cubense. Taxonomy (NCBI): domain Eukaryota; kingdom Metazoa; phylum Arthropoda; class Insecta; order Orthoptera; family Acrididae; genus Schistocerca; species Schistocerca serialis. The sequence goes on along the minus strand of NC_064641.1, from coordinate 660,548,125 downwards.
AATTAGCCTTTCTCTTCTCCCATTCCTTGCCTTGTCCCAATCCCATACTCTCAGTAGCCGGGCAAAACGTGAACCGTACCACGGCTTGGATCCGCATGCTTCAGCTGCAGTCGTTCGTGTATATTGGGGAAGGAGGAGGCCTTCGTGGTTGTTTCCCCCTCCCGTTACCGTGTATCAAGACGCCAGTTCTTTAATTGACACATGTCTACAACGTTTTCCCCAGTTATTTCACGAACCTTGTCGTGACTGTACCTCTTTACTCCGTATGCCGCAGCTCTGTAGCGTATAGTGATGTCAACGGGGCAAGTCCCCTGAAACATACAAGGTTTCTACGTCCTGATTAGTATTCTTCTCTGTCCTCGCTTCACTGTGTTTCTGTGTGGTACTAAAAACAGTCGGTGCGTCCATGCACTTGCTGGAAAGCGTACTGCGGCTTACAAGAGAACTTGGTGATACATTCGTAGCGTCCTCAGAGGTAGTCTGTACTGCATGGTGTTTAGGCTCCCAAGTTTGTGCATTAGTTTCGTCACTTTGTCAGTTGTCAGTCTGGCCTGCAAATTGAAAGTCGTTCGGCAATGTGTATTCCTGAATAAATACAACGAAAAGACCTTCTGGAGCGATACGTAGAAAATGTCCAGAAGGCCGAGGGCCCGACCATCGGTAGAGGCGAGTCCTGTGGAAGTGGAGGTCTTCGAGAGCGGTGATCGCCCGACGACGACTGGAAGCCTGGTGAACGTGCAGGACGCCACTGTTGGTTGGGTTGCAGCGCTGGCAGGCGTCTTGGTAGGCAGCCTAGTCTCACGGCGTAGATGGCGATCCATCTGGAGCTGTTAATAAACAGCTGCCTGAGACAATTTAGGGTCCGTGTCTGGCCTGCGAATCTTATCCACGTACGTGGTGGCTGAATATGCATGGGCCCATCACTGCATATACAACTCTAGACGTCTTCCTTCAAGCTTTTTTTGGGTTGCGATTTTACTACAAAAACACATGCATTTTGGATTCCAGAAGTTTCAATCTCACCCTGAGGAGAAGTGTAGTCTGTGCGAGTGTATCTGGTCCGCAGTATTAACACTGGAAGTAAATTTGAGTCGGAACACGTTCTAACCAGGAGAAGCTTCAGAGATTTTGAATTTGCTGAATCAAATCCCTGATGTTTTAACTGATCGAATGAGTGTTAGAAACTCAAAATGACATTCAATTAATTCGTCAGATGCCAGTACAGTAGGAGCCTTGTAACCTATTCCCACCGAGGATTCCGAAGTTATAGCAGATCATCAATCAGTTGTTAGAGGATGGTGACATTAGGCCCCCCACATCGCCTTATACGGCCCCTACCTTCTCGTTTCCCCACGAGAAAGGAAAGGGATCCTGACCGGTTGTGTTTGGTTCCCTGCACTTCATATAGGATGAAAAATGCCACTTTTCTGATTATTTATTTATTGCATCAACTTTGAGTGTTCATTATAAGCTTTAGGAGTATTTTTCTCACAGTGGGGAGTGGGGGGCAGGGAGGGGAGGGGGATGTTGAACCAAAATATCTCAGAGGCTCTCATTTTACGGTGTACACAAGCGATCTGCCAAATATGAGCCGAACTGGTTGGCCGCGCCTGACGCTTTCCCCTTGTCTGATAACACAGATTAGGGGTTTGGTAATAAATTTTACACAATTTTTACGCAAATAAATAATAATAACTATAATAAAACGTATAACATTCCATATAACAATTTCTCACCATATTTTTTTAATTTTTTTATTTTACACGTCTAGTACGGCAGGACCAAATTGAAGAGCAAATATCTATGATCATGGAACATGTCAGTACATGAAATTACAAAAGAAAAGTAATAATAGAAAAAATAAAATGTTCGTGAATACTAAAAAGACGACGATCTGTAAGTTTTATAAATGTAATCAACAATATAACACAGAAATAAGCTTAATTTTTCAAGGAATTTCTCGACAGAATAGAAGAACTGACCCATGAGGAAACTCTTAAGCTTAGATTTGAAAGCGAGTGGATTACTTCTAAGAGTTTTGAATTCTCATGGTAGCTTATTGTAAGTGAGTGCAGCGGAATACCTTATGCCTTTCTGTACAAGAGTCAAGGAGGTGCTATCTAAATGCAGATTAGACTTTCGCGTGGTATTAAATGAGTGAAAGCTGTTACTTCTTGGGAATAAGCTGATATTGTCAACACCAAACGACATTAAAGAACACATATGTATATTGAGAGGCGAATGTCAGGATACCCAGATTAATGAACAGAGGTTCGTGAACTTACGCCACTTACTGCCCGGACCGCCAGATTCTTGGCCAAAAATAATCTTTCAGAATTGGAAGAGTTTCCTCAAGATATAATACCATTCGTAACAAGCGAATCAAAATAAGTAAAGTACACTACTTTTTGTGCAGAACTATCACTTACTTCAGATACTATTCTAATGGTAAAAATGGCAACATTAGTCTTCGATCAAAATCTGGGAATGAAAGGGTGGATCGAGCAGCCAAGGAGGCGTGTTGTGATCTTCTGGTATTTAGGTGTGCTATCCCCCTGCATGCTATCACTTTGCTGTTGAGGTAAAAAAAGATGGGCTTTCCACGGCAGTTTACTATCTATGTGAACATCTATAAATTTGAACTGTTCAGTCTCACTAACCATATGTCCTCCTGCGTAATTAAAACATCAGATTTTGTTGAATTGTGTGTTAGAAATTGTAAAACTTGAGTCTTACTGTTCTTAGCGTTAGTTAATTTTATACTGGCCATGAACTTATGTCTTCAGCTGCAGTATTTGGAACAGGGTCAACGTTGCGCACAATATCTTTTATGCGAAGAAAGTATCATCTGCAAACACAAATATTTTAGAATCGCCTGTAATATTAGAAAGCACATCATTTATATAAATAAGGAAAAGTACTGGCCCCAGGGCTGATCGGCCGAGCGGTTCTAGGCGCTACAGTCTGGAACCGCGCGACCGCTACGGTCGCAGGTTCGAATCCTGCCTCGGGCATGGATGCGTGTGATGTCCTCAGGTTAGTTAGGTTTAAGTAGTTCTAAGTTCTAGGGGACTGATGACCTCAGATGTTAAGTCCCATAGTGCTCAGAGCCATTTTGAACCAGGGCTGATCGCTGGGGCGCCCCGCATTTAACCGTGCCCCACTCGTACCCCACATCACAGCCATTCTCAATACTGTGGAGAATAGCGTTTTGCTGTCTGTTCTTAAAGTACGAATAGTCTTAGGTGGAGATTTCAATTTACCAGATACAGACTGGGACACTCAGATGTTTAGGACGGGTGGTAGGGACAGAGCATCGAGTGACATTATACTGAGTGCACTATCCGAAAATTACCTCGAGCAATTAAACAGAGAACCGACTCGTGGAGATAACATCTTGGACCTACTGATAACAAACAGACCCGAACTTTTCGACTCTTTAAGTGCAGAACAGGGAATCAGTGATCATAAGGCCGTTGCAGCATCCCTGAATATGGAAGTTAATAGGAATATAAAAAAAGGGAGGAAGGTTTATCTGTTTAGCAAGAGTAATAGAAGGCAGATTTCAGACTACCTAGCAGATCAAAACGAAAATTTCTGTTCCGACACTGACAATGTTGAGTGTTTATCGAAAAAGTTCAAGGCAATCGTAAAATGCGTTTTAGACAGGTACGTGCCGAATAAAACTGTGAGGGACGGGAAAAACCCACCGTGGTACAACAACAAAGTTAGGAAACTACTGCGAAAGCAAAGAGAGCTTCACTCCAAGTTTAAACGCAGCCAAAAAATCTCAGACAAACAGAAGCTAAACGATGTCAAAGTTAGCGTAAGGAGGGCTATGCGTGAAGCGTTCGGTGAATTCGAAAGTAAAATTCTATGTACCGACTTGACAGAAAATCCTAGGAAGTTCTGGTCTTACGTTAAATCAGTAAGTGGCTCGAAACAGCATATCCAGACACTCCGGGATGGTTATGGCATTGAAACAGAGGATGACACGCGTAAAGCTGAAATACTAAACACCTTTTTCCAAAGCTGTTTCACAGAGGAAGACCGCACTGCAATTCCTTCTCTAAATCCTCGCACAAACGAAAAAATGGCTGACATCGAAATAAGTGTCCAAGGAATAGAAAAGCAACTGGAATCACTCAATAGAGGAAAGTCCACTGGACCTGACGGGATACCAATTCGATTCTACACAGAGTACGCGATAGAACTTGCCCCCCTTCTAACAACCGTGTACCGCAAGTCTCTAGAGGAACGGAGGGTTCCAAATGATTGGAAAAGAGCACAGGTAGTCCCAGTCTTCAAGAAGGGTCGTCGAGCAGTTGCGCAAAACTATAGACCTCTATCTCTGACGTCGATCTGTTATAGAATTTTAGAACATGTTTTTTGCTCGAGTATCATGTCGTTTTTGGAAACCCAGAATCTACTATGTAGGAATCAACATGGATTCCGGAAACAGCGATCGTGTGAGACCCAACTCGCTTTATTTGTTCATGAGACCCAGAAAATATTAGATACAGGCTCCCAGGTAGATGCTATTTTTCTTGACTTCCGGAAGGCGTTCGATACAGTTCCGCACTGTCGCCTGATAAACAAAGTAAGAGCCTACGGAATATCAGACCAGCTGTGTGGCTGGATTGAAGAGTTTTTAGCAAACAGAACACAGCATGTTCTTATCAATGGAGAGACGTCTACAGACGTTAAAGTAACCTCTGGCGTGCCACAGGGGAGTGTTATGGGACCATTGCTTTTCACAATATATATAAATGACCTAGTAGATAGTGTCGGAAGTTCCATGCGGCTTTTCGCGGATGATGCTGTAGTATACAGAGAAGTTGCAGCATTAGAAAATTGTAGCGAAATGCAGGAAGATCTGCAGCGGATAGGCACTTGGTGCAGGGAGTGGCAACTGTCCCTTAACATAGACAAATGTAATGTATTGCGAATACATAGAAAGAAGGATCCTTTATTGTATGATTATATGATAGCGGAACAAACACTGGTAGCAGTTACTTCTGTAAAATATCTGGGAGTATGCGTGCGGAACGATTTGAAGTGGAATGATCATATAAAATTAATTGTTGGTAAGGCGGGTACCAGGTTGAGATTCATTGGGAGAGTGCTTAGAAAATGTAGTCCATCAACAAAGGAGGTGGCTTACAAAACACTCGTTCGACCTATACTTGAGTATGCTCATCAGTGTGGGATCCGTACCAGATCGGTTTGACGGAGGAGATAGAGAAGATCCAAAGAAGAGCGGCGCGTTTCGTCACAGGGTTATTTGGTAACCGTGATAGCGTTACGGAGATGTTTAATAAACTCGAGTGGCAGACTCTGCAAGAGAGGCGCTCTGCATCGCGGTGTAGATTGCTCGCCAGGTTTCGAGAGGGTGCGTTTCTGGATGAGGTATCGAATATATTGCTTTCCCCTACTTATACCTTCCGAGGAGATCACGAATGTAAAATTAGAGAGATTAGAGCGCGCACGGAGGCTTTCAGACAGTCGTTCTTCCCGCGAACCATACGCGACTGGAACAGGAAAGGGAGGTAATGACAGTGGCACGTAAAATGCCCTCCGCCACACACCTTTGGGTGGCTTGCGAAGTATAAATGTAGATGTAGATGTAGAAGAGGGGAACCAATTGTGAGCTACTCCCCCTATTCTATAGCGGTCGAACTTGTGGAGCAATCAAACACGTTAGTTAAACAGAAAAAAGTGATGCCTATCTTTTGAAACATCATATTCAATCCATCCAGTATCTCGCAAAGAAAATATACCATTTCCAATCGTTAAACCACTTCTAAAACCAAACTGTACATTTGACAGCAAATTATGTGAAATGAATGATCAATTATCCTGACATACAGAGCCGTTTCAATAACTATAACAAATACTGAAGGCATAGATATAGGTCTAGAATTGTCTATATTACCCCTTTCTCCCTTTTTATAAAGCAGCCTTACTACTGAGTACTTTAATCGTTCAGGAAACTTATCATTCCTGCAGGAAAAATTATAAATATGGCTAAGTGCGGGGCTAACATGTGCGGCACAGTACTCTAGCACTTTGCTAGATACTCCGTCACATCCAAGAGAGTCCTTAATCTTCAGTGATTTAATTATTGCCTCAGTCTCCCCCTTGTCAGTATCACGGAGGAGTATTTCAGATGTTAGTTTCGGACAGTTATTTTCCAAGATAGTTACATGATTCCATGTAGAAACGAAGTTTTATTTAATTCACCAGCTATTTTCAGAAAGTGTTTGTTCAATACTGTACATATTTTTGACTTATCAGTAACACAGAAACATTTTTTCAGCGTCTTAGTTTATATCCTCGACCTTGTGCTGCTGATCAGACACTTCTTTCACGACTGACATATGCTTTTAATTTCGTCCTGTGATTTAGCTATTCTATTTGTATATTACATATACTTTGCCTTCCTAATAACATTTCTAGGCACCTTTCAAAACTGTTTGTACTACTCACCCGTTGCATGGACACCAAGCTCCCTTAATGAGACTAAAATTTAGAAAGAGCTTCCGTCATTCACAATGCATCACCATTTCTCTGTGTACGTGGCAACTTCCCGTCTTATATCTGGTGGGGCTGTAGAGTTACTAGGTAGATGTTGCCCTCAAGCATCCTGTAACTCGATTGTGACTACTTATAACATTTTGATATAATTCCCACTTTGTTCTACATGATATCCTTATCCCATTTGTCAGCCACCCACGCTGCCTTTTTGCTAGTGACCTGTTTGGAGCGTTGTAACAGAAAGCACCTTTCAAAGAGCTCGAGAAATGTGTTAAGGAGAGCATTACATTTGTCATCCACATTATCAGCATTGTAAAAGTCCTGTCACTAATGTTCCTTAACGAGGTTTAAAAAACTCTCTAATGCTACTGTATTTGGTTTTTCACACAGTTGGTAAATATATATAACATTTGTTTGAGGACAAAACCCTCTTAGCGTTAAAATTCGTGCATCATGTTCTGAAAGGCCAGTCACCCTTTTACTAACAGAATACATATCTAGTAGTGAAGAATTTGTTTATTTATTCGTGCCAAGAGTGTTGCGGAGGCAATTACAGTGATACAATATTAGTTATATGTATAAACAGATAACAAACACTACATATAATCAGACCAAAAATTAGCAACATCGACGGCATTGTCCCTGCCCGACTGGGCACTGAGGACACAATAGCATAAAGACTCCAGTCTTCATCCAGCCGTTGTCTTTATAATTTACGTCAGGCAAATCCCGGGATGCTTTCTACTATAAGACCACGGGCGGTTACCAGTCCCATCCTTGACACACTAGACCTTTAAGTCTGCAAATGTCTGTATATGTGAATCACTTTATTTATGTTGTTCTTAGATTGCATTAGCAAGACATGTCAAGTATCTTTGTGAAAGAGACCTGCCGTTGAATAAAATTACTACTACTACCGTTTCTACTGTGTTTTGCGTTATCACATTTAAAACCATTTCCCCTACTTGTAAGCTCGGGTTCCGTTCTTAGGGCCAGTTCCACTGCCATTACATTAATTCCAGACTGTACAGAAATGGGTCACTTGAAGAGAACAGTGATCTTGCTTCGTATTTATACGAACGACTCACAGTCTAGATTATTTAATTGGAATGATCGTTCCGTTCGAGGTAAGACATCACATTTCTGAAATATGGCAGGATGAGCTATGCGCTATTGGCTTCTGTCTAGGAATCTTCGGCCGATGTTTCTTAAGCGATTTTTTTGACTTCTGCCAGCACGACTGGTTGATATTGTGAAGGGCCAGCTGGTAGACATCAACAATGCAGAGCGAGCCTTTGACAATTCCAGCCACACGTGCTCGCGAAACATTTGATAAATCTGTAAACAAAATCTGTCGCAGATCCTGAGACAGGAACCAACAGGCCATAGGTCGATAAGGAGGCACGAAATTGTCAATAATTTTACATGGAGAGGATGTTTTCTCTCACCTGTGAGAGCTATTAGCCTCTACTTATCTTAATACATACATTGCTATAGCAATACGTGAACTACACTGTACTTTGTTCATACACCCGACTATGTGCTTGCCATAGCTTAGTGTCAGCAAGTAACTGTCAGTATGACAGTAAAGTTTGTCTGACAGACAGGTACTCGTTTTTATACAGTCAGGTCTCGTTGTAGAAACATACCAAGGCTCGACTGAATAACGAGTTGTTACAGTGAAATAAACAGAGAGCAAAAAGTGGCATTTATTTGGACTTTCACATGTAATTTTAGTAACATGACAAATTTAGCATCAGCTTCAGCTGTTAGAGTAAGGGTTTCTGGAGATGTACTTACAATAAATAAGAATCTTTAAGATTAAGACAGATGGGCTGTAGCGTAACCTGATACAGAAAGACACTTAGAGTCTAGATCTTCGACTGTTGAACAGAGAGTCGTCCCCATCAAACGCTGTGTTCACAACGCCCTTGTCATTCTTCGCTGTGGCTTCGTTCTCTGGAACAAAAATAGAAAATTTTTGAGTACGTTAACTACTGTTTGTCGTTGAATACAAATTACTCACAGTTAACTGGAGAGCTTTATTTGAATTGCATTACAAAAGTGATCAGTGTTGTGGTGTACAACCTTTAAGCGAATAAAGTGAATAATGCTACTGTAATAAATTTCTTATGACCATCCTATACATTAATTTATGTGGCGATGGATTTATTATGCTAACCTGCTAGAGAAGCTTATTTACACTAATTTAATTTATTGGCTCAACAAACTGCATTCGTGAGTGACATTTGCAACTAATACCAAACAAAAGGGTTAGATACATCAGCTGCATGAAGATAATCGATATATAATTGCTCCTACTGTAATAAAAATTATCTTATTCTGCACCACAGCTAAATTCAGTGTAGATGCCCTTTACATAACTTCCACAGAAACAACTACGTCTTTCCATCACACATAAAGTTCGAAGAAAAAAATAAACTGTAAGCTCACCCAGTTAATTATTATCTTAGACACTCTTTCCTTGGTGTTAGTTACTACTTTGAGACAAACAGACATTGGCAAATGCACTTTTTGGGACTGCAGGACTACAGTCCATTACCATTAATAGATTCTCCTAGAAACCATAAGTGTTGAAACGTCTAGAAGTTGAGTGAGGATATATAAAAGGACGCGTAACCTGCGGAACATTTTTGTTCTACATAATTATCCCCCTATCTGTTACGTGACAATAAAAAGTATACATAGCAAAATTGAAATTTTCAATTTTTAATTCAGCTTTTATTGGAAAACTGTTGATTTGTAAAGTGAAACACGGGACAAAGAAAAAATACAGTTCTACCATATAGCGCTAAAGAAAGAGATTTTCTCAGAAAAAAATAAAAAAAACACGAAACAAAAATACATCAAACAACGCTTCAGTACTTCGTCGAACTTACACACGAGTAAAACATATTTCTGTTATTCATAAACAACTTTCGCATTTATCAATAATAACACGAAACTCTTGCCTCCCATCATAATGAAGAAAATTATATTGAGTGAAAATAACAAAAATAATTACCCAATTTTTTTATATCTGTGCATGTATACTGTACTTGCATAAAAATTAATTGCTTTAGTTACTTAAAATGGACATTGATACGTGATCAACTAATTTTTATTCCTAATAAAATGCAATTTATGTTCAGTAAGGATATGAAATACACTAACACTGAATGATGACGGTTCTAATTATGTGTAAAACAAACAACTAAAGAAACAAAAAAAAAAAAAAAAGACAAGTCATCAGCTCCGAGCTTCTCTTTTACACTTTCATTAAAGTATCTTTCCTTGCCAGTGCTAACACTGCTACCGTTAATCCTGCCATTTACTACGTATTTATGTACAGCACCACAACTACCGAACCGTAGCTTTGGTACAGCGCATCGCTAGCTATGATTTTTTCTTTTTTTTTTGTCATCAGTCTACTGACTGGTTTGATGCGGCCCGCCATGAATTCCTTTCCTGTGCTAACCTCTTCATCTCAGAGTAGCACTTGCAACCTACGTCCTCAATTATTTGCTTGACGTATTCCAATCTCTGTCTTCCTCTACAGTTTTTGCCCTCTACCGCTCCCTCTAGTACCATGGAAGTCATTCCCTCATGTCTTAGCAGATGCCCTATCATCCTGTCCCTTCTCCTTATCAATGTTTTCCACATATTCCTTTCCTCTCCGATTCTGCGTAGAACCTCCTCATTCCTTACCTTATCAGTCCACTTAATTTTCAACATTCGTCTGTAGCACCACATCTCAAATGCTTCGATTCTCTTCTGTTCACTACCATACAATGCTGTGCTCCAGACGTACATCCTCAGAAATTTCTTCCTCAAATTAAGGCCTGTATTTGATATTAGTAGACTTCTCTTGGCCAGAAACGCCTTTTTTGCCATAGTGAGTCTGCTTTAATGTCCTCCTTGCTCTGTCCGTCATTGGTTATTATACTGCCTAGGTAGCAGAATTCCTTAAATTCATTGACTTCGTGACCATCTATCCTGATGTTATGTTTCTCGCTGTTCTCATTTCTACTACTTCTCATTACCTTCGTCTTTCTTCGATTTACTCTCAAACCATACTGTGTACTCATTAGACTGTTCATTCCGTTCAGCAGATCATTTAATTCTTCTTCACTTTCACTCAGGATAGCAATGTCATCAGCGAATCGTATCATTGATATCCTTCCACCTTGTATTTTAATTCCACTCCTGAACCTTTCTTTTATTTCCATCATTGCTTCCTCGATGTACAGATTGAAGAGTAGGGGCGAAAGGCTACAGCCTTATCTTACACCCTTCTTAATACGAGCACTTCGTTCTTGATTGTCCACTCTTATTATTCCCTCTTGGTTGTTGTACATATTGTATATGACCCGTCTCTCCCTATAGCTTACCCCTACTTTTTTCAGAATCTCGAACAGCTTGCACCATTTTATATTGTCGAACGCTTTTTCCAGATCGACAAATCTTATGAAAGTGTCGTGATTTTTCTTTAGCCTTGCTTCCATTATTAGCCGTAACGTCAGAATTGCCTCTCTCGTCCCTTTACTTTTCCTAAAGCCAAACTGATCGTCACCTAGCGCATTCTCAATTTTCTTTTCCATTCTCCTGTATATTATTCTTGTAAGCAGCTTCGATGCATGAGCTGTTAAGCTGATTGTGCGATAATTCTCGCACTTGTCAGCTCTTGCCGTCTTCAGAATTGTGTGGATGATGCTTTTCCGAAAGTCAGATGGTATGTCGTCAGACTCATATAATCTACACACCAACGTGAATAGTCGTTTTGTTGCCACTTCCCCCAATGATTTTAGAAATTCTGATGGAATGTTATCTATCCCTTCTGCCTTATTTGACCGTAAGTCCTCCAAAGCTCTTTTAAATTCCGATTCTAATACTGGATCCCTTATCTCTTCTAAATCGACTCCTGTTTCTTCTTCTATCACATCAGACTAATCTTCACCCTCATAGAGGCTTTCAATGTATTCTTTCCACCTATCTGCCCTCTCCTCTGCATTTAACAGTGGAATTCCCGTTACCACCGTTGCTTTTAATGTCACCAAAGGTTGTTTTGACTTTCCTGTATGCTGAGTCTGTCCTTCCGACAATCATATCTTTTTCTATGTCTTCACATTTTTCCTGCAGCCATTTCGTCTTAGCTTCCCTGCACTTCCTATTTATTTCATTCCTCAGCGACTTGTATTTCTGTATTCCTGATTTTCCCGGAACATGTTTGTACTTCCTCCTTTCATCAATCAACTGAAGTATTTCTTCTGTTACCCATGGTTTCTTCGCAGCTACCTTCTTTGTACCTATGTTTTCATTCCCAACTTCTGTGATGGCCCTTTTTAGAGATGTCCATTCCTCTTCAACTGTACTGCCTACTGCGCTGTTCCTTATTGCTGTATCTATAGCGTTAGAGAACTTCAAACGTATCTCGTCATTCCTTAGTACTTCCGTATCCCACTTCTTTGCGTACTGATTCTTCCTGACTAATGTCTTGAACTTCAGCCTAGATCTGAGTCTATATCTGCTCCTGGGTACGCCTTACAATCCAGTATCTGATTTCGGAATCTCTGTCTGACCATGATGTAATCTAATTGAAATCTTCCCATATCTCCCGGCCTTTTCCAAGTATACCTCCTCCTCTTGTGATTCTTGAACAGGGTATTCGCTATTACTAGCTGAAACTTGTTACAGAACTCAATTAGTCTTTCTCCTCTTTCATTCCTTGTCCCAAGCCCATATTCTCCTGTAACCTTTTCTTCTACTCCTTCCCCTACAACTGCATTCCAGTCGCCCATGACTATTAGATTTTCGTCCCCCTTTACATACTGCATTACCCTTTCAATATCCTCATACGCTTTCTCTATCTGTTCATCTTCAGCCTGTGACGTCGGCATGTATACCTGAACTATCGTTGTCGGTGTTGGTCTGTTGTCGATTCTGATTAGAACAACCCGGTCACTGAACTGTTCACAGTAACACACCCTCTGCCCTACCTTCCTATTCATAACGAATCCTACACATTTTCTGATGCCGTTGATATTACCCGATACTCATCTGACCAGAAATCCTTGTCTTCCTTCCACTTCACTTCACTGACCGCTACTATATCTAGATTGAGCCTTTGCATTTCCCTTTTCAGATTTTCTAGTTTCCCTACCACGTTCAAGCTTCTGACATTCCACGCCCCGACTCGTAGAACGTTATCCTTTCATTGATTATTCAATCTTTTTCTCATGGTAACCTCCCCCTTGGCAGTCCCCTCCCGGAGATCCGAATGGGGGACTATTCCGGAATCTTTTGCCAATGGAGAGATCATCATGACACTTCTTCAATTACAGGCCACATGTATTGTGGATACACGTTACGTGTCTTCAATGCAGTGGTTTCTATTGCCTTCTACATCCTCATGTCGTTGATCATTGCTGATTCTTCCGCCTTTAGGGGCAATTTTCCACCCCTAGGACAAGAGAGTGCCCTGAACCTCTATCCGCTCCTCCGCCCTCTTTGACAAGGCCGTTGGCAGAATGAGGCTGACTTCTTATGCCGGAAGTCTTCGGCCGCCGATGCTGATTATTTTTTCAAAATTTAGGCAGTGGCGGGGATCGAACCCGGGACCGAAGACGTTTTGATTATGAATCAAAGACGCTACACCCTTTTTTTTGTTTAAATCTCATTTTGTTCGGTTTCGTTGTTGCATATGCTCGAGGCGGACGCCGTAAGACATCCGTTTACGTTCGTTGTTGATCGATTAACTCAGTTTTTTTATTACAGAGGGCTTCTAACCCTCCTACCGAACACGCTGAGCTACCGTGCCGGCGTCCCCTAGACCACGGGTGATCTATCTATGATACATATCAGCAAAGGTGTCCTAGTAGGAATACCACTGAGACTCCTCTCTGCAATGGTGTTCTCGAAAATTTACCCGGATCGTTTTCTTTCACGCATACTTGACATCCTGAGGCCAGATGGCCATCCTCCTATACTGGGTGACGCCACATGGCCATCCTCCTATTCTAGGTGACCGAGTGGCATTTAACAACCCGGATCAATACGCTGCTGTCTAAATGTAGTACTGTAGAGCACGGGATAGTGCGGCTTGTGTGCACTGTTCACTTTCTTAACTTGTCTTAAAGGACTGTTTGTGGCTTAGGCCGTTCCCAAATGCCACTTTACGGTAAGAATGGCTATCAACACGAGAAGTGGCATACACCACAGCGAGGTCAGCCTGACATTCAAGTGCACTCGTGAGACACAAAACGATGAAGACTTTGTTCTTACAAATAGCCCGTTGTGAACTATACCAATTTTATCTCTACTTACAAATTATGTTTTGTAGATACCCCTAGAAGAACGCAAATAGAGCAATGACTGCCTTCTCGGGGGCAACTAGGAGGCCTGTGTAGAACTGACAATACGTAACTGTCTCAACGCGTTTAATTTGGCCTCTAGGTGTCAAAACAATAGAGAAATTAAGAACTCCATTCCCTCTTCCCCCCCCCCCTTCCAATAGAACTGGGGAGTGCGGAGAAGCAAACACCTGTATCAGTGTAATTGGGTTCTCTTCAGCGACGAGTGCACAATTTGTCAGTCTCTTGACGATGGTCGTAAAAGAACGTGGCGGCGGCTAGGTGCCATAGCAGGTCTTAGGCTTACAGTCCCATGTTAGGTAGGTGGATCAGTCATGTTTCTGGCCTGTATACGTCCAAATATGTGCAGTCTCTTGAAAGGATCCTCCATCCTATTCCTCATGCTTACATTCAGCAATTCAGCGACCAGTCAGTCTTTCAATACAAGCACACCTCATCCAACTCATGTACGTATTTTTTCAGGACGCAGGAATCTGAACAGAAACGGTTAGCGGCAGCTGCTAAAATGATCCCAACTGAGCGTCCCTGGGACCAGTTGAAACTTTCAGTGTGTCATCGTAGGAACTCTCCTGACACACAATTTGACATCTTCAGGGCCGGCACCGAAGAGTGAAGCAAGCTTATATAGCCTTCAGATCCGAGGCAGAGCGAGCAAGCAGTGACGCGCTCTGTCGGTGGAGGCGGCAGAAAGCAGCCTCAAGCCCTCACCTGTGGATGGGACGTTCCAAGGCTGCTCCTCGGCGGTGGTGAAGACGGCGTAGAGGACGTAGCCGGCCGCCGCCACCGCTGCCGTCATGTAGAACACCAAGTGCCACGACGCCCGCGTCGGCTGTTGACATGAGAGAAGAATTCACATACTGATATCCAGTAGCTTTCATATGTTGAGAGAAAACAAATCACGAAACCAAGAAGGAGTTGGGCCACATGAACGAAAGTTGGTAGGCTTGTTTCTACATCTAAAGGATGATGTCCACTCAAATTTTGCAACAGTTGCATAAGAGAGGCGGTAGTAGCGTCCAGATCAGATTTGCTTGAAATACTAGCTGGAACGGTCATGAAAATATTTATCTTTGAGACTGGAATGGTAAGTTGATGTGAGTTTAAGGTGACGAAGACGCCACTATCAGGACTGAAATTAAGCGAGGTCGTTTACTAGAGCTCCGAGACGTTGGATGTTCTACTTGCTATGTTGCAGCAAGACCTGGTAGGAACAGAGCCATTGTACGTGATTGCTGGCAACGGTGGTCACGGGTGTCTACGATCGCAAGAAGACCGGACTCCGGACGGTCACGTGGTACCACTAAGAGGGAAGATCATCGTGTTCGGCGCATCGTACTGCATTTCCAGCAGCAATCTGAACGTCAGTTGGCACCACAGTCAGACAACGAACTGGTGAAAATCGGTTACTTCATGGACAGCTCCCATACAGGCGATCTGTAGCGTGCTTCCCACTGAGCCCAAACTGTCGCTACCGTTAGCGACTTCACTGATGTCAAGCGAGAGCTCATTGGAGACCAGGATGGTCGTCTGTTTGTTTTCTGATCAAAACTGGTTCTGCCTCGGTACCAGTGACTTGCGCTTGTTGGTTAGAAGGAGAGCGCTTTGGTTAGGAGGCCGGTTAAGGGCCTGCAAACAACCTGTCTGCGTGCTAGGAACACTGGACGTACACCTGCAGTTATGGTCTTGGGTGCGATTTCGTATGACAGGAGAAGCGCTCTCGTGGTTATCCCATGCTGAATTGTACGTCAGTCTGGTGAATCGCTCTGTTATGCTGCCATTCACGAACAGCATTCCAGGGGGTGTTTTCTAAGGATAACGCTTGTCCACAAACCGCTGTTGTATCCGAACTTGCTCTACAAAGTGTCGAAATGTTGTCTTAGCCTGCCCGATCATCATATCTGCCTCCAATCGAGCACATATGGGGCATCATCGAACGACACCTACAGTGCCACCCACAAATAGCATTAAACGTTCCTGCGTTGACCGACCAAGAGCCACAGTAATAGAACTCCTTCCCACAAACGCATCCGACATCTGTAAAACGCAATGTATGCACGTTTGCATGCTTGCATTCAACTTTCTGGTGGTTACACGGGTTATTAATGTACCAGTATTTCACATTTGCAATGGCTTATCTCGTGCTTACATTAACCTGTGATCTTGCAACGTTTATCACATAAATCTGTTACCAAAACAAATGTATTGCCTCGAAATTAAATATTTTTTGAGGTTACGATTTTTCTTTCAATGTATTCTCACCAGTCTTCAAGGCAAGAATTAAAAATCGTCTGTTGTCTTGACTGTAATCTCAGCTAAGGAATTGCAGATACAAAAATTTACTTATTTGCAGGAGCTTTGAAAATTTAATGTATTGCGCTGTCTTTACACCAAATGGTTCGGCTTCACTGCATTGTTAACGCTTGTCCACAAAGAAGAGAAGAAAGAAAATAGTAGCAGTTTAGTTGTGACAGGCTAAATGGATTTACTTTGTAATGTCACTCCGGCAGCTGCCTTCAAGCATCGGTATGTATTTATTATTGGCTGTTGGAACATTTATCAGCGAAATCTTCTAACATGATCATTTTAATCTAACAAGGAAATTTACGACATTCTTTTATCATTCACATCTTAGTAATTATTGAGGGAGTGTCCCATTTACAGCGGAGGAGATGTTAGCCGTGAAATAACGTGTGTGAAAATTGTAATGGTTAAAATAGTTCAAATGGCTCTGAGGACTATGGGACTTAACATCTGAGGCCATCAGTCCCCTAGACTTAGAAACCTAACTAACCTAAGGACATCACACACATCCATGCTCGAGGCAAGATTCGAACCTGCGACCGTAGCAGCAGCGCGGTTCCGGACTGAAGCGCCTAGAACCGCTCAGCCACAACGGCCGGCGCCGAAAATTGTAAAACCCAGAAACAATGGCATGAGTGAATTCAGATTAACAGGATGTGTGGAAAAGTGAATGAATGATTAAGTTTCCAGAGAGGAGGTACATATTCTTTAAGTATTCACCTTTCTATTGGTCGGCTTTAACATCGAATGTTTTACCCATGTAATGAAGTTAAATAGAGATGAACGAAGCGCAGATGTCAAAAAGTGTGCCTGTATCAATCGTCAATGACGCAGTTACAACGTGACAGAATGTTCTGTCTGTGCGAAGTAGGTTGGTTCATTCTGACATTCCGCCTCATTTAGTTCAGGAAATGCTGTTGTGGCAAACCAGGAACTTCAGACTCCTATGTCTCTAGGTAGACTTGGTACAGAAGACGGATAGCTCTCCATCTGCAGCGTCACTATGAGAATAATATTAATATACCATGCTTCATTTAGAACAAATACAGGTTTATTATAATTAAACTTTCGGCATTGTGGGTTTCCTGTACACTTTGGAGGCATGCGTACCACTTGCTTCGTGATGTTTTGATCAAAGGATTGCACTTCATCATTTCCTTTCTGTTCGACTGCGAGCTCAATTTTATCGTGTAAATCATTAAATTTGCTTACAATTATCGTGACTTTCCCGACCTCTCTATCCGCCAAAAGCCCGAGGCGCTTGTAGTACAAGCTTTTTACCTACGGAGTAGTAATGAGTATTTTTCTTTCTAGATGATAACCGCACGTCATATACAGAATTTTGAGTAAAAGTATTCCATATTTTGAGAGGTGGTAGTACGGACCAAAACAGGAAAGAAATGACCAGTAAACATGGGCTCTAAAATGAATGCTTGATGATCTGTGAGCCCTTGTTCATTTGCGCTACTGTGAAACACTTCTCTTCCATTGCAAGCTCTTTACTATTACGAGCTACAGAATGCAGTAAACGCATGAGTAAACATATGAAAACATCTAATTCTCTTACCGTGAAACAGCAGAACTTCTGTCACAATTTGTTTGCTGCTTCATACGACCTGCACTTGTGAGACAACGGTGAAGGATGTACTCAATACTTTATCCATTCATTGTAAGGCATGCTTCTCTCCGACGTCTTAGGGAATCACATACTGTCTGGAAAATTCAAGGTATGATGACGCTTTTCTGTAGTGTTTGAACGTCATCTTTTGGGCTTGCATACACCAAAGATTTCAAGTGGCTCAGCAACCAAAAATCCCAGGGATTACGATCGGGTAGAACCATCTGCCGAACGTACAAAAACTCCCCGACCAATCCATTAAAATGTCCTAGGTGTTCTCAGACAATTCGGAGAAAATAGACTACTGCTCCATCACGTACGAGCCACATCTCCAGCCGTTGTTGTAATGGTACTACCTGAAGCAGGACAGCGAAGGCTTTTGACAGGAGCTGAACATATGTTAAAACCAGTCTTCTTGTGTTGCAGTACGTTAAGTCCTATAAGTCTTGCAGTAAAAGAAATCTGAGGACCTGTTAGGTGACGATCAATTTAGCTTAAGGAGTTCTGACACTGCGCTTAGCAGTTGAAGCAAGACTTATGAAAAGGCGGGTTCACAGAATTTCTGGACCTGGAAAAACGTTCGACAATGTAAAGTGTGCAAGATGTTCGAAAATAAGAGCGAGCTTTGAGTAAAGATTGGCGGTTTACAATGTGTAGTAAAACCGAGAGGGACCAATCAGATTGTAAGGCCAAGAACGAAGTGCTGCAGTTAAAAAGGATGTAAGAGAGGGGTGAAGTCTTTTGCCACTGCCGTACAGTCTACACACCCAAGTAATACTGACTGAAATTAAAAAAAAGTGTTCAAGAGTAGGATTAAAGTTCAGGTAAAAGGATATCATGTTAGGTGATGACATTGATATTCTCAGCTGAGGCGAAGTAGTATTACAGGATCTGTTGAATGTAAAGAACAGTGTAGTGAGCCCAGAGTGTGGACTGGCAGTAAACCGAAGAAAGGTGAAATTAATGAGAAGTAACAGAACTGATAATAGCGAAAAGCTTAACATGAAAATTGGTGATCAAAAAGTAGATGAAGTTAAGAAATCTTGCTATTTTAGGGGCAAAACAGCCCATGACGGACGAAGCAAATAGGACATAATAAACATACTTGCATAGGCAAAGAGGGCATTCCTGGATGGAAGACATCCACTAGTATGAAAAAAATGGTTCAGATGGCTCTAAGCACTATGGGACATAACATCTGACATCGTCAGTCCCCTAGACTTAGAACTACTTAAACCTAACTAACCTAGGGACATCACACACCTCCATGCCCGAGGCAGGATTCGAACCTGCGACCGTAGCAGCTGCGTGGTTCCGGACTGAAGCGCCTAGAACCGCTCTACCACAGCGGCCGGCACTAATATGAACATAGGCCTCAATTTGGGGAAGAAATTTCTGAGACTGTACATTTGGAGCACAGCGTTGTATTGCAGAGAAACATGGACAGCGAGAAAAGGGAAACAGAGATGAACCGAAGCTCTTGAAATGTGGTGTTTCAATACAGGGTGATTCAAAAAGAATACCACAACTTTAGATATGTGTATTTAATGAAAGAAACATAATATAACCTTCTGTTATACATCATTACAAAGAGTATTTAAAAAGGTTTTTTTTCACTCAAAAACAAGTTCAGAGATGTTCAATATGGCCCCCTCCAGACATTCGAGCAATATCAACCCGATACTCCAACTCGTTCCACACTCTCTGTAGCATATCAGGCGTAACAGTTTGGATAGCTGCTGTTATTTCTCGTTTCAAATCATCAATGGTGGCTGGGAGAGGTGGCCGAAACACCATATCCTTAACATACCCCAATAAGAAAAAATCGCAGGGGGTAAGATCAGGGCTTCTTGGAGGCCAGTGATGAAGTGCTCTGTCACGGGCTGCCTGGCGGCCGATCCATCGCCTCGGGTAGTTGACGTTCAGGTAGTTACGGACAGATAAGTGCCAATGTGGTGGCGCTCCATCCTGCTGAAATATGAATTGTTGTGCTTCTTGTTCGGGCTGAGGGAACAGCCAATTCTCTAACATCTCCAGATACTGTAGTCCAGTTACAGTAGTACCTTCGAAGAAAAACGGACCAAAAACTTTATTGGCTGAAATGGCACAGAAAACATTCTCTGTAAACTGTTTATACCAACGTTTAATACACCACCTATCAGGACGTTTAACACCATACTTCGTTCGAAATGCACGCTGAACAACTGTCGTCGATTCACTTCTGCCGTACTCAATAACACAAAAAGCTTTCTGTTGAGCGGTCGCCATCTTAGCATCAACTGACGCTGACGCCTAGTCAACAGCGCCTCAAGCGAACAAATCTACAACTAAATGAAACTTTATAGCTCCCTTATTTCGCCGACAGATAGTGATTAGCTCTGCCTTTTGTCGTTGCAGAGTTTTAAATTCCTAAAGTTGTGGTATTCTTTTTGAATCACCCTGTAGAATGTTGAGAATCAGGTGGTACCAGAAGGTAAGGAATGAGGAGATTGTAGGCGGAATCGACGAAGAAAGAAACATACTGCAAACACTGACAGGAAGAAGGGGCATGACGCTATAAAAAGTGTTGACACACCAGGGAATAACTTTCATGATACTTGAGAGAGCTGTGGCGGGTAAAAACTGGAGAGGAAGACAGAGATTAGAACACATCCAACAAGTAACTGAAGACTTAGGGTGCAAGCGATTCTCTAAGATGAAAAGATTGGCACAGGAAAGGAATTCGTGACGGGCCGCATCATACCAGTCAGAAGACTGAATAATAAAAACAGAAAAGAGATACTGTTTCACTGTAGCGAAGATGAACAAGTGTTCGTAGCTCTCAAGGTATGCCATTTTAGACCCCACATTTAGTAGACTTTTTTCTTTCTTTTATCCATACTACCAGTGCTTTTTTCTAAAAAAAAAGTTTGAGGGTACTCCGACACGGGATATAATGCAGCGAAAAAAGTTATGACTGAAGCATGGGATACCACCCGTCTGCTTTTAGCCATGACGTCATCAACATGTCGAACTACAAAAAAAAGTGGTATTGGACTCTCCAGTTGACTTTACAGCTCAAATGAAGCAGGCGATACCGAGAAACACACAAGCATACAAGAGAAAGTGGTGTCGAACACTTCAGTTAACATCACCTCAAATGAAGCATGCGATTTGAGCGTACACATATCCGTTTAGCACTACCATCGTCCACTATTAGCGGGCGAAGGCACTACATGCTTGTCGAACTGGCTGCCAGCGATTCAGTTGTCGAGAATGGTTGCTGCAGCTTCCAAATGCTTGAAACAGTCAATAACATCGATTTTCCCACCAAAAACTGCACTGGTATCGTTCGTATTGCAATTAACAACACGAAAAAATGAAATAAAAAATTTACGTCTGTGAAATAAATCTTTGGTACTCTTCCTACTTCTCAACATCGCAAAAAAATTACTTTGTCGACGAAAAAGTTTAGGGGTACATATCCCTCAGCGTTGCCCCAGAAAAACGGCACTGCATACTACCACTTTTCAAAACATGAAATACTTTCATGACACCGAGTATTTACTTTGTCGCTTGTTCTGGCTGTCTCACTTTGTGTTTGTGACTCTACCAACCGTGTCCTACAACGGTACAAATGTTTTTGTACATTATCAGTAAAGTCGTTTCTTTTCATAATTTATGTGCTTTCGAGACATACCACACAGCCATGGCAATAGTGTATTGTCAGTTATACGTTCATAAGGACAACAGAACCCCAGGTCCCCGAGCGGAGAAAATCTCCTACCAGCCTGGCAATCGAACTCGAGCCCCTTCGGTTAGCAATCCGCCGCGTCGACCGTGCAGCTACCGAGGCGGACAGTAAAGTCAGTTTCACACAGTCTTCACGTCACGTTGCTTGAAGATATGATCTGATCCTAACATGACCGCTACCTCAATTGAAACCGACACTGTGATGCGCTGCACCCAATAAATGTACCCACATACAATTTCAGAAATACTCGTTCAACTGTTTCGTAGTCACTTGTATTATCAAAGTTTATTGTATTTTAATATGGTGTAAAAATTTCCACCTGGAGTCAGGTCTCGGTAACCGTAATTTACAGTGATTTGTCTCGTATAAATTCTTACTAAATTCGGAGTTCAAAGGCGTGAGAAAGCTCAGTGAGCTGTACTGTTGCAACTCATCGTATTGGTTCCAAAAAAAATTCTTTCCACGGTTTAACATTATCCCCTACATAAATTGCATGTGTGGCGTTAATACGTGAATTGAAACACACTTGCTTTCGTCGAGCTCTTTCTCACACGTTACATCAGAAACGCAAGCAGTCCACGCACGTGGAAGAAAAAGCGGGGTTACCTAGCGTATCGTCGAGATATGATAGCGCCGAGCATTGTTTGTTCAGATCTTCTTGAAGATGCTTTCCACGCATGTGTCGTTTTGCTAATTGCTCACGTTATCTTCTTGTTACATAAAGATGTACGATTGTGACGTCACTAAGCAAACGCACAGGTAGAGTAATAATTCACGTAAACAGTGTTGCGTATCCCACATGCATTATTCGGCTGCTTTCTAAACGCATCGGCAGCAGGACACAGACATGCAGACGCAGTCGGTAAAACTAATTACTTGCAGAAATGAAGCAAACGTCAAGTGGTTCCCATGGCCCATTGCCTGGGCAGGGATCAGTTTCTGCGAAGCATCCTTCCCTATGTTTAAAACACCCCCTTCTTTGTTCATGCAGATGGATAGCGCATTGCTGTAAAATTGTTAACAGTTATTTGTAGAATTATTGGTACCGTGTCTTTGACCAAAAAATAATGCCTTGTGTGTAGTAACGGACGTGTTAAGCTTTTTGCTTCCAAAAGTATCAGTAGCGGCCTGATAGTATCGCACGCTCGTAAATATCTTTTTCTGATTATTTTACGTAATTTGTTTCGTATCTTCATGTAGTATGTTACATCAGCGCTTTATCGATCTTACACAAACATGTGAAACAGTAAACCAGAAGATATTGTCCCCCTCCTTGACCGACTGGTCAGCGCGTCTGATTGCCATACGACGGGCCCGGATTCGATTCCCGGCCGCATCGGAGATTTTCTCCACTCGGGGACTGGGTGTTGTATTGTTATCCTTATCATCGACACACAACCTGCCCGAAGTGGCGTCAGCTGAAAAGACTTGTAACTCGGCGGCCGAACTTCCTCAGGTGGGGACTCCTGGCAGTCAATGCCACAGAATCATTTCATTTACAATATTTTCTTAAGAAAGGTATGTCTGACCACAATGGATTACCGGCTAACGTCGTTCTTCAGATGTCTTTTACGGAATGGAAGATATTATGTCACTCTGCAAGAAAAACTATGCAGATGGAAAGCACAAAATAATGTGCTACCCTACAAAGTCTCCTTCCATACAACATCTATACTAATAATCAGCCGGTTTTTGTCGACAACAAATGGCTCTAAGCACTATGGCACTTAACATCTGAGGTCATCAGTCCCCTAGACTTAGAACTACTTAAACCTAACTAACCTAAGGACATCACACACATCCATGCCCGAGGCAGGATTCGAAACTGCGACCGTAGCAGCAGCGCGGTGCCGCACTGTAGCGCCTACAACCGCTCGGCTGCAGTGGCCGGCTGTCGACAACACGGTATTTATCTATAGGCATGATGCTGCAGTAACTTTCGGGGAGGCAGAAAATAAGGTCGACCGTAATGTTGCAGAGTTATCCACTTATAGAGGGCCGCCCCTACTCGTCATCACCGAACTCGTCGAGATTTACCGTATTTGGAAAAAGGGAGGCAGAACCTAAAGCAGCTGGGTGTAAAATTGGACTACATTCTGACTTTTAAGCACTACTGCGAGGATACTGAGTAATAAGAAATACCAATTGGGGAGTACATACCAATATCTTTTGCACATCAGACCTAGCACTGCGTTTTTCAGCCGCTGAGTACGTCGCAACAAACTGGAGAAACTGATTCCATATTCATATAGCATTTAATGAGACGACTATTAATATTAATACTAACGGATGGATATTAACGAAACTTCCTGGCAGATTAAAACTGTCTGCCGGATCGAAACTCGAACTCGGGACCTTTGCCGTTCGCAGCCAAGTGCCGTACCGACTGAGCTACCCAAATACGACTCACGACCGTCCTCACAGTTTAATTGCGCCAGTACCTCATCTCCTACCTTCCAACTTCACAGAAGCTTTCCTGCATACTTTGGAAAACTAGCACTCCTGAAAGAAAGGACATACCATTATGAATATGAAAGGCTTTCTTAAGACAAACCCCAGACGGAAAAACCTGCCCACTTACTGGCATTAAAACCCCACATATCAGGAGAACTGTAGCAGAAAAACTGGAAAAGCAGGAGAGAGATTCACAATAGTTAATATTGGAAGGCCGCCGTAATTCAGAGACGCCTGAAGAGTCTCCTAGAGAAATCGGCACCAATTCCACCGTCGTTTTCGCCTGAATCTCATCATATCGACTCGTGGAATAGCAGAACACCTGGTCGATTCTGCATTACCATGGATACTCCGAAAACTGGTTACCACATTTCAGTTGGGACATGGGAGGCGCTCAAACTAACTGAGAATAGGAATGAAGAGGCACAAAACCAACATGTAGAAGAAGGTCTACACTGAAGAAGGCGAAATATGCGACTACGATGAAGCGCAGAATTCCGAACACCTCTTAGTCTGCAGCGACGTGCAGAAAAATGTTCTGTAGGGGGTTTGTTTCTGCAAATGACAAGATGCAGCCCAACTTTGGATATAATCAATGTAATTTAACTATAACTGTAGTTATAGTTGTGTTTTCAGTTGTCCATCCGTGTTTCAGTCCAACGTAAAAGAAAAAAAATGGTATGTTAATTAGCGAACGATGTCAAATTTCCGGTGGTATCACTCGCTTTACAAAAATGGTCAGTTCTTCTCCCCTACGGTGTCTACTTTTAGTCCCATGTATATTACGTGATCAACATCGCGTATGTGAACACTTATGACCATGTCCTCCCTAGAGTGGCCCTTCACAGATCGAAGAGGCCTAATTTTAGTGGACTCCACCATTGTTGCTTCTTTTGTTCTATCTGTCCCCGTTTCGTTTCGTAGAGAAGGCCACAGTGCGATTTCAGTGTCAGGGATTATATACAGTTCCACCCTTGTCAATGGTGTAAGATCGTGTGCCTCATCTATAGAGACTTCATATCGCGTACTTCATCTATAGACTTCTTTGTTATAACGACGTGAACAAACTTTCGTGTACATACAGCTTACGATGGCTAATTTATTCACTAGTATTATGAGTTATAAGATTTTACAGTGACTACAACATTCAGGGAAAATGTAGTAAGAATGCGTCAATGTCTGAAACTATACATCGTTTACTAATTGAATAAGCGTGGAATAGTTTCTGTATATTCGATTCGTCGTGGGAATTTTAGCAACCACGCTGAAGACATAAAATGTTGGTGTGATTTTACCTGAACGCATTCACAATGTCAGGTACAAATTTAGGCACACAAACAGTTAATGAGTTGAACTTTAAGGCCAGAGCTTCTAACTCAACTCTTTATATATAATGCTACTATTCTATCTTCTTCATTCTTCTTTGATGTGGCCTTCCGAAACGTCATCTCTTGCATCAACATCTTCATTGAAGAGTAGCATTTGCATCCAATGTCCTCGATTAATTGTTCGATATATTGAAATCTCTGTCTTCCCCCACAGTGTTTGCTCTCTTTCACTCCCTCTAGTTTGACTGAAGATATTCCCTGATATCTTAACACATACCCTGTCACCGTGTCCCTGTTTTTAGCCAGTCTTTCCCGTACAGAATGTAATGGGTAAAAGTGCAGATATTTTTTGTAGTGACTGAGAATAGTGTACTGAAAAACATTACATCAACATTTACTTCACTTTCAACCTAATAATTACACCTATTAGGATTAGTGTGTTTTTAGGTTGGTTAGTACACCAAGTACATGATGTAAGAGCAAGCCATTAATATTTATTTTCCCCTGGGCAGAAGATGAAGTGTTGAAATGTGGAAGTGTGGACGACGTAAAATGGTTGCCTATACTGACAGGAATACCCACTCAGTGATGCAGTTACGATCATGTATATTCCTTTCCTCGTTGATCCTACAGAGAACTTCTCCTTTTCTTATTTTATTAGTCCTACCAATTTTCAACATTCTTCTATAGCAACATATCTAAATCGCTTCTCTTCTCTTTGTTTCTGCTTTACCACAGTTCATGTTTCACTTTCAAACAATGTCGACCTACATGCTGAGAAATTTCTTTCTCAAACTAAGGCTTAAGTTTGGAACTAACAAACTTCTTTTTACAATTTGGAACATGGCTGTTCTTCAGCAATGGTGCACGTTGAAACTTGGTAGGATTGAAAAATAACAGTCAACAAGTTGTAGAAATGCACTGAAGCGCCAAAGAAACTGGTATAGGCATGCGTAATCAAATACGGTGCTGCGGTCGGCAACGCCTATGTAAGACAACAAGTGTCTGGTGCAGTTGTTAAGTCGGCTACTGCTGCTACAATGGCAAGTTCTCAAGATTTAGGTAAGTTTGAACGTGATGTTACAGTCGGCGCACGAGCGGTGGGACACAGCGTCTCCGAAGTAGCGATGAAGTGGGGATTTTCCAGTGCAACCGTTTCACAAGTGCACCGTGAATATCAGGAATCCGGTAAAACATCAAATCTTCGACATCGCCGCGGGCGGAAAAAGTTCCTGCAAAGACGGGTCCAACGACGACTGAAGAGAATCGTTCGACGTGATAGAAGTGCAACCCTTCCGCAGATTGCTAAAGATTTCGATGCTGGGCCATGAACAAGTGACAGCGTGCGAACCATTCAAGGAAACATCGTGTACCTTTGATGACAGCTCGACGCATAGCTTTGCGTCTCGCATGAGCCCTTCAACACAGACATTGGACTGTTGATGACTGAAAATATGGTCGGACGAGTCTCGTTTCAAATTGTATCGAGCAGATGGACGTGTACGGGGATGCAAACAACCTCATGTATACATGGACCTAGCATGTCAGCAGGGAACAGTTCAAGCTGGTGTAGGCTCTGTAATGGTGTGGGGCGTGTGACGTTGGAGTCGTATGGGATCCCTGTACAGGCGCACTGTACATTCACCAGTGATGGCGAAGGGGTGGGTTACGTCAGTAGTCATGGCAATAGAATGTCTGCATGGGTCTCATCGGTAGCAGTTCCTCCGCAAACAGCATTCCAGCGAAATGAACCTACTCTTTCAAGATTATTCATAAGTATCTTACAGTTTCAGGAGACAAGTGAGCAGAAACTACGAAATAAGCAGAAAATAACCTTGTGTGAGTGGATAGAGACTCTCTCCAAGTTGTTAACTCACGTTACAGGTGCTCATTATGGGTAAAATTTGCGATGCACCAAACGTCAGTGCGTTGTGCAGTTCACTGAAGTCGCTGATACGAATTGCTCAGGAAGGTGCGACAGCAGCCCGCTTTGGATATCTGTTCACTGGATTGCCTATCTGCAGACATGAAATGATTTGATGCATAGCAGATGATTTCTCTAGATTTTCTGACATGTCTTTCCCATAACGCAACTGTGCCATGTCGTGTATTACGAATCGAAATTTGGAGAGATCCCCTATCCAATGATACGTTCCATTTTTTTGTATGTCTCGTAGTTGTCTTACATTCATCTTCTGAAACTCTGGAGGTACTCATGTATAGCCACTGTATATCCACTGACGGTTACATGTTGGTTCCCTTCCCAGTAGCGACCTTTACATTGGTGTTGGGAGACAATGAATCTTAACAAACATACGTTTATCATAGTACTGGCGGAAGAGGCTGTTATCGAACTCTGATAGGCCTTTGAATGTGAGGAGGAGGGGTGTTAAACGCCCTTTATTGGTGTTTTCATTATCTCTTTTCATTGGTGGAAACAGACGTTCTTGATTAGTGTTTGCCTTATTGTTTGCCACTGGTGGAAAAAAGCTAATGGGAAACTGGCAGTCGTTGTGACGTAGTGGTGTTTACTTGCTGCATAGTGCCGGTTGGAGTATGCCAGTACTCTTCACACTTATGGCCGCTGTGGTCTCACTCGTGCCTGTGTGTGTTGCATCTTGTGAGCTGCCCTTCCATAGTGCTGTTACTGCCGACAGCCAAGACGCTGGAAGTCGGCGGTACGTGTGCTCTCTATTCATGCCGACTGATCGCTTGGCTATTTCTATCGCCTCTCTAATCTTCCTCCTGAACATAAGAGGCTGTTTCGCCAGTGCACAGGCTTCTCGAAATTCTATCTGTTTGCCGCTCTCATCCTAGTATTCTTCAGTGCTGACTTGATGTGCTGTTATAGTTGGATAAATCTTTCATGTTCAGATACACATGTGCTAATGGGTCACCCCGTCTCGCCTGCATAAACTAGTCCACACTCGCATCCGATTTCGTAAATTCCAGCAGCATGTAGCCTTTCAGTTGCATATTCCGCCAGTATACAACAACCAAACTGTTCTCACTCAGCAGTTAGCAAAAAATAAAAAAGAGAGAGAGGAAACGCCCTGAGGAAGGCGACTTGCCATAGTGCCCGAAACGTCAGCCGTCGTACACACATGGTCATAAATTCAGAAGAATTTTATTTACTGTGACAGTTAGAGATGGACCAACTCTTTCATCCTTGGGAACTAGTTCACTGGTGATCGCTCTTTTTTGGGAACCGTTCATTTTTACTCGTTCACCGTTCATTTGTACTTGTTATATGGTTCTTATGAAAAATTAGTAGCACAGGTGACTGAGATGGAAGGCGCCAAGAGGGGGCACTTGCCTCCCCCCTGGAGTACAGAATTTTTATTCATAACAGAATTCTCACACACTTGTAATTTTCGTGATTCTGCAAAACCTCTCGTTAAGCCAGCTGTAGCGTTATGTGGCTGATCGCAGTGAAATAATATAAGGTGGCGCACGAAAAACCGGCCCCGAGTACAGACTGCTCGCCAGTTACGCACGATTTGTTGACCGCTACAATCACAATAGATAAACATGTAATAATTAGGCAGAGAAGAAATAACAAAAAAGCTAATGTAAACAACAACCTACAAGCGATAGATGATGACTGGTGGGTGACAATTAGAGTCTAGTACTCGGGGCCGATTTTTCGTGCGCCACCCTGTACCACTGAAATAATATTGTAGAAGTAATCATATTCTCTTTACAGAATGTGACACCAGACACTCGATTATGGAGCGCGGGCTTCATTCGGTTGTAAGTCGGTCTGCCATACATAACAATGAACATGCCCTTTTACCTTGGATCAAAAAAAGACGAAAAATGGCCACTGTTCTGTGCCGTGCTGACTTCCTTTGCGTGTGTAATAACAAAAAAAATCTTGCCTTTTTACAAGTATTTCTTCTGCTATTTATCGAAAT
The DNA here is from genome assembly GCF_023864345.2 of Schistocerca serialis cubense. NCBI lineage: Eukaryota > Metazoa > Arthropoda > Insecta > Orthoptera > Acrididae > Schistocerca > Schistocerca serialis. The sequence goes on along the minus strand of NC_064641.1, from coordinate 660,518,867 downwards.
AGTGAAGTAAGCTGATATGCTGTTTTGTTACCCGAAAAAATGTATCTATTACATACCACGTAATTTTTATGTAATTCATGTAATTGTAAAATATATTTTAATTACCGGTCATTGACGCTGAATAGAATACGAAAAGAACCAGAAGTTCAGAGTTCAAAAAAGGTTTGAAACTGATCTAGAAAGGACGTGCGCAGCCAACGAAACGAACAACAACTCGATACTGAACTACGAGCAGAAGGCTGTGGAACTGCGCCGAGTGGCCACGCGAAGAAGGCCGAGTCCGGCCGAGCGAGACCGAGACCGAGACAGACGGGAAAGGGACCGAGCCAGGAACGAGACCGGCCGACGTGCCGTTGCGGGAACGAGGCCGACCGTTTCCCGTTCCCGGGGACTGTAAGCAGAAAGCCGCGACCGAGACCGAGACAGTCTGGAACGGAGCCGAGGCTGGAACGAGACCGGCCGACGTGCCGTTGCGGGAACGAGACGCCGTTTCCCGTTCCTGGGAACTATAAGTAGAAATCAGCGACCGAACTGAACTATGAAAGACCGTTCCTTAGAATTCGTTCCTCGTCCCTTCTGTTCATCTTGGTGAACTGTTCCTTTGGACCCGTTAGTTCGCGAACGACCCATCTCTAGTGACAATGGCCACAGAAGCATATGCTTACAATAACTGAATTCTACAGTATAACATTTTCGTGCGTTCCTCGTTGGGGGCTGCTGTGTCACAGCCATAGCACCACTAAACTACTAAACTTCATCCGAACAGGCCATGAAGGCCCAACGGTACCGACCGGTCGCCGTATCATCCTCAGCCCACAGGCGTCACTGGATGCGGATATGGAGTGGCACCCCACTATCCCGGCCGTATGTCATAGCACCACACTGTTAAATTTTCGAATTATGGCAATTTGGCAAATAATGCTCGATTCTACATCCCTTAAGCTGCTCTGAGATTCAAAGTGGTATCTTTTTTTAATCACTTCCACAGTGTGGACCAGGTGTGAAGCTGCTTCTACTTGCCACAAGTGATATGATACGACGTACATTTTCATTGGTGACAGCTCCGACGACATAAGTGACAATGATGCGAAGGTGTTGACGAAGCCAACGAGAGTGCCGGCGAAGTTGGGCGCTATGGCCTGCATGTTCATGTAGAAGGCGGAGCAGTGCGCGGCCATGCAGAAGCCGCCGAACGCCAGCGACGCCACGATGGCGGCCGAGTCGCAGCCCACCAGCGCCACCACCACCAGCGCCACCGCGGGAACCAGCAGACCTGCGTGCAAGAGGGCGCTGTAGCCGGCTCCGCTCTTCTGCCAGTCATAGGACACAGCATCCAGTGCAAACTCAGTTGCAGTACACCTGTACTGGCTGCAAGTGCAGCTACTTAAATGTACACTGCAGACAGTCCCTTCGTAGTTACTTCATCCACCACTTCTTACTGATATCAATTGTGAATCTTCACATTATTGAAATAAGGCTGGCTGTGTAGTTGCAAGTCCAATTTCAACTATTACAAATTCCTCAGCATGAAAACATTACTCTTCAACGTAAAAAGATTCATGCCTGTGCTGAACATTGCCAACACACTGGAAAGACTGTCCTAATATTCAGTCTGGGTTTTAAAAATTCCATTTTCTACAAAACGCAAAGTATTTCTTTTTCTTTTCTTTGCCAAAACAAGTGTCAGTACTATGTGATTTTAATAAAACATCTAGAAGAGTATATGAACGATTAAATACCTGTGATCTGTGTCAGAAATCTGAAGTAACCAATTAAAAAGTAGAGGTCCCATGTGGTTCATGTACCCAATGAAGTATTACAACTAGTAGCATTAGATTTGTTTGGCCGATCATCAAGAACACCAAGAGGTTTGCATTATATTCTAGTAGCCCTTGAACTGTTTTCTAAATTCATTAAATTATACTTCATGAGAAAAGGCAAAGATAAAGCTCTGTGTGATAAAGTGATATAGTATTATTTTGTAAAAATAGGTAAAACTAAAGCTATATTATCTGATAATGGGTCAGAATTTATTTCCAAGAAATCGGAAGCTAGTATGCAGATTCAGGAAGTCGAATTAAAGTACATGGCCACTTACATGCAGAATGCTACACAAGAGGGAGATAGGGAGATTTTGTCAGACTTTTGCCTTGATAAGCATAGCAATTAGGGAAGACATTAAAAGTATATTAATCTTGGGCTCAAAAGTACAGGATGTACACTACTCAAATTATGGAAGGAATAAAAGAGCCTAATGTTATTCAGGAGAAGGTCAAATTCCCTTCCAACAGTTATGTCTCATTAATAGAAAATCAATGGTTAGCAAATACCATATACAACAGCAAACCTGTCAGAAAAGGCACAGAAAAAGTGAAAACTAAGTAAGATACAGTAGGAGAACTGGTGTTGCTTAAGTAACATGAAAAATGATAAGAAATTACTACTGAAATTTATAAGTTTTATTATATACACTTAGGACGCTGAAATGTGACTGATGTACCTGATCAAAATAACCATTACCTGATTTTTCCTAAATCGAAAAGGAAATACAGAGTATAATACATAGTGGACTTAAAACTGTACAAGAACTGAATGCGTGAATGAGTGAAATATAGAGGGTACAATTCTGTGTATACCAAGAGACTATGTGATTACTAATATAGAAATGGACATTGTAAAAGTAGACTGTGCATATTTCCAGATGAGAGTCAGAACACTCCTGCAAAAAAAACTTTGACTGTGAGTGTTCAGTTGTAAAGCGATAACCTATACTAATTTTCAATATCACATATTTATTAACTGATTAAAATGCTCAGGAATACACAAGAATACACAGGAACAAGCATAGTGTGTCTAACACCATACGAAATGTACTTTTTCTGTATATTGAAAATGAATCTTTTTTGACTGAGATTTGTGGGGTGACTTCAAGATTGTTGCTTATTTCCTTTTTTGGTGGTGCTAATAACCAGTTTAGGGAGTGTTGTCACGTGAGAATGAACACATTTGTGATGCTCTTCAGCAACTTGAATGTGTTAATAGCTGTGGTGCATCAGCAGATCCTTCTTCTGCTTCTACACTTTGTCCTGTTCAGGTTGAACAGCAAGTGTTAGGTCAGTTACAAAACTAATATTTGCTCAGTCTGTTTTGGAGTAACTATTGGCCAAGAGGGATGAAAACAGAGTAATTGCAAGAGGATTCAATAGAAAACTGGAGGCTACTGAGAAGCAGTTTAAAAAGCCTGATAACATACTACAGATTAATGAAAAGCTATTTGAAAGAATAGATAAAAAAACTAGAGATTAATGAAGTACAATTCATAAAGTCAGAAGCCAGCAGCAAGATTAATAATAGCGAATTGGATAAGGTTTTATTAGTGAAAATGGAAAGTAGTGCTGTGGAACACAAGGAGATTACTGACAGATAAAGAGAATAGGTCGAAAACATTAGCGAAGAGGTGCAGGGTAACTTACTGAGTTGCCCACACAATTAAAGGAAGAGTTACATATGGAGTTTGATAAAAGAATTTCTAATAGTGAAGGTAAACTTATTACTAAGGAAGAAGCTAAGAGTCAGTTTCAGTTGGTTATTGATGAATGAACTAAACATTTGCAAAATAATTTTCAAATTTTAACACAAGAATATGAGAGGAATACAACAGAGTTTTCAAATAGATTTGAGAGAGAACCTGATCAGCAAGTTGTTACACAAATTCAAGAACAGATTTTAAGTGATGCGACAATTTTTGAAGGTTTAGAAAATAATTTTGAAGAATAAAAGCGTTCTACAACAATAGTCCAACAAAGTAGTATAGCAGGTTGATGAGCTACGTTCTTCAGATGTTCATTTAGTGGCAAATGCTGAGCTGAAGTGTAGTGTTGTTCCCTATCGGGATTGGTGGGTCAGAGAAAGTAAGGTCACTGTTAAGATTTTAAAAAGATCAAATGGAAATTAATAGGAGAGGAAGGGAATAAGAACAAAAGTTGAACGAGAGATTTACATGTTGAAGAGAGAAGATGGCTAAAGATGTTGAAGGTCCACAGCATAGTAAGGGCCATGTACCTATTGATGAGGAATACTCAAGGCATGAAGATGAGCCAGTTCCTTTGTTTCATTATGAGTGGAGAAAAACTCATTCTGGTTGTAGTGATTTTCATAGAGACACTGTACATGGTGAAGACATGTCTAGTTCTGATCATAATCATTTTTAACTGTCAAATAGTTTCAGTTTTGTTAGAAATTCGACCAACAACACTCATCCTTGACTGAATCAATTCGATTTTTCACTCCAACCTATTTGGCCTTTTGGTCACAAGATTGAATTTGTGTGTGGATACTTGAAACATGAACTGCTGTACATATGTGTACAGTGATTATAACCTGTGCATCATATGAAGAGTTTAGGTACTTACTCTTGTCTGGATATTGGTCTGAGGCAGCCCAGGATAGGGTCAAATATACAATTCTGTATACGCAAAATTTTAGCAGTTCTGGATTTAGTGGTCTTGTAAAATCCTTTGAATACACATTGTTAAAGAAAATCGATTCCTATATAATTCTTGCGCCCCAGCTTAATTCATCTGTATTTGTCTTATGAAACTTCCTTCACATTTACACTCAAATATTTTTGCTGGTTATATGAAAGATGACTTGGAGGGTTTTCAGAGTTTGTAACAGGAATTGGAGAATAACAGTGGGGATAATAGCCATGATGGGAACAATAATCGTTTATGCTGATCCTAGGACGCAACAAAATAGAAATTACCATCATCAGTGATATGATTCACATTGGGACAGGTATTGCAATGACAGGTGGAGGCATCAGGACAACAGATCAGATTGCAATGTGTAAAGTGATTATAGGAGATGCAATAGTAATAGCAATGCCAGACTTTAAACTAATTACAGAAATGGTCATGGGAATGATAGAGATTCAGGCCTATGCATTGTGTAGGTGTGATCATTTGAGCCATGGAATAATGTGTGGGCTGTGAGCCCATCACCACACGAGTGACAAATGCATTCTGCAACTAATTGGGTGCTGTGAATATGGTGAATGTATGAAATTTTAAGATGTGCGGGAGGTTTTCCTTTAAGAGAGCGTGCAAATTCTATAGTGAGTCCAATGATCCAAATAGATATTTATGCAAGTATCATATGTTTCATTTTTGGTATGGGTAGCCAGGGGTCCATGATGAGTGAGGTGGCGTTTCAGAGATGTAATGGTGTTAGTTCATGGCCTACTCTTCGTTTATGGAGGAACAGGGTGAAGGGGCAATCCATGGAAGGAGTGCTGAAGTGAAGAGTGATGGATTTTCGTCTCACAGTAAGAAGTATCACGCAGATTTTGTGGTTGTGCCTAGACTGGCTACTGATGTTATATTGGCAGTTGATTTTTTGTCTACATGCCAAGATATGATGGACTTGGGTCATAGTGAAGTGTTGTTGAAGTGTAATGCACTACACTGAAGTTAAGTGTTTTTGAGTGTGTGATTAGGGAGAAGAGCTCAAATGACTGTCTTAAAGTACTCACAGGGGCTACATGGTCTTTTGAATCGAGGTCTGTTGTAAATACGAGTATAGACAATGCAGTTCTATTACTAGATTGCCAAAGATATGTTAGTACTGAATAAGACAGTATGAACTGGGATGACTGTATTTAGGAGGTAGATATGGAAGTAAAACGAAATATGTTTGAGGTACTGCATCATCATTCTTCAGTGTTTTCTGAACACCCTGATGCTATTAAGGGATTTTTATACCAGTTCAAATTTAAGGAACAAAAGAGATTCTTTGTCAGACAGTTTCGAACACCAGTAATCTACAAAGAGAGAGCTGCAGCAGAAACTGAGAAAATGTTGTAGTAAGGGGTAACTGAATCTTATGTCATCTCATATAATAGTCCATTGTTAGTTGTGCCAAAGAAGGCAAATAGTTTTGGGTTGATGTTGGATTCCAAGCACATTAATACAATTGTTGTGCCAGAAACATGACCATTGATGCGAGATGAGTTACTGAATAAATTTCAGGATACTAAGGTTCTATCTTCAATTGACCTATACTGCTACTGGAAAATTTAACTGCATCCTCCATGTTGAATGTTCATAGCATTCATATAATATGGCTGTTACTATTAGTTTTGCAAGTTACCCATTGGGTTGAAAATCATTCCAGCTGCATTTACTGGAGGTCTTAAGACCACTCTTCTGTCATATCTCAGAAAGACATTGACAACATACATTGATGAAGTGTGAATGGTAGAAGAGAATGGGGGGAAATATAATAAAAAGTTCTGGATATGTTGTTGAGTGTCTACAAACAGTTTGATGTAACAGTAAATTTGGAGAAGTTATAGCTCAGACAGGGACAACTAAATTATTGTGAAACTTTGTGACTGCATGAAAGATTTCACCTGTAATTAGAAATTTTTCCCATTATGACAAAGAAGCAGCTTCATCGAATTTTGGGATCGAACTGTTTTTATAATAGTTTGAATCTGACTGTTCTGGCTATGCCAGATTTGTGTACATTGATGGGTAAGAAAACTAATTGTGAGTGGGATGCCCAAGCACAGACAGTATAAAACAGAATGAGATTTTCACTCTGCAGCGGAGTGTGCGCTGATATGAAACTTCCTGGCAGATTAAAACTGTGCGCCCGACCGAGACTCCAACTCGGGACCTTTGCCTTTCGCGGGCAAGTGCTCTACCATCTGAGCTACCGAAGCACGACTCACGCCCGGTACTCACAGCTTTAGTTCTGCCAGTATCTCGTCTCCTACCTTCCAAACTTGCACTTGCCCGCGAAAGGCAAAGGTCCCGAGCTCGAGTCTCGGTCGGGCACACAGTTTTAATCTGCCAGGAAGTTTCAGTATAAAACAGGTTCCTTTGGAGGTTCCTCTTTTTACCTAATCAAGGACATCTCTAAGATGGTTTTTGGCTCTGAACTATTCCAGGAATTTGAGGTAGATGGAGTTGTGTAGTAGCATACAATCCTTTTTGCAAGCCGCGTGCACATGAAGTGTGAACTATTCATTAACTGGACTTTAGCGATTGTACTGGCCTTTGTGAAAGTTAGGTTCTACTTGTTTGGTGGAATAACCAAGGTTTGTACTGAGCACAGAGTGTTGGGACTTTTAATGAGTGTGAAACTGACTCATGGTCGCTCTGTCTGATGGTTACTGTGTCTTCAAGAGTTCAGTTTCACGACTGTCTGCATTCGTGCTCGATATTACATGTTTGCGGATATGTTTTTGAGGTCTTTTATAGGATCTCAAAGAAAACAATGTCAGTATCACGTATTTGGAGAACGTCGCATTTAGTAATGTCACTATGACTTCTCTTTAAAACATTGCCAAGGGGCAAGAGATGGATATGACATGGAAGGGGATAAAAGCAAAGTAGAGAGACAAAATTTTGTACGTGGCTGCACGTTCAGAGACAGTGAATAGTTACAACTGAAAGAAAACAACCCTCGGTCACTATTTTTAACAAATTAACTGGGTTTCAACACTGCTAGGAGTATCTTCCTCAGAATTTAAATGATGATGGCGAGCCACTAAGGGCCACTAGGGGCTGCTCGTCATCGCAGTTTTTTTATCTTAAATATCTTTATGACTAATGCCCTTTTGGCATAATTATTATTTTATAAATGACATATAAGTACTGCTGGTCTTTCACGATGATTCCGTACTTATACTCTGTATCATACGTTTTTAGTCATAATTCTGTGAGCATGTTATAGACCATTCTTTGATTTAAATTCTGAGGAAGACACTCCTACCAGTGTTGAAACCCGGCTAATTCGTTAAAAATAGTGACCGAGGGCTGTTTCCTTTCAGTTGTAAAGTAGAGAGATCACAACAATGTTTCCATTTGGCACTTATACTTAGTTATAAATTACACCTTGCTCAAGCAGAGAGTTGGAGATTTTTCACAGTGGACAGTGTGCATTCCTAATGAGTTGGTCAATAATTTGGTTTCGAATACTCTCTCAAGCTATACTTGCAGTCATATTAAATAAACAAATCAATAGATAGTGTGCTCCCCAATCGGTTACCGAAAATCCAATTGGAAATCTAGCTGAAATGGGTCAAATGGCTCTGAGCACAATGGGACATAACTTCTGAGTTCATCAGTCCCCTAGAACTTAGAACTACTAAAACCTAACTAACCTAAGGACATCGCACACACCATGCCCGAGGCAGGATTCGAACATGCGACCGTAGCGGTCGCGCGGTTCCTGACTGTAGCGCCTAGAACCGCTCGTCCACTCCGGCCGGCCGTTGGAAATCTAGAAATTGTTGAACAGACCCAGAGATCATTCTGGATAGTGAAATAATGACTAAAATAATTATTATTAACGCCTTTTTTAATATAACGTGTCATTTTCTGCTTTCACTCACTAACTAGCACACTAGGTAAAAACTCTTGCAAAGAGGGTCTAAACACAAGAAATAGATACAATGCGTAAACTTACCTATTCCGTTTATAATACGGAAGCCACTAATTTTTGACACATATCCCTTCCGGTAAATGAAGTCGACCAACCATCCAAACAGCAAATTGCCAACTGTGCCGGTGATTTGAGGAACAGAAGACAGGATACCATTCTGTGTAAAATACAGGTACTTCGATCATTTTTGCAATACTCTAGAGAGCATAAACAACTAGATGGATTAGTAACAATTGTTGTCACATCTGTTTATTTGTGCTGCCTATACTCTACATCATTAATTAAAACTAACAAGGGGAAGCCCTTAGCTACTGCCAACAGATTCGGCTCATATTTGGCAGGTTGCATCTGCATTAACTAAAACGAAGGACTCCAAGATATTTTGGCTCAACAACCGCTAGCTTTGACAGGCAATCGACTCAGAATTGACGCGATTGATGGATAATAATAGATAATTGAAAACTGAGAACTTTTCAACCACATATAATGCGTCCGCAAACGTCTAATTTCACAGAAGTAGACGAAAGAAACTCTTTCGGCTGCCGCTTACGTATCCATAAGCTAACAGGTGTTAAACAAAAGAGCCGATGGCGTAGCGACAAAGTTATCTGGCTGCTGAGCGGAAACCTGTGTTCGGTTGTCGGTTTTATTCTACAGTTTTTTTATTTGTATTTTTTCCATTTCGAAATTGATAGGAACAGGATGGTTAAAGAGGTAAGTAAAATAATGGGGAATAATAATAAGGTAGGCAAATAAATGTGTTAAATGATTTGGCCGGCCGGTGTGGCCGAGCGGTTATAGGCGCTTCAGTCTGGAACCGCGCGACCGCTACTGTCTCTCACTCTGTTACATGTCCTCATTTTCCTTCGAATAACTAGATGGATGGTAGGCCTACTTGCTTCGTAAGCATTAAATGCAAATATACTGTCGGTACCAAGAATATCTAAGGAACGCAGGCCGGTGGCAGAGCGGTTCTAGCCGCTTCAGTCCGCAACTGCGCGACTGCTACGGTCGCAGGTTCGAAACCTGCATCAGGCGTGGATGTGTGTGATGTCCTTAGGTTAGTTAGGTTTAACTAGTCCTAAATTCTAGGGGAATGATGACCTCAGATGTTAAGTCCCATAGTGGTCAGAGCCATCTGAACCATTTTTTTTTAAGGAACGCAATCTACGCGCATGTACATCATTCCTTTCGAAGATTCGGAGGAAAACAAATGTGATTTAATTTTAAAATATCTCTTTTTCGGAAATTAATTTTCGAAGCATACAACTCATACGATAACATTGCCCGAAAAGTCGTTGCTGTAAGCTGATCATAAATTATCGTTCAAATGGTTCAAATGGCTCTGAGCACTATGGGACTTAACAGCTGTGGTCATCAGTGCCCTAGAACTTAGAACTTCTTAAACCTAACTAACCTAAGGACATCACACACATCCATGCCCGAGGCAGGATTCGAACCTGCGACCGTAGCAGTCGCACGGTTCCGGACTGCGCGCCTAGAACCGCGAGACCACCGCGGCCGGCGATCATAAATTATGCTGTGGATTGTTATTGCATCCGCAATTTTGAATCCTTGAAAAAAGTTTTTAACTTGTCGATAAAAATAAACATCACATAGCTGGCTGGCACACAAGTGCGCTGTTTGACGGTATTACTTTGACTGTGCGTCGGTTGGCCCTCGTCATCTATAAGCACATGGCGGTGTTAGGTTTGTTCACGCCAAGAATTCAGTATCGGACAAAAATTGTTATAAGCAACGCATGGTTTTAAAATGTCCTCAAGATACGTTTTCTAAATTGTGTTTGTCAATTTCTCAGGTTTTGAACTGGTAACGTACACATTTTTTAACGACGGAAAATCCAGAATGGAATGTACCAATATCATGAAAAGGATAGTTGCTACTCACCATATAGCGAAGATGCAGAAAGGCACAACAAAAAGACTGTTCGAGAGTTAGTTTTCGGCCAACACGGTCTCTGTCGAAAGTAGATAACATACACACACATGCAGACACTCACGCAAATGGAACTCACACACACACATATGACCACAGTCTCTGGCAGCTAGAGCCAGACTGATAGGCTAACTCTTAACTGCCAAAGATTGTGGTCATGTGATTGTGTGCTGCGTTTGCGTAAGTGTATGCTTGTGTGTATGTTGTCTACTTTTGACAAAGGACTAGTTGGCCGAGAACTAAGTCTCCAACAGGCTTTTTGTTGCACATTTTTTTAACGAGTTGGTTAACCAACTGCGACAAAGGTCAGTTTTTCCTTATGCGAAAAAGTGCGTCTAATGCTCGCCTTCGCAGCAATCCTTCGTTTTCTTACAACGAGGCTTACAAATTCCTTACAATGCTAGGACGTTATACCTTACTTACCAACTTATCTAATTAATCCTCCTAGTTCTACCAGTTTCGATGCGGAAAAAAAACTGCGGACTACAACTGCGAATACAACACAGGTTCTCTGGTTCCCTGCCAGATGCCTTTGTCCCTACTCCAACTGCGCTTTCGTTTAACAACGCATACCTTACCGGTTCATGAGCGGCAGTCGAAAAAGTTTCTATTTACCAGTTTTAGGAAAATACGCTTTTGCGGACCCTATCTACGTTGATGAAAAAAATCTGTTTTCAATTATCCGTCAGTTCTGGTTCAAATGCCGTCATGAACTTTAGGGGCACTTTTCTCAAAAACGGGGTTATTGCGCCAAAATATATTAGTCTTTCACTTTAGGTTGTACGCAAGCGACCTGCCAAATATGAGCCGAATCGGTTGACCGTGTCCGAGGCCTTCCCTTCTGTGTGTAAAGACGAGCTACCAGAGGTCGAAATGCATCGTAAATCAATAAAAATTATAAAAACTGTTTGACATAAAAATACTTAAATTAAACTTCTTTAACAATCGTACATTGTGATTGTTGTGAGCAGTTTCTTTCTGGATACAGTTTCTTTCTGTGACACCGAAGACACTGTTTTACATAAGGAGTTAGTAAATTAGTCAACATTTGCTTTAGTTTTTTCAACGAAATGTTGTGGGTCCGCTGCCGTATAAACTTGGATGTATAGCATATTTTTTTCCAAACTGTTATCTTTGTTAATTCGACTTCTAGAGTAAAAAAGCTTCAGAAAATATAACTCCATTATCAAATGCAAGCAGTCAGGTTTAAAGTATCTATAAAAAGTTATACTCCTATGAAAAAGACTGTAACATATTCTTTTGCATTAAAGACTGTGGAAATCACATGATAATGGAACCTTACGTTCAGAAACCAGTCACTGTCCATTGCGTGAAACAGTAAAAACGGCTCTTTGGGAAACAGTTTTTCTAGTACAAGTATCTTCATATTTAGCATTTGCTCATATTAAATGTTTCTTAAAGGCGAAAATAAATTTTAGACCTGTCAACTGGACAGAAGTAACTTATGAAAAGCATATCGAAGCAAGTAGGTCAAAATTTTTCATTATACGAGTGTATATCGCATTCGCAAATTTGAGACCCTATGTGGCATGTCACGCTAACTTTATCTGAACAATGATGGACAGTAGTAAGCACAATGGATATGGGTTCTCCACAAAAGAATTCAAATCCCCAATTGGATTTCCTAATTTAGGTTTCCCTCAGTTTCCCTCAGTCATCTGAGGCGAATCCGCGATGGTCCATGTAAAAACACTACGAAATATTTCGTGCCCTAACCTTTTTCTTACTCCATCTGATGTTCAATTTCTACTGACAGCTAAACAGACATACACACCAGAGCAATACAGGATGTCCTAAGAATCTTGCTGTCATTTCAAAAGATAATAACTTGGAAACTGTTACAGATGGACAGTCTTGGTTTATTGTGAAACGTTTACAACTCTCAATGCTCTTTTTTCCCGTTTCAGCTTTCCTGCAGATTTGATTTGGAATGTATGGAAATGGTGGGAGAAGGACATTACAATTTTCGGCTCCTAAAACTCAGACAGCGAGCTTGAATACAACTGTGATATCCCGAATTTTAATGTTAGGTGCGGGGTAATGCACGATACGGTGATGGGCTCACTGTTCTTCACAGAGAAACCGTAACGGGAAATGTTTACCTGGATATGCTCGAACAGTTGCTGCTACCGCTGATTGAAGAGCTGCAGCCGTCTATCATCTTCGGGTGTGATGGCGGCCTCGTACTGCGGGATGTACTGAATGACACATTTCCTGAGAGATGGATGGGTCGTGATGATTTTATCACATGGCCCCCGCCCTCTCCCGATGCGACTCCATTACACTTTGCTTTGTGGGGTTACTTCAAGGATTACATGTACACAGCAACAATGGTTGACATTGGTTCCGTTCGGCACTAGTCAATGAAGCAATCAGAAATGATACTTCAGCAGCGACCCCTTCTTGGGCAGAACTCAATATCGCCTTGATGTTCTACGAGTGGCGAATAGGACGCACATTGAAATTCTGAAAATAGCTTTGAGAGCTGATAAATGTTTTACAGCAAACCATGATGCTCTAAATCTGTTTCCAAGTCAACATTTTACTGAAATGATAGCGGATCGTCAAGGACACCCTGCAGTTCTTCCTTTCTCCAAAAACAAGGGCTAGGAAAATATTATTTTTCTTAGTAGAGGAATGGCCCTGTTCCCAAAAATTTTATTTGTGTTGTAAAGTGAGCCAAGTGTCGACTTGACAAATGAAAAAGTTCGTTTAAACGGTTTTTCAAAGTACGTTTTCGTTCGAATGCGTAGTAAGAAATACAATGCTGTGACAAATTTCTTTCTTTGACGCATATTATATACAACGAATATTCATACAAATTTCTTTTAATTACGTAAGAACGCTATTTTCGACAGATACAAAAAAAGGAAAGAAACTGAGCGGTCAGAAAGTCTGCCGTGCGGAGGTCCGAGGTTGAGCTCCCGGTGTTGCCAGTGATTGTTTCGTAGGTGAGGTGACTGGAATGGGGTGCATTTATTCTCGTGAGCCCAACTGAAGGGATACTTGAATGAGAAGCAGCAGTCTGGAAAGCTGACAACAGCTTCGAGAGTGGCACGTTAGACCTTCATCTGTAAATGATGTCAGTATGATACAGAGGCCGGTAAAAATCGCATGGTCCTCTAGGCCTGATCACGGGATTATTTTATTTTCAGAAACGAAAAATTTAATAGTAATGTGTCCATATTTCTCTTGAAAACGACGAAAATATCGAGAAAATGTCCTATATAGAACTGAATGATTTATGATGAGGATGAATGAAACAGCGGACGTCATATGTACACCATTAAGCGAGGATGGACGAGGATGGACATCGTTTCCGCAAATGCAGAAACGAAGATTTCTACGATGTATGGATACTTTTCAAAAATAAATTGATTTTACGCTACGATTTGTTATTTTGGGTGAGATCTGGGATCCATTACCTAACGCGGAAATAGCGTTCATCCACCTAATCCCTAAAATCATTTGAAGAATCCTGAATGGAATCTCGGCAAAGTTCGAAACGTCATGTTGTTGCAGCCACTGAGGAAAGTGGCGTAGCTTAATCGCCAGGATCATTTTACTTTCATCATCTTGATTGCAAAAGATATTCTTTATACACTCCTGGAAATGGAAAAAAGAACACATTGACACTGGTGTGTCAGACCCACCATACTTGCTCCGGACACTGCGAGAAGGCTGTACAAGCAATGATCACACGCACGGCACAGCGGACACACCAGGAACCGCGGTGTTGGCCGTCGAATGGCGCTAGCTGCGCAGCATTTGTGCACCGCCGCCGTCAGTGTCAGCCAGTTTGCCGTGGCATACGGAGCTCCATCGCAGTCTTTAACACTGGTAGCATGCCGCGACAGCGTGGACGTGAACCGTATGTGCAGTTGACGGACTTTGAGCGAGGGCATATAGTGGGCATGCGGGAGGCCGGGTGGACGTACCGCCGAATTGCTCAACACGTGGGGCGTGAGGTCTTCACAGTACATCGATGTTGTCGCCAGTGGTCTGCGGAAGGTGCACGTGCCCGTCGACCTGGGACCGGACCGCAGCGACGCACGGATGCACGCCAAGACCGTAGGATCCTACGCAGTGCCGTAGGGGACCGCACCGCCACTTCCCAGCAAATTAGGGACACTGTTGCTCCTGGGGTATCGGCGAGGACCATTCGCAACCGTCTCCATGAAGCTGGGCTACGGTCCCGCACACCGTTAGGCCGTCTTCCGCTCACGCCCCAACATCGTGCAGCCCGCCTCCAGTGGTGTCGCGACAGGCGTGAATGGAGGGACGAATGGAGACGTGTCGTCTTCAGCGATGAGAGTCGCTTCTGCCTTGGTCCCAATGATGGTCGTATGCGTGTTTGGCGCCGTGCAGGTGAGCGCCACAATCAGGACTGCATACGACCGAGGCACACAGGGCTAACACCCGGCATCATGGTGTGGGGTGCGATTTTCTACACTGGCCGTACACCACTGGTGATCGTCGAGGGGACACTGAATAGTGCACGGTACATCCAAACCGGTATCGAACCCATCGTTCTACCATTCATAGACCGGCAAGGGAACTTGCTGCTCCAACAGGACAATGCACGTCCGCATGTATCCCGTGCCACCCAACGTGCTCTAGAAGGTGTAAGTCAACTACCCTGGCCAGCAAGATCTCCGGATCTGTCCCCCATTGAGCATGTTTGGGACTGGATGAAGCGTCGTCTCACGCGGTCCGCACGTCCAGCACGAACGCTGGTCCAACTGAGGCGCCAGGTGGAAATGGCATGGCAAGCCGTTCCACAGGACTACATCCAGCATCTCTACGTTCGTCTCCATGGGAGAATAGCAGCCTGCATTGCTGCGAAAGGTGGATATACACTGTACTAGTGCCGACATTGTGCATGCTCTGTTGCCTGTGTCTATGTGCCTGTGGTTCTGTCAGTGTGATCATGTGATGTATCTGACCCCAGGAATGTGTCAATAAAGTTTCCCCTTCCTGGGACAATGAATTCACGGTGTTCTTATTTCAATTTCCAGGAGTGTATTTATTATATTATAGGGGGCGGGGGCGGGGGGGGGGGGGAGGGGGGAGACCAGTAGCTGACCAATACTACGTAAGTGTTTTGGATCAATCAGACGACAAGATAAAGGATGCGACAACATAATTAGATCGTAAAAGAAAAATCTAGACAATGCTTCTGTTCACCAAGTTACTATGTCAATGGGAAAAATGGAATGTACCAAGTTCGAATCTGTAGTTTGTCAGCCCACACTGGCAAGCTACTGTGTATAGTCGTACAACTGCTATTAAAGTCACTTTGAGTACCTTGTTTTTATAGCTGTGGGTATATTGTACAACCAAGCTTTAGAAATAATATTACATGTATTAAACGTGAAAACTGCACTTGCGCGCAGCATTTGCATTGAACATTAGGTGAAAATATTTGGTGCATCAATTGCAAAAATGTAACTAACTATTTTATAACTGCATTTATTTCCATAAAATTTGTTTCATTCTAGTCTGTAGCTAAACTGATCGCAGTCATCCCGTTACAGAACTTATTCTGAAAAATTTGCAACCTCCATCACACGTTATGATTAAAGATACAGTAAAAATATGCTCATTGTATTAATTATCATCTCAGGGTCAGTTCCTTTGGCGTTATTTATTACTTCCAGATAAACAAAACATTGGCAGGTGGACTCTTATGGGAGAGATGTCGGGCGTTTCAGTGTTAGAAGGCAGGATCCACACAGTACTACCCCACTTGTGGCACTTCGTTCTGTGTTTCTCCTTTGGCACTAGAACATTGCACAGATCCACCAATTGTCAGCGTACCTTGGAACTAGGGGGGTTGTGTGAAAGCGTTTCCATGGCCTAGGTAAACACTTCCTGCTGGAAAGGAGGAGTAGCTACCTGGTAGGCGACTCGCCACGACCTCTTTAAATTCGCCGTGTGGTGGACGGTTTCCTTACAACAAAATCTGCCATCATTCAGATGATTTTTGGTCCTGACAAAATTCTGCAAACCTTGATTTCACCAAAGTCAAACTTCATTTCGAACTGAACATATGATGGTTCATTGGAGGAAAGTTGGCTGAGAAATTAAATGGCACATTTTAAGTTTAATCGAATCTGTCTCAGCGCATTTTTTAAATAATTTAAGCATGAGAATGAAGGGGAAAAGGAAATATTTGTCCTTCTCACATTCGTCATGTTGAGAAGTTCGGTTCTGTTGCAGTCTTTATTTTGGCAGACTGTAACAACACAGTTAACCATCAAAAGTCAAGTACATTGTTTTCCATATGCCTTGGATGACTCGTTTGCTTATATTTTTCCTCAATACGTAAGCACCAGTTCCTACCTGTATAACGGAATTCTTGTTTTCTTCGATTGTTTCCAACTTACGCATCGCAAACTCATTTATGAGTGCTGAAATGCTAGCACTACTACCTATGGATATGTATAGAGACTCAAGTAGTAATGACAGAAATCCACAATGATTAGCATGGACAGATCGTAATACGTGGAGTTGCACTTCGTTTTAGTTGTGTTTATGTAGTTACTGATCAAAAGTTTTATGAATTATAATATCTTTTGCTCATCCTTATGATGGATGCTGTTACCATATCTGTTGCTTTCTGAATAAAAATAATCAATTGTCCCAGATGCACAATCAGAATAAGTAATATATTGCTGATAAGTGCTGCATGCAAAATTATATTCGCCAAGTACGAGTTTAAAGTTGAGAATTAACAGTTTATTAAACTTTTTCAGAAATGATATATCAGACTTATGGTTAATCTATTCACTGTTGCTAATTGGATCTAAAGTTTTATTTTACTGGTCCGTATTGATCACATAAACTTTCACATTTCACTATTACCGGTCTCGGCTGCTCCCATTTTCAGATCTGTCACAAACAAAACAGATCTGAACATGGTAGTAGCCGAAACCGTAGTAGTGAAGTGTGAAAGTTTGTGTGATTAAGAAAGATCTGTAAAATAAAGTGCCAAAATACGATCACCGACTCGTTTTCAGACTTTAAATATGTCTTCAATTGATAGATCTAAAGTAGCGTGAGTCCCGATATCGTTATTAGAAACTCACTATAAATTTAAAATAAAACCAGTAATAAAGCATGTGTTCACAGACCAAAACGTTAGGTATTCAGATCATTTCTAATCACAGTAAATGATTGCCCATACGACACTCGACATAATAATTCTATGTGTCAAGTACTGCTAGAAACCACACTAAAGAGTCTGAGTTAAGAGTCCAACTCAGTAGGATATTACTCTTATTCCGACTCTGTTCTACATACGAAAATCACCAGTTCCACCTAACCTGAGACAAAATAATTGTAAGTGACCGCTGTGAAATTTTCAGAGCCCAAAGTGAAGCGCCACGAAAGTAATTCTAAGTGTAGTGCCTAACGTCCCGAAAAAACTCCACAGTTCATAAAAGCCTGCGGCAAAATCAACGCCCAGACCAACACAGAACCTGCGTCTTCAACTGTGTCCGATCCATTATGGAAGTGACAATACGGAAGTCCCCACTTATAAGTGGGTTTCCCCAGATCCCGTTAATTCCATGAATTAATGTTAGAGTAACCACTAGTCCAGATTACACCTTTTTGTGCGGAAGTTCAGTCTTAAGGTTACGTGCGTCGTTAGAAGCGCGATGAAAACCTAACTGATGTGATATATTTACTTAATAATACATCAAGTAGTTCGCCCACAAATCTAATTCGAATGATTGTAGAGTTCAAAAGAATTGATCATTTCTTACCATGCCTCTAATCATTACAGTACACACTTGAATGACACACCTGTCTTGAAGGGAATGACCTGCTCTTTGCACTTCTGCAGTTCAAATTTCGTAACGACGTTTAAATCACGGGCGAAAGTACGAAAAAGTGTGCTTAAATAACTGAAATATGTAATTAAACATATAAAACTTACAATCTAAATGTTGTATGAGAAACATGTTTACTTTCATCAACACACATGGGCACGCTGATCGTGAATCTGTCTCGGTTCATTAATTAAGCTCAGTTTTACCATCACTTTGTTAAACACCCTCTTACTCTCCATTTAAAAATGAAAGAAAATATGTAGATCACTCATTCAATGCGTCTCGATGAGGGCTTTAATCTGATGAGTCGACCTCTCTTATAGTTAAGTACTTCCAATTTTTATTAAATATTTAGGGAAAAGTCCGTTACAGATACCTTTCCGACTCTATGACAAATTACGCATGTCATTTGGGTAGTCCAAGTGTCAACTAAATCTCTTGCTCTGCTCTCGAAACTGATGTATCTCAACACGCCGTAAGTTTTATGATCTATGAAGCACGTAAACGTTTACAAAACTGTCTAGTCTTCGTGCGAGTCGTATCTGCTCGTGTGACGTCACGTCTGGACGGTGTGGGCTGAGCGGCCACTACCTGGCCTAGCCATCAGGCCTCCTTCGCCATCAGTCAAACCTCAAAACAGAGGCCCACCGACGGGCTGCCATACTCAAACCAAATGAAACCACCTCCGATCTCGTGAGTGCTAGTCATGTTACAAACGCAATACTTAAGTAATATGCCTCGAGAACATTGGAGGGTGAGTTTGTCCCTGACGCATTACCCAGCTCTTGTACTACGCACGGGAATCTCACGGAATGCGCCGATCTTCAGTTGACATTGTGAGTCCCCATTACTGGGCAGCTGGTCGTTGTTTACACAGAGGGTGCGGCGGAGACAGACTGGGCCAGATTTTTACCGCGACTGATCGGCACTGCTTACGCTCAAAGTCTTGAGCGACCTCCCACCAGTAGATGGAGTGCCTCAAATAACGTCCAGCAGCAAAGTGTTCCACAGCAGTGGACTCTCCAAACCGCTTCTCTCCCACAGCGTCCTGGTAACTTCTCGTGTCCGATAAGGCAGTGAGGATTCTTCGTCCTACTGGTTCGTTTATTTGTTAATGACTATAGTTACACTTACGTTAAACTATTCACAACTGCAAGTATGGACAACCATCATCTGTAGATTGGAATGAGTATAATGCAAATTTATGTTAGACCGGGACTCGAACCCAGGTTTCCCGCTTATCACGAGCGATCGCCTTACCATTTAGCTATCCCTGTACGACTCGTAGACAGACTCAAACTTCCAAATGCCCTCAACCCTGTGTCTGCAACCTGTATTCATACATCCATTACGTCTATTCCCGTACAGGCGAGACATTTTCTGCAAGTGCTTGCATGGTGTTGGCGGATAAATACGATTTTGCAGTGCCTATGTTGACGACTATGGCCGTGAGTCACTCGCGGATAGCCAAATGCTAAAGGCGACCTCTCGCGATAAGCGGTATATACGGACTCCAGTGCGGTCCGGCAGAAATTTTCATTGTCGTCATTCCATTCTACAGCCGATGGTTGTCGAATTTCGCAATTGCTAATAAATTTAATGCATTTTATAACGGCTGTTGTCGCCGCAGTGGCTGTAATTCTGGATAACACTTTTACTGTAAAGTCATATTTACACTTCGTTCATACCACCTGTTCCCTCGCTAAATGAGACGCTCACTTGCCCAAAGAGGATATATTGCAGAATAATGATTATTTTGATGACATTTGTCTCTAGATCTGCAAACCCTATCTCGTGTTGAGCTGCGAACGTAGTGCACAGGTTACAAAATTGTTTGAGGGAGCTCAGTTACAGGTTCCTTGTGTAGTGACGTAACGTCTCCTTGAATCTACTCATTGAAATATCTTTGGACGGTGTAGATTGATTGATAAGGAGACTACGTCGAGAAATGTCGCTGTCAAGTGGAGAACTTTTCTCCTTTTCCCTCAGCAATGAGATTCAAACGAGTGACCCTAACCTCGTTAGTGATGTAACAAAATAAATTTAATGTCTTCATCGCAAAAATGAACCAGTCACCAAGCGAAGCTACACGAACAAGTGTCGCTGTATGTGTCATAAGGATTTGTTTCCGCTGGTAACATTGGTACGCAAAAGTTTTTCTACACTTACACTTTCCACGTCAAAGTGCAAGATGTCGGCAATGTAGAGCGGCAGCGAAGACAGTAGCAGGTACAGAGTAATGTCCGAGGCCATGAGGTAGACGACCAGGGCCCAGATAGCTGGCGTCGACAGCAGGCTCCTCCACGGCACAGGCAGTTTTTGCTGCAACATCAGAAACGTAGTGCACAGGTTACAACTGCTGACTACTCTATATTGTCCGAGGGCTAGTGCACAGATTGCCAAAACAGACGAGAAGTGAAACGACAGTCAAGAGAGAAATTATGGCCCTGTCTCTTAGGCCTTATCCTTGAACTGGCGCGTAATAGTGAAATTATGGAAGTATTCGGAAAGTAATCACATAATTATCATCATTACAGAGCAGTCACAATCAAACACAATGAAAATCTTACTTCGGTACATATGCAACAAATAAGACAGTATTGCACTAAAAGGAAAAATGCCTTTTGGATTCACAATTTTTTATTTTCTTTATGCTATACCGCTAGAGGCGCTGGTCTGACTGGACTGGTGATTGGTTGTTGCTTTGTTGAATTCTTTGGGTGTTGCACTCTGGAGGTAGGGACCTTAAATTCGTTGCCACCCTTCAACGAAGACTGATAAAATGGATTCTAAGTTGATGGCCTAAAATTCCATAGAGCGTTTACGGTACGACTGTAAGTAAAGCGAGACCAAATCAGTACCAACTAACAAAGCCAGAACCGACTTATACGACAAACAACGTTCCTAATCAACTTTACGTGCATTAAAGCAATGTGACAGTTGCATTCGAGGCTGGGCATTACGGAGGTGACGAGACGTGAATTGCCGATGCTTGCGAAGGAGGGAGAATTTACTGTTTGTCATTGTGTTCTAGGGGTAGGTTCTTTGACCTCTATTCAAAACTACCTAGCTCCCGGAGCCGACCCTACTCACCGCTAAATTCTAAATAAAACTCTTCTTTTTCTTTCTGCATGTCTTCGGCATTTGCCTGTTACGCCCTCGGTCTTCCTAAAGATCTTTTGCCCACTGGGTAATATTTCTTTATTAATTTTGGTATTCTGTCGTCTTCCATTCTTGTAACATTGTCCTTCCAGCTGTTCCTGTATTCATTGATCTGCTCATTGAAGATTTTCAGTGCTAGTTCTTCTCTGATGTCAGCATTCCTCCTCCAGTCGGGTTGTGTACCCACCTACTCTTCTTAGGAATCGCATCTCCGATGAGTGTATTCTTTTTCATTTCTTTTTGTCACATTTCACTAGTGACTTCCATATGTCACAGTTGGTACCAACTTCGTTATACAGAACTTGAGTAGATTTTCCTTTCTTACTTTAATGCTGAGGGTGCTGCATATTGAACATTAATATAATTAAATGTTAGTACTTCCCTTTGTACGTTCATTTCTGTCATAAAGTAGTTAAGAACTGGAGTGAATTTACTCTTCCTAATTTATGATTATTTTCTGATATTCTGCTGGGATTGCTCCCGCCCTCTGAAAGTCATACTTTTGTTTTATTTGAAGACACTAGCAGATTATGTAACTTAACTGTTGTGGATAAAATATGAGCAGCACTTTAGGATGTGCTTGGTTGGGTTGTTTGGGGGGAAGAGACCAAACTGCGATGTCATCGGTCTCATCGGATTAGGGAAGGACGGGGAAGGAAGTCGGCCGTGCCCTTTCAAAGGAACCATCCCAGCATTTGCCTGGAGCGATTTAGGGAAACCACGGAAAACCTAAATCAGGATGGCCAGACGCGGGATTAAACCGTCGTCCTCCCGAATTTTAGGATATGCACTCGCTGTCAGTAATCACGATTTTATCATCAGTAAAGGGTAGTTTCACACAGAAGTTCCTTTTGTTGAATTCATAAGCATAAAAGCTTAATTTTACTTATCCATTGCCTCAGCATGTCGTCAGTATAAATGTTAAGAAGAATCGGAGAGAGACTGCATCTTTGTCTTACTCTCAAATTTGTCCTCGTCAAGGATTTTCGATTTCCTGCAATTTCGCTTTCTGATTCTTGGTACATGCTTTCTACTTGCAGAGGTAACTCACAAAAGCTTTTCTCTGTTAACTTTATGGAAAGCTTTCCCATAGTCTAGAAAGAGTAGATGTATCATTCTATTGAACTCTTTGTGTTCTGCCGGCCAGAGTGGCCGTGCGGTTCTAGGCGCAGCAGTCTGGAACCGAGCGACCGCTACGGTCGCAGGTTCGAATCCTGCCTCGGGCATGGATGTGTGTGATGTCCTTAGGTTAGTTAGTTAATTAGTTCTAAATTCTAGGCGACTGATGACCTCAGAAGTTAAGTCGCATAGTGCTCAGAGCCAAAAATACGTCTTTGTGTTCTCAAAGATTTGGCTTCTGGCTAACGCCATGTCTATGCACGATCTGTCTTTTCTAAAGCCTGTTTGCTCTTCTAACATAATATTTTCAAAAATTAGTGCTGTTCTCTACTTTAGAATATATTTTATACCCAGCGCTTAGCACAGAAATGGACCTATTGTTTTCCCAATTACTTTTGTCTCCTTATTTGAAATAACTACTGTAAATACCTGATATATTCAGTATGGTATTATTGTTGGTTATTTCCAGTTCTCTGGAAGGGTTGCGCTTCTGTCACGTTGAAAGATTCTCTTCAGTCGTCGTTGATACCGTTCCTGCAGCAGTTTTTTCCAGCCACAGCGATGTCGGTGATTTGATGTTTTACCGGAATACTGATATTCGCGGTACATCCGTGAAATGGTCGTACGGGAAAATGCCCACTTCATCGTTACCTCGGAGATGCTATATCCCATCGCTCGAGCGCTGACTGTAACACCACGTTCAAAGTCACTTAAATCTTGATAACCTGCCATTGTAGCAGCAGTAACCGATCTAACAACTGCGTCAGACACTTTTTGTCTTATATGGGCATTGCCGACCGCAGCGCCATATTCTGGCTGTATAAATATCTCTATATTTGAATACGCATGGCCAGTTTCTTTGGCGTTTCAGTGTACAAATCGTGCAAGAACGAAGTGGCAACAATAGGAGTGAGAGACCAAGAACGAAGTGCACTGATTACAAAGAGTATACGACAGGGAAAATAGTACTTCATTCCTGCTGTTGTGCCGGCCGGGGTGGCTGAACAGTTCTAGGCGCTACAGTCTGGAACCGCGCGACCGCTACGGTCGCAAGTTCGAATCCTGCCTCGAGCATGGATATGTGTGATGTTCTTGTATTAGTTAGGTTTAAGTAGTTCTATGTTCTAGAGGACTGATGACCTCAGAAGTTAAGTCCCACAGTGCTCAGAGCCATTTGAACCATTTTGGACCTGCTGTTGAATTTACACATCGAAGAAGGAATGATGGAAATAAAAGAAACATTCAGGTGTCGGATTGAAATTCCAAATGAAACGACATCAATAATTAGGCACGCTTATGACCTTTCTTTTCTCAGTGAATGTGAGAAGGAATTAAGGGGGTTTTTGAAAGGTTTATAGAGTCTGATGAGTACAGAATATTGACAGTATACCAAAGAAAGACGAAAGTAATTTGTGGCAGAAATGGGAATAGCGACAAACTTGCGTAATACATAGGGGCAACATACAGGGCGTTAATAAAGATACGAAGACTCCACGAACCCAATTAATTACCATGACTAAACCACTGGACTTCAAAACAGTTTCCAGTCGTTTCATATTGGATAAATACAGTTCCTGTAGGGTTTTCAGGGGAATCTTATATCATTTTCTTGCAAAATAGTGGCAAGCTCAGATAACGACAATGGAGGTGAATAGCGATCACGCACCCTTCTTTCCAAAGTAGACCACAAAGGCTCAATAGTATTGAGAACTGGTGGTTGTGGTGCCCAGGGGAGATGCGACAGTTGATACTTGTGCTAAAAAAATTAGTCCTGGATGAGGCGAGCTGTATCACAGGGGCCCTGTCAAGTTGGAACACACCACCACCATTGGGAAATAAACATTTTATCATGGAATGGATCTCATCAGCTAAATCCTTGAAAGTAATGCGACCTCGCAGAGTAACCACGGGGCCCATGGAATACCACGATATGGCTCCCTCAATCAGCACCGAGCCTCTACCACATTCTTTCACTCCTGGGCTGTAAATTCGGCCAAAAGTAGTAAACAGTGTGAATCAACACTCATCCGACCAAATGACATTCTTCCCTTCCGTTGCTCCACAGTCCCGGTTTTGTGGCTTAGCACCGCATGTTTTCCACTGAGGGTATTTACACACTGGTGAGAGGTTTTGGAATTCCATCTCGGCCTGCAGTTCCGAGTTTATGGAGCTGCCGTCGTCTTAGTGCTGACAGGGTTCGCGAGAGCGATATTCAGTTCTCTAGTACTTTTGCAGCTGTCAGTTTTCTACTTCTCGTCACAATCCTCTCCACTTGACATAAGCCACGATCACTCGTAACACACTTCCGGCCATGTTTTAGCAGATGATATTTTTCTGCTTTCCCTGCATGCGGTGTATGTCTTCGATAGGGTGCTTCTTGGACCACCACCAAACACCTTGGCAACCTTGCTTACGGAAGCACCCACCAAGGGAACACCAGCAGTTTACCCACATTGGAATTCACTTAGCTCCGATATAATGCCCTCACGACTACTGAATACTGTTCTGACCACAACTGACACTTGTAGTGTATTGAGGATATTGCGCAGGTGTCATATATGACAGGTGAGCCGTGGTAAAAATTTCTGTTTTGAAGAGCGCGCCGCAGCGCGAAGCGTGAAGCAGTCGGCCTCCGTTTCTGGCGGTGGCGCTGCTGTGGCAATCGCAGCTTTGGTGTCTCCCTCTTGTGGGAAATGGGAAAGGTTGCCTGTTCACGTGCGTTTCAGGGGCGCTATGAGCTCGCCAGTTGGTGAGTCTGGATCAGTCTCTCGTCCCCAGCTTGCTCGTCTGTCTCTCGTCCGCATTTGTTAGGCAGTTGGTGTCTGTCTGTCTTTCTGTCGGTCTGCCGTACGTTAATAGCTGCCTCTGTCATGCTTGTCGGATCCGGTGTTAACGAATTTTTGCTTGAAGTGTAACGGCCCAATTCCTGAAATATGTTTTTATTTTGCCTATCATCTTGAGAGGCGATATATGTGTAATGTAGACCATGTGTGGTCAACCTTGTATATTTTCTGTAAGACTGCATTTCACGGGTTTATATTTAAATGGTCATTTTAGTATATGAAGTTGCCACCCTACCACCGTAAGATTTTAATGTTAGTGTTTTGTACCATTTCCATCCCTCCTACGGGGTGCATAGTTTATGTGCTTGTGTGAGTTGTTAAAATTTTTAGTTTAAAGTAATCTGGTGTATTGCAGATTTGCACCAGTGTAGTCTTTCAGAGGTTGTTGTGAGCGGTCGTGACAACGGCCGTGTCAAAATGGAGCCGCAAGGTTCTCAGCCCGAAACCACATACAGTCAAAATTTCTTCTTTCTGCCTCTGAATGAATTGTAACTTGATATTTAGAGGGTGCTTTCTGATTATAATTTTAAATCTGTTTAAAAAAATAGGCTTTTAGGAATAAAATTTTAATTTGTTGAAAGAAATTTGATTTGTTTTCATCAGTTTCCCACTGGAACTACTTCCACGCTCACATAGTGTGATTAAATGTGTTAATGTTCTTGATGAATCGCTAGTAAATCAAGCAAATTCTTAAGAAAAAGTTTTGAAAGTAAATTCACCGTTCAACAGGGCAAAGTGCAGACTTGAATAGCATCTGTATTTATGTTCAAGCATGTATTTAACGTAGTTTATTTCATAATTTTGTCCAACCCCTGCAGTAGAAAGTTAAGCACTTCCGCTTCCTTGTAAACAAAATAAAACGACGGACAAAGCAAAACGCAAGGAGGATGTAAGAAGCAGATTAGGTTGCCAAAGAGGGAATTACTCACAAAGAGGAATCTGTTGCTATCGAACGTAGCCCTTAATTTGAGAAATAAATTTCTGAAAATCACGTTTGAAGCACAATATGGACTGCGGAAAAATCGAAAAATAATAAAATCTTTTGAATCATAATGTTACAGGATGTTGAAAATTACGTGGATTCGTAAGATAAGACATGAGTATGTCGCCGACAGCATGAGCGAGGAAGAAGGAAATACAGGATACTTGGACATAGGTTAAGACAGCAGGCAACAACTTTCATTCTACTAGAGGCAGCTGTAGAGGGCAAAACTGGTAGAAGAGAAAGAGATTGGAACATATCCAATAAATAACTGAGTATGTTGGGTGTGAGTGCTACTCTGAGAGGAAGAGGTTGACTTGGGAGAGGAAGCGATGATGGGACGCGTGCAACCTGTCGGTACACTGACGACGCAATAAAGAAGACACTGCACCTTGGCACTCGATTGTATAGTGGCCTCGATGTATCGACGCTCAGCCGGGTCGATGTTCCTGTGTTGCGCCGGCGAGTCGGCAGCTAACAGCCACCATGGCAGGCACCATAGCAGCCCGATGCCGCCAAACACGTAGAAGGTCAGTGGCCAGCGTACCGACGTCGAGCATAGAGCGCCCGTTGCCGCCACCGAGATCACCATACCACCTACAGCCCTGCACGACAAACAAGTTGCGCTTTTCAATTAAATCTTGGGGAGAAAACACTCCAGCATTCATGTGGCGCTGGTATTGTTCACAGGGATTACATACATGTATCACTTCTTTCGTTTGGACTCCAATGTATATGGTTGACTCTAGTGGCCCAGATGTCATATTCTAAATATACTTTTTCCAACGTGTATACGGTGAAACGCCTCTAACAAAGCATTGCACTTTGTTATACGTATATGTTTGTTATCTCGACCTGAATCCTTATATTTTGGGAAATATCGTTTTGACTATCTGGATGATTTAAAAAGATCTCCCGACCCAAAACTAGTCATCAAGAAAATAAAAGTGAAATTTGGAACTTTGGCTGTTTTTCCATTGTACTGATTAACACAAGCTGCTGTCCTGCAATTACTCCAGCATGCTGGAAGTTCGTCTTTAGACTATGTTAATTGGAATATAGTCTTTGAAATTCGGAAGGTAGCAACGATAAAAAATAGGGAGCTAATGGTTATTCATAACTTGTACAGAAACAATATTGCAGTTATAAAAGTCGAAGGGCACGAAAGGGAAGGAGTAGGTGAGAAGAAAGTGAGGCAGGGGCCCCAACGTGATTCAGACTGTGCATTAAACAACCATTAAAGAAAACCAAGGACAAAATTGGTTGGTACATAAGTACATGGCATTTTTCTGTAAATTTAACAAAAACAACAGGTACACATAACAGAGACATTAGTCGTCATATATTCTCTTTCACTACTTACAACAGTCTGCCAATGATGGGGTAACTTTCGGATTCCGTGACTGTAGAAATCACGTGGTTTTGAGGCTAAGAACTCGTGAGGCATGTTAGTACATTTTCATTCTGACAGGAAATTCCTTGAATGATGTTCGATAGAGAGCGGAAAAATGGAAAGTCTGGACGCTTAAGTTCAGCTGAAAAAAGTGGGTGTGGCATGACTTCTCAATCCAACTCCTGTATAGTGTTTTTTGTCTGTCTAGCAGAATGCTGGCGGGAGCTATCGTGGAATAGCATAACTTCATGAAGTCTTATGTGCGTCGTCCTTGGACTGCTCTGCAAGAGTCTCAGTCGTTGACAGTAAATGTCAATAAATGTAGTGATGGCTACACCTATCCACAAGGTGCATAACACTGACCTTTTTTTTTTTCTGGATGCGCGCAAGTCTTTGTACAGGAAATTGCTGCTTTGTTTGTGCTCAGTCAGTCTTTCTTTTTCTGATGTTATCGCTAAGAGAACATTTCGTCAGCGGTAACGATACAGGATGGTCGGTTTTGTTCACGAGCCAACTGATGACGAGCTAGCAGAGATGCACATACGGCCATCCACTAATTTTTGTTGCAAGAAAGCGTCGCACGATGGTGAAATGATCACAGTTCATCACATTTCTCATTTCTCAAGAACAGAGACGTGAATCATAGCGGATTAATGCGTTTAAACGATCTTCATCATACCCCGAAATCTTCCTGAACGTGGAGAGTCACTAATGTCAAAACGATCCTCCTCAAAACGAGAAAACCATTTCCTTGCCGTGCTCTGTCCAATGACATTACCCCATATATGATGCAGACGTTTCTGGTTACATTCGCTGTTGTCTCCCCTCTTTCGGACTCGAGCAGAACAATATTCCGGAACTGTTCCGATTTCTCCACTTGTCACTCCATTTTCTAGCGTCCACAACTCCACTCACTATCTCCAAATGACACAATGCCAATATGTAAAGTCAAAGAGCAACAGTGAAATGCAAACAGAAAATGACAATCGATAAATAAGTGCACAGAAACCAATACCAACATGCAAAACAAAAACGCTACGAACTAATATTTGGATTGACAAGTATGGTGCTGCCACGACACGCACTGGTGAGTCACCCATTTTACTTGAGCTGAGCCATCCTCTCACTACAAGTGCAATTTATATGTTTTAGGCCTTAAACTTACAGCTATTGCAACAATAGTAAATGTGATGAAGGTACGTAAGAAATTGTGAATATAATTGGAAGGAGAAACAGCATTGGTCGCATTTTTTGTTTTTTTGTTTTATTAGCCGCAAATGGTGAAATGATCACAGTTCATCACATTTCTCATTTCTCAAGAACAGAGACGTGAATCATAGCGGATTAATGCGTTTAAACGATCTTCATTATACCCCGAAATCTTCCTGAACGTGGAGAGTCACTAATGTCAAAACGATCCTCCTCAAAACGAGAAAACCATTTCCTTGCCGTGCTCTGTCCAATGACATTATCCCCATATGTGATGCAGATGTTTCTGGTTACATTCGCTGTTGTCTCCCCTCTTTCGGACTCGAGCAGACCCATGAACCATGGACCTTGCCGTTGGTGGGGAGGCTTGCGTGCCTCAGCGATACAGATGGCCGTACCGTAGGTGCAACCACGACGGAGGGGTATCTGTTGAGAGGCCAGACAAACATGTGGTTCCTGAAGAGGGGCAGCAGCCTTTTCAGTAGTTGCAGGGGCAACAGTCTGGATGATTGACTGATATGGCCTTGTAACATTAACCAAAACGGCCTTGCTGTGCTGGTACTGCGAACGGCTGAAAGCAAGGGGAAACTACAGCCGTAATTTTTCCCGAGGACATGCAGCTTTACTGTATGGCATGGAGAGCTGCATCAAACCAGTCTCAGGACTGAAGACCACAACAACAACAACAGCCGCAAAATCGATTTTCGGTCACTTACTGACCATCCTCAGTGCTGTAATATACAATTAAAATTGGTAGACACTGGTATCAACAAGCTTAGAGCTTAGAGCCTGTTGATACCAGTGTCTACCAGTTTTAATTGTATATTACAGCACTGAGTATGGTCACTAAGTGACCGAAAATCGAATTTGCGGATAATAAAACAAAAAAATACGACCAATGCTGTTTCTCCTTCCAATTATATCCATTATCTGGTCGTGGTGCACAGAACACTCCATGGAGTCGCCAATCAATAAAATTGTGAATATGTTTATTATATATATATGTGGCATAAGGTTCAAATGGTTCAAATGGCTCTAAGCACTATGGGACTTAACATCTGAGGTCATCAGTCCCCTAGACTTAGAACTACTTAAACCTAAAGACATCACACACACCCATGTCCGAGGCAGGACTCGAACCTGTGACCGTAGCGGTCGCGCGGTTCTAGACTGAAGCGCCTAGAACCGCTCGGTCACACAGGCCTGCAAACTGACTAACTTGGTTAGTGTACTGAGAGTTGCTAGATTTGAGAGGTTGGAAAGTGTATTGTTTGGATGTTAAGAAGTATATATATAAAAAAAACTTAGTGTTGTCATTCATGCGCATATTTCATGTTTTACCAACCTTTCCCTTACAATTTTTTTAATCGGCCATGGAACCAAGTGTGTTCAGAAAATACTTGCATTTGTAACTAACAGAGAATTTACGAGCACCCTGTATTTTTGAGTGTGGATAGATGTTCTCATGCGTAGCTGATGATTACTGTAGTACGAACTTGAACCACAGCGTACGAAACGTTCCCTATTGCTCTGCCTGCTGCTCATTGTGTTATTTACTTTATGTCATTGATGTAGAAGCTCTTAACAGTAACAGAACTGTACGACCACATTCTGTACACGATTTCATTGGTTTTCCTTGCCTGTGATAAACATTGTAAGTTAACATTAATTCAGTGCTTCCTCAACATTGTCTATCCCTGGGTTTCCTTTTTGCTTTACCATTATTTTTTAATTCTTTAACTTTGTAATTTTCATAGTGTTACGTGGGTCAAAATGCGACACAATGCACCAAACGCCCCCCTCCCCCCTCTACTAAGTAACGAGTTACGCTTCTCCAGTTGGCGGGGTGGGAGGGGGGGCAGGAAGAGGGGGAAGAGGGGCAGAGGAGGGGGAGAGTGGCTTCAAGATTTGCTTTGCGTTACAGTTTACCATATAAATTAAATAAATAAAGAACAGATACCATCTTCATATTGATAAGAATTACCAGCAAATGATCTTCTTCAGTGCCGATACACTCACATTGCTCAAACTCTTACGGGAATCGGTGATTGACTGCCGCGATTAATGAGCATAGTCGGCAGGGGCATTACAAGTGTAGTATGTGAACAGTAAGTTGGAAGTGTGGGTCCCACGGGGAGCGTACCAGAGATAAGTCCCTGCAGTCGCACTAACTTCTGTGTCCTCAATGGCTCAGTCGGATAGAGCGTCTGCCACGTAAGCAGGAAATCCCGGGGTCGAATCTCGGTCGCGGCACATATTTTCAACTGTCCCCGTTGATATTCATCAACTTCTTTAAACAGCTAATGGTCATATAAATTTAAAGTCAAGCTTCTCCCAATGTACCATAACAACATGCCATGCACAGGTATGTATGGTATGGTCGTCAGTATAAAGGGTGATCAGAAACAGTCTGTTAAGCTTGTAAGCGTGTTGCACGAGAGGTTGCGCTGGTAATAATTAGTAAGAAAAATATCGATACGTTGCTCCGTCTCTGAGTTACTTAGCATTGAATTTAGTCAATCAGGTCGTCACTTTTTTTTTGTTATGGTTTTAGGGCGCAAAACTGCTACGGTCATTAGCGCTCGGTCTGTGACTTAGGAAAAGGTAAAAAAACCAAACTGGAAACCAGCAGCAATGGGAGCGAAACTCAAAAACAGTGGGGAAACTAATAACAGAAGGAAAGCTTAAAAAAAACACTATAGAAGAAGGGATGTTTGTCCCCAAAAAGAGCTTCAAATGACTGACGTCATCTCACTGACACTAATTAACTCGAGAACGCTATCGACTGAGCGCGTATCATCTGCTAAAATGGAAGACATATCAGGCGACAGCTGTAGACGGGTGCGTAACGGAGTAAAATAGCGGCACTCAAGTAAAACGTGTCTCACCGTCCACAGTTGAGAGCAGTGAGGACAAAGAGGTGGGGGGGGGGGGGGGGGGGGAGGGGAACGCCACTTAAAATCTGTCGATGGTTAAAAAGACAGTGTCCTATCCGGAGTCTAGTTAAAATTACCTCCTCCCGACGACGAGTTCGGGAGGAAGAGGTCCAAGCGCAGGGAAGGGCTTTCACGTCCCGCTATTTATTATTGGGAAATGTCGACCAATGTTCGTGCCATAAAAGAGCAACACGACGACATAAAACACTCCGTAGATCGGCGAAGGGAACCATGCGAACAGCAGGCTGAAGAAGAGAGACTGCAGCCTTGGCCGCTATATCGGCCGCCTCGTTTCCACATATACCAACATGTCCTGAGATCCAGAGGAACGCCACAGAGACGCCCCCCCCCCCCCAAGTGGAGCAAGTGGAGGCAGTCCTGAATCCAGTGGACCAGAGGGTGGACAGGGTAGAGAGCTTGGAGACTGAGGAGAGAGCTGAGCGAATGTGAGCAAATAATATACTGTATCCGCTGATGGCGACGGATGTATTGGACAGCCTGGAGAACAGCGTAAAGCTCCGCAGTAAAAACCGAACACCGGTCGGTAAGCCGAAATCTATTAGGGGTGTCGCCAACAATATAGGCAATCCCAACACCAAATGATGTTTTTGAGCCATCAATGTATATAAATGTGGCATCCTTCATTTGTGCGCATAGAGCAGCAAATGCCCGACGATAAACAAGAGAAGGGGTACCATCCTTGGGAAACTGACAAAGGTCATGGAGCAGGCAGGTCCGGGGCAGGGGCCAAGGCGGTGCTGTACCCCAGGTTGTCAAGAAAGTCTTAGGAAAGTGGAAGGAAAGAGAATGGAGTAGTTGACGGAAGCGGACTCCCGGTGGTAGTAGAGAGGAAGGCTGGCCTGCATACTCTAAATCCAAGGAGGCGTCGAAAGAAATGTCATGGGCCGGATTAGCAGGCATGGAAGACAGATGGCTAGCATAACGACTCAGAAGGACAGCTCGCCGATTGGACAGCGGAGGTTCAGCAGTCTCAGCATAAAGTCTTTCCACAGGGCTGGTGTAAAAAGCTCCAGACGCTAAATGTAATCCACGGTGGTGGACAGAGTCGAGACGCCGAAGAATAGACGGCCGAGCAGAGGAGTAAACTATGTTTCCATAGTCCAATTTCGAGTTCCATAGAGGCGGAGAAGGACCACTCGGTCCGCTCCCCAGGAGGTATCATTCAGGACACGGAGGGTGTTGAGGGATCGCAGACAGCGAGCCAAAAGATAGGAAACGTGAGAGGACCAGCACAGTTTTCTGTCAAACATAAGACCCAAGAATTTAGCGACGTCCGCGAACGGAAGGTGGACAGGGCCTAGACGTAAGGAAGGCGGAAGAAACTCCATACGAGGCCAAAAATTGACACGAACGGTCTTACTGGGAGAAAAGCAGAGGTCGGTTTCGATGCTCCAAGAGTGGAGGCGTTGAAGACATCCTTGAAGACTTCGTTCGATAAGGCAGGTCCGTTGAGAGCTGTAGTAGATCGCAAAATCCACAATGAGGGAGCCCGAGACATCGGGTAGGAGACAATCCATAACTGGATTTATGGCAATGGCAAACAGTACAACACTTAGCACGGAGCCCGGGGGTACCCCGTTTTCTTGGGAGAAAGTTGTGTTCACCCACACTTTAAATGTGCGCTCTGTCATAAATTCACGAAGAAAAAGGGGCAGCCGACCTCGAAAGCCCCAAGAGAACAGTGTGCGGAAGATGCCTGTTCTCCAACAGGTATCGTATGCTCTTTCCAGATCAAACAATACTGCTACTGTTTGGCGTTTCCTGAGAAAATTGTTCATGTTATAAGTGGAGAGAGCAACAAGATGGTCAACGGCAGATCGATGCTTTCGGAAACCGCATTGGGCAGGTGTTACGAGACTTAGGGACTCCAGCCACCAGGCTAAACGGCAGTTCACCATACGCTCCAAAACCTAACATACACTACTCGTGAGAGAAATGGGGCGATAGCTAGAGGGGAGATGTTTGTCAAAAATGTTCAAATGTGTGTGAAATCTTATGGGACTTAACTGCTAAGGTCATCAGTCCCTAAGCTTACACACTACTTAACCTAAACTATCCTAAGGACAAACACACACACCCACCCACGCCCGAGGGAGGGCTCGAACCTCCGCCGGGACCAGCCACACAGTCCACAATAGATGTTTGTCCTTTCCAGGTTTCGGAACAGGAACGACGATAGCTTCCCGCCATCTTCTCGGAAAAGAACTGTCGGTCCAAATTCGATTATAAAGGCGAAGGAGGTAGCGCAGACTATGGTATGATAAATGCAGCAACATTTGGATGTGGATACCATACGGTCCTGGGGCGGAAGAGTGAGAAGAAGAGAGTGCGTGTTGGAGTTCCCGCATGGAGAAAACAGTATTATAGCTTTAGCGATTATGAGAGGAGAAAGCAAGAGGTCGCACTTCCTCTGCACGTTTCTTCGGGAGAAACCTGGCGGGTAATTTGAAGAGCTCAAAATCTCAGCAAGGTGTTGACCC
Organism: Schistocerca serialis cubense; assembly: GCF_023864345.2. Classification (NCBI taxonomy): domain Eukaryota; kingdom Metazoa; phylum Arthropoda; class Insecta; order Orthoptera; family Acrididae; genus Schistocerca; species Schistocerca serialis. The sequence goes on along the minus strand of NC_064641.1, from coordinate 660,484,453 downwards.
AATGAGTTAGAATTTGCGACGGGGTCCACTAAGGTATCATGCGCGACAGTGAGCCCAGAGACTGGGGAGAAACTAGGCCCGCCAGATAACCGTCGAATCCGACTCCAAACTTCCGAGGAGGGAGTGAAGGTGTTAAATGAGCTAGTAAAGAAGTCCCATCTTGCCTTCTTGCTATCGCGGAAGACCCGATGGCATCGCGCATGGAACTGCTTATAGCGGATACGGTTAGCCAAAGGGGGATGGTGGCGAAAAACGCGAAGAGCACGTCGCCGCTCACGTATTGCGCCACGGCATGCCTCGTTCCACCAAGGAACTGGGGGGCGTCGGGGCAAATCGAAGGTGCGAGGTATTGAATGTTCCGCAGCTGTAAGAATAACTTCTGTAATAGGAGTGACCTCATCGTCGACGCTAGGAAAGTGAAGGTCATCGAATGTCGCTAGAGATGAAAAAAGTGTCTAATCGGCTTGGGCATATATGGCAGTTGTGGCTGCAACCTAAGGTGATGAATTTCATGTGCAGTGTGCTTCCACCCAGTTAGGGAAGGTGTACAGCAGTGAAGTACGCAGCAATTTTTGTGCCTGGAGGGCACTGACTATTTCTAACAACAAGGTGCATTTCGTAATCGGGAACAAGACTTTACAGGACCTGCAATTGCGTCGACACCTTTCTGAATAACGAAAGGGTTGGCTGTGGAGAAGTCTTGATCTTTGTCCGACCGAGAAACAACACGAACTGTGGCACTGATGGAAGAATTGTCTGTGGCTGAGACTCATTTAACTTTCGCTTGTGAGCAGACATAGTAGATGATGAGGAAAGCGTTGCAGAGGTACCCCCACGATTACCGGAGTCTCCGATGGCGCGCTCCTTCCTCGTAGGGCCCTCTCTGAGGGCATACCTGCCTTAGGTGATTGTTCACATTTCAGGTCATACCTCACAAGAAACGGACGGAGGGACCAATCGGCACTTTCAGAAGGTACCAGCCCGGGTAATCACCCCTTCCTGGGCCTGGCCGTTACAAGGGGGTACGTACGTGTCCTACCTGTCTACCCGGGGTGGGGAATTACGCGTCACCCCGTCACCGGCTACAGGTGGGAATGCGTGGGTCAGCCTTCAGACATGCACAGGGAGGAAAAAAGAGAAAGGGAGGAACAAAGAAAAGGAAATGAAAGAAGAGAGGTCTCAAACGCCGCAGAAGACAAGAGGGGAAAGAGAAGAGGTAAGGAAAAGAGAAGGACAAAGGAAGGACAGAGACTTCCCAGCAGAGAAAGCGAAGAAGAGAAACTGTTTTACAGTTTCAAGCGTCCGTCGCCAGACGTAGGCACTAAACATACCCCCAGAGGGGTAGAAAGGGAAGGGAAGAGAGGGGGGTGAGGGGGGGGGGGAAGATGGAGGATGGGGAAGGATGTGGAAAAGGAAGGTATGCAGCCCGGAAAGGAAAGAGGGCCACACTAGCTCGGGGTCCCGTGCTCCCTACGCACGTATCCAGAAAAGAGTTGTGGAACCCCTGGGGGGCAGGTCGTCGAGTGGACAAATTCAAGGAGCCTGCCAGAGATTGCGTCGCTAAACTTGTTCTACGCTTGGTTTCCTCAAAATGAACAAATGTAGCTTTCGCTCACCTAGCTTAAATATATCACTTCCGAAAAAGGGATATTTTGACTGGTGGTAATCATTTGAACAAAAAGAAATTCAGAGACCCACAGATGTCTTTACATTGTCGCCGCATTTTAACTCGTGCAAATGCTTAAATTTGCGGGGACAACGATCTGATTTTCTACCTTCAATGCTAAATAACTTGAAAGCGGTGCAATGTATCGAATTTTTTTTCTTAACATTTATTTCTCAGCACAGCCTCGCTGCAAGACCTTTCCAAATTTTAAGTCTGCTTCTGCCCACCACGTATGTACACTACATGGGATTGTCTATCCACAAACTGCACTTACATCAGTAGTTTACAGTTCCACCACACAACTACGATGAAATACAATTATTGCCATCGACTTATAGGAATCTTTAGTTTTTCTAAGAGTGGAACTAACAGTGCCAACAGCCTTGCCGCAGTGGTAACACCATTTCCCATCAGATCTCTGAAATTAAGTTATGGGGGGCTTGGCTAATACTGGGCTGGGTGAGTGTCATGTGAGGACAATTGAGGAGCTACTTGACTGCGAAGTAGCGGCTCCGGTCACGAAAGCTGACAAAGGCCGGGAGAGAGGTTTGCTGACCACATGCCTCCACATATTCGCCTCCTGAGGTCCATCGACTGAGTGGGAGACCCCGATCGGTCAATGCAGTTGGGCTTTCCGAAAACGCTTCGGACTGAGTCAGTCAGTTCTTGGATTATCGGGCTGCTTTTTTAATTAGAGGACAAAGGCCTAAACACAAAGAAAACTAAAGATTTTGTGCTGTTTGGCTAATTGCTGAATGGTATACATAAAAAATATTAAGCAAATCTGAGTTACTTGGTAAGGATTATTTCTCCACTGCGTATGGAAATGTACTCTTTCCAGAGACGGACGTTATAAGTACAAAATCGTAATGCAGATCTGCATGGCCTCAAACTTCCGTTATACCTCCGGCACGCGTAAGTAATGTATAACTGGAGCCACTACACACAAACGTTGCTTGTAAAATAATGACCGGAAGAAGAACTGAGCAGATTAACAGCATAAAGTTATCTTGCTTACGCAGTACCATGAAAATGAGAACAGGACAACGGGATCGGTGTAATTATCGATTCTATCGGCAAGGAGTGTCGTCTTTAGGGAACAGAAGGATCTGTACCATCTAGGTTAGCTACATTGCAGCACCTACAAATTTCACGTCTTACCTACAAATATTGTAGAGAATTTGCTTCTTTCGTGGTCTGGCGCCCATCTGCAGACAAGAGTTTGTATGGCTGGTACTATTCCAGCCTGAAACAAAGAGATCATGTTAACTGCACTTATTAGTCGGAATTGTAATTATGGAATATATATAATTGCTGCAAGTGAAATGCATGTTGCTTGACGAAAGGTTATTTTTGGAACATCGATTATGAAACTTACATCATGTATGTACCAATGCCTGGACTTCAAATTACATTTTAGAAAAAAAAATTAAAACAAATGTCAGCTTACAGAATTAACAAAAAGTAAAAAAAATGCAGTTACGGTCTTCAATTGGAAAGCAGCTGCACTTTTGGCGTACATCGTATTTGCTGATTCGTCCTCTTTAACTTCTCTGAAGACATTTGTTTCGTTTATTCATAGCTTAAATATATACATGTTGCATCGCTTTCTCATCTAACGCCTTATCACCGATGGCACAAATGTTCTATCAGTAATTTATGTCGTGTGACTAGGGCCTCCCGTCGGATAGACCGTTCGCTGGGTACAAGTCTTTCGATTTGACGCCACTTCGGCGTCTTGTAATTTATGTAAATGGAAAGTGTATACAACGAAGTTCATGATTATTACTGCTTGCCAACGAATCAGTGTCGTAGGGCGCTTTCACTTGCACTTGTTCAGAGAGGAAAGAAACATGGGAGCGCAAGACGTACCTGCACCAACCCCTGTGCGACTCTGTTGGCGAACAGGACGTAATCACCAGCCCACGCTGAAGCCGGAGTAAGAATAGAGAGCAGAGACGAAACAAAGATGCCAACTGCGAACACTATCTTCCCTCCAAAGTAATCTGCTAGCATGCCGCCCGGCAAGTGTCCGATTACATAGCCATAGTAATAGGCGGCCAGGATTTCGCCCTGCTTCTGCTTGTCCCACGCGAAGTCACCGTCCTGCAACAAACAAAAACAGGAAATTCGCTTACTCTTTCTTTCAGCTATACCTGTCGACTTCACAGGCTTGTGACTTGGAGGTGTGGAGAGTATGACAGGGAACCGAAAGGATAATTCAGTACGTAAAGGGAGATGATATTCTAGAAGCCATTAGGAGTTGGTATGCTATAGTAGGGGAAGGAATACAAAACAAGGACATGAGAGAATTGGGGCTTTGTACTTGGAATGTGAGAGGAGAACGACGCCAGCAGCTCTGCAGTAAATTTTAGCTTGTAATAGCGAATACATTGTTCAAGACTCATAGGAGCAGAAGGTATACTTGGAGAAGGCCTGCGGTTGTGGGAAACAGAGTGCGCACAGAATAATGTGGCCGGCAGATGCACAGTCGGCGGAGCATACGTGGAGAGTGGTACTGATGGGGGTTGCAGGCAGACCTTCAGCGGGCTACATGGGAAAAATCGAACGCTAGAAGAAAAATACCCGTTATAAACGAAGCCTACATGCATAGTTCTTCTAAATAGTAAGTGTGCCCTTTCCATGCCCACATTTGCATAGTGACATCAAAATTCTGTTGAAAATGCAACAAAAGTGGCGCTTTATTTAGGCCGGACTTGTTAACCATTTGTAACTTTCAGACAAGCGTCATGAGTGGTGAATTTCGAATGAAACTTGCATTTCTCTTGTTATCACGTTAAAATTTGTGTATTTTGCCAAGAAACAGCGGAGTTTACACAATGCTACCTCACTAACATATTGGGCAGACGCGACTGCGAGACAATTATGAAAAAGTGAGGAACTTAGGACAAGTAAAGTTAACAGCTTATGAAAAAGCACATCCAGGGTACATTCTTTCATCAAAAAAATCTGTAGCAGTGGAATACCACATACAAAACCGTATGACGTAATACTCTCTTCTTTGTGTGCTATTAGAGGCCAAAATCTCTTTTCGATATCTCAAACCGTTTATGGTATATGAAGACTGGTGTGGATATTTCTTTCTGGCGCCCATGACCGCAGATCACCCACCCAAGTCTAAAGAAAAATTCAACGTGTTACCTACATTTCATGCACAGTAACGTATTATCTAATATGCACCACATGCAAAATCATAGCGACCCTTGTTTTTCATTGCAAACTTTTTCCAATTTCGCGAAGTGTCTTACTTAAATTCAAATATCACAATAACTATTACCATCAACGAAATGATGGGCACGTAATCATGAAGCTGATATATGAGGCTATAAGTAACGCAAAATGATTTTTTTTCTTACCGATTAGTTTCTCTAAAATACACTGGTGTCCAAAATTAAAGCAACAAACCGCTTTTTCCCTGTTTTGTGTCTAATTCACATTTTAATCATACAAACTCCGGTCAACGGACAACCAGGCCAACAATGACGTCAGGGCACCTATGAAACGGGGTAGTGTTTGCCATGTAGACCCTCATCCACAATGCCTCTGTAGACAGTGACAGATGGAGCAGTATTGGCACAGAGAAGACGCCTATCGGACTCCCTGCGGTGGTGGGCCATAGGAAGAATGGAAGCAAGACAGTCACAAACTGGTGTGGCCTCATAGCTTATTCTAAATCGTTCTTTTGTTTCTCGGATGTGTCTACAGTTTAAAGAGTCTGAAATCGTAGGGCCGCTCATATGTGACATCACAAAGAAAGGACCGTTATTGGCTGTAAGGACATGACGATACTGTCTTAGTACCGCATGTCAACTGGCATCTAACCCCGCAACATCCGCTGGACCTGTTGTCTTGAGGCAAACGGTGTACAGAAGGCTCCAGCAGAGTGGCCTTTATTGTCTGAGACCTGCTATATGAGTACCTGTGACGCGTCTTCACTGAAGGGAATGTCTAGAGCGGAATCGTCAGCATGTCACTTAGACGGTCGAACAGTGGGCCAATGTTCTTTTCACAGATGAGTCCCGATTTGGTCTGGAGAGTGATTCTCGACGGATTCGCATTTGGAGGAAACATGGAACTCGATTTCTGGATCCAAACAGTGTGGAAAGAGATCGATACCGAGAAGTATCCTTAATGATGTGGCCGGGAATTATGCTGACCACTCGAACAGCTCTTCATGAAATTGTATGGGTGAATCGGCAAGGTTTAACTGCTGTCAGGTATCATGACAAGATCTTGGGACCTCACGTGCAGTTGTTGCGAGGTGCTGTGGGCCCAGACTAGGTACTTATGGATGGTAATGCTCGACCTCATAGAGCACAGGTCGTTGATGTTCTCTTGGAAACGGAAAATATTGCACCCTGACCTAATAGCTCTCCAGATTTGAATCCCATAGAGAATGTATGGGATGGGATTCACGGGGAGACGGGCTGCATCACGTCAGCTTCCACCAACCACTCTCCAAGACTTGCGAGCAGCTCTGCAGGAGGAATGCGCGTTATTGCCTCAACATGAGATTGTTGATATCATTCACAACATTTCCCGTCGTTGTCACGCCTCTATTGCTGCCAGAGGTGATCACATCCTATACTGAGCACATTAACCAGTTGTCAGAATATGTGTGCAAATCCGTTAAGTTGGGAAAAACGAAGAACATTTTTGTCTACCGTTATGCACATTGCAGTTGTTTACGTTATGTAATCTTTACATTGTTTCTACTTTACTACCACCTGTTCCTGCTGTTTTCTGGCAAAATAAACGAAACCTTGCAAAATTTCCGTTTGTTACTTTAATTCTGGTCACCAGTGTGGTTTGAGACAGGGAATGTGTGCCTCGATTCTGTCGTAGTAGTGTATCGCTAAACATCTGAAAGTGGGAAAACAATGTCGGCCTCCCCTTCGAAACAAACGAATGAACTCGCCCTGCGCTTCGGACGAAAATTAGTTACTGTGCACCGTCCACCATATCATATGTGGACTACTACCAGCTGGTTTACGTCATGGCAAGTCAGAGACTCTGAAAGCAGATACTAGATTGCAAGGCATACCTGGATGCTGATAGGTAGCGTCCGTCCAAAAAATTGTGGAATTTATTTTATTACTGGCATATGAGCGACGCCAGCGGAGTAACTACGGTGGTAACTTGAACTAACAAATGTAGACGAAACAATAGGTGTGTATTCAACCAGTCAGTCGTGAACAGGCAGTGTCAAACAGTGGACATGTAACTATAGGACCTAAACTTCATTGTGCCATAAATCGTTTTGAAAAGACATACCTAAATCAAATGTTTAAGAAATTCTCCAGAATGAAGGGGAGAAAGGTGTGTGCAAACACTATTGACGTCTGCCACGACTCAATCGAAATGTTAAATGTGGAAACATTTTTCAAAAATAGATCGTGGTGGATGACGTCATCAGTACTAACCTAATACAGAACGACAAAGTGCAGAAATACACATTCGACATAGCCGACATTCAAGCCAATGTGACAAGCGAGTTGAATAATACCGCAAAGGAGGACATTTCTGGCAGTTTCACGTGGTTTTATGAACGTTCTGTGCGTCGCATTCAACTTTGTGAGGGGAGGGGGGGAGTAGAGCCTGCGTAGAACACTGGGAGCATTAAAATCACCATTTTAACTTTTCTCTCTTGTTTCTGTTTCTTTTTATTAAATCTGGAAACTTTTTGTACTGACTGGGTAAATTCAGATCACAATTCGGGTATGACGAAGACTAGACGAGTTTAGGAAACTCGTCTAAAAGTATCAATGTGTAAGGAAGTGAGATGAGTACTGTGAAATGATGATATACGTCTGACATTATCTGAGGGTGTAAATCAGGCGCTACTGACAGTTAAAGTCCGAGGCGGAGCTGCCCCAACAGAGTGAGTAAAATATGTTTTCTGTTATGTATTAAAGAACTGAAATTTTAGTGACTCAATTTGAATATCTTCCACACGGTTTTAAATTATGACCATTGCCTTTTTCAGAAGCATTGACGCGAGGCGATGCTTTTCCTAGCCTTAAGGCTGCGCCTTGATATGTCAGTCGGCTCCAGGCAGCGGAGGTGTGGAACATGACTGCTATGTAGTACAACTCTTATGGACTGCTAGGAAACTCAACTACCTGTGCCTAAGGGAGCCGTACTAGACTACACACGTTCCACTGCTTATAACGAAGCGGACTGAAAGGAATGGCTGAACCTTTACACACTCATCCCTGTGTCTTTATTTCATTGATGCAGTAATCGACGTTCAACATTAATGTTCTGATAGTGTGTAGAATACACGAGGCTATGGATTTCGGAAGAATCCAGAGCGCTGCCATATCTGTTTTTGGGAACATCATCTACGTGAGTTTCACAGAGTACAGACAGCAGGAAACCATACACGCCGATTCACTAAGATAATCCAAGAGAGGGTCAACTTAACTAATCCAGTCTCAAGTGGGAAGACTTGGCCAGTATACTGTGCGTCACGTGTACCCCTTTCTAAGGAACAGTGACTGACCTGAGAAACGTGTATGAAGATTCAAATATGTGAGTGGAGTTTGCACTCCATGTTCTTTACACTGATCACTCAACATCTGACAGTGTTAACATCCTACCATGCCTGATAACAATACTAAACAGAAACAATATTAACGCCGGCCGCTGAGGCCGAGCGGTTCTGGGCGCTTCAGTCCGATAGCGCGCTGCTGCTATGGTCGCAGGTTCGAATCCTGCCTCGGGCATGGATGTGTGTGATGTCCTTAGGTTAGTTAGGTTTAAGTAGTTCTAAGTCTAAGGGAGTCATGCCCTCAGGTGTTAAATCCCATAGTGCTTAGAGCCATTTGAATCATTTGAACAATAGTAATGCAATCTGGCGGCTATTCTACCTAAGGAATTGCAACTTTAGCCGTGTACGAAGTTACTTTGATTTCAGACCTTGTCTTCTGTGTGCTTTACGTTTTATGTCGTGTGGTGTGATTAATTAAGATTAAATATGAAATTGTCGAGGCCAACGGCCTTGCTACAGTGGTAACATCGCTTACCGTCAGATCACCGAAGTGAAGTGCCGTTGGGTTTGGCTACTACTTGGATGGACGACCATCCGGGTCTGCTGAGCCCTGTTGGCAAGCGGGATGCACTCAACCCATGTGAGGACAATTGAGAAGCTACCTGACTCAACTAGCGGCTCTGGTGGCAAAAACTTGCAATGGCAGGGAGGATGATGTGCTGACCACATGCCCTTAGACACACACATCCAATGACGCCTATCGGCTGAGGATGACACTGGCGTCAGTCGGTACCGATGGGCCTTCCGAGACCAGTTCGGATGGAGTTTCGGATGAAACTATCGAGAGCTTATCAATAAAAGAAGAATACATTAATAGAAGATGGTCACTTGTTAAGTACAGCCGCGCGGGATTAGCCGAGCGGTCTTGGGCGCTGCAGTCATGGACTGTTCAGCTGGTCCCGGCGGAGGTTCGAGTCCTCCCTCGGGCATGAGTGTGTGTGTTTGTCCTTAGGACAATTTAGGTTAAGTAATGTGTAAGCTTAGGGACTGATGACCTTAGCAGTTAAGTCCCATAAGATTTCACACACATTTGAACATTTTTGTTAAGTACACGAGTCCCCGTTCAGAGGCCTTCTGCAAACATTATGAAAATTTCGGAAGTCATTTCTGAGGAAAAGATACATGACACAGTTTTCACTATAGGAGAGACTCGCTCACTTTGCGACCACCCGGACCCCTGACCGCCAGCTCCCCCGGACTGGCGTCAGGGTCGAAGAAGACGAGGGCGCTGCCGTTGGAGCCCCGTTCGCGCACGGCCGTCTCGTTGACCATGTCCACGATGGCCACCGACAAGTTGACACGCATCGCCAGGCTGATGCTCAGACCCAGCAGGCACAGCAGCACCATCATGTGGCGCGTCTTCTACAGACCTGAGCACACAGGCACGCCGCAGTCACCAAATCAACTCTAGCAACTTTGAATCATCAGGTGACAGAAGTGCATTAATTTAGCTACTGTGCAAACGAGTCTTGTGGAATTTAAAGGCTTACATACTCGTGTTAAAACAATATAATGATATTAACTCGTAGCCCTGTGACACCACCCGCTTTACATGGCCCTGTTCAGAGTCAAATCTCATCCCTGTTTGTTGTCACTGGAGGGGAACCTTCTGCTTCCTACTTTCCGACTGTGAAATGCATCGTTGCTGAACTCTCCGCTAACCCCTTAATGTTTATTATCCAGAAGTATTGCGTAGTCCACAGAATCGAAGGTTTTTTTTCCAGTAAGCACAGGAGACGGAAGGTCGAATTATTAAAAACTGCTGCACATGCAAGACATAAGGTAATTAACTGCCTGCTGTCGCTGTCGATTTTCAGTCATCTGAGAACGCTACGCACATCATTGCCGTCTGGTAAATCACTAGCGGGTTTGCTGCACTTCTCAGTAGGATAAAACAGTCTAGGTTGCAATGCCAACAGAAGCTTTATTGAGGCATATAGTTGTTTTGAGGCATCTTCAAAACTCGTTTAGGAAGTTAACTCAAAAAATGTTGAAACTTCCTGGAAGATTAAATTTGAGTGCCGGACCGAGATTCCAACTCGGGACCTTTGCCTTTCGCGGGCAAGTGCTCTACCGTCTGAGCTACCGTCTGAGCCAGTATCTCATCTCCTACCTTCCAAACTTTACAGAAGCTCTCCTGCGAAACCTGGCAGAAAGGATATTGCGAAGACATGGCTTAGCCATAGCCTGGGGGATGTTTCCAGAATGAGATTTTTCACTCCGCAGAGGAGTGTACGCACACTTCGCTGCAGAGTGAAAATCTCATTCTCAAAAAATGTTGTTGTGCCGTTGTCATAAAGTTGGAGGATTTACATAACCATCGTCAAGAGGTCGAGCAGCCGCCAATACAATGCCCAATAGCTTTAGGGTGTGTGAAGATACATTCTGGTAAAGTTATGGAAAAGAAGTACAGTATTTAAATCCAACAAAAGTGTCGAACACCTAGTAGCAAGTACAGTACAATCTTTGTGCAACACCAACAACATGATGCATTTCAATTCCGTACGTTTACCTCGCATAAAGTGACGTTGCCCAGGCGCACAAAAGCATTCTCTATTTCAGTACTAGGCGACTCAATACAGTCAAATGAAAACGAGATACCTGGAAAAGAAGCAAGTAAATTGTTTATTATTTCAAAAGTAACTCCTGTAAAGTGTCTATATGTGCCCAAGTTATTTCGGCTACGCTGCAGAAGTTTCGCTAGAAAGCCGTTACACATCCTCAATACAGTCCCGATCCCTCCCCTCGCGATTTCCGTATTTTTGGAGCCCTGAAGAAAGGCATTAGTAGCGTCAGATATGCTTCGGAAGAACAGGTGCACTCCTGGTTACAATCATGGCTCCAAAGGCAACGGCAAACGTTTTTCCAAGAAGATTTTTACCATCTTATCGCAGTGTGATAAATTTATTAACAAATTTGGCGATTACTTTTGAAATAATAAACAATTTACTTACTTTTTAGGGTTCCGTGCCTCAGTCTACAAAAACGGAACGCTTATAGGATCGCTTTGTCGTCCGTCTCCCCGTCTGTTTGTCTATCTGCCTGTTCGTCTGCCCCTCTGTTCAGACCCATTTTCTCTGGAAGAGGTTGGCGTGTTAAGTTCAAATGTATGTCACGTACTAGGGTCTATAGTCACTTGGCTGTGTAAGACTTTTAAGCTTCTAAGTCTACGCCGTCAAAAGATACAACCATTTATGTCACATATTTTGATACTCTAAAACTCACGCGTCAAAATCTAATGTGCTTCCCGTTGTCCTAGAATCATGAAATTTGACAAAAAGCAGGTTTCACAGTACATGGACGACAATTCGCGCCCACATCGTGCACATGTTTTGAAGATTTCCTTTAGGATAACGACATCGCTCGAAGAGATTGGTCAGCATGTTCTCCAGACATGAACATTACCGAACATGACTGGCAGAATGGTGTCGATAAACGTATATTTAGCGATGTCCTTTGTAGTGATTACCACGTGTTACAGCACTGTTCCTGAGTCAGACGCTGCTCCTTAGTGACGTCAAAGCGTCAGCCAAAAGCAGTTCATTACGCTTACCACCCAATCTTATTCTACTACCGACCTTAGCAGGCAATTCTTGTGGCTGGTAACGCAAAAATTTTGAGTCGTTCTCGTTTGTTCCTGCGTCGTGTTTCTTTTACCTGACAGAATATCCTAAACTAGCTGCAAAATACAAGAGTTGTCACCCTAATACGTAAGCACAACGTTATCGAAATATAGTCACTCTGCGTATTCTATTTCAGTAACGGTGGCCATGACTCCATTGAGTTTATCTGATTAATGCAGAAAGACTGTTGTTCGGTGCCGGCCCCGGTGGCCGTGCAGTTCTAGGCGCTGCAGTCCGGAACCGCAGGACTGCTACGGTCGCAGGTTCGAATCCTGCCTCGGGCATGGATGTGTGTGATGTCCTTGGGTTAGTTAGGTTTAAGTAGTTCTAAGTTCTAGGGGACTGATGACCTAAGATGTAAAGTCCCATAGTGCTCAGAGCCATTTTTTTGTTGTTGTTGTTGTTCGGTGCTTTTCAAGTTATGTTTGAATAACTCAGAAGCAACATGGGCAAATATTACATTTGTTAGACATAGCAGACGCAATTTTCGAAGAGATGCCCTATCAAGAAGCAAAATTTATATTCAGTATATTGAAATGCTGACGATTAGAATAGTGTAAGCAGTAACAGCGGGAAAGTTGTTACATTATTGAAAGGATGATAACTTTCAATGAAAAATTACAAGTTTTTAAACCATCACCGGATGTCAAAACTACAATAACAGCCGCAGAAGAAATGTATGCAGTAGCCCATGTATCTGTGGATACGTTGATAGGGTCAGTACTTTCTCCTTGGTCTGGAATTTCAAACGAGCATGCCTCATGTGAAACACGATGTGTGACTTTCAGTTTGCATTTCCTGCAACTGTTGTATATATGCTGCCATTCAGCAGAACAAATCTACTTATCTGGTTGACATGACAAGAGTTTTTGCGTATTTCACTGAATTGAGAACTCTCATTAGGAAACTGATGTATGCATTCTGACGGGAATCTTGTATTTCAGACGTAATGCTGCTTAAATGTGTCATCGTCTGATTCCTTCTACAGATATTCTAGACCTATGCAGTAAATTTGTTCGCAGTTCAGTTAAATAAGCAACACGTTTTGTCCCTACTTTCTTTCACTTCTCACATAATACTAGACTAAATGTTTCAGAGATTATTTACCATGGAAAGCGATATTTACCACAATTTGCCGAAAACAGAAAAATTTCAGCTTTCAAAAGAATATTATACATAGTGCCCCAGGAGGAATGGTCAATACTCGGAGATCTGGCAGGAAAGATCATTTGAAGTAGAAAAATTCATATGGACATGTGCGCTATTCTGAATGCTTTCCGGGATAGAACACATTCTATGTACATTGTTTTCTATTTACAATGCAGAGAACTGTTTTTAAAGCGAGAGATTAATCTACTGCGATATTGTGGTTTTATCGATATGCATTAGCAGTAAAATAGGAAGCCACGCGGAGTAGCTGCGCTGTTGGAGGCACCATGTCAAGGATCGCGCGGCCCCGTCCGCCGGAGGTGCGAGTCCTCCCTCGGGCATGGGTGTGTCTGTTGTCCTTAGCATAAGTTAGTTTACGTTAGTTTGTGGAGTGCGTAAGTCTAGGGACCGATGGCCTCAGCAGTTTGGTCCCTTAGGAATTCACACACATTTGAACATTTTTTTTTTTTTTAAATAGGAAGAATAACCAAGACTGCTGCAGCGACTGCACCTCCCTGGCCCGCACTGACTACTGTCGCCGTATTTTATTGTCCCTGCTGATAACTTGTTTCTGAGGCGGTAATCTCCTGACTGATTTGATGCGGTAGCCACGAATTCCTTTCCTATCCCAACCTTTTCATCTCAAAATAGCAGTTGCAACCTACGTCCTCTATTACTTGTTGGTTATCTTACCCTACAGTTTTACCCTCTAGAGCATCTACTACCAAGAAAGTTATTCCCTGATGACTTAACAGATGTCATATCATGCTGTCCCTGCTTCTTGTCAGTGTTTTTCTTATATTCCTTTCCTTGGTGATTCTTCGGAAACCCTCCTCATTCCTTATCTTATCAGTCACCTCAACTTTCAGCATTCTTCTATAGCATCACACCTCAATTGCCTCGATTCTCTTTTGTTCCTGTTTTCCCAAAGACCATGTTTCCCGGCCGCAGTGACCGAGCGGTTCTAGGCGCTTCAGTCCGGAACCGCGCGACTGCTACGATCGCAGGTTCGAATCTTGCTTCGGGCATGGATGTGTGTGATTTCCTTAGGTTAGTTAGGTTTAAGTAGTTCGAAGTTCTAGGGGACTGATGACCACAGATGTTAAGTCCCTTAGTGCTCAGAGGCATTTGAACCGTATTTCACAACTGTACAATGCTGTAGTCCAAACGTAAATTCTCAGAAATTTCATCTTCAGATTAAAGCCTTTGTTGGATACTAGTAGACTTCTCTTGGCCATATTGCCCTCTTTGCCAGCGCTATTCTTCTTTTGATGGCCTCCTTCCTCCATCCGTCATGGGCTATGTTGCAGTGAGCACCATTTTAGACTCTCGCTAATCATATGTGGCCGCACTCGGTTCCGGCCCGTGCCTGAGTGTTTGCGGTAAAAGTTTAACATAGTTGCCCACATACGAGGCCACATTCACATTCGTCCCGCGCCTGGGTCTCTTTCTGAGAAAAACCCAGATTTTTTACTCACTCTTAGATACACAGCTGCTCACCGTTCCAGCCCAGGCCTGAGTGTCTTCTGCCACCACAACACTGTTTCTGTTTCGAGCGTTCCAACCAATCACCATCCAGGAAATTCGTGCTACCCTCTACCGCCGAGCTTTGTTCAGCCAATAGCAAGCTACAACGCTGTTTCCAGACAGTTTGCGAGGCCGTAACTACGGGAGCCACCATAATGCCGCCACTGGCCTCTGCTCAGACAGTAGGTCTTGTAACACATGGCACCGTATTGCGGTTTGCTCAACACCAGTTTAATATCAATGTTACAACTTTTCCTTCTTTTTTACGCAGATACGTTTCGCTGAAGTTAACCCACCACCAGTGTGCTTCTTTATTTGCTTTCTATTAAATATTCGTATACCCTGTTAACACGTGCTGTGGTTTCTGTGGCTTCCCGAACTTTGCATTATAGCTGTATTTTGTTTTACAGTTTGTCATCCGTACAATGTTTACTTTATGTACATACAGTAATACGTTTTGACATTTAATAAAAAAACAACGAAAAAACCACTGATAATGCTGTAACTTTAGCGAAACATTTCTGGATAAAAAATATAAAAAAATGTGCCCGTTCATTGGGAGAACCTAGTCAAACACGAATATTATTGAATCTGAACGACGAAAATACGAACAGCTTTAAAAGTACTCTAAACACAATGAGTAGACGATGTTATTAACCCTAGAGCAATAAAGGATGCCGGCCGGTGTGGCCAAGCGGTTAAAGGCGCTACAGTCTGGAACCGCGTGGCCGCTACGGTCGCAGGTTCGAATCCTGCCTCGGGCATGGATGTGTGTGCTGTCCTTAGGTTAGTTAGGTTTAAGTAGTTCTAAGTTCTAGGGGACTGATGACCTTAGAAGTTAAGTCCCATAGTGCTCAGAGCCATTTGAACCATTTTTGAACCAATAAAGGATGAAGATGTGACAGTGCTACTAAATTATCGTAAATTTTACTACTCGGAAGTTTATGCAAAGGAAGTCATAATTTATAACTTCTACACTAGTTAATTACTATTATTGATCTCCAGTGGTATGTTACATACCAAATAAGTACAAAGTTGTCCTGATTTATACCCTATAATGATCGTTTTACTGCTAGAAATACTACTGGGAAAGAAGCCATAATTTATGTTATGCCCTACTAAAAAGTTATTATAATTATTATAATTCCAAGAGCATTTTTCGCACAAAAGAGTAAAGAGTCTTCTGCTTTCGCTATTATTATTACAATCCAAGAGAGACCTAGCTCGGTATTCTGCACAAGTTGCTCTTGAGCAGTGGTTACAAAACATCGAAATCATTCTTCCTTTGTTCGAAGGGCTAAATGAGCATACTTCTTCCTTGAGGCTGTTGTAGGTTCTGCTACTGTTGCTTAGATTGTGTCCTGAGCCTCGCATACCTCTAGTCGTAGGTCACAGATGCCTGGTACGCTCAGACTCCGATCTATTTGTGTTACTGTCAGATCATGGCCCAGCGACTTCGTGAACTCTTTTCTGAATAGCGATTTTCATTTTTGCAAATCTGTTTATGCAATAAATGTTATATGCATTTATAAATGCAATATTTAGCATTCTGTATAATTTACACCATTCACATTGTGCTAATTTTAGTGGCAAAAGACGAGATTGGACTGAAGAGGGTCACTGTGATAGAAACTACACTCTTCCAATTGATAAAGGAGTGATTAAGCAAACATGCCGACTATTAGGAGACACACACAGCATTACCAAACATTTGAAACATTTAAGACAAGAGCACCAGTGTCAGAAAACCACTGGAGTCAGGTAATAAATAATGCAGCCATTGTTAACAACAATGTGTTGCCTTGAAGCTACTCAAGAGCACATATAGTTCATATATCCAGATTGACGGGAACCGACAAGAAATACCAACTTCAATCGTTTCAAAATTTAATAATCCAGAATTAAATATATAACACTGTAATGCATCCTCGTTTCCCGTGCCTAGAGAGTCATATTCTTCGGCCGGCCGGAGTGGCCGAGCGGTTCTAGGCGCTACAGTCTGGAACCGCGCGACTGCTACGGTCGCAGGATCGAATCCTGCCTCGGGCATGGATGTGTGTGATATCCTTAGGTTAGTTAGGTTTAAGTAGTTCTAAGTTCTAGGGGACTGATGACCACAGAAGTTAAGTCCCATAGTGCTCAGAGCCATTTGAACCATATTCTTCGTTGGGAGCTGTACATATATCTTCTCTCTAGGCACTCACTGTAGCCTTGCAATCTTAGTGTATATCTGTGTCCCATAGCATGGGCATTGCTTGTACGACAGTATTTAACTGCTCTGTGTCTGTTTGGGCAAAAGCACTCTACACAAAATATTGAGAACATCAGTAGTGGCTCAGTGTGTTACTTCAAAACTGATCACCATCTGTCTTCCTCCGCTGAGCCGTGGTAGGGGAACAAGGGGGAAACAAATGGTAGCACCAAAATTTTTCTTTTAACAGGGTGGCTTTATTGGAGTGAACAGTTACACTAATTCTCAATGTTTCAAATCAGCTTTAGTTCTTTAAGGCAAGCAGCTACGATTAATCAAAACAACAAACGCATTTAATACAGTAGCAAGGGGAAAGCTGGGAAGACAATTAAATTTAAATAGCAAGTCTCCACAAATATGGCTTCACAGGTAAGATTAAATTTATGATTGTTAATTTTTTTTCTCTGACATCGCAGCAGTAGGCAAGATAAAATTAGCTCAGTTAACAAAATACAATTACACCAAACCTCAAATACAAGTTAAAATTTAACACACACGGCGACAACCGACAGCTTACAATAGTTCAAATATTATTCAATCTCATAGGTGCGCAGATGTCATTACCAAGGGGAGTGTGCGAACCAACTTGAAGCAACTATAACATGGCGTAGACCAAATTACAGATTCGGCAGTCTATGCAGAGAAGTGGGCAAGAATCGGTAAACAAGTCAGGAAACGATCACCGTCGCCCACATACACACTCGCGCACGGGCGCAGAGGAGCCAACCTTAAGCCAGGGAGATAGGACAGGCAGGGTGCAATAAACAATTAGTCACGGGGCACACCGAACCACTGGACGGGAACTACCAAAATTCACTCACCTTAAACTTTACGTACGACTCCCGGGCGAGGAAACGGGAAATCGTAAGGGCACAGGCCAGCAAAAACCCCAGACAAACACACAGAATCCCATAAATACCAAAACATAATTTAAGCAAGTATCCCCCAAAATAATAAATGAAAAACACCAGTTTGCCTTTGTTCTACAATATTACTTTTATTGCTAACCGGTTTTCGGCTTACAAGGCCATCTTCAGACATTAAAAGACGGATAATTGTTCTGTTGTGGCACATTTTATCATATTAACGGAATCTTCCGTCGGTTCTTGGTAGAACAACATTATAATAATAAATGAAAAGCGCCAGTTTGCTTTTGTTCTACAATATTACTTTTATTGCTAACCGGTTTTCGGCTTACAAGGCCATCTTCAGACATTAAAAGACGGATAGCCGAAAACCGGTCAAGAACTCGTTTCTGAAAGTATTTGTATGGAGTGTAGCCATGTATGGAAGTGAAACGTTGACGATAAATAGTTTAGACAAGAATAGAATAGAAGCTTTCGAAATGTGGTGCTAAAGAAAAATGCTGAAGATTAGGTGGGTAGATCACATAACTAATGAGGAGGTATTGAATAGAATTGCGGAGAAGAGGAGTTTGTGGCACAACTTGACAAGAAGAAGGGACCGGTTGGTAGGACATCTTCTGAGGCATCAGGGGATCACAAATTTAGCATTGGAGGGCAGCGTGGGGGGTAAAATCGTAGAGGGAGACCAAGAGATGAATACACTAAGCAGATTCAGAAGGATGTAGGTTGTAGTAAGTACTGGGAGATGAAGAAGCTTGCTCAGGATGGAGTAGCATGGAGAGCTGCATCAAACCAGTCTCAGGACTGAAGACCACAACAAAAACCTTATTCTTAGGTTTTTTAGGGTATGAAATAGAAATATGATACTTAAAAAACTGTATCACCCAGCATTTCTCCACATTTTACAGTTAACTTTTTAAATTAAGCGATTTTTTAAAGAGTATAGCAGCTTTTATACAGATAAAATAATTTAAAAAAGAGGTGTCATGAATGTAGATGACGCTTGTAGCACTGCTGAAAAACGTTTGCTGGAAAAGAAAGGTCGATTCTATTTTTGTGTTAATAGATGGTGTTTTTTTTTTTACTGTCAACCTGGCGGTTTTTTTTCTGTCAACCTAATCTCACTTTCGTTTTCTGTACATGTGCTCAGTACAATGTCTAATTGTGGTTGAAAAAACTCTGCTGACAGTTTTTGTTATATTTGTGGTGAATTTGTAATTAAAAAACACCAAAGAAACATTACAGACTTTGTGAAAAAAGGTTTATCTACCATACTTTGGATCTAAACTTGGTGATCAACATGAGTCTTGCGCACCGCATAAGGTATGTTATATGTGTGTTGAAGACCTGAGAAAAGGGTCCAAAATGGAGGAGAAAACCTTTAGATTTGCAGTTCCTATTATATGGAGGAAGCCAAGAAATTTTTCCGATGATTGCTACTTTTGCATTGTTGATATTACTGGTCATAATTCGAAAAACAGGAAGGTCCGCCGTCCGACCAGTAGGGCATGGTGTAGATTTGGCCGGTTCCTGAACCACCACATGATTTAAATTCTATTCCAACAGAAGTATTTTCTGATGTACAATCTGATTTAGATGAACCAGATGATGATGAATTCCATTGTAATACAGAAAGTCTAGAGCCCATATTGTTTACTCAGACCGAGCTTAACAATTTGTTTAGGGTTCAAGTAGTTCAAATGGCTCTGAGCACTATGGGACTTAACATCTGAGGTCATCAGTCCCCTAGAACTTAGAACTACTTAAACCTAACTAACCTAAGGACATCTCACACATCCATGCCCGAGGCAGGATTCGTACCTGCGACCGTAGCGGTCGCGCGGTTCCAGACTTAAGCGCCTAGAACCGCTCGGCCACACCGGCTGGCGATTTGTTTAGGGATCTGGGCTTAACGGAAGAAAAAGCTGAATTTCTTGGCTCTAGGTTAAAAGAAGAGAACAACAGTTGGAACCAGCATATACATGTGTAGAAAGAGAGAGCAGCAATTATCCAAGTTTTTTTCAAAAAGAAGGTGATTTAGTGTACTGCTCAGACATTCCTGATCCGATGAATGAGTTTGGTACTGAATAAAAAAAGGAAGACTGGAGGCTGTTTATTGAGTCATGCAAAACTAGTGATGGAAAAACGCTACCAAAGCCGCTGGAACACCAACATGATGTGGGACTACTGTTGGTCACTTCACCGAGAAGTTCAGCAGGCGACTCATCTTAGAAAAAGCTACACAAGAAGCTTTGAAGAAAAAAGAGAATGAAAAAACAAACTAGTTCCAGCTGACAAGTGAAACCTCTGTGAACACATATCATTGTTCTAAGTAGCTTACTGTAAACACAAACCATGCTTATGTTGTAACAAAGCGTTTCATTAATTTCCTCGTTTATCGTATAGCATGGGACTTTTATACTATGTAATAAAAAGCATATTGCTCGAAAACTAAGGCTAGATTTGGTTTCAGCTCATAAAAATCTGTAAAGATCAGTTATCAAAGTAAAAAAGTTTTTCCAAAAAAATTTTAGTTGGCCTGTGTTATCATTCTCACACCACGAAGTGACGTTACAAAAGCCTTATGGCCTTTCTTTTTATCCACAAGAACATTAACTGAAAAACAGCTCGCCTAAAGTAGCAATTTCGAGACTCGAGGTCTGAAATTAAAATTCTGCCACTGTCGTCCAAAGACATTTAATAGTTTGTGCCTATTCAGCGATCGTGAAGGATTTAGAGGTGCTTTATTCTTATCAATGCCGTAACATATCATAGTCTTCCATGACGCGAAGTGTACTGCTGTCTACAAGAAAAAAACATGCTGAATACAGCCACAAATATTCTGCAAAGTCATCCTCCTTTTAGCACAATATATTTGTCCTGGCTCTGCGATAGCTACTAGGGCCACTGTACCACATTCCTGAGACTGGCCTCTCAGTATTCGGCATTTAGAAGAGAGGGAGGTAACAGATGGCTTGAGGTACTGACTCCTGTTAGGGAGGAGGATGTGCTCACTGTCCTATATTCCTGATACAGACCTTCCATATTTCCCTAAACCGTTAGAGACGAATATCCGTTACTTTAATTAGGCCACGGTCGATACGTTGCCTCTAATGACAGCGCTGTTTAAGTAACGTGTAATTGTAACCTTCCTTCCCGTTCAGCGGCTGCGTGAGAACTTACCGGTGCTGTCCTGAGGTGCTGTCGCCATGGCTGCTGTTCCCTCGTGCTGCCTCTCTGCAGGGAGCTGATGTGCGGCAAGGCGACGACGCCGTTGACTCAACTAGACCGTGGTCTCCTGCCGCTTGCTTTTATCTGCACACACAACTGATTCGGCAAGAAAGGAGCACCCGGGTACGATGGGGGGATACACATTAGGCGGATGTGGTATGAGAGCAATGTCACTTGTCGCGATAACCACACGTCATTCAGGGCGAAGGTAAGATCTCTATCCTCTTGCTTACAACGTCTGTTTCTTAAGTCCCAACAACATTCCTCTGTTGGTAAACATACTTAATTTGCATCCGTATGACCTTGCATCCTTTTATACATAACAATCTTTAATTTATCCGTGTTAACGGTGGCTGAGCGCCGAGGCTGTGGATTAAATTCAAGAAGAAATACAGCAACGAAGCACTTTTTCTAAAGCAGTTTATTTCAAGATGTGTTTCAGGCTTTCGTTCATCTTCAGTTGCCGTAATAAATTATGTCTTCAACTGTGCTACGTTTTGATCGCCACCGCCGTCTTTCATTCTAAAACTTGTAGTCCCTTTTATCTCATGCGTGTGTGTATAGGAGTGAAAAAACGAGCTGTAATTGAAGGTATCCTGTGCCTCGGAAGTAAAATCAAAAATGGCAGACGAAGCAAGCAGGATATAAGAAGCAGACCACTACAGGCAAAGAGGGTATTTCTCGCTAAAAGAGTCTCTAAGTATCAAAGGCCTTAATTTGAAGAAGAAATTTCTTAGAATGTACGTCTGGAGCACAGCATTGTACGGAAGTGAATCATGGGGTCTGAGAGCCGGCCGCTCTGATCGAGCGGTTCTACGCGCTTCAGTCCGGAACCGCGCGGTTGCTACGGTCGCAGGTTCGAATCCTGCCTCGGGCATGGATGTGTGTTCTGTCCTTAAGTTAGTTAGGTTTAAGTAGTTCTAAGTCTAGGGGACTGATGACCTCAGATGTTAAGCCCCAAAGTGCTTAGAGCCATTTGATCCATTTTGGGGTCTGGGAAGTCCGAGAAAGAAGAAAATGAGCAGAGATCTGTTGTTAGAGAAGGTAGACGAAAATTAAGGGGATATTAGGTGACGAGGTTCTTCGCAGAATGTGCGGTGAAAGGAATATGTGGAAAGCCGTGACTAGAGGTAGGCACAGGATGATGGACATGGTACTAAATGAAAACGCAGAGAGCAAAAACTGTGAGACAAGACAGACTGGAATGTATCGAACAAGAGCTGTTCAGAGATGAAGAGGTTGGCGTTGAAGAGAAAGTTGTGGCGTGCCGCATCAAACCAGTCAAAACATTGTTGGAAAACAAGATCGATCACAAAGCCACATTTTAGCGCAGCCTATTTTATTAGTTTTAGGCAGCTGAGCGTCTTAAAGCCTTGTGAAGTTATTCATGGGCGTATGCTACGTTCAGTAGCACAAGCGTCGATAACAATGTCACTTGCTGTGAATTTACTTGCAGCGGCATAACGGGCCTGACTGGCTGCAATAACAGTTCGTTGAGATCGTCAAGTACGGCACGCCTGGTATCCAAGTTACACGCTTCCTTACCAGGGAAATCGAATCGGTAGACCTGGCTCCGGCTTT
Organism: Schistocerca serialis cubense; assembly: GCF_023864345.2. Lineage (NCBI taxonomy): Eukaryota > Metazoa > Arthropoda > Insecta > Orthoptera > Acrididae > Schistocerca > Schistocerca serialis. The sequence continues at coordinate 660,461,985 of NC_064641.1, read as the reverse complement.
CATCGGCGAAATTGGTAATTTTTCTGTAACATATTGATGAGACGTGGCATACTAACTGTACCATTTTTCACGTTGGTATCCTACCCTATAACATCAATTGTACGGCGCTTAACATGTAATTTCTTATTAGGACGTAGGTGGATTGGAGAGTGTGATTTGCTTGTTCTGCCTTGAAGTGTAACAGGTTGCATATGCGATGTTGTCTCAAGATGGTAAGCTTTGCCTATAGTGAAGTCGGTATAAGAAGAGCCCTGGCGGCTAACAACGCTGTTGCCAGCTTTCAACTGCATAGCGCTAACGGCTGCAGGCGAAAGTAATAGTCGCCTATTTAACTGCGACAAGACTGTGACGATGCTGTCTCAAGATCGTAAGTCCGCAGCTCGTGGTCTCGCGGTCGCGTTCTCGCTTCCCGAGCCCGGGGCCCCGGGTTCGATTTCCGGCGGGGTCAGGGATTTTCACCTGTCTCGAGATGACTGGGTGTTTGTGCTGTCCTCATCATTTCATCATCGTTCATGAAATTGGCGAGATTGGACAGAGCAGAGGTTGGGAATTTTTACCGGCACTGATAACTGCGCAGTTGAGCGCCCCACAAACCAAACATCATCATCATCATCAAGATTGTAATCCTTGCCTATAGTCAAGTCGGTATAAGAAGAGCACTGATAGCTAACATCGCTGTTGCCAGCTAACGGCTGCAGATGAAACCAATAGTCGCCTATATAACTGCGACAAAACCGTGACATTACCGTAGAAATGTTTACAAAATTGCGTTACGTGATTGGTTCAGGCAGGTGCGCAAACCTGTGGCACCCAGCCCACAGAAACTATCAGGAATCAACTTACGACGACTCGAATATAGACGCTGTGAGTTGTATGGGGTCACCACAGGCGAGCGATGGTCTGTGTCCAGCGAGACCACGACGACTTCGCCACATTTATTCTGTACTGTATGCAACATAAAACCGTACTTTCATTGGCCAAGCCATAAACAACAAGACGTCCAAGAGCCCCATTCTTCGAACCGACGTCAATTCTCCACCCCAGTCCCCCCCCCCCCCCAACCCCCCCCTCCCCCCTCACACCAACCCAAATGCTATGGGTGGCATCTTCAGCTTCATTCGGGGAAGCTGCCAGATAGTTTAGTTTCCGGGAATGATCATCAGGACCAAATCGGTAGTGTCAGCGAATTCAGCGCATTCAAAACTGTGGACTTATGCACTTCGATGTGGTCAGCGTGGCATAAAGAGCAGCGGTCAACTATATACGAGGGGCGTTCCGTAAGTTATGCAACACTTCTTTTTCTCGGCCGGTTTCAGTTGAAAAAAATGTGGGATTTGTTGCGAAACATCGTGGAATATTCCTGCTACGGCCCATATAATTACATGAAGTTCCGAGAGGTTGTGGCGCTGTACGTAGCCTTCAAAATGGAGTCTGTAACGGAGTTGCTTCCAGGCAAGGAGCTGTCATTTTCCTTTCGCGGGAAACCAAAGCTTTGCAGATATTCATAGGCGCTTGCAGAATGACTGCGGACAACTCGCAGTGAACAAAACCACTGTGAGTCGTTGGGCGCGGCATCTGTCATCATCGCAACAGGGTCGCACAAATCTGTCCAATCTCCTACGGACCTGCCGACCGCACACAGCTGTGACTCCTGCTACATTGGAACGTGCGGACACTCTCATTCGCGTTGATTGGCACATCACAATCAAACACTTCGCTGCTAAATTGGACGCCTCTTTTCGTAGTGCTGATACACTCGTCCACAGTTATTGTACACAAAGGTTCGCCCCCATAGCTGAGTGGTCAGCGTGACTGATTGCCGTCCTACGGGCACGGGTTCTATTCCCGGCTGAGTATTGCGCTGTCTTCGTCATTATTTCATCCCCATCCGGCGCGCAGGTCACCCATTGTGGCGTCGAATGTAATAAGACCTGCAACAAGGCGGCCAGACTTGCCGCGCAAGGGGCCTCCGGGCCAATGACGCCAAACGCTCATTATTATTCATTGTACACAGTGTGCCCACTCTGATCCTCGGAGCCTAGCAGAGGACCAGAAAGAGTAACGAAGAACCATTTGTGCGGAATTACTTGCGTGTTACGAGGCTGATCGTGACAGTATTTTGTGAAAAATAGTCACAGATGATGAAACATGGGTGCATCACTTCGAACAGGAAACGAAACGGCAGTCCATGGAGAAGCCCCACACCACCTCTCCACCGAAGAAAAATTTCAAAGCCGCACCCTCAGCCGATAAAGTCATGCCGATCTCTTTCTGGACCTCTCAAGAGGTGAAACGATCACCTCGGAAGTATATTGTGCTACCCTGAGGAAACTGGAAAAACAATTTCAGCGTGTTCGTCGCCACATGAATGGAAACGAACTTCTCCTTCTCCATAACAACGCGAGGCGTCGCACAAGACTGCGCACCCGAGAGGAGCTCACAAAACTTCGTTGGACTGTCCTTCCTCCTCATTCATCCTACAGCTCGCAACTCGCACCTTTCGACTTACATCAGTCTGACGCAATAAAGGATGCACTCCGCGCGATGATGGAGAGGTTATTGATGGGGACGTTATTGATGTAGCATGACGTCGACCAGTGCAGTGGTACCATGCGGGCATACACGCGCTCCCAGTAAGGTGACGTAAGGCCGTCACACTGAACGGACATTATACTGAAAAATACGATACTGTAGCCAAAAGAGTGGGGAATAATATGGTGTACAGGAATCTGGAATAAAACAGACCTGTTTACAGAAAAAATTATGTTGCCTAACTTATTGAACACCTGTTTCAGGACGTTGGTCATTAAGTTTTAATTGTCCTTCCCAAACGTAGGTGTTGTTCTCCACACACGTGTCGCTCAGTGCTATATATTTTTTTCCAGGGATGGATGACTTGCCAGAGACCATGGTTGTCGGAATCTGCAGCTTACCTGTTCAGGAATCGGACCACCTCGGAAATCACTTCGTTGTCATTCCGGAAATGCCTGCCACACAATGGTTTCTTCGTCCGAGAAAAGAAAAAGTCACTGACACCACGTCAGGAGAATACGGGGATAGCGATTGGGTCAATATAATCCTAAAACAGCAGCAGATGTGACTGTGTCTCGTACAGAATGAGCTGGGGCGACGTCGCGGAGCAAAAACATGCGCTTGTATAGATTATCGCAACGCTTTATCTTCACAGCCTCCTGTAACCCGGCCAGGAGATTTCGGCAGTATGATCCTGTAACGGTGTTCCCGTCATGAGTACAAGCTGTTGGCTCTACACGTGGCAGATCCAAAAAACGCTCACCATCAACTCGCCCACTGATGGTTTGGTAGGATGGATAAATGTCTGAAAAACTTCATGGTCTGGGAAAAGGAGGCGGTTAAAATTTCGTTGGGAGAGGATGTGGATGTAATCTGTGCAAGTGTAGGGTTGGTGGGATGTGATGGTAGAGGAGCGGCAGCGTACTGGCATTGGAAATTAGGGGGGTGGGGGGGGGGGGGTACAATAGGATTATAGGAGCCAAGCTTGTGGTTGATGCAGAATATGCGAAGGTATTCTATGTTATTTAAGAAAGGTGGATAGTTGATAAGATGATGAAGAATGCATGTGGGAGGGGGGGGGGGGGGAGGGAAAAAACACATGTGGAAACTGGAAACTCAGGTGGAGAGCATGACGTTCAAGAATGTGAAGGGACTTACAGAACTCAGGTGGAGCGGATATCCATACAACGTTTGCGTATGAGAAGATGGGTCAGATCTAGATTTTCTAGATGAGGACAGTGAAGGGGGAGAAACGCCATCCTCAGCCAGTTAGTAGTTTTACTCTACTGTGGACTATATGTTAGACGGTTAGTAGGCGGGGTTTCCATGTTAGTTGTCAACCGATGGTGAGTCCAAGATATTTTACTGTATTGGTTAACTGGATACAACGGTCGTAAATGGTAAGGTACAATTCGTAACGGCGGAAGTTGCGGGCGGTTCGTTCCATAATTGTTACATGCGTTTTGGAGGGGTTAATGTTGATAATCCGTTGGTTAATGAGCCGTTATTTACACCGGAAGTTAAACTCGTCGAGATGAGTCTGGAGGACTCGTTAGGATTTCTGGAGTGTAGTACAGAGGGCGAGAAAAGCGGTGTCGTCTGCTTATTGAAAGATGTGGACTGGTGGAGGTAGTTTAGGCATATTGGCACTACAGAGGAGATAAAGGAGAGGAGAGAGACAAAGCGCTTGGTATACCTACAGTGGGATGGAAAGTATGGAATTAGTATTGTTAATACTGACAAAATATGACGTTTTACGTAGCCTTCCCCCACTGTAGTACAACACATAGAACATTCACACAAGCATGTAAAACTGGCGGATAAGTCCTTGTTTGGGATTTTGTTCAGCTCGCACATCACATTGACCTGAGTGTCGGTTATGTCGCCAAAGCGCTGACCCTTCATGTGAATGTCTTTACTTTGTCGTTTGTGTTAGGTTCATACTGATAATAATAAGTCTCGTCACCCTTGATGATTTTATCAAGATAAGAATTGTCCGCATTTTGAATGTCAGTCAAGTCGCGGCAGGTGCCAGCGCGTCGTTTTTCTTGTTCGAGTGTCCAAGTCTGTGGGACAAACTTTACATACACTTTTCTGTTTTTGAAACCGTTCTGGAGAATGTCCTCACGGCTTTATACTGGGTGGTTATAAACGGTTTGATTGCTTCTAAAAGTGTTACGGAGTACGTAGCGCTGAGTAATAGGTATTAAGGAAAGAACCGATACTTTGCTCCGTTTCCGAGTTAATTAGCACTGAAGTTAACCAATCGGGCTGTCGAGGGTGCAAATCCAAGGGCACCCGCCAGCAATAGTGTCATTTTTTCCTATAGTGTACCAGGTGACGGTGCTAGGGAAAGCTGAGTCCTAGGCCCGAGTTCGGTCATCACTACTGTCCCATGCCTAATTTTTGTATCACCCTCCTGTTTGTTTTTAGGAAGCCAAATGAAGAATACGTTTTGCGATATTGTCTCTGGTGGTCCTCTCGAATTTGCGCTTGTGCGGCCTAATTGACTAGCTTCAATGCTAATTAACTCGGAAACGACGCAGCATATCGAATTTCTTCTTAACAATACTTTCTCAGAACAGCCTACCCTTCAACACCCTTACAAGCTTTTAAGACTGTTTCTGACCACTGCTCAGTTCGTTGCTCCATTGAAATTTGTGACGTAATAATGCTGACACACTGAGATCGCTCGTCCCTTACCTAGCGCTGCCTGTCAATGGCTGACTGATCGAATGCGTGTCTGTTGTTTACTCTTGTTAGTCCAAGATTCCGCCGTACTTACTGCGGTGACGTAGCTTGCACGTCAGGAATAAAACCAGTGTCGGATCTACAATGAGATTTTCACCCTGCAGCGGAGTGTGCGCTGACATGAAACTTCCTGGCAGATTAAAACTGTGTGCCGGACCGAGACTCGAACTCGGGACCTTTGCCTTTCCCGTGCAAGTGCTCTACCAACTGAGCTACCCAAGCACGACTCACACCCCGTCCTCACAGCTTTACTTCTGCCAGTACCTCGTCTCCTAAGGATATTTTGGAGACATGGCTTAGCCACAGCCTGGGGGATGTTTCCAGAATGAGACGAGGTACTGGCGGAAGTAAAGCTGTGAGGACGGGGCCTGAGTCGTGCTTGGGTAGCTCAGTTGGTAGAGCACTTGCCCGCAAAAGGCAAAGGTCTCGAGTTCAAGTCTCGGTCCGACACACAGTTTTAATCTGCCAGGAAGTTTCAGTGTCGGATCTTTTTGAAAGGGCTGTATATGCGTAAACCACGATGCTGTTTTGGAAGCAAAACGGAATATCGAAAATCTGGAGAAGCAGAACCTAGAAATATTTTAAATATGATGCAGTCGAGTAATGTTACAAATGAGGTGTTCAGATAAATTATGAAATGACGGAGTACTAACGAAAGTAAAACAAAGGACAGATTAGTGAGGGTATCCTCTATGACATCTAGGAATAGGTAAGTTATCACGGGAAGGAGAGTAAAGGAGAAACATGGCAGGCAAATAAAGCTTGGAGTGTGCAAAAGTGACCGTAGAGGTTATTAGATGTAGTATTTACGTAGGGACAAAAGGATTAGCAGGAGATACGAGACGATAGTATTTCGGAAGCGGTTTATGCTCTAAGCACCATAATTTCGAGAGCAATTTAACTGTTAGCAATGTTGAACCGAAAATAATAAAACTTTTTAGTATTATATGCGCATGATTGTGCAAGTGTCTTTCGGAAGTTTGAAGCACACATTCGACATGTAGGGTAAATCGTTTAAGAAGTCACATTTTACGTATTACACGTTGGTGCAAGAATTTTCTTTAGACATTCAACTTCATTATTATCTGCTGTGCATCGATATGAACTTCCACCACAGTATTATTGACAAAGGTTCTTTGCTTTACATTGCTAAAGTAAAGCTCGTCTAAATATTGATGATGATATACCCTCGCACCGAACAACATACGCCAGTTAGCGAAATAGTCGAATAACTTGCATAAAATATTCTCACATCTTTTCGTCTGAATTAAAGTCAGTTGTAATCTTGTTGCCTTAAAGCTGATTTTGTGACTTTGCCTCATGTTCCCTTCGTTGCTTTTGAGCTCAGCCATAATGTTGATGTACAGTGCGTTTTCCCCCCATGTATCGACGCATTTCTGTAAGATTTTCATCCATTCAGATAGCTGCTGTACTGTGTGAGGTGTACAGTTTCCAGCATTAACCACTACGCAGATTAGGCTTTGCTACAGGTGTGTCGCGGTGTTGTGCTGTGTGACACAGAATTATGGTGCTTGTCGGGAAATTTTGTTCTGTCCAGAGGCCTTAAATTCGTCAACATTTAACACTACACATTTTGCTTTTTTTACATGACCCGGAATAATTGATAAACATTTTTTCAGAGACTGTGCACAAGTCAGCACCTGTAACGACTAGCGACTGTCAGTCATGGCAGTTCGAACGATGAAATAATAAACTTGAAGAACGCTCCAGGGCCAAGTGGAGCCCCTATCACGTTCCATTCTGAATTTTCAGTTAAGTTTGCACCTGTTTTAATTATAAAACATCGTAGAGACCTCGAACAAAAACTCGTGCCCAGTGGTTGGAAGAAAGTACAGGTTACACCCTTCTACAAGAAAGGTATCAGTTTAAGTGGCCACAGAGCTACCAATTTTTTGACGTCTATTTCTTTTGGAATCTTATAAAACCCATAAATAATCAAACTCCCACGTATAAAAAAGCTTCAACTTCTGATAACTTTACGAATGAGTTAATGTATTAAATACTTGACGTTCAGCATGTGAGGGAGAAAAAGTTCAGAAAAGGTTTGAAATTACGCGTGAAGTTTGTTACAGGTCGCTGTGTGCCCTCATTCTCAAATATTGGCTGAATGAAGTCCGGGTATTTGCAAGACGTCTGCCCCAAGACACACAGTCTCTGTAATGCTTGTCCTATTGTGGTAAACTTCCAACATAAAATTACATCTTTTATTGAACAGCTTGTGACAGCGCTTTAAATTTTTAAATTCGGTCAATAATCACACGAAATACTGAAAATCAATTTTTTGTTGCCCCTGGAGGCCATTAGATAGGCAACCTGCAACTGCCTTTGTTCCAGGTTTCGGGAAAGTCGCTTGGTAATACAGATATTCTGAGTTCAAATGTAATGAGGTATCCCGAAAAGAATGATCTCCTCAGTGTCATTGTTATGGAATTCAAAAACATCGATCACGTGGAACCAAAATACCACTTTTTCCATATGACAGCCTGTAAACCATGGACCAAGGCTGTCCAGTAGATGAAGTATTTCTTGACATCCAAAACGCATTTGGTAAGTCTGGCGCCGGCACGCCAGTCAGGAACGACAGAGAAGAGACGGCTGTGAGAAGACGTCAGCCAAACGCATGCTGACCGACCCCTCTCCAGGACGACAACAGAACAGCAGCGGCCCCTATGTGAAGAGGGCATAAGCGCTGCGACCGACTGGTTACGGCCCAGTTGAATAGCCACTTCAAGACTAGCGACTTGGATAGAGGCGTCAACGCTCGTTACTTCGCTTGGACACAAAATTGGGGATTTTTATACTGAAGAGATTGCTTATGTCGTATGTCGCCCTTTGCTTGCGACACATCTGTGTAATTCTCAAAGTATTGTCATTTACTTTCTTGTAATAGAACTCACTAACACGATTTCTTTGAAATAGAGATATAATAAGTATGATACCTATGCTTACTGTAGAAAGTATCTGGTGGTTAAAATGACGATGTTCTGATTGCTGCGGTGCGGGCTGCATACATCACAGGACTCTTAAACATCGAAGGTACGTTCGTTAATGGGTGCGCTCGAGCAGTGTGCTGAAAAAAAAAATAATAGTTCCACTTTTTGCCACCGGGCGAAAATATGACACTGTGAGCGGTCAGAATGTGGTGTTCTTGCAGTAAAAGTGGAGGAACGGTCAGACACATGATAACTGTCGTTCTGGCACGTTTATTAGAATATGGTCACAAGCTGCAACATGTGTTCAATATGTTCTCCTGACTCTGCCATGCAGCATCCATAACACTGCTTGGTCGACAGTTGTTCACAATATGTCCACTCTAATTAAAGCGATATATCATCGTAAGCTACCCTTCACATCAGGATGAAACCGGATACATCCCTGATAGACAAGATCTTTCGGATATCCCCACAGCTGGAAGTCACGTGAATTTAGGTTGGAGGACGTGGAAGGTCACACGTCTTGAAACTGACTAGAGATGATGAGCCCGTTACCGAAGGTTCCTCGAAACAAATCATTCATCTGGCAAGCGACAGGTGGTGTGGCCCCATCTTGCATGAAAATAGTGGTGTGGGCACAGTTATATTCTTGCAGAGCTGGACGTCCTTATAAAGTGCAGATATTGCTGTACACTTAACAGGCCCACGAGGTGTCATCTCCACGAAGAAAAATGGACAGAGAGTGAAGGAGCTTGCGAAACCACACCATACAGTCACATACACCTGAGGTGACATAAGTCATGAGATACGTACTAACAACATCTTGGACCACCTTTTACGCGACGTAATGCAGCAAGTCGACCTGGCATGGACTCGACAAGAAGTTGGAAGTCCCTTGCAGAAGAATTGAGCCATGCTGCCTCTACAGCCGTCCATAATTGGGAAAGTGTTACCAGTGCAGAATTTTGTGCACGAACTGACCTCTCGATTATACCCTATAAATGTTCGATGGAATTCATGTCGGACGATCTGGATGGCCAAATCCTTCGCTCGAACTATCCAGAATATTCTTCAAACCAATTGCGAACAATTGTAAACAGATATGGCGTATTGTTATTCATTAAAATCCCGTCATTGTTTTGAAACAAATGGCCTCCAAGCAGCCGAACATAGCCATTTCCAATCAATGATCAGTTCAGTTTGACCAGAGAGCCCAGTCCATTCCATGTAAGTACAATCCACACCACTAAGGAGCGACCACCAGCTTGCACAGTGTCTTGTTGACAACTTGGGTCCATGGCGTCGCGGGGTTTATGCCTCACTTGTAGCCTACCATCAGCTCTTCCCAACTGAAATCTGGACTTATCTGACTACGCCAAAGTTTTCCAGTCTTCTCGGGTTCCAATTCATATAGTCACGAGACCAGGACAGGCGCTATAGGCGATGTCGTACTGTCAGCAGATGCATTCGCGTCGCCACACTGTGCCGACGGATACGTTCGTTGTACGTCCCACGTTGATTTCTGCGTTTATTTCACTCAGTGTTGCTTGTCTGTAAGTATTGACAACTCTACGCAAAAGACGCTGCTCTCGACCGTCAAGTGAAGGCCGTCGGCCACTGTGTTGACCGTCATGAGAGGCAATGGCTGAAATTTGAGACTCTTAGTACACTCTGAGACCGAGCGAGGTGGCGCAGTGGTTAGACACTGGACTCGCATTCGGGAGGACGACGGTTCAATCCCGCGTCCGGCCATCCTGATTTAGGTTTTCCGTGATTTCCCTAAATCAGTCCAGGCAAATGCCGGGATGGTTCCTCTGAAAGGGCACGGCCGACTTCCTTCCCCATCCTTCCCTAATACGATGAGACCGATGACCACGCCGTCTGGTCTCCTTTCCCAAGACAACCAACCTACACTCTGAGACTGAACCTCGGATCATATTGAATTCCTTAACGATTTATGAAATGGAATGTCCTATGTGCCTAGCTTTCTAAAAACTTCGTAGAAGCAACTGTAGATGGTGAATCTAGGAATATACTACAGCCCCCTACGTATTGCTCCTATAGGGATCACGAAGATTAGGATAATCACAGCACTCACAGACGCTTTTGCTATAATACCTCCCGCGCTCCATACTTTAATGGAGGAGGAAAAAGCCCTAATAAATGGTAAAATGGGAGTATCTTCTGTAATCGACTTCACAGTAGTTTGCAGAGTATGAATGTAGATGTATATGTAGATGGTAAAATTCCAGAACAGTGGCCACCTTGCTGTTCCCACTTAGTGAAAACCAAAGTAAGAGCGCCTCAGTCACTCGGTCAGCTTCATACAAGCCCAAAGTAGGTGGTGGTCCATAGATTTTCTTCAGTTTTATGATTATCCGTAAGTAGTCATTATTCCTTGATATTTGAGTGGGGATAATAAGAGTCGACAGTGATGTTGGTTTTAGAATAGTCAGTAGTGTTGATTATTGGTTCAAAAACAACGAATATAGGAATTGTTAGTACTTACAACAGTGAAATAAGTCGCGTTACCGTACAATATTACATGGTATTAAAATAATACATTTGAAAAATATAAGAATATGTTGCACAATATAGCATCTTGTCCCACGGCGTCACCTTAAATCGGCCCTGTGGTGTAAAGCATCAGACCAGTCATACATAATGAGATGGATCATGACCTTGTCAAAAAAATGGTTCAAATGGCTCAGAGCACTATGGGACTTAACTTCCGAGGTCGCTAGTCCCCTAGAACTTAGAACTACTTAAACCTAACTAACCTAAGGACATTACACACATCCATGCCCGAGGCAGGATTCGAACGTGCGACCGTAGCGGTCGCGCGGTTCCAGACTGTAGCGCCTGGAACCGCTCCTCCACTCCGGCCGGCTGACCGTATCAAACTTTCTAGTAACCCAGTGAATCGGCAGCGTCATTAAGCAGGACAAATTTAAGCGTCTTCGGCTTTCCTCGTTCATGGTCGACTACGTCAGAAGTTGTTTTCACTCTACCGTCTCCACACAAAAAATGCGTCTTCACTACGAACAAATGAAGCTAAGGCACCGTAATAACGAACATTCGCACATCACTGACAACTTAAGCACCCACGGGTGGGACACTCCGCATACTTTGATGTAAGAAGGTAAATTTGCTCAGAGCTTACGAATGCAGTGCGTTGTTATCGAGGAAGCAGGGAGGGCTCTTGTAACCAGCTATCTCTTGCTAGCTGTCTTCCAGCCGCTCCATTTGTCAGTTGTCAGTTGTAAACACAACACTCACAAATGAAGCAGACACATTACCAACCTCGTACTGTCAGACTTATAACATGCTCGTCTAGTATGATGCGCTTGTCAGGCGTTACCGAGAATCGAGTTTCAAAGTTTTGCAGGGGTGTTTAACACGAGAGCGCCATCTGCCGATCAGTAGCGTTAGCGAAACCGACTGAGGCGCCAGTCAAGAAGTCATCCTGTGCTGCGATCCAGTCTCGTCATGATTTTGAAATATTCCACCCAAAATTTATATCGTTTCAACTTATCATATTTCTTTGGAAACGAACAATAATAATAATAATCATCATAATAATAACAACAATAACAGCGGGAAAATGCTGCGTTAAAAGGCGAATAGGCTCCTTTTTAATTGAAAGACTGACTGAAAAATGGGGGTACCAACTGCCTCATTCTTTGTTCCTCAGCACCTTCAAACATTTTCTCAAAAATTCTGGCACGCGAACACATTCGCGCTCTAATCTCAGTCTCACAAATTCCCCTAACTATAGCTAGTTCACACCCATTACTCTATCGCTTAAGTTGCTCACACCCATTCCACTCTTACCTGCCCATTCTCACTCACTCATTCAGCCCAACTCATTGTCACTATCTCTTTGAGGCTGTCACTGTTGCCTGTCTCACGTCCACAGTCTCCTTCGTTCTGTCCTACTACCTCCGTCTCCTCTCTCTGTTACTGTCTTCCTCTTGCTCTCTCTTATTACTACTATCTCATTCATTCCTTCCCACTGCGTCTGTTTCTTCTCACTATCATTACCTCTGTCTTCCTCGTTGTCATTGTCATAGCACTCTCTTTCATTGTCACTGGCTCTCGGCCACTTCCACTATCTCCTTCTCTCTATTTCGGCCGCAATGTCCCCTTCACTCTTTTCCTAGCACTGTTTTGTCACTGTCAACTATGTCCCACTGCCGCTGAGTCCATCTCTTTCCCTCACACTGCCAGTGTCTCCTTCGCTCCTTCAATACCACAACCTCGGCCTGCTATCTTTTAGCATTTATTACTTTTCCATCTCTTCTCCACTGTCACTGTCTCCTTCTCTCTCGCCATAAAAAAGTGCGATTATGTTTGCACGCCCAAATTTTTGGGAGATTTTTTTAAGGTGCTGAGGAATGTAGAATGAAACACTTGGTTAATACCCGACTTCTCAGTCAGTCTTTTAAACAGGAGCATATTCGCCTTTCTTCTGCTCCGATCGGAGCATTTTTCCGCTAGTTCCCTTCTTTTTCCTGCTACAGCAGGGCATGTCACTCGTAAGAAAACAACTTTATGAGTCAGTATAATTCTGATACTTTACTTATACGAGGATGAAATAAGGCAAAACTAATTTTTATGCCTCAGACCGGATTTGACGTGCACAAAAATTTTGCATGCGCTTCAGTACTACAACAAAAAAAATGGTTCAAATGGCTCTGAGCACTATGGGACTCAACTGCTGAGGTCATTAGTCCCCTAGAACTTAGAACTAGTTAAACCTAACTAACCTAAGGACATCACAAACATCCATGCCCGAGGCAGGATTCGAACCTGCGACCGTAGCGGTCTTGCGGTTCCAGACTGCAGCGCCTTTAACCGCACGCCCACTTCAGCCGGCAGTACTACAACATGGGACTCCCAGAATCCTTACGATGATAACGGAGACACTTTACAGCATATTTCTCCGTGTTACGTCACTTTATAAACTACGTTTTCTCCTCACGCTGGGTTCTACGCGCGTATTTTACGTGTACAATTAGGGTAACTTTGAACCTCTATATTCTGGAAAAGAATGAAGATATAAAGAAAATTTTCAAGGTTATTCGAGATCTGGAACTTAGGAACATATCGTAAAAATTTCAGCCATTTGCTGTGCACAGCCGTCATCGTATTTCTTGATAACGGATAAATATTCTTGAAAACGGGAAGATGGCATTGCTAGATAAAATCAGATTTGACGTCAGAAAGCGGCTTTCACAAAAAGTCCTTTTATGAAAGTTACTACGACAAACGCTGTCAGCCTCCAGACGACGATAAAAAATTATAAATGTAATAACCCAACTGCGAAAAATTTTAATACATCCATGAATGGATCCACAATTGTTCATTTAACACGGTCCAGAATTATACCTCGATTAAACCTTGCCAGGAATGTAAAAAGGTGACTATCATTATGATTATTGTTTCTTTCTGAAGAAACTTAATGCATTTTACCGATACAAGTCTTTGGTAGAAGATCAGGAAAAAAGGGACGAATCTCGAACGCAGAACGTATACTTCTAGTCTGCCGCCATATGTGGTAGCAGAGCGTGGTTACGTTTGTGTTCTTGCCATTACAGTTACCGTCAGTTTCAATTTTATTTCTGTTCCTGGCACCATATTGTTTTGGTTCTTGATTGTTTCAGGTGTATTGTAATGGCAGTTAGACAGTGTCCGGAGATCAGCCTGCTCAGGAAGGACCATCTTGTTTACGAGGAGAGTATTACGGATTTCAAAATGGTTCAAATGACTCTGAGCACTATGGGACTCAACTGCTGTGGTCATAAGTCCCCTAGTACTTAGAACTACTTAAACCTAACTAACCTAGGGACATCACACACATCCATGCCCGAGGCAGGATTCAAACCTGCGACCGTAGCGGTCGTGCGGTTCCAGACTGTAGCGCCTTTAACCGCTCGGCCACTCCGGCCGGCTATTCCTGATTTAGTGGCCCGTTTGCGCGCTGTCGTTCTTCATCCGGTTGACGTCACGCCGGCGGTGGTGGATGAGACAGGAGTGGCCATTCAATTTTTGTTTAAGGCTATTAGGTGCCTTGAGGACACTGTGTTCTGGAAGGCACTCAAACTAGTGACTGTCAATTGGATAGGGTGCGGGCATAGTTAATGCATTAGTTCCAGTAGCTTTTTGGTTCTCAACTTGGAATAGTTCTCGAAGTTCGTCATCTCCTGAAACTTAGCTCGGGTCCTTCTCAGTGCAGGAATGTCAGGTCACCTATCGGATGTGTTTCCTCTGCCTGATTGGCTTCGAGCGGGTGTCTCGCTTCTGTTCGCTGTTGGGCTAGCAATGAATTGGTCGTCTTGCAGGACTTTGGTCGATCCGTTCTTGGTGCAGGGATATCGGTTAGCCGGTGGGCGTGTTCCCTCTGCATGGATGAGACCGAGCGAGTGTCCCGCTGGCGGCTTTCTCATTGCCATTGTCTTTTGCTTTCGTTTAGGAGCTGCCAGTCAATTTCATTTTGGTATGTGAACCCTGGGTTGATGTTTGAGGGAAAGGGGGTGGGGGGGGGGGGAGTTGAGGCGTGCGCGGCTCGTGTTCATGCCGTTTATTGATTGTCATCTTCTTTTACGGTACTGCCGCCTCGTTTTCTTATTCCATTTACTGGCGTTACTAACTTCCTGCCTTACCTGCCGTGAGTGACAGCAGCAGCGCTTATCGATAAGTACACTGTCGTACCATCTCTGAAGCGACCGATAGTATTTCTAGGTAGTCGTGTGTCTAGAGTTCAGTCGGGGCGCAGCAACAGTGAAGTCGGGGACGGAGCGCCGGTGAGGTGCGGACAGCCAGTGCTCGCCGACCGCTGGCGCCACACTTGAACTGTCCGACGGAAGGAGACTGGAGTGGGAACGACCGTTGGTTGGTCGTTCGGTTGGTCGTCTCATCGGCCGACGTGTATTTGGTCCTTTGACCGTTTCCGGGCCTAGGCAGTCGGTCGGTTGGGGCAGAGCAGCGAGGAAGTCTCCGTCGCACATAGTCAGGCTGGAGCCGCTGGCGGCGTCTACGCGCGGTTGGAGTTGTGAGGCACTTCTTGCGAGGCTTACGAAGTTCGTCGCCCACCCATCCTGGACACTAAAGTTGAGTGCGTACTTAACCTACTATCAAGCCTCAACTACTATCACATCTCTTCTTTTGATCCTGGATGTCGCTTTCTGGAAGATTCCTGCGAGCAACAACGAGTGTCATTGAGGTCGGCTATAATTGCAGACGTCTTCCAGTGTGGTGTTTAACTTAATTTAATTCATTCCTTCATTAATGAAGTGTACCAGCCGTATCTTCTGCCTTGACGCCGTTGACGTTCCGGTGACCTGCTCTAGTCGTTGACGTAGTTTTTGGCAGTGTATTTTCCTCGTCGTGTTGATGCTGTCCAGCACGGCGTGTAGTTTGACAGCTGAGGTGTTGATGGTAGTTTTTGGGCGTTTATTCTGACTTGGCGGGATTGGGCACCAGTATCCAGAACCTTGTGCCGGCCGGAGTGGCCGAGCGGCACTAGGCGCTTGAAGAGAAAGTGATGTTATATTTAACGTGAGATATAGAAGACGAAATGTCGCGAATTGCAGCATTGCCTTTCTCTGTGTCGGTATTAATGGGAACCTGGTACACTGTTGCTGGAAAAGCTCTATAGCTACAAATCTTCTCCAGAAAATGCCGATCATTTTGCGAAAAATCTCGTAAATCGGGTTTTCACTTTTTGAGAATATGCGCTCCGGACAGAGATACAAGAATTCTTTTTTTCTTCTTTTTGTAGATAAAAATTACAACTGAAAAATCTGTCTGCATCTGTACATATAAAAAAATGAAGGAAGATGGATGAAGTACGGGTGCTAATTGCAATATGTACAGCAACCACTGTACATAATATTGTGTTTAAATTAAGTGTATAGGAACACTTATCCTCTTTATGAGCAAGCGTAGTAGTAGGCGACTTGCAGATGACGTGCCCTGACTGCCGGCAGTGGGTCCCTCCATACAGTGGCCGAGCCACACACTGCCTTAGGCTGGCAGCGTGGCGACTGGTAAACGCTTATCTGTTCCTGCACGTCTGCCCATTCCACATGCAACAGTTTATAACTTAAAAACGTGGTACAGCTGAACTGAACCTCAGCTTTAATGACGTTCCGGAAAACCGGGCTGTGCTGCTCCAGTAATCTTCGCGAATTGGAGCAAAATAACTGGAGGCGCGCGAGTTGACGGCCGGAACGTGTCTGGAGGAGACAGTCTCCGCAGTTTGCAAGACTGGCGGCAGGCAGGAGACACGCGGCGCACCGCCCTTTGTTTTTGTAGAACGTGGACACATGGGCCACGATACCTAACGGCGGGCACCACATAAAAAAGTAATTGTAAGAACTTCAGCTCCTGAAGCGCGTTTTGGATGCAGTGCCACTACTATTCCTTGCAGTGTGTTACAAACGTTTCTAAATGTTTAAATAAGTAGACCATGCAATATATAAATGTTTAAAATAAACATACCCTACCTGCTCCTTGCTGTACAGTACGACTGCATAAAAAAGGAACTGTAAGAACTCCTATGAACTGGAGCGTGTTTGGGATGCAATAGTGCTATATACACTACTGGCCATTAAAATTGCTACACCAAGAAGAAATGCAGATGATAAACGGGTATTCATTGGACAAATATATTATACTAGAACTGACATGTGATTACATTTTCACGCAATTTGGGTGCATAGATCCTGAGAAATCAGTACCCAGAACAACCTCCTCTGGCTGTAATAACGGCGTTGGTACGCCTGGGCATTGAGCCAAACAGAGCTTGGATGGCGTGTACAGGTACAGCTGCCCATGCAGCTTCAACACGATACCACAGTTCATCAAGACTAGTGACTGGCGTATTCTGACATGACAAGCCAGCTGCTCGGCCACCATTCACTAGACGTTTTCAATTGGTGAGAGATCTGGAGAATGTGCTGGCCAGGGCAGCAGTAGAACATTTCCCGTATCCAGAAAGGCCCGTACAGGACCTGCAAAGTAAGGTCGTGCATTATCCTGCTGAAATGTAGGGTTTTGCAGGGATCGAATGAAGGGTAGAGCCACGGGTCGTAACACATCTGAAATGTAACGTCCACTGTTCAAAGTGCCGTCAATGCGAACAAGAGGTGACCGAGAAGTGTAACCAATGGCCCCCCATACCATCACGCCGGGTGATACGCCAGTATGGCGATGACGATTACACTCTTCCAATGTGCGTTCATCCTGTTGTCGCCAAACACGGATGCGACCATCATGATGCTGTAAACAGAATCTGGATTCATCCGAAAAAATGACGTTTTGTTATTCGTGCACCCAGGTTCGTCGTTGAGTACACCATCTCAGGTGCTCCTGTCTGTGATTCAGCGTCAAGGGTAACCGCAGCCATGGTCTCCGAGCTGATAGTCCATGCTGTTGCAGACGTCGTCGAATTGTTCGTGCAGATGGTTGTTCTCCTGCAAACGTCCCCATCTGTTGACTCAAGGATCGATATGTGGCTGCACGGTCCGTTACAGCCATGCGGATACGATGCTTGTCATCTCGACTGCTAGTGATACGAAGCCACTGGGATCCAGCACGGCGTTCCGTATTACCCCCCTAAACCCACCGATTCCATATTCTGCTAACAGTCATTGGATCTCGACCAACGCGAGCAGCAGTGTCGCGATACGATAAACCGCAATCGTGATAGGCTACAATCCGACCCTTATCAAAGTCGGGAACGTGATGGTACGCATTTCTCCTCCTTACACGAGGCATCACAGCAACGTTTCACCAGGCAACGCCGGGCAACTGCTGTTTGTGTATGAGAAATCGGTTGGAAATTTTCCTCATGTCAGCACGTTGTAGGTGTCGCCACCGGCGCCAACCTTGTGTGAATGCTCTGCAAATCTTATCATTTGCATATCACAGCATCTTCTTCCTGCCGGTTAAATTTCGAGTATGTAGCATGTCATCTGCGTAGCAATTTTAATGGCCAATAGTGTACTTGTCTGGGATTCTCGAAACATCCCAAAACGTCTATATAAATAGTGTGGTGTCACCGCCAGACACCACACTTGCTAGGTGGTAGCCTTTAAATCGGCCGCGGTCCGTTAGTATACGTCGGACCCGCGTGTCGCCACTATCAGTGATTGCAGACCGAGCGCCGCCACACGGCAGGTCTAGAGAGACTACCTAGCACTCGCCCCAGCTGTACAACCGAATTTGCTAGCGATGGTTCACTGACAAAATACGTCCTCATTTGCCGAGACGATAGTTAGCGTAGCCTTCAGCTACGTCATTTGCTACGACCTAGCAAGGCGCCATTATCAGTTGCTATTGATATTGTAAAGAATGTACAGACAAGAGCTACGTTCAACATTAATGGATTAAAATTAAGTATTCTACCAGTTACCTCCTTTTTTCTAAGTTCTAATTACCTTGTCCTGTTCCAGACCTCACGCCAGCCTGCGTGAGCTTAAACGCGTGCCTTTCAGCTTCCTCCAAACTCCGTGGGTTGGCTCCTGCCAATCCACAACAAATAGACCACCCAAAATTCAACTTTTAAAACATGTCAGGCAATTATGGGAACCCTTCAAACCTCTATTAGTTTATCTGTGACGTCTTGGACATCCAACCTAGTTTGTGACTTAATTGGGAATACCGTCTTGATCTTGAGAGAACCAATAGGGTAACTGCCCTTGAATAAGTTAGAGGGGAGGAGGAGGGGGAGAGAAAGGGGTAATAAATTATCCTTCTTATTTCAGCTATCATACAGAGGTATCCTAATTATTTCAGGTGTCTGAAGCATGCAGGGTGTCATAACCCACTGATAAGGGAGAAATAATGAAAGCTCATAAATCAGCCCTCATGATACAGATGTAGAAGATCGCAATTTTGTCTCAGAATCGGCAAAACCTTCATACTGATGGGTGTAACCAGTTTTAACAGTGCGTAAAAATGTATTAATCACCGTCCCCCCAATTTGGTTTTTCTGTGGTAAATAGTCATCAATGAGCGTCTTCAGCAGAATACCGGATACTGGAGAAACATGTGAAAAATATTCATTACCGAACTGAAGTCATTATGAAGTCTAGACATGGTGTTACATGTTATAAGCGTGATGTCTCCTAGGGCTCACTGATCTTTTGTCTGGTGTGCGTCCCTCTCACTTTAACATATGTTGTTAATCTATAAACAGTATGGTGATGAAGTTGTGATTTATTGTCCATGTCCAGCAGGCAGGATAGTAGGCATCGAACCCACATGCCTTAGAGACCATGTCCCTAGCGCAGCGTGACTCACAGTAGAGCGTCCTCGTCGGGAAAACATTCTCAGCCAGTGCCTGGAGCTGCCTGAGCAGCTGGCGGTGCAAACTGGCACGTCTGTACCGCAAGCAGAGAATACCGCAGCCTGTCCCAGCGATGGCTGGAGACAGAGGTGATCGCATCTGGGGAGCAAATCCTTAGCACCAGACACCTGACTGTTGGGTCATTGTCTAGCCCTACAGAGGTGATGTTGGACCGTACAGAGGACCGTCCCTTAGAATGACTGACAATGGTGATTGCATAGGCTAATGGTGCTAGAACAACGATGCTTCCGTGGGTCACACAACAGTAGTTATTTCCACAGTGGTCGCTAACTCGATGGCCTCTGCTGGCTGACTGGCTGACCATTATTTAGCGCACGAGAGTAGATGTCGTGTGACTAGGGTCTCCTGTCGGGTAGACCGTTCGCCGGGTGCAAGTCTTTCGATTTGACGCCACTTCGGCGACTTGCGCGTCGATGGGGATGAAATGATGATGATGATTAGGACAACATAATACCCAGTCCCTGAGCGGAGAAAATCTCCGACCCAGACGGGAATCGAACCCGGGCCTTTAGGATTGACATTCTGTCGCTCTGACCACTTTTTTTTTTAATCTCATTTTTGTTCGCTTCTGTTCGTTGCATCTGCTCGGGGCGGACGTCGTAAGACATCCTTTTATGTTCGTTGTTGGTCGATTGACTCAGTTTTTTTTTTTATTACAGAGGGCAGCTAACCCTCTGACCGAACACGCTGAGCTACCGTGCCGGCACCACTCAGCTACCGGCGGCAGACAGCGCACGAGAGTCAGACGTGTTGACATATAGATGCCCGAGGGGTACGTATTCCCACTGTTATAAGACTGCAGGTGTATCCAGAATGTCAGTAACACCACTGGTGTACCCGTGTAATGAGGTCGGTTTTAATGGCGAAAAGCTGTGACAGTTGGTTGCTGCAATTAGAGCAGTTAACGGCAGCAGTGGCTTGCGCCAGCCTTACAAAGGAGATAAAATATAAACTCACTTCACGACTTTTTGCAAATGTTGCAAATGTTTTATTTCGTATTGTTCCGGCGTCACGAAAGCGCTGGCACGAAGATGAAGAACGCAAAAGTAGAAAAGGTTGTGAGACAACATTAGCCAATAACCCGCTGACTAAGACAGCACCACGACAGAAGCGGTCCCTATCCGAAGAGAATATATGCACCGCCCCTGCCAGCCTCCGCTGGACAGTAAAGAGAGAGTAGAAGACGGACACTAGCAGAAACCACGCCTTAGAAGAGAGCACTACGACAGACGTTATTAGTGATCCACAAACTGTGTGACAAACTTGCATAAACGATGTATATATCAAAGGGCACTGATTCTTTCCATAACTCTTCGCTTATAATTCCAAAAATACTTTCAGATATTGTAAATAAATAAGATGTCACTAAACGGCCAAGAAATCGGTTCTGAAACTTTTTGCCTAGAACATCCCAGCTACTGTAGTTTCATTTTTCTCCCCAGTTTCCTCTGCTTTTTGAAATTATGAGATTTTTTTTCTTAAATAGTTAAGCTGCATCATGAGACCTATACGTAATAAAATAATCAAAGGCACCGTCTCTGTTACCAATCGTATTTTTTTACTCGAAAATTGAACAAAATATTGTTTTACCTCTCAGAAATAGCAGTATAGCAGACATTTCTAGCACGTTTCTTTGAGGTGTTCGAGGGATCTTAAATAAGTAATGCAATATTTCTTGTACAGCCAATTTAAATTCAAAAAATCCGAAATTCGTTGTAGTACATCGTGGAATATTCCAGCTTCAGCCCCTTTAGTTTCATGAACTTTCGATAGGTGGCCGCGCTATACATTGTCTTCAAAGGGGCATCTGCAGCGGAGGTGCGTTCCAAGCTGAGAGCTGTCATTGAGTTTCTATTGGCAGGAAACCAGAGAATCGCAGATGTTCATAGGAGCTTGCAGAATGTCTACGGAGACCTGTCAAGAAAGTCATTTTTTACACCACTGCCAGCCTTAACTCTGCATGCATAACGATTTCTCCATAACATTGAATCGGCGAGTCGTTGGGAGAGGCGTCAGCCATCATCGAAATAAGGTCGCGCAAACCAGTCCGATCTCCCGCGTGCCAGTCGGTCACACACAGCTGTGATTCCTGCAGTGCTGCAATCTGTGGGCACTTTCATTCGAGACATAATCGACGGATCACAATCAAATCCGGGACGATTTCACAAAACTTTATTTGACTGTTCTTTCTCGTTCATACCACAGCCCGAATCTCGCACCTTCCGACTTCCACCTGTTTGGCCCAATGAAAGGTGCGCTCCGCGGATAGCAGTACGTTGATGATGTGGAGGTTATTGATGCAGCACGACTGTGGCTCCGACGTCAACCAGTAGAGTGATACCAAGCGTGCATACAAGGCCTCCCCGGAAGATGGAGTAAGGCTGTCGGCTGTCGCAGTTGAGTTGATTTGGGGGAAGGGGCCCACGTGTGGTGTATTGGAATGCTCAATAAGACCAACCTGCTTTCAGAAAGAAATGTGTTGCGTTATTTACTGAACGCCCTTCATATTTCCTGTAAGCAATTTGTGCTGTATATCAAGGACTTCCACAAGGAATCGTAAGCCACGGTGCAATTCCATAACCTGCCAAGAAAGTGATTTTTTTTACACCTTTGACAGCCGTTACTCTGCACGCACAGCGATTTCTTCATAACTTTGAATCGAGTACCTATTCAGATAAGTTTGCCCTAAAGCTACTAAACTATACTAGTAGCAAATAGCTTGAACTTCAAAACTTGCAGTTCCTTTTCTGTTGACGTACTCGTCGCTGTTACATGAGATTTTTTAACACTTGTGTTTAGTAGACTGTCTATTAGCAACGGGGAATGTATAAGTATCTTGCCGCTTGCTCTTAGCTGTTTCAAGAGCAACCGTGGTCGCAAGAATTTGATCGAAACTGACCGCTCTCTTTACACTGCAGTTACTAATTCCAACAGTCTTCTACAGCATCACAGTAAAAGCCAGTTCTCCTATATAACCAGTTCTACATGTAACATCTGATTCCACTTTTAGGACTCCACCTCTAGTTTCCATTTCATCAACATGCAAATAATCACTAAGCCACTTTAATGCTCTTTCGCTAATCTGCGGAGATCTTTATGATTTTGAGTTTCGTAGGCCGCTTATTTTAATAACTCTTTCTTCTTTGTGAAGGAAGAACTATTATCCATTCTGTCGTAAAGTACAGCTCTTCACTCTGCTCTGCTGACACAATATATGAGATCGCTTAAAGAATTGTCTATCACCGTTTGGTTTTATTAACAACAAACGCAAGTAGCATTTTAGCAGCTGGAGGGAATAAGTCACCACCAAAGTCGGCTACGGCGCCACCTGAGACCCATGCAGTATGATAAAATAGCAGCATATAGGGAATCTGCAACGTCCGGAAAACAACGATTCCCACAAGTAGATATTAGGATTCATGACTCTTCATTCGCCACTCAAGCATTTTGACTGTAGTTGGGACGTGATTAGAACTTCCTTCTGTGATGCAACATGTCTGAGTGGCAGAAAAGGGAATTTCGTTTTCCAAAACAATTTATAAATCATTTCGCCATGCTATCCGCCTTTCCCACAGACCGCTTTACAAATTAATTAAGCCCCAGGAAAAGCCCAACATGAGAGCCAATTCTGTAGCTTCGATTAACATTTCCCATGATGGCATCAACTCGAGTACAGTGCTAAAAATGTATAAAAGTAGTTCTGTTTCCAGCCAGGGATCCTTATTATAAGTGCACAACAGTGAACGTGGTGGAAAAATATCATTATGCTGAGGGTGATATTACTCACATAGACATCGCGAGGCCAAGATTAGTTTTCCCAGACGTGAATGCCGGATTTTGGTGCTATATTTCAGTTACATTCACCTGTCACATAATGTCAGTTTGTTTCTTGCAATTATAGCGACTCCAGACGATATAGGAAGGTGACATAGAGTCACTTGAAGAAAACAGCGTTTTTGTATTTAGCGGGTGACCAAGAAGTCAGTACAAATTTGAAAACTGAATAAATCACGGAATAATGTAGATAGAGAGGTACAAATTGACACACATGTTGGAATGACATGGGGTTTTATTAGAAGCAAAAAAATACAAACGTTCAAAAAATGCCCGACAGATGGCGCTTCATCTGATCAGAATAGGAATAGTTAGCATAACAAAGTAAGACAAAGCAAAGATGATGTTCTTTACAGGAAATGCTCAATATGTCCACCATCATTCCTCAACAATAGCTGTAGTCGAGGAATAATGTTGTGAACAGCACTGTAAAGCATGTCCGGATTTATGGTGAGGCATTGGTGTCGGATGTTGTCTTTCAGCGTCCCTAGAGATGTCGGTCGATCACGATACACTTGCGACTTCAGGTAACCCCAAAGCCAATAATCGCACAGACTGAGGCCTGGGGACCTGGGAGGCCAAGTATGACGAAAGTGGCGGCTGAGCACACGATCTTCACCAAACAACGCGCGCAAGAGATCTTTCACGCATCTAGCAATATGAGGATGGAGCACCATCCTGCATAAACATTGTACGATCCAGCAGGTGTTTAACAGCCAGGCTGGGGATGATGTGATTCTGTAACATACCGGCGTACCTCTCACCCGTCACGGTAGCAGTTTTGCTGTCCAGCGCCATCTGTCGGACATTTTGTGAACTTCGTTTTTTTTTTTTTTTTTTTGTTCTAGTAAAACCCCATGTCATTCCAAGCATGTGTGTCAATTTTTACCTCTCTATCTGCATTATTCCGTGATTTATTAAGTTTATACTTTTTGATCACGCTGTATATGAACGATGCACAGCCTACCTTACTTATTTTAATTGTTATGGCCAATTTCGGCCAAGTTAGCGCATTTCATATCTGAAATGTAGACAGGATGACCTACTGTCTGTTAGCTTCTCTCTCGGGATCTCCATCAGACACCTGTTTAGCGAATTTCCTGATGTCTTGCCAGCACAAGCGTCTGGTGTGCCAGGTGTGGCATTATTTTGGCTAGTTTTCCTAGGTTGCCACTACTTCCTGTGGCTTTCTGTTGGCTGGGCGTGGAGTGCCTCTCTGGTGTGCAGAGGAGTGAGTGTGGGGACTCTCAGCAGTGCCACAGTGTTACGATGCGGCCCGGCTGCCGGTAGAAGTTTGTCCGCAAACTGAGAGCGGGCTTGTTTATGAGAGGTCACCCGCATGCACAGCAGTTATTGTGGGCCTGCAGAGCTGAGTAGACTTGAGGTGCTGGAGCCTGTGGGTCACGGATACTGGTGGTAGCGCGTCGGTGTTCCTTGCATCTTGCGTATCATACACACACAGACCTATATTGTGTCCTTCATGTCCATAGCTGTGCCAAGCAATAGTAAACACCGAGGTAACAAAATTCATAGGATAGCGATATATATCCATACAGATGGCGGCAGCATCGCGTACACAAGGTATAAAAGGGCAGCACATTGGCGGAGCTGATATTTGTACTCAGCTGATTCATGTGAAAAGCTTTCCGTCGTTATTATGGCCCCGCGACGGGAATTAACAGACTTTAAACACGGAATGATAGCTGGAGCTAGACGCAGAGGACCTTCTATTTCGGGAATCGTTGGGGAATTCAGTATTACGAGACCCACAGTGTGAAGAGTGTGCCGAGAACACCAATTTTCAGGCATTAATTCTCGCCACAGACAACACAGTGCCATAAGGCTTTCACTCAACGACCGAGGGCTGCAGTGTCTGCATAGAATTGTCAGTGCTAACAGACAAGCAATAATTTGGCTCTCCACATCGCCGACGTGAGTCCCATGGAACAGTTATGGGACACAATCGAGAGGTCAGTTCGTGCACAAAATTCTGCATCGGCAACACTTCTGCAGTTATGGACGGCTCTAGATGCAGCCTAGCTCAGTATTTTGCAAGGGACTTCTAACGACTTGTTGAGTCCATTTTGCTGAACTAAAAAAGGCAAAGGAGTTTTGACACAATAGTGGAAGGTATCCGACGACTTTTATCACCTCAATGTACATGTAACAGTTACTGTAATCTGGTTTTTGCTAAAACCGGCATTATCTGACAATTACCCATAGACAGTGCGTGACCAGACTATTTTAATAACTAATGATGTGATGCGGCTGCCCTCTGTGAATTCTGTTTGCTGTGTCGGATAGAGATTTTGTACCGATTGTATATTGTCAATTGTATAAACAGTTCAGTACGGTTTTATATACCATGATTAAAGCTGCTGTTATGCTCGTTGAATGCACCAGGAGTTGCCTGTGTTATTGATGGAATAATGGAATACGTGTGCTGATGGGTCGCCCCGTCTCGCCTACATACACTAAGCCACATTCGCACCTGACTTAGTTAACTCCATCAGCATGTAGTTTGTCGACTGAATCTTTCGTTGTGCGAAGAACATCGGTTTGATGCCTGCGCGGCGGAGAATTTTGCGACCCATCAGCACACGGATATCTCAACACGAAAGATACGTCCGATTAAGACAGCACACCAAGCCAGCGGTGTCAGAACACCAGGATGAGTGCGGCAAACAGATTGACCTTGGTGAAGCAGGCGTACTTACGAAACAGCCTCTTACTCTCAGGAGGAAGATTAGAGAGGCAATAGAAATAGCCAAACGACCGGCCAACATGAACAGAGAAGACGGGCACCGACTTCCGACGTGTTGGCTGCCAGCAATAACAGCACTAAGTGACGATAGCTCACGTGATGCAACACATACAGGCGCGCGGGGGACCGCAGCGGACGCAGGTACATAGAGTATTGACGTGCCCCGGCCGGCGCTAGAAAGCAAGCAGGAAAACAGCGTCAAGTCACAGCTGCCGCCTGGTTTTCCATTCGCCCATTTCCAACAATCACATGCAATAATGCAAACACCACTAAAAACGTCGGGTTTCCACCAATGAAAAGAAATAATGAAAACACCAATAAAGACTTCTAACATCCCTTCCCTTCATCCTAAACAGCTTATCAAAATTAGATTACAGCTATGTCTGCAGGTATATAGCAAACAAAGTTTTCTCAATCAGCAGTAAACAAAAAAACCCTGAAGAAGGCCGCTTGCAACACATACCGAAACGTCGGCAGTTTTATATATATTGACAATGCGGCCACAAACCCAGAAATTTTTTTATTGAATGTGACAATGGCTCATATTGTTTACGAGTTTAAAGCTGTGTTAGATCTGCTGGGATGAATAATGGTTCGCTATTGCACGATATTTCATCTGGAAATATAATCTCAGCCACAGTGTTACCATAGAGAGCCTGATGATGGCATAATGGTACGCCGAAACTAGTTACCTCTGAAACAAATCAGATAAAATACAGCTTTTGGTTTATTTATTGCTAGTTATGTTTCAGGTTAGTTTCTGTGATATTTCTTGTGCCTTGTATGTGCATATGCGGGCTGAGGTTTATGTACAAAGGTCATGTTTATGGCAGTATTAAGAAGGCAAACACCCATAATCAATCAAAACTGAAGCTACTGCTCTTATTGTTATGGTATTTATAACAAATATTTGATCTTTTAGGCAGTATATTTCGGAAGTTGCCTGGCACAGGCACTTTTTCATGCTGTTATTTTTTTTATTATGATGCAAAAAGAATTTAAATCTGAGCCTTTATTAATAATTTATTGCTCAGTTAATATTTTATCTTCGAAATATTCTGTCTATGAATCCGGTGGTAGTGGGTGGTTGATCTTATAAAGTCAAATCTGTATCTGTGCGATGCTATTTATGCATGTCATCAATAAATGTGAAAGTCAATCAGACGATTCTACCCTTTAATCCTGAGGGCCCAACAGCTTGTACTACTGGCACTGAAAATGCTTCACCCACCATTGCTGCAGAAACGCTGTAAAAACGCCAAACGAACGTCGGCCAAAGATCCCAAGACAGAAGCGAACAGACGACAGGACAAGAAGTGGACACGAAAGCATCTGCAGTTTTGTATGTTGGGTATGTTTCTGGATACCGAGAATGGTTTTTATCCTTTCATTATTTTGATCAGCATATATTCGTTTCAATAAAAATACGTGATTAGACTTTACTTTGTGGACACTCCTGATTATGTGCTTACCCTAGCTTAGCCCGTCAGCAAAATGCTTGTCTCACAGAGAGTTAAGCGTCTTTATAGCAAAGACACGCTGTAGAAACCTTCTAAGACTCGGTACAAACTGGCTGTCATAAAGAAATAAATAGAGAGCAAAAAGTGACATTTATTTCGATTTTGACATTTAATTTCAGTAACATGACACGTTTAGCGTCAGCACCAGCTGTTAGAGAAAGATAGGCGGTGAAATTACAATAAATAAGAACATCTAAGATTGAGGCAGATGGGCTGCAAAGTATGCTGGTGTAGTAAACTTTCAGCTGTTGCGTTGAGAGTCGTCCCCGTGAAAGGTGGTATTTACGATGCCCTTGTCGTTCTTCACTGAGAATCCGTTTTCTGGAACAACAATAGGTATCTGAGTACAGAAATTACTGTTTTTACTAAATAAAAGATGTTCACAGTTAATTGGAGATATAGTGTTGTAAGTGCGCTGCAACATTACTGTGGCATCCAACCTGTAAGGGAATAAATTAAATATACCCCTTAATAAATATCTTAGAGCCATCCTGTACATCAATTTATATGGTTATTGATTTACTATTCTAATCCACTTCAGAAGTTAATTTATATTAATTACATTAATTGGCTGTAAAAGTTGCACTTAGAGCGACATTTCTAGTTACTATAAAATAAAATAAAAGATGTATGAGCTGTAGAAACATAATCAAAATATAATTCCTCTATCATCATCATCATTTAAGACTGATTTTGCCTTTCAGCGTTTAGTCTGGAGCATAGCCCCCCTTATAAAATTCCTCCATGATCCCCTATTCAGTGCTAACATTGGTGCCTCTTCTGATGTTAAACCTATTACTTCAAAATCATTCTTAACTGAATCTAGGTACCTTCTCCTTGGTCTGCCCCGACTCCTCCTACCCTCTACTGCCGAATCCATGAGTCTCTTGGGTAACCTTGCTTCTCCCATGCGTGTAACATGACCCCACCATCTAAGCCTGTTCGCTCTGACTGCTACATCTATAGAGTTCATTCCCAGTATTCCTTTGATTTCCTCATTGTGGACACCCTCCTGCCATTGTTCCCATCTACTAGTACCTGCAATCATCCTAGCTACTTTCATATCCGTAACCTCAACCTTGTTGATAAGGTAACCTGAATCCACCCAGCTTTCGCTCCCATACAACAAAGTTGGTCGAAAGATTGAACGGTGCACAGATAACTTAGTCTTGGTACTGACTTCCTTCTTGCAGAAGAGAGTAGATCGTAGCTGAGCGCTCACTGCATTAGCTTTGCTACACCTCGCTTCCAGTTCTTTCACTATGTTGCCATCCTGTGAGAATATGCATCCTAAGTACTTGAAATCGTCCACTTGTTCTAACTTTGTTCCTCCTATTTGGCACTCAATCCGTTTATATTTCTTTCCCACTGACATTACTTTCGTTTTGGAGATGCTAATCTTCATACCATAGTCCTTACATTTCCGATCTAGCTCTGAAACATTAATTTTCAAACTTTCAATCGAATCTGCCATCACAACTAAGTCATCTGCATATGCAAGACTGCTTATTTTGTGTTCACATATCTTAATCTCACCCAGCCAGTCTATTGTTTTCAACATATGGTCCATAAATAATATGAACAACAGTGGAGACAGGTTGCAGCCTTGTCTTACCCCTGAAACTACTCTGAACCATGAACTCAATTTACCGTCAACTCTAACTGCTGCCTGACTATCCATGTAAAGACCTTTAATTGCTTGCAAAAGTTTGCCTCCTATTCCATAATCTCGTAGAACAGACAATAACTTCCCCCTAGGAGCCCGGTCATATGCCTTTTCTAGATCTATAAAGCGTACATACAATTTCCTATTCCACTCAATGCACTTCTCCATTATTTACCGTAAGCTAAAGATCTGGTCCTGACAACCTCTAAGAGGCCTAAACCCACACTGATTTTCATCCAATTGGTCCTCAACTAATACTCGCAGTTTCCTTTCAACAAAACCTGAGAAGATTTTACCCACAACGCTGATTAAAGAGATACCTCTGTAGTTGTTACAATCTTTTCTGTTTCCATGTTTAAAGATTGGTATGATTACTGCTTTTGTCCAGTCTGATGGAACCTGTCCCGACTCCCAGGCCATTTCAATTATCCTGTGTAGCCATTTAAGACCTGACATTCCACTGTATTTGATGAGTTCCGACTTAATTTCATCCACCCCACCTGCTTTATTGCACTGCAATCTATTGACCATTTTCTCCACTTCCTCAAATGTGATCCTATTTCTATCATCATTCCTATCCCATTTTACCTCGAAATCTGAAACATTACTGATCGCATTTTCACCTACATTGAGCAACTCTTCAAAATATTCCCTCCATCTGCCGAAGGCATCCACAGGATTCACCAGCAGTTTTCCTGACCTGTCCAAAAAACTTGTCATTTCCTTCTTACCTCCCTTTCGAAGACGGCTAATTACACTCCAGAATGGTTTTCCAGCAACTTGACCCATAGTTTCCAACCTGTTTCCAAAGTCTTCCCAAGATTTCTTCTTGGATGCTGCAATTATCTGTTTGGCTTTTTTTCTTTCTTCAATATAACTTTCTCTGTCTACCTGAGTTCTAGTATGTAGTCATTTTTGATACGCCTTCTTTTTCCTTTTACAGGCTGCCTTGACTGTGTCATTCCACCAAGCTGTTTGCTTCATCCTACTTTTACACACTACTGTTCCAAGACATTCTTTAGCCACTTCTAGTACTGTGTCCCTGTACCTTGTCCATTCCTTTTCCAATGACTGTAATTGACTACATTCAACTAACTGGTACCTTTCTGAGATCGCTGTTATGTACTTGTGCCTGATTTCCTTATCCTGAAGTTTCTCCACTCTTATCCTCCTACATATGGACCTGACCTCCTGCACTTTCGGCCTCACAATCCCAATTTCACTGCAGATTAAGTAATGATCAGTGTCATCAAAGAATCCCCTGAATACACGTGTGTCCCTCACAGCCTTCCTGAATTCCTGATCTGTTATTATATAGTCAGTGACAGATCTGGTTCCCCTGCCTTCCCAAGTATACCGGTGAATGTTATTATGTTTAAAAAAGGAGTTTGTGATTACTAAGCGCACACTGGCACAGAAATCCAAGAGTTGTTGTCCGTTCCTGTTGGCCTCCATATCCTCTCCAAATTTACCCATAACCTTTTCATACCCTTCTGTTCGATTTCCAATCCTAGCGTTAAAGTCACCCATGAGCAGAACACTGTCCTTGTCCTTTACTCTAACAACTACATCACTGAGTGCCTCATAAAAACTATCCATCTTATCTTGATCTGTCCCTTCACAATGCGAATATACTGACACAATCCTAATTTTCTTGCTAGACACTGTCAAATCTATCCACATCAGTCGTTCGTTTACATTCCTTATTGCAACTACGCTGGGTTCCATTTCTTTCCTGATGTAAAGCCCTGCACCCCATTGTGCTATTCCTGCTTTGACTCCTGGCAGGTAGACCTTGTATTCTCCCACTTCCTCTTCTTTCACACCCCTTACCCGAATGTCACTAACAGCTAAAACGTCCAGCCCCATCTTACTTGCAGCCTCTGCCAGCTCTACCTTCTTCCCAGAGTAGCCCCCACTGATATTAATAGCTCCCCATCTCATTACCATTTGTTTGCCAAGTCTTAGGAGTCCCTGGTTTGTCAGTTAGAGGTGGAACTCCGTCACCTCCAAAGGTCCGAGGCATTTTGCTCTGATTGTTGCCAGCATCATATTTAAAGTACCAGGGAAGCAGGTTGCTAGCCTTACTTGCCCCGGGTCCCATTGGGTTTTACCCCTAACGGCTGGGGGACTAACCGGTGCCGGCCGCGGTGGTCTCGCGGTTCTAGGTGCGCAGTCCGGAACCGTGCGACTGCTACGGTCGCAGGTTCGAATCCTGCCTCGGGCATGGATGTGTGTGATGTCCTTAGGTTAGTTAGGTTTAAGTAGTTCTAAGTTCTAGAGGACTGATGACCACAGCAGTTGAGTCCCATAGTGCTCAGAGCCATTTGAACCAGTTGACTAACCGGTGAATTTGGCAGTCTTTGCCGTATGAGCATAAAGGTGACCACGACTCAGAATATGTCCGAGATGCCCAGCCTTATTCCAAGGTAACTGGTATCCCGACTGTCGGGACCACTTACTTGGCCACTCATACGTTGCCCGTGGTTCATGAACTAGGACATGACTACAGGAACCCACACCATTCCTCTAATAATTATAAAATTTATCTTATTCTCGAGCACAGCTAAGTCGATTGTATACATCCTTTACACAACATGCACAAAATAATTAATGTGTTTTCATTACACTTTAAGTTCGAAAAGCAACGGTCAGTAAGCCCATCAATTAATAATCATCCCAAGGTCTCTTTTGTATACGTTAGCTATTACTCTGAGATAGAAAGAACATTAGCAGATGGACTTTTGTTGTATAGCAGTTCATTACCAGGTGGTGCATGACTGAGGAGCTATAATACATAGCAGCACACGTGCCCTAGTAGGAATATCACTCACACTCTTCTCTGTCTTGGATCAGTTTATTTTTCCAGCATATACCACTCATACTTTTCATTTCGATTCTATTCTTTTTTTTTTTTTTTTTTTTTTTGTTCTCTACAGTTCTCTGGTTGACAAGTCTTTCACAGCACATACTTCTTTCTCGAAAACAGACAGATATACCAGTACATTAACTAAACTGAGGTGACAAAAGTCATGGAACAGCTATATGGACATTTACAGATGGCGGAGTATCGCATATATACGGGATAAAAGGGCAGTGCATTGACAGAGATGTCATTTGTACTCCGACCGCACTACGGAAATTAATAGAATTTTAACGCGGAATAGTAGTTTGAGCTAGACGCATGGGACATTCCCTTTTGGAAATCGTTGGGGAATTCACTTTTCCGATATCCACATTGTCAGAGCATGCCAAGAGTACCAAATATCAGGCATTACCTCTTACCACGGACAACGCAGTGGTCGACGGCCTTTAGTTAACGACGGAGAGCAGCGGCGTTTGCGTAGAGTCGTCAGTAATAACAGACAACTGACACTGCGTGAAATAACCGCAGATATCAATGTGGGCTGTACGACGAACGTATTCGTTAGGACAGCGCGGTGGCATGAGGCGTTAATGGACTACGGGAGCAGACGACCGACACGAGTGCCTTTGCTGACAGAACAACATCGCCTCTCCTGGGCTCATGACCACATCGGTTGGACCCTAGACGACTGGAAAAGCATGGCCTGGTCATATGAGTCCCCATTGGAGTTGGTAAGAACTAATGGTAGGATTCGAGAGTGGCGCAGACCTCATGAAGCCAGGGACCCAAGTTGTCAACAAGGCACTGTGCAAGATGGTGTGGGCCGTGCTTACGTGAAATGGAGTGGGTTATTCGGTCCAGCTGAACCGATCATAGACTGAAAAATGGTTATGATCGGCTACATGGAGACCGTTTGAAGCCATTTATGAATTTCATGTTCCCAAACAACGACGGAATTTTTATGGAGGGCAACGAGCCACGTCACTGGACCAGAATGGTTCGTGATTGATTACATTCTGGACAATTCGAGCGAATGATGTGGTCACCCAGATCGCCCGAAATGGATCCAGTCGAACATTTATGGGACATAATAGAGAAGTCAGTTCGTGCGCAATACGCTGCACCGGAAACACTTTCACAATTCTGGGCGGCTATAGAGGTAGCATGGCTCAATATTTCTGCAGGGGACTTCCAACGACTTGTTGATTGCATGCCACGTCGATTTGCTGCTCTACGCAGGGGAAAAGGCGGCCCGACACGATATTAGGAGGTACCCCATGACTTTTGTCACCTCAGTGTATAGTCCTTACATATTTTTCTGCTGAGGTCACCGCTCGGGCAGACCCAATAAAAAAAAACTGCTTATTTTTCTTGGTTAATAGATACGCTGAAATAGAATGACAAAGAAAGAGATGATGGACGTTTAACTTAACGTTTTATAAAAGACTAGGAAATACTTGTATATTGTGTGGAAACCGTATACAACACGAATCTCTAGCATCCGCCTCAAGATGGACAGCTCAGCCGACACTGAAAGCTATAGCTTTATGAAATGGATGGAACTATAAACAAGGAAACTTCTTTATACGTTGAAATGAAGCAGCTTACAACTTCCATAACGGAGCACACTAATGTACGTGTGTACATACTAGTAAGTTCATTAGTACTTAAACGGCGGAAACTATCTCGTATCAAACATGTATCCATCATATACATTTCTCTTTTAATTTATATAACAGTGGCCCTCTATTTTCATACGTGCTTGGATACGTTGTCCGCTATTAGACAGTTTCACCACCGGCTGCTTTATGTCACATACCCCCTCGAACATTAAAGTATATGTGAATGTAAACTTTCCCGAAGTTTACTACTGACGGAATCTTTTCCACCTTCCATCCAAGTGGCTGCACTGAGATTCTGCGTTTCGATCGTCTTCCGGTGAAGCGTCGAGATTACGCAGGCGTTTGATATGCAAACCTAAGCGGTGGCTGACTCCATGAACAAGTTGAGCCACTTGCCCCTGGGACTGACAGTCTAATGTGGGCACTTCGACATCACACTAAAAACTGCACGGCTCCAACCTAAGCTCTTTTTCGATTCTGCGGATGACACGTTCGTTGTGCGGGAACATAGCAGAGGACCCTGAATGGGTCCCTGAACCACCTGAACAGCGTCCATCAAAACATACAGTTCATGTTAGAGCTACAACAGAATGGACTTCCATTCTTAGCCATTCTGATAAAAAGAAAAGCAGATGGTACCCTAGGTCATGCAGTCTACAGAAAGAAGACTCACACCGCCCTACATGCAACGAACTGTCATCATCTGGGGGAGCAGTACACTGTTCTATTAAGTCTAGTTCACAAGGCACGTGCCATTTGTGACAAAAGACAGCCTCGAACTGAGCTTCAATACCTTAAAGATATGTTTCGCCAAAATGGGAACAGCTAAACTCAGGTTAGACGTGTACTGAAGAAAACGAGTGACCCATCAACAAAGAAAAGAAAGAGAAACTCACCTCCTTTATATTAGGCCTCTACCAGCCAAGATGATCTTGTCGGATCTGCACTCAGATAATACAAACGTTTGCGGTCCACATGGTCAAGTGTCTGCTAATTTCTCCGGAACTGATTCATACCATGAACGGTGGTATGTTTTTGCGCCGTAAAAGAGTAGCAAAGCCTGCGCCAGAATTCATTACTGCTGACCCCTAACGCTAGTGAAGATACAGCGCTACAGTGGTGAAAACCGGACAAAAACGATAAATCGCTATCGGGTACCACTATCAATACATTCTACAGGCCCAGTCAATGACCACCATGGAGCGCTCTAATCTTGGCTAGCGCACGAAATACAGTAATAATATTGTATCTTTTTAAAATCCTTCCTATTTTTTACGATATACGCCCAGCCTGTGGTAGAAAAGCTACCTATCTACATGTTTCATCTACTGGTTTCGAAAAAGATCCAGACTCGAAAGCACAACAGATCTGTTTGTCTGTCTAACCATTCTGCTTGAACTCGAAGGTGTTCCATCTCTTTCGCCAAACTTTCTGCGTCTGGGATGGAATAAGCCCTTTTTGCCAACGTCCGTACAGTGCGTTGGTACAATGGATGACAACTCGTTTCACGCAGATACTGATGCGTGTGCATAGGTTTTCGATGAACACTGTGTCACAGAGTACCATCGGCCTTTCTGTTGACCAATACGCCTGAAAACGAAGATATCCATCCGTTTCGATCTCAATCGCGAACTTGTTGCTGGGATGAACACAATTAAAATGATGGAGGCAATTTTACAGGGCGTCTGTTCCATATGGCCACACTATTAACGCATCATCGGTGAACCTCGAGAAACATTTGCTGTTGGTCTTCTGCGGCGTATAAAATGGCCGCCGTATGTGGTATGAATCAATTCGGGGCGAGATTAGCAAACAAGTTCTCACCTGAAGATGGTGGCCAGATGGACCGCGGAAATATTGTATCTAGATGATCGTATGATCAGGTTGCACACCCAACAAGAATGCCATCAGTTAATATGCCGGGGAGTCTAGGTACTTACAATTTTTTTACTATCCCCTGGAGTATATTCATAGGCTGCGATGTGTCCGATGGAGACAACTAGGAGGCCTGTGTCGACCCAAAATACGCAGCCATCTGTTCACGATTAATTTGGGCTCTAGATATCCATCACTAAATAAGATCATGAACTCCCCTGTCATCGTGGAACACGAAGAAGAAAACACCTGGAAATCAACCTGTCAGTGGAAGTGTATTCTCTTCGCCGACGAGTGCACGATTTCTCTGGCGCATGATGATCGTCGTAGAAGAGTGTCGAGGCGACCAGGTGCCGTTGCATGTCTCAGGCTTACAGACCCACGTGTTCAGCATGTAGATGGATCAGTTATGTTTTAGGTCAGTATCGTATACAGATGTCAGACGCCTCTCCCCACTGTAGAGGGTAATTTGAAGTATGTGAGGTATTGTGACAGGATCCTCCATGATATTCCTCATTTCTACCTCAACAATTCGGCGGCTGGTTTGTCTTCCAAGAGGACAATGCACGAGCGCCCCTTGTCCACCTAGTGAACATATTCTTCTATGCCACAGGAATCCACAGAATAGAAGTGGTCAGCAAATGATCCCTACTGAGCATACTTGGGACTAATTGAAGCTTTCAGCATGTAGTCGTAGGAGCTCTCCTCATGCACGGAAAGACCTCAGGGGGCATCACAGCAAAGAGTGGAACAGAGCAGTAAGAAGGCCAGCACAGTGGTGCTCTGTCAGAGGCAGCAGAAAACAGCCTCAAGCCCTCACCTGTGGGTGGGACGTTCCAAGGCTGCTCCTCGGAGGTGGTGAAGACGGCGTAGAGGACGTATCCCGCTACCAACACCGCCGCTGCCATGTAGAACACCATGTTCCACGTCGCCCGTGTCGGCTGTTGACATACGAGAAGAACGTAAGCACAGATACCCAGTAGCGACCATATTCAGAACATTCATCAATGTAAAGATTACAAAACAAATTTGTCATGATTCTAATTAAACATACAGAAATGCTGATATAAAAATTAGCGTATTTTCATAAGCTTCGAAATTTTTATGTTCTTCACAGCAAAAGATTTCGACTTCACTCCGTTACTAAAGCTACCCACTATGGACATGTCCGACAGAACAGACATGAGTCGAGATGAAGTGGCCG
The DNA here is from genome assembly GCF_023864345.2 of Schistocerca serialis cubense. Lineage (NCBI taxonomy): Eukaryota > Metazoa > Arthropoda > Insecta > Orthoptera > Acrididae > Schistocerca > Schistocerca serialis. The sequence continues at coordinate 660,425,020 of NC_064641.1, read as the reverse complement.
CTGTATAAATTGTATATGCAGTAGAGGAACAGAAAGTAAAGGGAAAAGGTGGGTGGGAAACTAGTGACATTCAGTCACACAGGATATTGTGGAAATGCAGTGGCGAAAGTCGAAAATTTGTGCCCAACAGGGACTCGAACCCAGATATGTTGCTTTCATGAGCAGTTATCTTGACTGGTTCGGTCATCCAGACACGGTCCCTGATCGACCCAAATTTCCAACATATCCCATGCTTGTAATTCAGCGTCCCTCTTCCGTTAACAACCTATTCGCAAATTATTGATTCCCGTATGAGTTTGGAAAGGGGACGGTGGGAAATGTGACTTTCAGTCACACACAGTATCGTGGAAATGCAATGGCGAAATAAGAAACCTTGCACAGACCAAGTGTAGAAGTAAAAAAGTAATTAATTACATTTTTCCAGTAGCTAGCAGTAATTGAGACTGCCTATTTGTTCTTGTGCTTACCTGATTAGCGTATTATATTAGCCAACAGGTATTTTCTGCACTTATAATCTTGGTCAGGTTATTATTGCTACAGCACCTAAGTTAGGCCTAAACAGGAAGCTAAACTACCTGTTTCGGATGTTATTTTTTAGTCGCATGTGCTTAGCCATGTAAACAACATTAGGGCACTTAATTTTAGAGTTCACAGTTCCGTTTTAGATGCCAATTTTGATGCATATATATGTGTGCGTTTGTGTGTGAAAAAAAACATTACGATACTTGACGTAAATGTTGCTTTGTTTGTGATGACGCCGTATTATTGTGAACATTTTAGACTTTGAGAGAAGACTGTGAGACGTGCAAGCAACACTGAACAATTTAGAAATAGAAAATTTTTAATCAGACCTTTCAGGCACAGAAGAAAATTGAAGCGCTAGTGTTCGAAATTTATGCACTTCTGTGATAACCGGAAGGTTTATAAAAGAAATACACTCCTGGAAATTGAAATAAGAACACCGTGAATTCATTGTCCCAGGAAGGGGAAACTTTATTGACACATTCCTGGGGTCAGATACATCACATGATCACAATGACAGAACCACAGGCACATAGACACAGGCAACAGAGCATGCACAATGTCGGCACTAGTACAGTGTATATCCACCTTTCGCAGCAATGCAGGCTGCTATTCTCCCATGGAGACGATCGTAGAGATGCTGGATGTAGTCCTGTGGAACGGCTTGCCATGCCATTTCCACCTGGCGCCTCAGTTGGACCAGCGTTCGTGCTGGACGTGCAGACCGCGTGAGACGACGCTTCATCCAGTCCCAAACATGCTCAATGGGGGACAGATCCGGAGATCTTGCTGGCCAGGGTAGTTGACTTACACCTTCTAGAGCACGTTGGGTGGCACGGGATACATGCGGACGTGCATTGTCCTGTTGGAACAGCAAGTTCCCTTGCCGGTCTAGGAATGGTAGAACGATGGGTTCGATGACGGTTGGATGTACCGTGCACTATTCAGTGTCCCCTCGACGATCACCAGTGGTGTACGGCCAGTGTAGGAGATCGCTCCCCACACCATGATGCCGGGTGTTGGCCCTGTGTGCCTCGGTCGTATGCAGTCCTGATTGTGGCGCTCACCTGCACGGCGCCAAACACGCATACGACCATCATTGGCACCAAGGCAGAAGCGACTCCCATCGCTGAAGACGACACGTCTCCATTCGTCCCTCCATTCACGCCTGTCGCGACACCACTGGAGGCGGGCTGCACGATGTTGGGGCGTGAGCGGAAGACGGCCTAACGGTGTGCGGGACCGTAGCCCAGCTTCATGGAGACGGTTGCGAATGGTCCTCGCCGATACCCCAGGAGCAACAGTGTCCCTAATTTGCTGGGAAGTGGCGGTGCGGTCCCCTACGGCACTGCGTAGGATCCTACGGTCTTGGCGTGCATCCGTGCGTCGCTGCGGTCCGGTCCCAGGTCGACGGGCACGTGCACCTTCCGCCGAACACTGGCGACAACATCGATGTACTGTGGAGACCTCACGCCCCACGTGTTGAGCAATTCGGCGGTACGTCCACCCGGCCTCCCGCATGCCCACTATACGCCCTCGCTCAAAGTCCGTCAACTGCACATACGGTTCACGTCCACGCTGTCGCGGCATGCTACCAGTGTTAAAGACTGCGATGGAGCTCCGTATGCCACGGCAAACTGGCTGACACTGACGGCGGCGGTGCACAAATGCTGCGCAGCTAGCGCCATTCGACGGCCAACACCGCGGTTCCTGGTGTGTCCGCTGTGCCGTGCGTGTGATCATTGCTTGTACAGCCCTCTCGCAGTGTCCGGAGCAAGTATGGTGGGTCTGACACACCGGTGTCAATGTGTTCTTTTTTCCATTTCCAGGAGTGTATATTATAGTGTCAGACATTTTTGTTTGTACTTCTAAAAAGAATTGTGGGACATATTTGTATATATATGAGAACTGCGTAACCCGTGTATCTGTTGTTGTCTAATTGATACGTAAGTCCACAAAAACAGCTTCTGTTTGGAGCAAAGCATAAATTAACACCACACTGCTCACTCATGGTAAGTGTGATTTTCAAGATGTTTTGAAGCGCAATGAACACAATCACACCTCTTTTCCTCGCGTCTGATTTTATCATTCAGTTGTCTGGACTCTTTGGATTACAACATGTTTGAGATCTTTTGAGGTTTTTGCAGCTGTCGATAAATTCCTTTCTCGACTTGAATAATTGCCAGTTAGACTTCTTGCAATGTATTGTCTAAACTCTAAAGATGATAATGTTATTTCAATCCTTCTTCTGCTGCCAATTTTGGACGTATTACATACGAATTTTTCCCACCGATGTCAAGAAGAGCGAAGAAAATTCTCAGATAATACTTAATTTTTGCCTTTCTGTCAGTCTCGTAAGTCGCTTTCTTCCGATCCATGAGATTCACCCCTCCAATTCACTTGTTGTACTTTCTTATCATGAAGGGACACTGACATTTTCAGAAGACCCAGACTGACGCCTCGTCACAGCCGTACATGGTATTTGGGAATTAAAATTAGTCAGTAGATAAACTGGCTTGTTATACATCCTCTTCACGATTGTCAGTCCAATGCTACTAAAACAGTATGTACTACTTATTTTCATTTAAATGCCTGTAGGGAATGACTTATTGATCTTTCTACGGTTGGCGCTTGCTGTTCCACCCCTTCTCACACTTTCTAAAGCAAAGTAATACTGCCTAGCGGGAGAGTTAAAAAATATCTACATAAACTTCACATCCAAGTTCAGGAGCCGGCCGGAGTGGCCGAGCGGTTCTAGCCGCTGCAGTCTGGAACCGCGCTACCGCTACGGTCGCAGGTTCGAATCCTGCCTCGGGCATGGATGTGTGTGATGTCTTTATGTTAGTTAGGTTTAAGTAGTTCTAAGTTCTAGGGGACTGATGGAGTGCTCAGAGCCACTTTTGAACCAAGTTCAGGAATAAATTTTGTCCGTTGTAGAACTGCTGACTCACTGAGGCCTACTTCAGAGCCTGCCGTTTTTCTGCCAGTGTATAAATCAAACTCACGTAGATAACCTGTTTCTTAATCTCATCTACACCTTACTTCGAAACCCCATTTGACTGGCTTTTTCAGGACTTTCTATGACAACATGTTCACTTCCATTTTCCATATATCCTTCTAGAAACATTTTATCGTCTACATCTAGTAACAGATTATCTTCATCATCACGTAGATAATCCGTTCCTAAATCACACCTGCAGCAATTTTGAAACACCGTTTGATTGGCTTTTTCAGGGCCTTGTATGACTGATGTTCACTTCCATTTTTTATATCTTCTTCCAGAAAAATTTTATCCTCCTCATCCAATAGCACATTATTTTCGTCATCACTATTGAAAACTTCCAAAATCTACATAACACTTTCATCAATGATAAAGAAACCTCTTTTTCTGGAGCACATGAGCTAAAAGAAGCTCGTAATTATACAAGTACAAGGTTTTTTTGCTTATATAAATAAAAGTGAAGGGAATATATTTACACACAGCAAATATGCCCTTTATATGTTTGTATGCTGTGGTTTTCATATCATCTGGCGAAATTTTAACTCAAAATTTAAATCTACATCCAAATCATCCAGTTCCTTCTCCCACCAGTAACTTGATAAATGAAAGGAAATTTTGTTCTGAAATTCTAATACATATAATTTTTTTCCTTTAAACTATCACTTGCATGGCCTTCACAATTAACACAGTTCCTTATGGCAATTCTTATAGCTAAAAGCATTTGTGAATTTTAAGTTTCCCCTTTATTTCCTACATACACTGTTGTTAGTGCAGTACACGTCTTCCGCCCAAAGTTTTTACAGAATTTCTTTATAGAAGTTTACAATTTTAATAAATGAGTGGTTTTTATACGTTTTTATTCCGTCAATTTTAAACTCTGCCAGCCACTTTTCTATTGCTAGATGCACAGTATTCAGTCCACCACATTTAGCTTGAATGAAACCATCTTTTTAACCAGATCCAAATGGGTAAGGAGCTTTATAAACAGAGTGTTTGTGTTACCTTTAATTAAATAAACTTTCCTAAATCTATTATTTTTTTCAGTACTCCATTGCTATTTATACCAAATGATAATATCGTAAGTTCTCCGCTTGTCAGCAGATTTTGGCATACACTGTGTTTAAAGTAAATTATAAACCTTGACTGCACCTCTGCAATGGCTTCTCTTACTTTCCAATAACAGTTCATGTTTTTCCACTGTGGTAACTGTCTTCGCCATATACTCCAGTTTTCGTTATTTCAGCTCGGCATACACATAACATACAAAATGTACCTGAAGGTGTAATTTCTGAAATAGAGCATGGCTTAAGTTTCTATGATACATTTATTCCTTTTCTTAAGCTCTATGGCTTAACGTTATTCGCAGGCACCAGTTCTAATTCGGCAAAAATCTATATTTGATGGTATTGCGCAGAACAATGACCTAGACTGAGAAAAATATGTTTCTCTAGCCTTAATGTAGCACTTCTGTATAACAAAAAACAATCGCTCCAGTTCGCAATGGTGCTTATTACTTAGTAACTGTTATAGATAGACGCTCCTCAGACCAGTATGTATCTCCATTGGTGACGTGTAGAGTTGTTGTATGGAGCTGCTGTACGTGCTAAGGACCGCCTGTCAATACACACACATCAAAAAAAAGTTTTGCATCACCTCAGTTCCGAGAGTTCCGGAACCTGTACAGAAAACTGGAATAGAAATCAACATAAACATCATTTCCGCCCTTTTTATTGCTCATGAAAACCACACATTGCATATTGTACCACCATACAGTGAGACCTTCAGAGGTGGTGGTCCATATTGCTGTACGCACCGTTACCTCTAATACACAGTAGCACGTCCTCTTGCATCGATGCTTGCCTGCATACTATCCACAAGTTCATCAAGGCACTGTTGGCCTAGATTGTCCCACTCCTCAATGGCGATTCGCCGTAGATCCCTCAGAGTTGTTGGTGGGTCACGTCGTCCATAAACAGCCGTTTTCAATCAATCCCAGGCATGTATGATAGGGTTCATGCCTGGAGAACATGCTGGCCATTCTAGTTGATCGATGTCGTTATCCTGAAGGAACTTATTCACAAGATGTGCACCATGGGGAAGCGAATTGTCGTCCATGAAGACGAATGCCTCGCCAATATGCTGCCGATATGGTTGCACTATTGCTCAGAAGATGGTATTCACGTATCGAACATCCGTTAGGGCGCCTTCCATGACCACCATCGGCGTATGTCGGCCTGACATAATGTCACCCCGAAACGGCAGGGACCCTCCACCTTGCTGCACTCGCTGGACAGTGTGTCTAAGGCATTCAGACTGACCGGGTTGTCTCCAAACACGTCTCCGACGATTGTCTGGTTGAAGGCACATGCGACACTCATCGGTGAAGAGTATGTGATGCCAATCCTGAGCGGTCCATTCGGCATGTTGTTGGGCCGGTCTCTACCGCTCTGCATGGTGTCGTGGTTGCAAAGATGGACCTCACCATGGACGTCGGGAATGAAATTGCGCATCATGCAGCCTATTGCACACTGTTTGAATCGTTACACGACGTCCTGTGGCTGCACGAAAAGCATTATTCAACATTGTAGTGTTGCTGTCAGGGTTCCTTCGAGCCATAATCCGTAGGTAATGGTCATCCACTGCAGTAGTAGCCCTTGGGCGGCCTGAGCGAGGCATGTCGTCGACAGTTCCTGCCTCTCTCTATCTCCTCCATGTCCAAACAACATCGCTTTGGTTCACTCCGACACACCTGGACACTTAGTTTGTTGAGAGCCCTTCCTGGCACAAAGTGACAATGTGGACGTGATCTAACCGCGGTATTAACCGTCTAGTCATGGTTGAACTACAGACAACACGAGCCGTGTACCTCCTTCCTGGTGGAATGACTGGAACTGATCGGCTGTCTGACCCCCTCCGTGTAACAGGTGCTGCTCATGCATGGTTGTTTACATCTTTGGGTGGGTTTAGTGACTGTGTCTGTGTTAAAATATTCAGCCAACTTCCATCTTCAGGAGTTCTGGAAACCGGGACGATGCAAAACTTTTTATGATGTGTGTATGATCGCTGTTATTCCAGATATGATTTCAGAAATTATTAGCTCATTTTTAATACTTGTCTCGTCCCTATTGGAACAAACTGCAGAGCACTGTAAAATACAACACAACATTTATTCGTTAAGCTATTCAATAATTTACACCACATAGAAGTGATTGGGATAGAATACATATTGTAAATACTATGTGTTAGCATCTCATACACTGAAACAGACTACTACAGGTTGAGACACTCCACCGATTCTGTAGCTGTAAGCTGTAGCTTCCAGTCTTGTAATACCACGTTCTTTACCAAATGAAAATGTAAGACTTCCGCATACTCGCATATCTGGACACTTTATAAAATCAATAAGGTGATTATCGATATCTTTGTTTATGCCTGGGCTTGTCAGTTGACAAATAATTTTCTTATTTTTCTTCACTCTACAACTGGAGCGCATGCATGTTAAACAGTCTATTCCAACTGCCTTATCATTATTTACAACCACTTTATTTCCTTGGTAATCTTCTTGAACACAGTTGTCATGGTTTGAGGTTAGGTAGTTAAGCTAAACTAAACTCCACCCGAACAGGCCATGAAGGCCCGATGGTACCGACCGGCCGCAGTGTCATCCTCATCCCACAGGCGTCACTGGATGCGGATATGGAGGAGCATGTGGTCAGCACACTGCTATCCCGGCCGTATATCAGTTTACTTGACCAGAGCCGCTACTTCTCAGTCAAGTAAATCCTCAGTTTGCCTGATAAGTGTTGAGTGCACCCAGCTGCAGACCAGAGGATCACCATTCCAAGTGATAGCCCAGTCTGACAGCACTAAACTTTGGTGATCTGACGGAAACTGGCGTTACCACTGCGCAAGGCCGTTGGCTGATGTTAGGTAGTTGCATATCTTTATTAAATCGTGTTACATGACTAGCTGGTTGTGGCAGAACCGCGAAGTAGCTGTGACAATACATAAGATACAGTGGACAACACCGGAAGTTCCATGAATCGAATGGCAGATTTGCAGTTGTCTATAAGGAGATAACAATGTCACACTGAATGTAAGTAAATGTAGTGTAAATTTCATAAGTCGGCCAAGAAATCCAATACTGTAAGATTACAATATTGATGAAAAATCAATAAAAACAGTAGCAACCGTAAAATACCAGGAAGTACCATCTGTACTGATGTAAAGTGAAATTACCACATAAAACACAAATTGGGAAAAATCTGATGACAGGTTAAGCTCCATTAGAAGAATCTTAAAGAAATGTAATCAGTCCACGAAAGAAAGGGCTTACAAAACATTTGTTTGACCGTTGTTTGAGGTTTGCTCGTCAGTTTCGGGCCCTTACCAAGTTATATTAATAGAAGAGCTAGACAAGATCCAACACGGTGGAGCACACACGTGCTAAACAAACTCCAGTGGCAGATGCTACAAGAGGGGTCTTGTGTCCCACAGAGAGGTTTACAGTGACAAAGCTGAGGAAATAAGTTTTAGAAACAGTCAGGCGACATTTACTTCCTCCCACACATATCTTGCAAAATGGCCACAACTACAAAATCTGAAGTATTAGCGTTAATGTAGGGGTGCATCAACAATCTTATTACTTCACACACCATTTTTGAATGGAAAAGGGACCGAAATTAGATGACAGAGGTAGCAGAAGTTCCACCTTTGTAACAAAATGTAAGTAATGGATTTGTTTAAAATAATTTTTTTCTACTGGCAGTCAGGATTTTCTTTTTAAACTATGGACTGCATAGCAAAGGCAGGTGCATGATGTTTCTCTACTGCCAATCACGACTTTCTTTTGTAAATACGGACTATGTAGCAATGGCAGATCCATGATATCTTTTTTAAGAATACATCAGTGTAACCATCTTTCTCTGCAAAGGAAGTGACAGTATGGAAAAATAATATTTTTTTTCTAATTCTAGTCACTATTTTCTATTTAAATACAGTGTGTGTTTCCATCGGTAGACACATTTCATCCTAAAAGCTAGTAATAGGTGTCCAAATAGTATGTGCACAATATCTCTCACACATCCCATTACAAGAGGGAAGCAAGTTTGTAGATGTAGGCCACCAAAGTGAGACGCAAGCTCTAGGCGAAACCTGATATCAAAGTCAGCCATATTTCACTCTCGAGTAGCCGATGGAAAAAATGAACAATTCACGAATTAAGCACCGAGCCTTTCTGTATTCTTATACTAGATAGGCACTGTGTGCTGCCACCTCCTTAGAAGACGTTGTTATACAAAGTGTTGCTGCTCTTTGTGTGTAATACTAAGAAATGTATAATTATTATTAACTTATGTTACTATAAAATGCACTGTTGACAAAAGGTTATACTCTTAATGGAACTGAAGATATCCGAGTTACACATCTTATCTCATTTGAAAAGTCACTGCTGGTGTCAGCCAGTGGATACAATAAAATTTATAATATTATTACAGGTCAAAAATCTGTCTGCATCTGTGCATAAAAAACTGGACAAGTGCGGGCAGGACTCGCACTGTGAGTGTTCCATACAAACTTAATTATGTATATAGATAACAATAATCATCATTTCTTGTGGCTCAATGACCTAGTGCAAGTCTTTTCTATTGGGCGCCGCTTCAGCGACTTACGTGTCCCTAAACTATCTGAGTTTTCTAATCTGGGAAACGGGACCTACTGTTTAACGTAGAATCCGAACCACATGTTGTTCCTGACGAATCGTCACATCGTTGATAGGTGAAGGCTAGGGTGAAACGATCCAAAAATCCGTGATCCGAACGAGAGTCAATCTCGTGACCTATTAATCTCAAGACGCATACTTTTATGCTAGACCACCAGGTCCAACGTATATAGATTCTGATGAGTGAGTCTCCAAGTCTCAAAATATGTGACAGATACGGCGGTATCTTTTGATTTCATTGACTTACAAGTGTAAATTTTTCACTCCGCCAGGGGACTGTAGATCCCAGTACGCAACATAATTTTTAACTTGTTACCCATACACGGTACTGGAAAAAAGTGGTCTTAACAGACAGCAAAGTGAGAATATAAAGATTCCTTATATACTGACTGAACTAAACATGCTTGGAAAGAAAATGCTTCTGAGTGCCTGCTGCAGTATACTGGAAAACAAACTGTACAGTTAAGAAATTGTTTCTGTCTGCAAATTATGGGTAATGCAAAGAAAAAATGTGATAATAAGGTAAGAGCAATCCAAGGGACCTCACTTTGAAAAGGATTTTTCCATATTATCACAGATAGAAATGCCCCATTGCGGAAGGGCGGCTATTCAGTGGTCAACAATCATTTATGCCAACCTATGACTTTTTCAGACATGCACCAATAATTTCTTTAACAATATCAACTTTGTGGAAATTAATGGCACTGCAGTACTTGTACCATGGTTTTACAGTAAGTAATGCATAACATCACTTCTAATAGAAGCAACTGTGGATAGTAATTTATAGGTTTCTTGGTTTTGCTGTTCAGCTTAAACAAAGACCTTGAGCTAATTTAACTACTAACTGCACTCTTTAGTACAATAGGGGCAAGGTAGTTCAAATGCTGGCATTTTCGTACGTTCGTCACTGACTGACTGCCGTATCGTAGCCAAGGCTTCACAATGCTGCATTTTCGAACTACGGTAATTTGACAAATATTGCTCAAATCCACGTTGCTTAACCTCCCCTAACGTTATTTTCAGTTTCTTTCCCGAAGGCAGTACACTGTGAGCCAGGTGCTACGCTATTCCTACTTAACACAAGTGATGGTGACGTGACGTACATTTGCATTTGTGACGGCTCCAACGATGTACGGGACGATGATGCCCGATATGTTGGCGAAGGTGTTGACGAAACCGACGATGGTGCCAGCGTAGTTGGGCGCTATGGCCTGCATGTTCATGTAGATGCCGGTGCAGTGAGAGGCCATGCAGAAGCCGCTCAGCGCCAGCATCGCCACGATGGCGGCCGAGTCGCAGCCCACCAGCGCCACCACCACCAGCGCCACCGCGGGAACCAACAGACCTGGGTGCAATAGGGCGCTGTAGCTGGCTCCGCTCTTCTGCCAGCTGCTTGACACGGCATGCAGAGTTGCAGTACAAGTGAACTGGCTGTGAGTATGATTACTTAATTGTGCACTGTAGATGGCCCCTCCATAGTTACTTCATTCACCGCTTCCAACTGCTAAATTATAAACTTCTCTACCCAAAAAATTTAGCCTTCTATGTAAAAAGGTACAAGCCTATCCTGACATAACTAGTGCACAGTAGAACTGTCATACTAATCTTCAGCTGGGGTTTTCGCCAAATACAACGTATTTTTTTCTTTACCCAAACAAGTGTGGACACTTATGTGTCATCTTGATTGATGATGATGATGAAGTCCCATACCCCATGACAGAGCGTAGGGGAACAATGCGGGAGACCCGCACCGCCATACTAGGCAAGGTCCTAGTGGAGGTGGTTTGCCATTGCCTTCCTCCAACCGTAATGAGGATGAATAATGATGATGAAGACGACACAACAACATCCAGTCACCTCGAGGCAGAGGAAATCCCTGATCCCGCCGGGAATCGAACCTGGGACCCCATGCTCGGGAAGCGAGAATGCTACAGCGAGACCACAAGCACCGGACCATCTTGATTAGATCCTATGTAACTCTGCAAGCTTCCGTGGTCGTTGTCACTGAAGTTAAAATCTTCTGGGTTATTAGGTCAGGATCTTTTGGTGTCCAAAAGATCCTGAGGAAGATCCCAGCAGAGGGTTCGAAACGTCGAACATTTTAGGAGAAACATGTCGCGACCTAATAACCCAGAAGATTTTAACTTGATTAGATCCTGTTTTATTTCTGTAAGATACTAGATTGTTACACAAGTTCGCAGCGTTTTTCCGTAAGTTTAATAAACACGACATACACATTTGTTCAGCCAGAACATTATGACCACCTACCTAATAGCCAGTATAACCACCTTTGGAATGGATGACAGCGGCGATGCGTCGTGGCATAGAAGCAATGAAGCTTTGTTAGGTCGCCAGAAGGAGTTGGCATCACATCTGCACACACAGGGCACCTAATTCCCATAAAATCTGGGGAAGGGTCGATGCATTCTGACGCCAGATTCAATACATCTCAGATCTGTTCAATCGGGTTCAGATCTGGCGAGTTGGGGGACCAGCACATCAAATGGAACTCACTAATGGGTTCCTCGAACCACTCCACCGCACTGCTCGCCTCATGACATGACATAGTATCTTGTTCAAAAACGCCACTGCCGGTGGGAAACCCGATCTTCATGCAGGAGTGTACGTAGTCTGCAACCAGTATACGATAGTCCTTGGCCGTTATGGTGCACTGCACGAGTTCAACTGGACCCATGAAAGCCCACGTGAATGTTCACCAGAACATAATGGTGCCACCGCCAGCTTTTCTCCGATCCACAGTACAGGTGTCAAGGAGCTGTTCCTCTGGAAGACGACGGATTCGCGCCCTTCTAATCGACATGATGAAGAAGCTATTGGGATTCATCAGATCATGCAACCTTTTGCCATTGCACCAACGTCCAGTTTCGATGGTCACGTGCCCATTTCAGTCGTAATTGCCGATGTCATGGTGTTGACACTGACACTAGCATGGATCATCGGCTGTGGAGGCCCATCGTTAGGACTGTTCGGTGCGCTGTGTGTCCTGACACAATTTTACTCTGCCGAGCATTAAAATCTGATCTTAGTTTTGCCCCAGTTCACCACCTGTCCTGTTTTACCAGTCTGCTCAGCTTACGACGTCCGACATCTGTAACGAGGGGTGGCCGCCCAACCCCACGAAATCTGGACCTGGGTTCACCTTGGTTTCGACACGCCTGTTGAAGACACTCACCACAGCACTCCTCAAACACTCGACAAGTCGAGCAATTTCCGAAATGCTCGTGCCGAGCCTCCAAGCCATCACAATCTACCCTGGTCAAACTCAGGTAGATGGCGCTCCTTCGCCATTCTACACACGGCAGCACGCTGACCGATACCTCATGCACCGTGGGTGTGTCTGACTAGCGGTCATACTTGCCAGGTGACGCTGCTATCGCTTGGACGGTCCTTATATCACTAGTAGATCGGTAGTCATAATGTTCTGACTAATTAGTGTGCACATAACAGAGACTTTAGTCATCAATAGCATATTCTCCTTCGCAATTTACAACATTCTGCCAACGCTAGGTAACTTCTCGATTCCACGACCGTAGAATCACGTGGTTTTGAAGTGAAGAACACGGCGAGCCATGTTCGGTGCACATTTTCATCTCGAAAGAAAATTCCTTGAAAGTTGTTCGACAGAGGGCGGAAAAGATGGAAGTCTGAGAGCGAAATCTGGGTGCGGAATGACTTCCCAACCCGATTCCTGTATAGAGTTTTTTGTCACTCTATCAGAATGTAGGCCGGCTTTATTGTGGAGCAGCTTCACCCAATGCAGTCTTCCTGGTCGTTATTCTTGGATTGCATCTGCGAGACGTCTCACTTGCTGACAATAAATGTCAGCAGTGATGGTCACAACTCAGGGAAGCAATTCGTGGTACACCACACTGTCGCTGTTCCATCATATCCATAACATTGCCTTTCTGGCTGAGCTCAGGTTTTTGTATGGGGCTTCTGCTTTGTTTGGGCTCAACCATTCCATTAATTTTCTTATGTTAGCATAAATACACCATTTCTCGTCACGAGTAGCGATACAGTATATGAATGGTCGGTGTAGTTCATGACGCAGCTCATGAGCAAGCAGTGATGCACATATGGCTACCCGCTGATTTTTGTGATTCTTGGTTTAGCGCAAGCAGTAGCCACACATCCGATTTTTGGGCCTTCCCCAGTGCATGCAAATATCGCACGATGGTGAAATAACCACAGTTCATCACATTTGCCAATTCTCAAGTAGGCTGACGTGGATCGTTGTGGATTGAGATAGAAACTATTCGGATCGCATCTCCAGAAATTTTGAGAGCCACTTTCATAGACTGCAACCTACGTATTCAGGGCCTGCTGCCGCTGGGTGAAAATGTTAATGTATAAAGACGCGTATTCGCGCCGCCGATACTTGGCGCATCCCCCGAAGACGTATCCAAGCGCTGAACAATTCCCGTATATCGGAAGCAACTGTAGGAACGCAACATTTTATAGTTAATGTATTTGGACAAGGAAGTTCGTACGGCACTTATGCGCATATCGTCAGAAAGGAATTTAATTCCATGGGTTACAACACTTCTGCAGCCGCATTTCATTGTCATCCCAAACCAATAAGTTCAGAAAACAAAAGACGTAACTTATGTTCTGTCAACAAGTAGTTCATTAGCAATAAGGTTGTAAGATTATGGCAAATACTGATTAACATATCACGATATTAAACTCGAATAACCGTTGTTTTCTGTGGTTCATTCGCGTTCAAGAAGTTAATATCCGTGCAAAGTATGGAAACTTCTTTTGTTTCTGTTGTAGAAAGAACCGCCACAAATTCATTTGCACCAAAACTGAAAGTTGTGTCTCACACATAGCTCCCACAAATTCTACCTCGGTTGACAATGTGTGCCAGTGTATTTGAGTTTGAAATATACTGATGGAAAAAAAATCGCAATACCAAGAAGGGGTTGTGCGACATAAAATAAAGTTGGTAGTCGTGTTTCTATATCTGATACATGATGTCTATTCAAATTTTGCACCAGTCGCGTAAGACAGGCGCTAGTAGCCTTATTATGAGAATGCAAGTCAGGTTTGCTTTAAATATACCTTCTAATGGTCGTGAGCGTTTGTTGCATTTGAGACTGGACGTGGTGGGTTGATGGTCGTCAAGACTGCCTTTGAGGCGACAAAGACGACATTATCAACACCTCACAGAGTTTGATTGGAGTCGTGTAATATGGCTACGAGAAGTTGGATGTTCCGATTCTGCAGACAGACTTGGCAGGAATGTAGCCAGCGTACATCATTGCTGGTAGCGGGACTCACGAGAATGTACGGTCTCAAGAAAACTGGACTCCGAGCGGCCACTTGGCACTACCGAGAGGGTATTCGACGTACGGGTCTGAGGTATCGTGCCGCATCTGCAGCAGCAGTTTGAGAAGAAGTTAGCAACACAGTGACCCAACGAACTGTTACAAAACGGTTACGTCAAGGACAGCTTCGAGACAGACACCCTGTAGCGTGTTTTCCACTGACCCCAATCCACCGCGATTTGGGACTTCAGCTAGTTGGAGGGCAGAGTGGTGGTGTGTTGTATTTTCTGACGGAAGCAGAATCTGCTTCGGTATCAGTGATGGCAGTGCATTGGTTCCAAGGAGAGTAGTTGAGGGCCTGCAACCAACCACTCTGCATGCTAGACACACGGGACTACACCAGGAGTAATGGTCTGGAGTGCAATTTCGTATGACAGCAGGAGCACTCCCGTGGTTATCCCATGCACCCTGCCCGCGTATTTGTAACAGTCTGGCGATTCAGCCTGTTGTGCTGCCATTCATGAACAACATTCCATGCGGAGTTTTCCAGCACATGACGCTCCTCCACATACCGCTTTTGTAACCCATCATTACCTACAGAGTGAGGACATGTTGTCCTGGCGTTCTTGATCACCAGATCAGTGTCCAGTCGAGCACATACGAGACATCATCGGACGACAACTCCAGCGTCATCCACAAACAGCATTGACCGTCCCTGTATTGACGGACCAAGTGTAGCAGGCACGGAATTCCATCCCACAAACTGATATCTGACGTATGTGCAGCACAATTCATGCTCTTTTGGATGCTTGCGTTCAACATTCTGGCGGTCGCACCGTTTACTAAGGCACATTTGCAATGGCTTATCTCGCGCATTGTTGTTGCAATGTTTATCAGTTTAATTAATACTTTAATATGTTACCTAGACAAATGTATTCCAGAAATTTCATTACTCTACATTAATTATTTTTTGATGATTCGTTTTTTTTTTGTTTTTTTTTTTTTTTTTTTTTTTTTACTGCAGCTCGTGGTCGTGCGGTAGCGTTCTCGCTTCCCACGCCCGGGTTCGATTCCCGGCGGGGTCAGGGATTTTCTCTGCCTCGTGATGACTGGGTGTTGTGTGATGTCCTTAGGTTAGTTAGGTTTAAGTAGTTCTAAGTTCTAGGGGACTGATGACCATAGATGTTAAGTCCCGTAGTGCTCAGAGCCATTTTTCTCGATTTTTTTTTTTTTCGTCAATGTGTATTCAAACCGCACGTATACGCATCATACAACGTAAAGATTTGAGTAGGTTGACCGCTGTGTTTGTATGATGGCAGTCAATTCAGTTTTATCAGAAAACCATTGAGTGACAGCCTGAAGTTAAAAACATTGTATTAACCGCTGACAGTCCACGCCTTCGAGAATTATTACTTCAGATCAGATTCAGGTCGTGCTGTTACATTAAACCTGTGAAGACTGTACAACAATGAACAAATCTCTCTTACTACCCTACGGAGTACACATTGCTTACCGCAACACTTAACATTTCTTTAAGATCCAGAAATACTGAGAAAGACACGAAAATCACAGCTATCTGATCCTAGACACGAACTGGATCTTCATATCGAATCACCTGTACCCGCAGACCAGTACTGTAAAACTGATCAGTACGATACCCCAATATCTATCACTCGTTTTAAGACCTTAGGAGAACGATTAGATATTTATCGACCGTTAATGTAAATGTAAAAGCTACTCAACAGCGTATTTAAACACTCTGAAGATACCTGCTAAAGCTTCTGCAACCTAGCCTCCATAGGAATAAATCCGGATGAAGATCTTCCTATAAGGCTAAGACATTCTATACTACTGGAAGAATTTCACACATCTTACGGCCTAGAAGGCCAGCGACGCATTATTCGCCTGCTGCGGCAGCAAATACCCTTCGTATCTAACAATATTCCTGATTCATTTAATATACGGGTTTTGTATCACTGGAAAGAAGATCTGAGAAGAACAGTATCAAGAACTGACATACTTGTAAAACTTTGCTGGTTATTTCCAAAGAACTATTACTGGTGAAACCGACATTTCGGCCACGGTTACAGTAGCCTTTTTCTGGGTCTCGCAGTAGCAGTAAAAAAACTGTTACTGGTGAAACCAACGTTGCCGCGCGCGATTAGCCGAGCGGTCTAAAGGCGCTGCAGTCATGGTCTGTGCGGCTGGTCCCGGCGGAGGTTCGAGTCCTCCCTCGGGCATGGGTGTGTGTGTGTTTGTCCTTAGGATAATTTAGGTTAAGTAGTGTGTAAGCTTAGGGACTGATAACCTTGGCAGATAAGTCCCATAAGATTTCACACACTTTTTTTTTTTTTTAACCAACGTTCTGGCTACACTTACTATGATCTTCTTCTAGGTCTACCGGTAGACACTGATGGATACTGTAACCGTGACCGAAACGTAATAGATTTTTAAAAAATGATGTGGTATCATACCCATAATACTGATACGTCAGCTGTCTCGGGCCACAGAAGCCTACGCAATTAGAGTATCAAGTGAGTCTACGAAGTGCAGGTGGTAGACAATATTAGAAAGAGTATGGAGAAATGGTCTCACCTCAGCAACCAGAAGGTATGTTTTTTATATGCCCCACAACTTGCAGATAAAGGACAGATGGGAAAATGTTAAATGGTGCATTGTTTTCTACGGACCTTCACTCGAAGAGAATGCCCCTCATTCAGTGATCTATTTGAGATTGGCGTTAATCTCCTAACACGAATACAATACTAATGAGATTTCGTCTACACCCTAACGTATTTCTCTGGTACGTACCATTAACACTGGCAGAGAATAATTTATCATTACTACTGAAAGTACCATTTATCGAGTCCAGCGACTTCCTTTTGGACGCATATGTAGCCCCTTCCTTCTCTCTGCCACTCAGGGGGACTCGTCAGATGCCGCTCAGAGTTTCCGAAAGTTGCTGCTCTTGTAGATTGAAACACTTGGCTGCAAAAAGTGAAGGCGCGAATACTGTTGTTATTTACTGTTACCTCACGTCCTTTCTGTCTATGGCGAAATAGGCTACAAGTTCTTCGAAGGTCATGGGAATATAAACAGGAGAAGTTTGAGACGGGGTTCACAGATGGTGATCCTCGCCACTGCTGATGGACGAACTATCACCAGGTCTGTGCAGATGGTCATAACTTGATAAACCAGGGAGGGAAGGACGTCGCGGGTTTTGTGTTTGAAGGAAACATTATCTCTGATCCATGTTTGCATACTTTCACATGCATTAAGATTAGTCTTGGTGGAGAAAGTGGCACATGTTACGTATTCCTCTGTGTTATATTCCAACATATACTATGATGTGAAACATATATAAGAGTAATTGCCGGCCAGTGTGGTCGAGCGGTTCTAGGCGCTTCAGTCTGGAACCGCGCGACCGCTACGGTCGCAGGTTCGAATCCTGCCTCGGGTATGGATGTGTGTGATGTCCTTAGGTTAGTTAGGTTTAAGTAGTTCTAAGTTCTAGGGGACTGATGACATCAGATGTTAAGTCCCATAGTGCTCAGAGCCATTTGAACCATTTTTTGTGCTACACAACGCTCTTTAACACTCATTTGTTATTAACAAGACACATACCACGGCAAACCGAGAGGATCATTGATTGGCTTCGGTTTAATAAAGTCGATATAAGTGATGACTTTAAAGAGGTGGATCTTATGGAAAAAATATCTCTCCACAAGCCACAATCGACGAACTGGCATGCAGTCGTTAGGCTACAGCCTTACCACTGCCATTTCAACCCAACAGAGTTGACATAGGCCCAAATTAAAGGTTGCTTTCCCAGGAATAATAATAAATCTACCCTTTCTGCAGTCGAAGCATTCACAAGAGAAGCTGACAGGAGCGTCGCCACTGATAATTGGAAGACAGCCGTCAAGCGCACGCAGAGAATCATGGAAAGAGCATGGCAGAATGGAGCTCTGTTGGAAATTTCACGGGAGGAGATGATAATTTAAGTAAATGACAACAGTGATAGTGACAGCTATAGCGACACTTCAAGAATCCTCCATAGCGATGAAAGTGATATCAGTGGAGATTTTCCATTATCCTAGTAGAAATGGAGCACAGGCGGATCCAGTTACATGTCTGGCGTGCGCAGTTATGTAAGCACATACGTATTAAAATCATATCTTCGTAAGTTTTGAAATTTTAATAAGAAGGCCTTAACAGCAACTAATTCCAGAGGAAGTTCATATCAGGAGTTTAGTATTTATAACACAAAATAAATGTTACTGTTTACAATATAACTGCTGTAATACAGATACCCTGTTATTTGTATCCCTTTTCTTCGTGCCATACAATAGAGGTTGGCCTGTTCAAAGTACGTTTTCCCACCGTCATAAATAAACTTAATCTTATTTTCCGTTGTGTTAGAATTAAGTAGGCGAATCAGAAAAATTAATAACAGTTTCATTACAAACCTACAACGATGATTTTCTCTTGTCGAAACGGTACAAGTGCCCGATAGGTAACTGACTGGAAAGCGGACCGTTGTGCGTCACATTTAAGTCAAATTGTTTCGCATTAGAGATCTCCGACAGAGTTCTGGTTTCGAATTTATGATGGTATGATGTTTTCTTAAGAGTTCATTCGCGTAAAGTGTTCGCCTAATTTCAATAAAGAAAAGTTTCCCGCATGTCTTGAGAAAACTGTCCTTATATCGTCTTTGTTGCGCAATTAAACTAAAATCAAAACTATTGTAACGTTTCCAGAACATATTGATGCAGTTTCCATAGTCATAAAGTGAACAGTTTGCCTGTCAGCCCGAGTGAATGAAATGTAAGATTACGCATGTGTTCCGTGCGGTACGTGGCAAATCTGTTCGGCGTCTCCACGTGCTCTTGCCGAAGTGTCAATCCTAAAGGAATTTTGGACAGACTATAGCCATCAGGGGAACACTTTTCAGACTTTCGCATTACAATAGAAGGCTCATTAAATTTTGTTGTTCCGTTTTTAATTATAAAACTCAATTGATGTTCGTTGCGGTCTTTTCCTGAAACTTCAAAAATTACTCTGGAAAAGTAAGGTTTTTCAAAACGTGAAAAACTGTTCCAAAATACATCATAGTGATGTGTCCAGGAACAAATATTCACGATAAAAATTAATAGTGTTGCATTTTAGAAAATCTTGTAAATACTGCACGTAATAGCCTATGTTTGCGTCAATAGTGTACTAACAAAGCAATAACTAGTAAGTTAAATCAGATTAATAAGAAGTATTCCCACCAAACTAATAAGGAGAGTTATAAAAAGCCATTTACAGGTTAGAAACATTTTGAAATAGAAGCTATTGGAAACTAACACAAATTTCAATCTTCAAAACAGTAAAAGCTGTTAACACTACAAAAACTTAGTTTATTTGCAAATGTCGCGTGTTCCATAGTAGAGCACTTTCTTCCGTTTCACGGTACAACATGTCGAACGACGAAGGAAGCATGGCTCAAACCTCCACACTTTATGCAACTAGTTTTAAAAATATACAGAATTTTACTCACCATAAAACTGTGTAACAAGTAGCTTTAATTTATTATACAGCACTTAAATATGTGGAACTCATAAATTTACAAATGCTACATGTCCCACAACAACAACAAAAATACAGTAGAAAATGCCGGATATTGCTTATGGTGGTGTCCAGTGCGCATTTCTTCATGTTATAGTAAAAATCAGTAACTAGACCGAGACACCGACAACGAAACATCATGTGTTCCTAGGTATAATATCCTCAAGGTGCAACACTCTGTCCTACTGTTATTCCGAGTGGTCATGTGTGTAGTTCATCCTTCCGCTTCTATTATTATTATTATTATTATTAATAGTATTATAATCATAACGATAGTTAATTAAAAATGGGATGTAAAAGGATTTCTTTCTTTAGAGCCGTAATCCAATGTAAGAAACGGCCTAAGGCCTTAATCTAACGAAATTAAGTAAATCAATAGCCACTATGTCCCCTCAGTCGGTTACCGAAAGAGAGTTTGAAGCCCAGGAATTCCCGAGAGCATTGTGGACAGTAAAATAATGAATAAAAATATAATTATTCAGGGCTGCTCCACTACACAGTGTCACTTTCGGTAAAAAGGAAATTAGATAAAAATTCTAGTAAAAAGGCTCTAGGCACAAAAAATAGATACAATTCATAAACTTACCTATTCCGTTTATGATACGGAATCCACACATTTTTGACACGTAGTCCTTCCGGAGAATAAGGTCAATCAACCAGCCAAACAGCAAATTACCAGCTGCGCCAGTGATGTGAGGAACAGAAGATAGGATGCCATTCTGTGCAAAATAGAAGGACCATTTTTACAATGCGCTCGGGGCTATGAACAATTAGGTAGATTAGTCCCAATGGTTGTCGCATCTACGAGTATTTATCTACAATACAGACACTCCACGACTTAATGGAAGCTAAGTCTGAAAATGAGCTACCAGAGGTCGAAATACTTCGTTAACTAATAAAATTGTCAGTGGATGATATATGACATTAAAATACTTAAATGAAATTTCTTTAATCCAAAATATTATTGACAGTTTCTTTCTGGATATAAAATCATATATTTTCTGTGAAATCTAAGAGACTGTTTTATATAAGAAGTGAGTAAATTGCTCAAAATTAGGGACTTAATCTTGGCGACGAAGTGTTGTGTATCTGCAGTTCAATAAATTTTGATGTATAGAAAATCTGTTTTCCAAACAGTTATCTTCATTATCTCCTCTTCTATAGTACAAAAGGATCAGAAAATATAGCTCCGTATTAACTCCATGAAATCAGGTTTAATTGTCCGGAAAAAGTTACAGTCCTATGAGAAAGATTGTAACATTTTTCTTTTGGCTGTATTAAGTCCTATGGTAAGCACGTGATAATGGACTGTATGTTCTGAAACCAGTTACTTAACATCATATGAAACAATAAAAACAGCTGTCTGAAAAACAGGTTTTCAATATATTTATATTTAACATTTGCTCATATTGAGGGGTGCCTGAAAGCGGGTACAGGCAAAATAAAGCGACTGATGGAAAGCATATTGAAGCAAGCAGACCGAAATTTTGCATTATATTCCCGAATTTCAGACCCGATGTGTGCATATTATGTTATCTTTGTCTGAGCAATGAGGTACAGTAAGTAGTAAGCACCTTGGATTTGTGTTCTAGATCGAAATCTCCAGCTGACTTTCCTGATTTCAGTTTCCAACTCTACCAGAGGGGTCTGCTTGTAAATAACGCCAATATTGCTTCCCTCACCCGAATGCAATAACAGGGAAAACGTTATTCTTCCCGGCGTAGGGGCAGCGCTGATTTCAATAAAGTTTATGTAACAGATACTCTTCAACCAGCTTAGGCCTCGACACATCAACAATTCACAAGATTGTTTGAGACAATTGCCCAAGCTTATATCTGGGCAGACCGGCTGAAGCTTTAATACAAGACACCATGGACACTTGGGTACATATAGACTAAAAAACTCAAATGAATTTGCAGTCACCACTTACGTAAATCAACATGGATACTCTGTTTCTAACATCAACGATAGTTTACAGATATTACTTACCACTGACGAAGCGAGGAGACCTCCTAAACGAAAAAGGAACATACATTCACACCCTCAATTCGCCTCGATACATTCTAAATGAGCAGCTGGAGCTAGCTAACAAACCATTTCCTTTGGCTGTTCGCAAAAATTAAAGACAGCTTGGAGCCCCCCGCCCCCCAGCTAAAAATCTGTACAGGAATTTTCTTACACCAGTAGAAGAACGCCTGCAAAACGTAACATCCTAACAACTATTACAGAAGATAAGGAACAGAGATCGAAATCAATCCACTAAACGCTAAGCAGACACTCAGGGTAACCTAATAACAACTTTTTTAATTTTTAGCTTTTATTAAAACATGCTATAAAGGTAAGAGCTGCGTTTACACAGCTACTGATCGAAAATATGAAATGGTCCACCTTAAAGGCAATACTTAAGGAATGTGCTTCACGAACACTGGAGCGTGAGTCGTGTACCGGTATTACGCAAGACAAGCGCAGGGGGATGCATCGATTATGAGCTGACGTTGTGAGTCTGTATTTCTGAACAGCTCGCCGTTTCTTAGATGGAGGTGCGTCCGATTGAGACTGGACCAAATTTCTACAAGGGGTGGTCGGCATTGCTTATGCTCAGAATTAAAGTAATTAAAATCTTGAGCGATCTTTCAACAGTAGATGGAGTGCCCCAAATAACGCCTGACAATAAAGTGTTCCACAGTAGGGGAATCTCCAAAATCGCCTCTCTCCCACAGCGCCCTGAGAAATTGTCTGTGGTATCTTCTCATGTTCGATAGGCCAGATTGAAGTTGTTCGTCCTGCTGCTTCGATTATTTATTAATGACTACAGTTACACTTATTTCACGCCATCTGTGCGCACGCTCATTGAGACGTTCAGATGCAAAAAAATGTTTCTTCTTTAAATATTGCAGAATAATACTTACACTGAACAGCCAAGACCTCATTACCACTGTCCACCGCGACGTTGGATGCTGCCTCGTGCCGATGCGGGCACAAAAGTATGTAAGCGGAGCAGACACGATCGGGGGATCACCCTAGCGAAGATTAGGTGCTCCAAATGGGTATATCCGTTGAGATAAGCGACTATGACAAAGGGCAGGTTCTACGCAGAGCCTGTGAATGAGCATCTCGAAAACGACGAATCTGGTCGAATGTTTAAGTCTTTCTGTCGTGAGCATCTATGGAAAGAGGTAGAAGAACAGTGAAACTACTACTAGGCGCTAAATGGTTGGACCTCCACAAGTCTTCATAGAACATGGCGTTCGGAGGCATCTCTGCTCTGCAAAGTAGGGTAGATGATCATCTTTGGCATCTCTGCAGGAAGAGCACAATGCTGGTGCACGCACAAGTGTTTCGGAGCACACTGTTGATCGTACATTGTTGAAAATGGGGCTCCGCAGCAGACCACCCCTACGTGTTCACACGTTGACCCAACAACATCGTGAATTACGATTGCATTGGGCACGGACCATCGGGATACGACCGTCGATCAATGGGAACGTATCGGCTCTTCAGGTGAGTCACATTTTTTATACACTAGATCGATGGTCGTCTCTGCAAACACCGTCATCGAGTTGAACGGTGGCTCGAAACGTGCAGTCCGCCATGGACGCAGGATGATGGGAGCAGAATTATGCTATGGGAGACATTCTCCTGCATGGGACCTGTGGAACTAATCGAAGACACGCTGACAGTTGCGAACCACCTACATCCCTTCATGCTTTATATCTTCCCCGACAGCGATGTCATCTTTCAGGAGTATAATTGTCACGGAGCCAGAACAGTGCTATAGTGGTTTGAGCGGTATTATAGTGAACTCACGTTGATGTTACGGCGACCAAATTCGCCTGATGTAAATGCCATGGAAATCATCTGGGTAGCTAGCGGGCACCATCACCGTTTACGCAAATCAGCGGCCCGTTATTTACGCGAATTACATTACCTGTGCATAGACGTCTAATGCCACATACCTCCACAAATCCGCCAACAAAATATCGGATCTCTGATACGCAGAATCTGCGGTGTTTTTAGTTTCAAAGACGGAAAAACAAGTTATTAAGCATGTGGTCATAATGTTTTCGCTCGTCAATGTATTTTGGCGATATCTCTTTCAGAATCTGCAAACCCCATGTCGTGTTGGTCTGTGACTACGGTCAAACACTTTTGACTGTCTTCTCCATTGTGCATCACCGTCCTTCTGTATAGGCGGGACCAGCTGAAGTTTCTTCTGCACACACAACTGTTTCGGAAGGCTCAGCGACAACGCCCTCACTAGTAAGGTGATACAAACTGTGTCCAGCGCTGCCACATGCATACAAACCACGAAGGGTAGAATTTACGATACTGAGATCCAATTTGGACCCTTTGACTTCCAGCCGTTTGCACATGTAAGGTAATTGGTGCCTTAAAGAGTTTTGGAATCTTTCGGAACCCCATTTGTGGGTTGAATATATTCATTGAAGTATCTTTGAACAGTGTACATTGATTTATGCTGTCCAATGACTGACCATAGTTTCGCTAGAGATGTAAGAAGAGAAACTAATGAATTCGATAAGGACAGAATGTTAACAAAAAAGAACCGGTCACCAGCAGTTGTAATATGAACCAATGTGGATGTATAGGGAGGTGACAAAAGTCATGGGAAACCTCCTAATATCAAGTCGGACCTCCTTTTCCCGGAGTAGTGCAGCAGCTCGACGTGACTCGGATTCAAAAAGAAGCAGGAATTCCTCTGCAGAAATACTGAGCCATGTTGCGATTAGAGCCGTCTATAATTGCAAAAGTACTGCCGGTGCGGGATTTTGTGCACGAACTGAACTCCTGATTACGTCTCATAAGTTTTCGATGGGATTCACGTCGGGCTATCTGGGTGGCCAAACCATTCGCTCGAACTATCCGGACTGTTCTTCAAACCAGCCGCGAACAACTGTGGCCCTGTGACAATGCACACTGTCATCTATAAAATGCCATCGTTGTTTGGTATCACGAAGTCCATGAACGGCGGAAAATGATCTCCAAGCAGCCGAACATAACCGTTTCCAGTGATCGGTTCAGTTGGACCAGACGACCAAGTCCATTCCATGTAAACACAGCGCACAGCATTATGAAACCACCATCGGCCTGCTCTGTGCCTTATTGACAACCTGGGTTCATGCCTTCGTTGGCTCTCCGCCGCACTCGAACTCTGCCATCAGCTCTTACCAACTGATATCCGGACTCATCTGACCAGGTCAAAGTTTTCCAGTCGTCAAGAGTCCAGGAGAGGTGTTGCAGGCGTTTTTGTGCTGTTAGCGAAGGCACTTGCGTCGGTCATATGCTGCCAGAGCCCATTAACGCCAAATTTCACTGTATTGTCATGGTCCGCCCCCGGTAGGTGAGTGCCGCCGGCACGGTAGCTCAGCGTGTTCGGTCAGAGACCAGGCTGGTCTCTGAAATAAACAAAAAAACTGAGTGAAAGGATCAACAACGAACTTCATTGGATGTGTTGTGACGTCCGCTACGACCAAATACACCGAACAACAACGGAAAAAAAGGTGGTCAGCGCGACAGAATGTCAATCCTAAGGACCCAGGTTCGATTCCTGGCTGGGTCGGAGGTGTTGTGTTGTCCTAATCACTATCATTTCATCCCCATCGACGCGCAAGTCTCCGAAGTGGCGTCAAATCGAAAGACTTGCACCCGGCGAACGGTCTACCCGATAGGATTCCCTAGTCACACGACATTTACATTTTACCCCACTGTCCCAATGGATACGTTCACCCTAGGTCTCACATTGATTTCTACTGTTATTTCAAGCGGTGTGGCTTGTCTGTTAACACTGACAACTCTAAGCAAACGCCATTGCTCTAGGTCGTTAAGTGAAGGCCATGGACCACAGCGTTGTCTGCGGTGAGAGGCAGTGCCTGAAATTTGGTATTCTGACCGCTCTCTTGACATTGTGGATTTCGAAATACGTAATTTCCGCAATCACTGTCTTTTTATACCTAGTGTCCTCACTATACCGCCGCTATCTGTGTATGTCCATATCGCTACCCCACGACTATTGTCACCTCAGCGTATGTGTCACTGAAAGTGTGTTTACGCTAAGAACACTGGTAGAAGTTTCCTATACTTACACTTTCCACATCAAAGTGCAAGATGTCGGCGATATAGAGCGGCAGCGAAGAGAGAAACAGGTAGAAGGTACAGTCGTAAGTTACGAAGTACGCGACCAGCGCCCAGATAGCTGGCGTCGACAGCAAGCTTCTCCAGGGCACGGGCAGCTTTTGCTGCAACATCAGAAACATAGTGCACACATTACTCCTTCTGAACATACTACATTGCTCAAGCACTACTGCACGAACAGCTTGCTAAACCAAACGAGCAGTGAAATGATAATCAAGAGAGAAATTATGACCCTGTCCTCTTGAACTGGTGCAAGGCAGTGATATTGTGGAATTAAGTGTCCAGTAATCACCTAATGATCATCATTATAAAGCAGTTCAAATCACATATGCAGTGCGAAAGGAATCAAACTATCACTTTGGTACGCAGGCAACAAATAAAACAGTATACTACTAAAAGGAAAAATGTGTTTTTGATTAACGTTTTCTTTTTTATTATTTGTGTACTGTACCACCAGCTTTGCCGATACAATGTTTTAGTTGTTTAGTTAGATTCACCAGCTATACGGCCGGAGGTATAGCCTGTGGAACTTTGCATTCCTTGTCGATTTTTGACGGTGATAATTCTGTAAAACTGACGCTAAGTTGATGGCACAGAAGTCCAAAGACAGTCAACGATACTACTGAATGGAACAGGATCCCAAATTAGTACCAATGAGCGAAGCCAGAATCGTCTTACAAAATAAACACATTTTTAAATCATTTTCAGATACACTAAAACGCGATAACAGTTGCATTCTAGCAACGATGTTATGAAGGCTTCAGTGCCGAGACACGAACTGCCGACGCTAGCAAAGGAGGGGCAGTTTACTCCTCGTCACTGTGGTCTAGGGATAGTTTCATTAACTACTAGTCAAACCGACACGGGTAACGAGTTGGATCCCAGCACTGTTTAATTTTTAAGGAATCACCCTTGTTCTATCAATGGCCTTGTCAAAGACAGTGGATAAAAGGACAAAGATTCATGGAACCTTCTAGACCTTGGGGTGGGAAACTGCCTTAAAAGAACAACGGCATGAGGATGAAGAAGACAGGGAAATCACTGCGATAAAGGTACTTCATGTGTATTCACTGGACATGTGGCGTGTAATTGATGATCTCTCCTTTGGTAAACGATTCTGGATTAGTACTCAATCCGAATTTCCTGGAGAGGACTGCAAATGGAGAGAAAAAGAATAAACGACCAACGAAAGAGTAACATACAACGAGACAGAGAGTGGAATGTTAGAAGTTTCAACGTGGAAGGGAAGTTACAAAATCAGCAAATGGAAATGCAAGGGTTCAACCTACATACAGTGTGGTCAATAAAGTGAAACGAAAAAATGGTCAGAATTTTTGATCAGACGAATGTAGCATAATCTCAGCAGCAACAGAAAACGGTATAACATGAGTAGGATGCGTTATGAATAGGATGGTGGCGCAGAGAATGAGTTATTGTGAACATTTCAGTTTTAGGATTATTCTCATCAGAATCGGCAGCAAATAACTGCCAATACAAATAGTTCGAATATACATTCCGACGCCACAAGCAGAAAATGAAGAGCTAAAGAAAACATATGAGGACACTGAACGGCTAATTCAGCGTATAAAGAGAGACAAAAATGTAATAATCATGAGCGGCTGGCGTACTGTGGTAGAGAGAGGAATAGGAGACAGATATAGGAAAATATGGGCTCAGTAGTAATTTTACGGAATAGATTTTTCCTAAAACTGCTCAATAACCTAAGTAATAACCCAGTATTCGTGTTAGAATTGCCAAATCAACGCAAATTACTAGTGATGCATGAAAATGTGGACGTAGCTGAAACTAACGCCAGTTATCGCCAATCTAATAAGTATTTTTCCATTTCATTTCTTTATAGTCAAATATATGGGTAATGTTTCTCTGAAAACTGTGACTGGCGGCCGACTGCGAGGGCCTGAGAACTGTAGATGAGTCGCGAAACAGATCCTCGCTGAAAAGTAGAGTCCTAGGGCAGGCACGCACTGAACGAACAAGTGGTGCCAGGGACGGGCCTCACGTTTCGGTAAGTGCCTTACAGAGTGCTGGAGGCGGCTTTCGGAAAGTTATAAAGTTCCATTTTCAGAAGCAGCGTAAAGAATGCTTTCCAAAAAGATAGCGATCTGTAGGTGGATGGGAAAACACGACACATTCAGGGTGATTAAGTATCTGTTGGACGCAAAGGTCAGCAGTAGTAATCGATGATTGAATTTTGTAGGGGAGTTCGTTTCCGGATTGGTTCACAAAAACTATTCTCGTAGTGGGAAGACTCGCAGAATTTCTTCTTTCTGTCCCATTCTGAAAGGGAAATGTGAATCACTAGTTAATCACAGCCGGATTATTTACGAGGAGGGAGATTGTTGCTATTGTCATAAATTTATCATTGGTTGGTACTTGGAAGGTCCACAGCGACTGGCTAACAAGAATCTCGTGCTGGCAGAACCAGCATCATTTTGAGAAGGAGAGCAGTTGTTCGTACAAATTTCATCCTGGATCTCTAGAGGGGAACTTCATCTTGGACTGTCAGAGGAAGAGATGCCATCGTGTTTCTCGAACCATGGTATGGATGAACTGCATGTCTATGCTTTGTGACGAGGAAACCGCAAAGTCCTTTGATTCGAGTTAGTCTTGTTTTTCTAAATGAATTCATGCAGTCAGCTAGTAGAACACGGAGTTAGGCAAGGGATCTGGTGCTTATATGTACTTTTCTGGGTCTTTCCCTTACTCTGTTTACCAACTCCGCATTCATCGGGTGAGGGGGGGGGGGGGGGGTTATGTGAACATAGCTAATAATAACATTTCCTTTCCAATCGCACCCTCCTGTGCCAAGGGATTATCGTGTAGCCGGCCGCGGTGGTCTAGCGGTTCAGGCGCTCAGTCCGGAACCGCGCGACTGCTACGGTCGCAGGTTCGAATCCTGCCTCGGGCATGGCTGTGTGTGATGTCCTTAGGTTAGTTAGGTTTAAGTAGTTCTAAGTTCTAGGGGACTGATGACCAGAGATGTTAAGTCCCATAGTGCTCAGAGCCATTTCTTTGATTATCGTGTATATTTTTAATGCATTTTCTCATTACATCTGTCTGAGATGGTTTACCCATATTCCATGTTTATTTGGTCCACCCCTGTTTAACTTCCTATGTTCATTAGTTTCCATTGCGAGACTTTTTTCTTAGTATTCCACACGATGTTATGGGGAGTGGACTTTTCTTTGCAATTTTCACTTAGTTGGAAAAGGCCAAAAGACATGGAAATATTCCAGCTGGATTACCTCACGGTCAGACAAACATTCTGAAATCAGATATCGTAAAGTATACTCAGACAAGATATAAACTCGGATCAAAATTTAAGAATGATGAAGAGTAGCCTGAGGTTTAACAGAATCTTCCCGAAGAATCAGTGCGAAAAGAGGTACTGAACTACTGAAGAATGAAGATATGCGTCTGAGGTTCCTTAAGGTGGTAGATACTGGGATAATGAAACAACAATACGCAGTTGAAGAAGAATGGGCATAATTAAACCGGACAGTCACAGAAGTTGAACAAACAACTGTAGATATGAGGCAGGGAACTGGCAAGAAACCTTGGCTAACCGAATAATTGCCGGCCTCTGTGGCCGAGCGGTTCTAGGCGCTTCAGTTCGGAACCGCGCTGCTGATACGGTCGCAGGTTCGAATCCTGCCTCGGGCATGGATGTGTGTGATGTCCTTAGGTTCGTTAGGTTTAAGTAGTTCTAAGTCTAGGAGACTGATGACCTCAGATGTTAAGTCCCATAGTGTTAAGAGCCATTTGAACCAACTGAAGAATTTCGGTTGACCGATGAGAGACGGGGTACAAAAATGTTCAGGAAAGACATAAACACAAGATATAACACACGTGGGAATTAAATCACTGAAGAGCCAAAGAAACTGGTACACTTGCCTAACATCAAGCAGGGCCCCCGCAAGCACGCAGAAGTGCCACAACATGACGTGCCGTGGACTCGACTAATGTCTGAAGTAGTGCTGTATCGAATTAACATCATGAAACCTGCAGGGCTGTCCGTAAATCCGTAAGAGTACGAGGGGGTTAAGATCTCTTCTGAACAGCACGTTGCAAGGCGTCCCACGTATGCTCAATAATGTTCATGTGTGGGGAGTTTGGTGGCCAGCGGAATTGTTTTAACTAAGAAGAGTGTTCCTGCAGCCACTCTGTAGCAATTCTGGACGTGTGGGGTGCCGCATTCTCCTGCTGGAATTGCCCTAGGACAATGGACATGAATGGATCCAAGTGATCAGATAGGATACTTAAGTACGTGTCACCTGTCAGAGCCGTATCTAAACTTATCAGGAGTCCCATATCAATCCAACTGCACACGCTCCACAACATTACAGAGCCTCCACCAGCTTGATCAGTTCCCTGCTGACGTGCAGGGTCCATGGACTCATGAGGTTGTCTCCATATCCGTACACATCCATCCGCTCGATACAATTTGAAACGAGACTCGTCAGAGCGGGCAACATGTCTCCAGTCATCAACAGTCCAATGTCC
Source organism: Schistocerca serialis cubense (assembly GCF_023864345.2). Lineage (NCBI taxonomy): Eukaryota > Metazoa > Arthropoda > Insecta > Orthoptera > Acrididae > Schistocerca > Schistocerca serialis. The sequence goes on along the minus strand of NC_064641.1, from coordinate 660,394,203 downwards.
GGTTTGACGGGCCCAGGCGAGATGTAAAACTTTGTGTTGTGCAGTCATATAAGGTACACGACTGGGCCTCCGGCTCCGAAGAATGAAATCAACGTTTTGCTCAATATCACCTTCCTGAATCAGAAGGTGATTTACAAGGATGGATCTAGGGCGAAAAGTAGGATGTGCAATAGACAACCTTGCAGAAAATTATCAAGACCCATATTCCCCACCTAAGAAGGCAACAATCTCAATTAGGGAAGCAGTAAAATATGGTAGATCTTACGCAAGGAGCAATATGGCGTTGTTAACTGTTTCCCAAATCATGCTGAAGTACCTCAAATAACCAAACCGGAATAAAAGTGTGTCGCCCATAATTATAGACATAATCAAACAAGTCGCTACAAGTAGGCAAGCAGGACTAGTAGCAAATTTATTTTGCATTCTTGGAAACAGTGACATCTTTCATAGTGAAATAGTAGACATCTTAGCGAAGCGAGCACTGAACTTAGGCGAACTCTTAGACGATGGTTTTTCTTACCAAGCTCAATCAACGAAAAGAGAGAAACAGCTGGCAGACCCAATCAGATTCGCCCAATATTTCAAAATGAATTCGTTATGGCCAGCTGCAACCTGAAGGAGCGATGTCTCCACGGATTACCGAGTAGAATAGAAGCAAACGATTCATAACAATCATTTTGCACATGCTCTTAAATTGTGTCAAATTTCCATCCCACCTGTTACGAATAGTACTGAAGGAATCTCCATTATGTCGTTTATGCAGTGAAGAAGGAGACGTGTACCATTTACGATTCTCGTGCACCAGACACAAGACACAGAAAAAATCTTTTAACGTTCCCCTTCCGACACCGGCTGTAGTGTTGCTGTCGATTCAAAAGTATGAACTGTTATTAAATGTAATGTTCAGCCAGTTCAATATGTATGACTCAAATATCTAGATATACTGTGTACATGATATTTTGTATGATGCTACAATATGTGTTTCTGTATTGTTAACGTATAATTACTTTGTAAGTAGTTTGTAGTGGTGTCAGGTATCAATCATTTACTCATACCCTAATTTCTTTTTATATACCAGTTAACGAAATGCAGAGTAGAATAACCATTAATAATGATGCAGTACTATGTAAATGTGATGAACAGCTATTTGTCGATGGCCAAACGCCAATAAAGAAAGAAAGAAATGCTAGATCAAACATAGTCTTTAATTTGGGGAAGAAATTTTGAGAATGACGTTTGGAGCATAACATGGACTTGGGAAAACCGGGAACAATAAAAGCGTTTGAGTTGTAATGCTACAGGATGCTGAAAACTATGTGGACTGTTCAGAAATGGTAAGGTTGTCGGCAGCGTCACAGAGGCAAGGAATGTATAAAAAACATCGAGGAGAAGAAGGTACAGGATAATTGGACATGTATTAAGTCATCAGGGAATAATTTTCGTTCTGATAGAAGCAGCCGTAAAGGCCAAACCTTGTAGGGGACGACCGAAATTGGAACATATCCATCAAATAATTGAGCATATTTGGTGTAAGTGCTACCCTGAGATGAAGAGGTTGACACGGGAGAGGAAGTCAGGATGGGAGGCGTGCAACCACTCGGGAGGCTGATGAAATACAAAAAAAAAAAGAGGGAACTGTACCTTGGCACTCGATTGTATAGTGGCCTCGATGTATCGACGCTCATCCGGGTCGATGTTCTTGTGCTGTGCTGGCGAATCAGAAGCCAGCAGCCACCATGGCAGACACCATAGCAGTCCGACGCCGCCAAACACGTAGAAGGTCAGAGGCCATCGTAGCGACGTCGCGCATAGAGCGCCTGTTGCTGCCATTGATAACACCGTACCGACGTATTGCCCTGCAGGAAGATCAAGTAAACCTAGCATGCTTTTAATTACAATCTCGTGCAGGAGAAAATCGAGCATTCATGTATCACTATTATGTTCACAGAGTGTACTGCAATGTATACAGTCGATTCTAGTGGCCAATATGTCATATTCCAAACATCCTTTTTTCTTCGGTATTCTATGAAACGCGTCTGACATTACTGCAATTACGAAAAGTCTTTCATAGAGTTTTTTTGTAGAATTTGTCTCCCACGAACCATGAATCTCGTAGAGGTGGGGTGACTTTGGTGCCTCAAAGATACAGATACGTGTAACTACAACGGAGGATTATCTATGGAGGGGCTGGACTAACATATCATTCCTGAAGAGGGCAAGTAGCCTTTTCGGTAGCTACAGAGGCAACAGTCTGGATGATTGACTGAGATGGCCTTCTAACATCAGTTAAAATGGCCTTGATACGCTGTAGCAAATGGGTGAAAGCAAGGGGAAACTACAGCTGTTATTTTTCCCGAGGGCATAAAGTTGTACTAAAGTTAAATACTTGTGGAATCCTCTTGGGTAAAATGTACCGGAGATAAAATAACCCCCATTTCAATCTCTGAACTTGGACTACTAAGGAGGATGTCATCAGGAACAACATAATTGGCACTCTATGAGTCAGAGTGTGGAATGTCAGATCCCTTAATCACTTAGGTAGCCTAGAGAATTTAAAAAGAGAAATGGATAGGCTGAATTTGGATATAGTGAGAATTAGGGAGGTTTGATGGCAAGATGAGCAGAACTTCTGGTAGGTTGAGCACATGGTTATAAATACAAAGCCAGATCAGGTTAATGCAGTAGTAGGTTTTACAGTAATAAAGAAAATAGGAAAGCGGATAAACTACTAAGAACAGCATAATGAACGCATTTTCCTAGCCAAGATAGACACGAAGTCAACTCCTACCACAGAGGATGAAGAGACTGAAAGAACATACGAAGAGATCGAAGTAATTATTTAGATAGTTAAGGGAGAGGGATACTGAACTGTGTTGGGGGCTAGAGTTCGTTAGCAAGAAAAGGAAGAGAAAGAAAAATATTAGGAGAACATGGACTGGAAGAAAGTGATGAAAGAGGACGCCACCTGGGATAATTTTGCACAGCGCATAATTTAATCTTTGTCAGTGCTTTATATAGAAATAGTGAGAGGAGGTTGTATACGTGGAAAAGACGTGGACGAACAAGAAAGTTTCCAGTAGATCGCATAATGGTAAGACAGAGAATTCGAGACCACACTTTAAACTGCAGAACTTTCGCAAAGGTATATGAGGACACCCCTAACAATTTATTTGGTATGATTTGCAGATTAAAACTGAAGGTATTGCGGAATGGTAGAAAATTAAGGAAATGGGACTCAGATGAGTCAAAAGAACCAGAGGTTGCTGAGCGTTTCAAAGGGAGAATTATGCACCGACTGACTGAATGAGGGGTAAGGAATACAATGGAAGACAAATAAGTAATAAGAGATACAATAGAAAACAAGTGGGTGGCTTTGAGAGGTGAGCTCAAGGCAGCAGAGGTTCAACAGGCAAAAATACAGAGCCCAAAGGAAATTCTTGATTAACGCATGAATTATGAGATCAAAATGACTAAAGGATAAAGTATAAAAGTACAGCAAATGAAGCAATCAAAATGGAATACCAACGTCTAAAAACTGAGACTGGCGGGAAGTGTAAAATCGAAAAACCATAATTGTTAGACTTGATATGGAAGAATGGTAGAAGCATCCATCACTAGAGGAAAGATAGATGCCACCAGCAGGAAAATTAAAGGGACATTCGGAGAAAAAAGCTGAATGAGTATCAGAGGGAGAGATGACAAGGCAGTGTTAAGCAAAGAAGGGAAAGCTGAAAGGTGGAAGGAATATATTGAACGGCTATGTGGAAAATAAAGGCAACATCATAGAAAGGAAGGAGGAAGTAAATGAAGATGAGTTGGGAGATAAGATACTTTGAGAAGAAGTTGACCGAGCACTGACAGTCACGTCCAAATAAGACCCTTGGATTAGACAACACTCCTCAGAATTAATGAGATTCTTGGGAGAGCTAGCCTTGAGAAAACTGTTCCACCCGATGTGCAAGAAATATGACACACGCAAAATTCCCACAGACTTCAACAAGAAAGTAGTAATTCCAGTAACAAAAAAGGTAGGAACTTACAGGTATGAATATTACAGAACTATCAATATAATAAGGTATGGCTGCAAAATATTACAGAGGAATGAAAAAAAGTGGTTGAAGTCGACCTTGGGTATGATCAGTTTGCATTCCGGAGAAACGTAGGAACACGAGAGGCATATACGGACCCTACGTCTGCGTTAGAAAACACGTTAAAGAAAGGCAAACCTATGTTTATAGCACTTGTAGATTTAGAGAAAGCTTTTGACACTGTTGACACGAATACTCTCATTGGAGCTTTGATGGCAGCAGGAATGAAATATAAGTAGCTGAAAATTATTTACAACTTGTATAGAAAGCAGACTGCATTTGTATGAGTCCAAGGGCACGAAAGGCAGCGCTTGTTTTATAATCAAGCAGCTTTACATTAGTCCAATGTTTTGCTGAAGTGTGTAATAAATTTTCTAATTAGCCATTCAGTTTAATTTCTTTTATTTATTTCGTGTCTTAATATAAGTGTATTGTGATGCAACGAGTTGTACGAATTTGTTATTTTCCTTTTAATGTAATTGTATGTAACTTTTGTGTACTCTGACGCTTTGGTCCAGTAGGGAAAATTTACTCTGTTATAAATTTTATTAATGTGGTGGTAACAACTGAAATGAAGTAGTCGAAGTCTGCACTCAGAAGTGTTGAGGTGTACGTTAGTCCTATGTCAAGATTACACTGTATTAGCATAAAAATCTGCCATTTTTTCTAAGAAGAAGTGTTTTCCTTGGCGAATTGAATGGTTGGAGTAATGTGAAGAAGAGAACGCTAAGTTTTGAAATATAGAGAGCCTTGGTCGAGACTCAGAAGCGAATGGTCAGATGGACTTAGTTACAGAATTAACTGGTGATAATTTTTGTGTCCAGGAAGATTACACAGCCTTCGTTGAGATGGAAACAGCGGAAGCAGTAGTAACGTACGCAAGCGAGTAGAACGTAGAACTTTCAAGAAAAAGATTGCTACAACGTTGTTACATTAGCCCATCAAAATTTTCGAGAAGAATTCTGGTAGTGACAATCGAAGCAGAAGGGGTATAGCCAGATGGGAAGGTTTAGAAGAGAGAAGAAAGTCAAGAACCAAGATTTACGAGACTGGAGGTTTTTCAAGATTCAGCACGGTAGGCAATGGGATGCCAAAGCTAACAATACACAGAGAGTCGTAGAACTAGCAGCAGTTTCCTCAAGAGAAAGCAGTATACCGAAGTTTTCCATATTATTTTGGATAGAGGAGAAACTCTGAATTTCGCCCGATCTGTGGACTGTGTTATGAGAAGTGACTGTTAACAATCTGTGTATGTACTGAAGTGTAGGAAGAAGAAGGCGTTGATCAAGAACAATGAACGTTACTAAAGTAACTTGATTGGTGGGGGAAAGAATTCAGTCTGACCTAATAAGGATAAGGACACACCAGTGACGAATTTTTCAGAATGCGAGAGGTGAGGGGGAGGGAGGGGGGGTGGCGAAGACTTCTGTTGCTACATTTTATGTGAGGCATTTATGCTGCTAGGTCGCCCAAAATTTAGGTAGTGAGTGTAAGAAAACGATAATACGGTCACCGCTAAAAGACTCCTGAGGTCCACTAAGCTGTATTTAGCCTTCCGACAAACATTGGCCACTCTAACGTATGGTGTTGCCCATGTACATAGTATGAAAGCCACAAATCACTCAGTACCAGAACATTGACTATGAACTTCCTAACAATGAATTTGTCTAACATAGCCAAGTAAAGGTCTCTCTACCAACGCTCCATTTGTCTCAAAATTATAACTAAGATCTAGGAAAGACACCCCGAAATTACTATTAATAGATTATACATAATTGTGTTTCTAGTCTTAGAATTTGTGTGTGGTGTAAAATGTCAACTGTTTGGGTGCAAACACTTCATGGAAAGAGAAACTTTCCAAAGAATAAGCGTGATAAATCTAGTTATAGTCTAACTAGATACGTTTTTTAAAACAAAAAGGTTATATCTGATCTAAATTCATGCATCTACTAAAATTATATGGTTATTTTCAATGATTGTAAATTTAGTAATGTATTACATTTATGAATCACAAAAATTGTATTTAACGTAAATTAGCTTCTCAACATGGGCTGTATGACAAATCCATCACCATATAAATAAGCTTCCCAAAACAGACGTTAAAAACTGTATCACTATATAAGTATAGTAAGATAGCATTAAGCCAACTAAAGCATCACATCAACTTGGGGCAAACATTACCTGGTCCTTCCTAATCGTGTGTCAGAAAGCAGCGTAGATGCACACAAATTTTCTAAACACTTGTTACTTATTGTGGCGCCGTGAAAAATGTGGTGTAAATCGAAACCGCAACTATGGACTGTCATCTTCGCTGAAAACTCGCCTAAAATGCGATATCTGGATGTGTTTCATGTAACCACAGCCTTACGAGCCTAAACGTTCTTTTGAAGAATATCATCTCCATCAGGCAGTTATTTCAAAATGGTACTTTTTTAAGCGCTAGTAGCTAGTTTCGTGCATTCCCCATTCTCAAATGCGTAATAAATACGGATACATCATCCTAGAAAGGATTAAAAATCAGATCTCACAAGTCATGAACAGTTACGCATAGCATGATCGTCAATGTATGTACACGATCTCGGAACATATTTCAACAAACCATACTTACACCAGCTGTTTGCAGTTCCGCCATATGTCTACAATCAAATACAATTAATGCCATCTACGCATACGCTTCTGTGGTTTTTCGAGGCGTAACTCTTACGTTATCTGTTTGTTTTGACCAAGGACTAAGGGCAAAGGAAACTGAAAATTTCATGCTATTTGACTAACTGCCGTGAGTCCTATATACATAAAAAATACTAAGGAAGTCTAAGTTACTAAGCAAAGTTTATTTCTCCACTGCAAAGGAAAACCCTCTCCTTAAAAGTGGAGGTTGTAAGTATATAAGCTTAATGCAGATCTAATTAATTTATGGTTCTGACAAGCAAATGTAATACACAATTGCAGCGACTACACGCAAACGTTGTCTGTAAAATAATGACCGGAAGAAAACCTGAGCAAATTTAGTGCGTAGCGCTATAATGTTTAATCAGTATCATTAAAATAACAATAGGACAACGAGTTCAGTATAATTATCGGTTCTACCGACAAACAGTGTTGTCATTACGGAACAGAAGAGTCGATACCATTTAGAGCAACTAAGTCACAAGGCTTACAAATTTCGCAGCTTACCTAGAAAAATTATAGAGAACTTGCTTCTTTCGTGGTCTGGCGCCCACCTGCAGATAAGAGTTTGTATGGTTGGTATTATTCCACCCTAGAACAGAGAGAAACTATTAACTTCACTTGTAAGTCATAATTCTAATTCTAGATTATACGTCACTGATTCCCAGCTGTAACTGAACTCTCTGTTGCTTTATGTAAGGTCGCTTACGAAACATCACTTCTGAAACTTACTGTGCGCACCAATGCATGTACTTCAAATTACAATTTAGAGAAAAAAATAAAACAAATTGTAGCATACAGAAGTAACTATAAATTATGGCGTCGCATTTGGACGGGAATTAGGTTTTGCTGAAGGTGTGCAGTTGTGGACTTTTAATCAGTATTTTTTTGTTGAGCCACAATTTACAGTACCAGAGCAGACATGAATAAAGCAAACACTTGCGCTTAACTTCTTGCAGTAATTTACTTCAGTTAACTAATAACATAACTAAAAACCAAACAATTATTCGCTCCATGGTAATTGAATAATCTGATTTCCACAGTGGGCAACAACAATATACAACAAAACCTTATCATAACATGCAGGTACACATTCTACAAACTCCTGTAAAATAACATTACTTCTGCACACAACTGGCTTTACAAGAGGACGCCAAAACAAAACAGCAACAAGTGGTATTTCTATGAAGCTTCTGGAACATTTTCACTGACATTGACCGTGAAGACATCAAGTCATCAACATGGAGGATTTCGGAAAATTTTAAATTCCAAGAGGTCAGATGCCGGAAAATATAAAAATCAAAGATGGTGGATGGCGAGAAACTTAAAAATCAGAGATACTGCTGACAGGAAATTTAGAAATGTGTTACATGATGAATGGTAAGAAATTTAAAAAACAAAGGTAGTGTCCAAAATTTTTTTATTGAAATGAAATAGCAAATGGCACCACAGAATATTTTTTGCCAAAATCTTCCATTTTCAAAACTATCTTAATTCTTTATTTTTGCCTCATTTTTAAAAGTATCCAATTATACTACAGTAATTCCACAAGCTTCTCCAAATGGCATGTTCAAAAGTACTAGATTATTTATCAAACAAGTTTCGTAAATACAAAGACATTGTATTCCACCTGTGTATTTCAGCTTTCTCTGTTCTCATACTCCGCTGTACTATCTCATCATCAGTAAAGATCATGTCTCCCCTTCAATGCTCCACTAATATTTATGTTAAACACTATACCACCTCATCAGCAGTAGATTACACCTCTCTGTTCAGATTCAATATTGTTGGTCTAATCATCTGTAAATTTCATCTCTGTAATATTTTACAGAGGGAATGAGAAGGACGAAACTTAGACAAGAAAAATACTCTAGACATAAAATTTATTGTAAAAAAAGATTATACTAAGGTTGAGTGCGCAAATAAACATACACTGTAGCTATGACATGGAAGAATCAGAGTTGAAATAGTATAATTATTTTACATTCATATTTTTACATTTTTCACACACATCTTTACATACAACATTCAGCTGAGCCTATTGCACACACTTTAACTATGACACGTCATATTCAGAGCTTAAATTGTTGAATCCTTTACATTTTTTCCCACATTCACTTTCTGTGAAATTACAATGGGTTTTTCTGGCTTACTTATATTTGCAAATATTTTAAGTTACATAAATTTTCGATTTATCAAAAAGCATACATCATACTTGAACTCAAGGTAACAAGAACATATTCTTCTGGCAATTGCGAGTTCAGTCAACATGTAGTAGATCAGAAAGAAATTCATGTCAGTTACAAAGACGAAATATAGCTAAAATTTACAAAAATAATTTGCAATAAATCTGCAATTTACATTTTTCATACACAATAAAATCTATCATTATCATATCATTTTTCATGTGATTGTCTGACCTCAAGCAAATGCATTCACCTAATCAGATGTATGAAATTCTTACCATCTTTTGGCAAAGTTGTGAATTTATAGTGTGTTATGGTCGAAACTGAGTGTAACTTTGAATTATATACTGCACAATGGACGCTCCATTATCATTTAACATACATCCCTCACAGTCATCAGTATTAAGGTCTTTTGATAAAGAGTGTTTCACACTTTACACATTGTATGTTGTGTGTAAGTACTGAGAAGGTTCATCTTTGCTCTCAGTCCTATGAAGTCAGCAAAAATCTGTTCTGTCAATCCATCTTTCAATAAACTCATTTTCATTTTATTGACACATGGAATGCTATAAACGTTAATCAGAATAAGCCAAAGTGCCAAACAACCTATGCACATCACTTTTAATACAGTCGTAAGTACTTGAAACCGTTACAGACTATATAAGGCTATAACCACCTGTGTAACACATTTTTACATTTTTTGGCTCAAGGTTTTTCAGAATATAACCAGGACGATAAGCTACATGTAGCGTCTTGGAAATATCTAAAATAGCCATTCCTAGAGCTACAGGTTTATCACAAGCAGTGTTAAGCCCACTTAATTCAATTTTTATTAAAAACAAATCTCCACTTGAATTCGGCTTTGCAGTCAGAGTAGTAACTCTACATCTACCATCCCAGCTCATTACTAGCTTCAGACCACACATTTTTCTCGCTTTTTGTATAGTTCTACCAAAAATACAATTATTTATGAGCCTGAAGAATTTTTTCGAAACCGTTCTTTGCTTTATGCATTTCTCAGCACTAATACCCACATACGTTTTCATCCGGGCAGCATGACAGAACTACAATAACTGGTAAATTTAGCTTGGAATAATATTACTTTTCAGTCACTACTTTGAATTCTATATTGAATCACATAATTTTTCTTATCGTTTAATATAGAAATGAGCTTCTTGGGAACGCCTGCTTGTTGAAGCTAGGTGATGATAAAATTTTCTCTGTACATAATGACAGATCAGAATCAAGTTCATGTAAACTTTCTGTATATTCAACATTCTCTTCTAAAAATGTAGCCCATATCTGAATCATCAGATATGTTCACAACATTAAAACCGTCAATATATATCAGTGCAAATTCAGGGATTGGTGGGTATAACTATATGGGTAAGCTATACAAACTGTTACATTGAGGTGTACAATATAAAACATACCTATACTTTCATTATAGTAAGCTATGAACCTATTGTGTTCAGCTGTATGTCGAAGTGCTAAGTGTGCAGTGAGAGTGAGCAATACCATCTCTGATACCACACTCAACAGATTGCAATTACACAGTGTCAACAATACACTGAGGTGACAAAAGTCATTTGATAATACCCAGTAACTTGTTACAGTTTCACTGTAACATGGAGGGGAAAATGTTACAGTTTTGGTGTAAGATGGTTGGTAAATTTGTTTCAGCTTTGTTCTAACATGGATCAATTTGTTAGTTTCACTGTAACATGCGATATTTGTCACAGTTTTGCTGTGACATGTAGGACAATCTGTGATTGGTTTGCTGTAAAATGTGTGGATATTTATTATAGTTTTGCTGTAACATGGGTCTGTTTGTTACATTTTTGCTGTACCATGGAGAAAATTTGTTACAATTTTGCTGTAATATGTTGACACTTGGTTACATTTTTGCTGTAATATGTTAACAATTTGTTACAATTCTCCTGTAAAATATGCTGTTTGTTACAATTTTTGCTATAAAAGGATAATTTGTTACAATTTTGATGTGACACAGTGATGCATAGAGGATTTTGTTAAAATTTTGCGATATAACGGTGACATATGGAAGTGAAGTGACATGTGGTTGCACTCTGTGACAAATGGCTCTGAGCACTATGGGAGCACTCTGTGACAGCATAAGTTAATATAATCAGCAGATGACAGGCCTTTAGTACCACAAGTTAAAATCTCAAAATTACGCCTCTTGATTTTAGAAGGCTGCTGAAGCTTCACTCGCCATTGCAAGTACTATGGAAATGTGTGGATGAAGCCGGAATAACTGATCGATTCTATAAGATTTTTTCCGTGTTTGTATATTGACTAAATGCTAATGCTTGTTCATAGAACTGACAGTAGAAATCTATACGCTTGAGGTCGAGTGAGGGCACATAAAGCAAAGAGCAAGGGATGTAAAACAATCTTCTGTGAAGGATTTCAGTACTGGTGATTACAGGCTATGTGAATTTGGAAGTTAAAGCAACTGTGCAGAATGTAATTCAATCAAAGCAGTGTGTAGTTCCTACAGCTAAACAGCACAAGTTACCTTTACCTGCAAAAGATGATAAATGGTTTATACTTCTGGATAAGGTGAATATATTAGCCATCTGAAAAATGATGGTGACTGGTTTTATTGTGAGGCTGAGTGTATCCCATTCCAGACAACGCTACCTCAGATCAGTCTGAGGATGCATCAGGAATCGAACCCAAATCCTTCCACACCAAAAGCAGTGCCACTAACCGTTTTTGGTGGTTGATTTTATTGTGAATATGTGAAAATGAAACTGAAACGCGATAATGACTGATTTTATTATGCATGTGTGGCAAAATGTAAAAACATTAGATGTGATTATATTTTACATGTGTGGAAAATGGAAAAATATTGAATATAGGAACTTTGTACAGTTTAAGCTCCGAATATGCCGCATTCTTGCTACAGAGTAAGCAATAAGCTGTCCTGAATGGTGTATGTAAATGCACACAGACAACCAATCGTGCATCCAACTGTCTTCAGAATGTAATCTTCTTTGCCTCTAGAATACTTTTGTATTGTGTATGTGAGAAAAATGTGAAACATTTAATGTTAAAAACATTGAACATTTTAAAGTTTGAATACTTATTGTCATCGCCAGATTGTAAGTAAATGCGTCCATCTAGCTTTCTGTGGAATGTTAACGTTTTAATATCAAATTTTACATCAAGAGTATTATTGTCTGAGCTTTTCTCCTTCCCATAAACTCTGTAATACATTACAAAGAAGCAGACTAAGTTTACTGATGAGTTGGTACATTATTTGGCACATGTGCAATGTATGTATGTGTGTGTGTGTGTGTGTGTGTGTGTGTGTGTGTGTGTGTGTGTACTTATGTAATTTACGATAAATAATCGAATACTTTTGAACATAGTGCCCAGTTCAGGTGAAAACAAGAAAAGCTTTTGGAAACATTGTAATATAATTGGATATTTTTTAATATGTGCAAAAACTGAAAACGAAAATAATTTTGAACATGGCGGACTTCGACAAAAAAATATGCTTTGCTTTCACTGGCTGTTTCATTTTGATTTTTAAATTTCTTATCACCCACCATTTCGAATATTTTTAAATTTCCTAGTAGAACGTTCATTAACTTTTACATTTCTTCTCATTTTTAAAATATTGCCATCTGTCATTATAATGATGTTATTTATAGAAGGCCAGTGACTCCACATGATGTCATCAAGGTTCAGTGTTGGTCAAAGCTGTTCAGATGCCCCATAGATATACTACTGCTAACTTAAAGCACGTGAAGATTTCTTGTAAATACTCAATATGCTCCTCACAGCTCTTCCTTCATTCACTAAATTGTGAAGATAATGATATACAAATTTAAACTTGATATCGGAAAATATTATATCCACTAGTGGAGACAACATTGCCACATGCATTGTGAGCCTGAAGGGCAAGCAATTAATTTCAAAAAGGTACCAGTCCTTAGCAAATGCCTAACCCCTCAGCTGAAATAATCTGACTGCACAGCTAATTGAGATCTAAGATTGTCTATATTTTGGCACATGCGAACGATCTAAAATACATTTGCAAATCCAGCAGCGTTGTGGGTAAGGGAACTACCTTCTTATTTAGTTCTCTACAATCCACTATCATGCTGGGTTTACCTGACAGTTTTGACACTGAGAACATAGGTGCAAAATGTAGTGACTTAGACTGACGAATGATCCCTTGCTCTAACATCTCCTCCACTAGCCCATTTTAATTCATTCAAAAGGGACAGCAGCAAACGATATGGCATCATATCAGACAACTCAGTTCGATATTTAATCAGACTGGTGGGCCCCAGCTTGTTCACCAGAACATCCTTAAATTGAGCACACAACTGATTTATCTATTTTCTCTCGCTCAAGGGCAAGTGTTCCAAATGAACTTTGACATCCTCACCTCGCTTCTGTTGTATTGTGACTGTAGAAACGTAAGAGTGCTGGCAGAAGGAGATTCTCACAGAATTGGAAGGTGAAATAGTCAGGACCCAAATTAGGAACAACTTCCATCACCCTAAGGATATCTGACCCCAAAATCACGTCTGTGGAAAGTTCTTCCGCCACCCTCATCACGAATCCTCAGTTCCTCATATATCTGTCCTAGCATATGCACTGAACTCGAAATATCAGTAACGTAAGAAATATCCTGATTAAACCTGGCGATCTGTATGCTGCATATTAGGTATGGCACCAACTTTCTCCTAACATAATAACTTAGCTACCTGTATCTAGAAGGACACACGATGGCTCAATGTTAATCTTACAAGATATAAATGTGGCCACTTTTCACTGTCAGAAAAACGTCGCCCTAATACCACACTGTGTAACGACAGAACTAACACCACCAACTGTAAACCTGGGAATCTGTTCATGGTAGAATCTTTATTTCCTTGTGTGTAGTCGCATCTAAAATGGCCTGTAGTGCCGCATAGGAAACACTCATCCGACCTTGTCTCTTAATTCCGTGGAACATTCCCTCCATATTTAGCGACTTCCTCTCTTCTACATCCCTTCGAAGACATGTCTGAAACCGTCAATATTGCATGCTAATTTCTCTAAGTCATTGAATGTTTGACGGGGCGAGGCAAGCATTATGCACTACCGACCTGTAGTTTGATCCTTTCTACTATATTAGCTACGATTTCCGCCTCAGTATCTAGAAGACAAGGCGCATGAATGGCTGTCCCTAACCCATTCATGTAGTTGTCGAACTGTTCCCTGTAATGAAATCGACTAATTTTCTTATGGCTCTAAATGGCATTATTCTCTTACACAACTCTTGATGGAAGCTTGCCACCATTTCCTTTCCAATAATATCAGCCGCTACTCTTTGCACTAAACAGCCCATGGTATGTGATTACAACATTTGCAGCATTTCAACAAAAAATGGCTCTTAGCACTATGGGACTTAACTTCTGAGGTCATCAGTCCCCTAGACTTAGAACTACTTGAACCTGACTAACCTAAGGACATCACACACATCCTTAACATCTGAGGTCATCAGTCCCCTAGACTTAGAACTACTTAAACCAACTAACCTAAGGACATCACACACATCCATGCCCGATGCAGGATTCGAACGTGCGACCGTAGCGGTCACGCGGTTCCAGACTGAAGCGCCTAGAACCGCACGGCCACAACGGCCGGCAGCATTTCAATATCAATCAACCCCCAACTCCTGTTTTTGCTCATTTAAGGCTACCAAGTTATATATAAACTTCACTATTCTCGGTATCGAATCCACAAAGAACTCACAGTTGTTCATTATACCTACTAGTTGGTGTGACATTCTACCAAACTGTTTACTCCTCCTGTTTCTAACTCTGGTACCTCTAGCTCTTCTGCCTGATAAATATCGTTCCCCTGTATCATATTCATTCTACTGCTCTGCAAGGCTGTAATTGACAACGGTCCACTTGTAATAACATCTACCTACGCCACCTTACCTTTCAGTTTATCTATGACGTCCTTGCTTACTGCCCCTTTAGTTAAAAATATTAAATAATTTACCCTATTTACATAATGCGTAGACATAACCTGCAATCTACATAAGTAAAAACAAGAGGGAGCCTCGCACACGAAAAATTTCAACACCAACTCTGCCTCAGTCAGCGCCAACCTAGCACTCGTATTTATTTCATTAGTCATGTTCAGGTGCTCCCCCCTCCCCCCCCCCCCCAACTGTAACGACCTTCCCCTTTACCTAGCGAAGCTGTTGGGTTGACTGGGCCACAGTGCTCGCAGGGGACCTCTCTCGAATGACTGCCTCATAGGCCATCCCATCTTTACGCAGCCAAAAGGCACTTGCCACATCCCTAATGACCACAGCTGAAACATGACAAAGGAGTGAAAGACACAGTTTCCAGAGGTTACTGTACTAAGGCACCATTCCAGCAAAATACATTACTTCGCTTTGCAACCAAATTGTTGCGCAGGATTTGGAGTTTGGCTGGAGATTGTGCAAGTTGCTTTTTTTTAAACAACAATTTACAATACTACAGCACACGTGAATACAGGAAACACTTGTGCTCAACGTCTTGCAATAATTAACTCAGGTAACAAATGGGTAACAAAAAAAATTATTCGCCCGACAGTAATAAAATAATCAGAGTGGACAACAATGATGTAAAGTATAAATCTATCAAAAGATACAGGTACACATTACATACATAATACAATATTGCTTCTGTCCGCAGATGACTTTGCAAAAGAGAGCCAAAATAAAATAGCAACATCTACATGTACACCATTACTGTGCAATTCACAATTAAGTGGCTGGCAGCGGGTTGATCGAACCACCTTCAAGCTATTTCTCTAACTTTCACTCTCGATCGGCAGCGGGAAAAAAGAATACTTAAATCTGTCTGTGTGAGCTCTGATTTCTCTTGTTTCATTATGATGATCATTTCTCCCTATGTATGTGGGTGCCAACAAAATATTCTCGCAACCGCAGGAGAAAGTTGGTGATTTAAATTTCACAAGAAGAACTAAGAGTGGTACTGAAATTGTCTCTTAAGTCGCTTAAGCAGAACATCAGATGGCCCATAACACTTCCCTGTGGAACGCCATATATTACTTCTTTTGTACTCGATGACTATCCGTCAATTGCTACGGACTGTGACCACTCACGAATCCAGTCGCACAACTGAGGCGATACTCAATAAGAAGTCACTTACTGTGGAAAAGTATCAAAAGTCTTCTAGAAAAGTAAAAATATGGAATCAATTTGACATCCCCTGTCGATAGCACTCATTACTTCGTGAGATTCAAGAGCTATTTTCGTTTCACAAGAGCGATATTTTCTGAATCTGTGTTGGCTGTTTGTTAACAAATCGTTTTCCTCGAAGTAACTTACGATGTTCGAACACAGTATGTATTGCAAAATCCTACTGCAAATCGAAAATAGTGATATGGGTCTATATTTCAGCGGATTACGTCTGTTTTCTTCCTATATTCTTCCGCAATAAGCAGAATGGCTCATTAGAATGATCTACAGTCCACTACTACCTGCGCCTTCACCGTTCCCAGACAGACAACAGACAGAGCAACACAATCTACACTGATACACAACTTACTACAACATCTACAACAAAAATGGATAAACAAGTAAAAGGCATCATGGCTTATCGCTAATACAGAATGATCTCACAATGGCCTCGCCATGTTTTCCAATTCAAAACAATAAGTCTACACTCATATAGCACCACGGCCACGTCACAAAACTACACTTAAATACAGGCATGGCACTATGGAATTACCCATGACCCTGCTGTACTTGTTCACAACAACTGACAATACCAGGATGATTTCATTGATACAGCCAGAAACCGCAGTGCTGTATTTTGGTCGGTCAGAACTCTGACAACTATCGGTGCTCACGAACTGCAATTAAGACACACCCTAGAACATACGGCACTTCAAGCTCAGCAATTTATTGCTAAGCGAAAACTTCCACCCTCTTTCCTCCCTGTCTGTGAGTTGCCATCTGCAATCTGGACTCTGAAAGAAACACGCCATCTGCTACGATAGCTCGCGACATTCACATTACAGTCGACCACATCCCGCGCTGACAGTTGCAGTCCACTGATGGTGCTTGCACACTGCCATTGGAACTACAGCTCTCTGCTTCTTCAGGGTCTGGTTTCCTTGGTGACCGTCATCGAACTCCAGCCTGCTCTGCTTCGCCTCTTGACAACAGTCACAAAGGTGTTTTCGGAATTTTCCGCGTTCTGCATAGCGCGCCACCGCAACAGCACTCGGAAACGCGCCTCCAGTGCAGGACGTCCATATGTGCCGCGATACGCTTCACAAAATAACCCTAAAAAAGAATGAGCAACCTCCGTTGTCAATGCTGGCAAGGTGTCGTATTTCCTGGTTCTCCCTCTTTAACTACCCTCCAGACATTTACACTCTATGACCGAAAAAGGACGAAGAAGGAATTATCTGAATGGGATGGAAATCGGAAGATGTAATGTACAGGCACAGAAAAAATAAATGATTACAATTTCAGAAACATTGATAATTTATTCAGGAGAAAGAGCTGGGATTCCAACATGACTGTCGTCCGCCATACAGCGAGACAGTCAGGTGGCATGGTCTGGAGTGCCAATCCTTTTCATAGCAGAACCCGTTTGGATGTAATCCGCGAGACTCTTACAGGACAGCGGAACGTCGACGATATTCGACGGTCATTTTGTTTCCCTCCATGGCAAACCATCCTGGGCTTATATTTCAGCAAGAGATGCCTGCCAGCAAAGGGCGAGGATATCTACAGCTTGTCTTCGTGCTTGCTAGGCCCTACCTTGGCCAACAAGGTAGCTGAATCTCTCCCCAACTGAGAACCTTTGGAGCATTATGGACAGAGCTCTCCAAAGAGCTCGGAATTTTGACTTTCTAACGCACCGGTTGGACAGAAAGTGGCACGATATCCCACAGTATCAGTCAGTGCGAAGGCGAATAACTACATGTATAACGTCCAGAGGTAAAGCCACATGTTATTGACTTGCGAAGTTTTTTCTCTTGAATAAGTCATCCAATTTTTCTGAAATTGAAATCATTTATTTGTACATTTACAACACATCTACTGATTTCCATCCCATCCGGATAATTCCTTCGTGGAACCCAGGTAGGTTTTCTTTTGTCTTAGAATGTATTTCGCTTATTTACAGCATAGGAATATAATGTAACGAAAAATAATCTCACAACGCTTTAGCTGTGCAGACGGAACAGATCATTACGATTAATTTATGTGAAATGGAAGTGTTTGCAACCAACCCATGGTTTTACAAGGCGAAGGAGGGTGTTGTTTAATGTATGAAAATGCCTGACTGAGATTTTCACTCTGCAGCAGAGTGTGCGCTGATATGAAACTTCCTGGTAGATTAAAACTGTGCCGGACCGAGACTCGAACTTCAAAAATGGCTCTGAGCACTATGGGACTTAACAGCTGTGGTCATCAGTCCCGTAGAACTCAGAACTACTTAAACCTAACTAACCTAAGGACATCACACACATCCATGCCCGAGGCAGGATTCGAACCTGCGACCGTAGCAGTCGCGCGGTTCCGGACTGCGCGCCTAGAACCGCGAGACCACCGCGGAGACTCGAACTGACAGGAAGTTTCACATCGCTGCACAGTCCGCTGCAGAGTGAAAATCTCATTCTGGAAACGTCCTGCAGGCTGCGGCTAAGCCATGACTCCGCAATATCCTTTCTTTCAGGACTGATAGTTCTGCAAGGTTCGCAGGAGAGCTTCTGTAAAGTTTGGAAGCTAGGAGACGAAGTACTAGCAGAAGTAAAGCTGTGAGGAGAGGGCGTGAGTCGTGCTTGGGTAGCTCAGTTGGTAGAGCACTTGCCCGCGAAAGGCAAAGGTAGCAAGTTCGAGTCTCAATCCGGCACACAGTTTTAATCTGCCAGGAAGTTTTATGAAAATGCCTGTTGCTGCTCGTTGTGTCATGAGTAGCCTAGGGTGCTTTCATAAAAGCACATGACGATGTAAAAAGTACCTGCACCAGTCCCTGTGCGACTCTGTTGGCAAAGAGGACGTAGTCACCAGCCCACGCCGAAGCCGGAGAGAGAACAGAGAGCAGAGACGAAACGAAGACGCTGACTGCGAACACTATCTTCCCTCCAAAGTAATCGGCAAGCATGCCGCCGGGAACGTGTCCGATAACGTAGCCGTAGTAAAAGGCAGCCAGGAGCTCACCCTGCTTTTGCTTGTCCCACGTGAAGTCGCCATCCTGCAACAAACAGACACAGTTAGAGAGTTTAAGTTTCTAACAGTCGCCTCCTCTTCCTTTTAGCTATACTTTCCAACTTCACAAACATATGATGAATGGGTGGAGAGAATATGTGAGAGTACTGGAAGCGAAACTCAGTATGTAAAGGGAGGTGACAACATAGTAACCATGGGGGACTCGAACGAGAGAGTTGAAAGACTTAACGAGTTCTGCAATAAATAACAGTTGGTGATAGTGTATAGACTGTCCAAGATTCACAAGAGGAGGAGGCACACTTGGGGAAGACCTGCAAACGTGGGAAAATACCAGCTTAATCATGTCATGGCAGAACAGAGATTCCTAAAGCAGATACTGGATTGTAAGGTATGCTATAAGCAGATATATAGTCAGATTACAATTCAGATATGACGGAGACCAGACGGAGGCTTGAGAGAATCGCCAAGAAGTATCACTGTGCCAGGAGGTGGGATACTGAAGTGTTGCGAGATGAAGATGAACGTTTGAAGTTCTCCGAGTCTGTATATCAGGCGCGGCTCGCATTCTCCTCATAATTTTGAATTATGATGGTCACCTTTTTTTTAGAATTGTTGATGCACTCTTAGAGTGATGTTCTTCAATCATATAGTAGCTAGCGTTAAGGATGCGCGTTGAAACGTTAGTTAGCTCCACGTAGCCGAGGTATGGGGAATGGCTTCTGTAAAGTACAGCTCCAACTTACTTCTAAAAAACTCAGCTACCTGAACCTAAGGGGGTGCTACGAAACTGCGCATGACTTAAAAAGTTTCACTGCTTACAACATAGGGGAATCAGCAGAATGGCTGAATCATGATTCGCGAATCCCCATATCTGTATCTGATTATCCTTTGATGCATTCATAGATATTTAACATTAAAGTTTTGGTATTGTGTAGAATATATGAGGCTAGCGACATACTCTCAGACTTGTGAAGAATACCTTCCACTCAATCCCAAAAGCATGCGAGGATTATCATGCAATTAACTTAGCAGCTCACTCGTCCAAATTGCTGACAACAATGACAGGAACAAGGATGGAAAAGATAACAATCAGTTTGATTTCAGGAAAGGCAAAGGCACCAAAGAGGTAGTTCTGACATTGCCAGAATGCCGAGACACATCAGCGTAATAGGATTTGTCGACTTAGAAAAAGCAGCATTATTGAAAAGTAACACCTCTCTAAATTTACTAGCTTATATTTGCCTGGCAAGGACACAAATATTATCAGGCAGATTGTTAATACTTTCTGATGGCTTTAATTAGTGCTCATTCTCCATCCAAGAAGTTCAGAGACTGTTTTTCTTCCTGGCTTATGAGCGACCTCAGCGTAGTATGCACAGTGCCAGCTTGAACCAACAATTGTAAACAGCGTACTTTTAGTTGGCCGCTCTGTGATCGGAAGAAGTCTGCTGATTTCGTGCCATTCCGGAATGTTTACGATCTCTGCCAACCGATCAACGTGTGTGTCACTTCTGCAACACACTAACCTGTTGCACGTTCATTCCTTTTACAAACAGTATGCTGGCTCCTCTGAGAGAAGGAGGTGGAGCTTGTCTCAGCAGCCAATGAGCTACTAGCCGATTGCAAGTTGTCGTTCCCAGCATCCTCCGCTCAGGAGCCAAGTAAAAGTGTGCGATCTTGTGCATTCGCACAGTTAATTGTCAGCAGATAGTATAAATAGTGGATATTCCACCACAGATGCATCCGGGTAGGCGCACATCTTCAAGCGACCGATTTCGGCACAAGAGTATGCAGGCCACAGATCGAATACCTCGATTAACAAGGTATCGGTGTCCCAGTTAGACTGCATGCGCCTTTTAGGTGCTTTCCCACATCCCACTAGCTGAATACTGCGGCGATTCATATTTTCTGCCTCAGATACATGCTTCACAAATATTCAAAGCATTTTCTCAAAGTTGTTCAAATTCAAATGGTTCAAATGGCTATGAGCACTATGGGACTTAACATCTGAGGTCATCAGTCCCCTAGAACTTAGAACTTCGTAAACCTAACTAACCTAAGGACATCACACACATCTATGCCCGAGGCAGGGTTCGAACCTGCGACCGTAGCAGTCGCGCGGTTCCGGGCTAAAACGCCTAGAACCGCTCGGCCACCGCGGCCGGCTCTCACAGTTGTGCACAGACTTTACTCCTAACGTAGACAGATTTGACACACTGGTTCTGTCCTTTGGGATGGATAGGAGATTGATGACTTTAGCTGTTGAGTCTACTTAAACATTTACTCAGCATCAGCACCAGCAAAGTGTGATCAGTGTTGTTGTGTTACAAAACGCAATGGAGCATCAACTGTTCAAGACAATTTTCAGAATCTTTTGAGGAGGAGAAAAGTGTGTGCAAACTTTGTCCCAGACACCTTGACTCCGAGCATAAATAGTGACGCCTTCCGTGACATGTTGGAAATGCAAAACGCGGACAGTTCTTCTCTAGAAAAAAGCAGCACTGGTGACGATCCTTTTTTGTTAGCAATATGAACCTCCAATAAAACAACAAAGCACAGAAATCCACATGAAGGGTCAACACTTCGGTGATACAACAAACATTCAAGTCAACCTGCGTGTTGAACAACATCCCAAAGCATGATTTCTAGCAGTATGAACGTTCTGTGCGTTGTACTCAAGTGGGGAGAAACTACATATCAGGGTTATTCGGAAAGTAAGGTCCTGTAAATCGTGAAGTGGAAAAGACAATGTAAATCTGAAGATGCACAGATGTGTTACGCATTGTGTCTAGTATGCCCATCGGTCGCGTCACGTCGCTCTTTCATTTCTCAGCGCACAGTGAGCACGTAAGGATACCTAGAACAATAGTGTCTCCGGTCAGGTATGGGTTCCTGCCGTGAGATTTCACCTGATTTCGTTCATGCAGCCCACATAACGTAAGTATTATTCATTTCTTCCTTCACAACAGTTCTTGGCTGCACACTACAGGGGCAATGAGGATGCCCCTGCAGCGTTTTCGATGCGAAGATTTTGATCACCCACCATACAGCCGGATTTGGTTCTCTCTGACGTTCATCTCTGCTCATATGAACCGATGGCTATGAAGACAACGTTTTGGCACAGGCGAGGAATTTGTAGATGAAATTAGAGAATTGGCGGAAAGCACAGGCGGCTGCCTTCTATGACGATGGTACTGGAAAGTTGGTACAACGCTACGACAAATGTCTAAGTCGGAGCGGCGACTATATCGAGAAGTAGCTGGAAGATGTAGTAAATTGTTGCAAATAAAACATTTTGGATTTTCACTGTGGTTCCCATTTCGCGACCTATCGACCCTACTTTCTGAAGAGGCCTCGTAAAACACCTCAAGCGTTTGAAGCTACCATCTTATCTTTTCTCTGGTTTTTTATTAATCCAGTCTCGAAACTTATTGGACTGATGGAGTATACCTCGACTCGTTCCACATCCCTGAAGGTTCTTCCAGATAGGATCGACAGAACATGATGACTGATTTAATTGATTAAGTAAGGGATAATAACGAAGTTGCTGAGATCTTATCAAATAAAGCAAGTAAAGTAGTAGACGACGGTAGCTTGTTAAATACTTGTGTGCCAGTACCAAGGCTCCTACAACCATTATTTGGAAAACTTCTAAAGTCACTTCATGAGGCTACTTACATTCGCAGCCTCTGAGGGTAAAACAAGACATAATTTTCACCATAGGAGAGACTCACTCACTTTGCGACCACCCTGACCCCTGACCGCCAGCTCCCCCGGACAGGCGTCAGGATCGAAGAAGAAGAGGGCGCTGCCGTTGGAGTCCCGCTCCCGCACGGCCGTCTCGTTGACCATGTCCACGATGGCCACCGACAGGTTGACGCGCGTTGTCAAGCTGGAGGTCAACCCCAGGAGGCACAGTAGCGCCATCGTGTAGCGCGTCTTCCACAGGCCTGGGCACACAGGCACGCCGTCGTCCAAATCACCTCTGTCAATTGTTCAAACATCAGATGACTCTCTCGTCAAAAGTGCAAGAATTTAGTAACTGTGAAACAGAGTTTTACATCTATGAAAAATAATAAAAATTATAACAACTCCATCATGTGACACCATCCACTTTACATGACACCAATCACATTCAGATCTCCTCCCTGTTTGTTGTCACTGGAGACCAACCTTCTGTTTCCTACTTTCCAGCTGTGAAGTGAATCATCGTTGAACTTTCCTCTAATCTCATAACGGTCCAAATTAAGCAAAAATCAGCATTAATGACATTAGCTGCCAATGGGCATTGATTTAAATCAACGGGGAAAGTTGAACATTTGTGCTGGACCGGATTCGAAGAAAGGTCTCCTCCTTACTAGACATATGCGCTGACCACTGCACCATCCGGAAACAGTGGTCATCGCAACTGCATGGATTACCCCAGCACGCCTCATATCAACTTATCCACAAACTGCTATTCGGGAGGACGACGGTTCAATCCCGTCTCCGGCCATCCAGATTTAGGTTTTCCGTGATTTCCCTAAATCGTTTCAGGCAAATGCCGGGATGGTTCCTTTGAAAGGGCACGGCCGATTTCCTTCCCAATCCTTCCCTAACTCGAGCTTGCGCTCCGTCTCTAATGACCTCGTTGTCGACGAGACGTTAAACACTAGCCACCACCACCACAAACTGCTGATGTATTGCCTCGTGCCCATTACTCTGTGGGGATGATCAACTGGGCACCTAACTGTTACAGGCATCATCGAGATGTTGCGAGTAATGAGAGTAAAGGGCAAACGGTACTACATCAGTAGCGTGTGGGCAAGATGACAATTTGGGTCTGCCGGGAGGCGTGCTAGGGTAGTCCGTGCTTTTACAATGATTACAGTGTCCGGATGGTGTAGTGGCCAACGCAGCTACGTAGTAAACAGAAGACCCGCGTATTCAACGAGGTCTGGCAAAAATTTCCAACTTTTCTCATTGATTTAAATCATTGTCCACTGGCGGCTAATGTCATTAATTCCTTTGTGTTTTGATTCATAGTAGCTGCAGGAACAAAGTGGCGTCTAATCTTTCGGACATGTCCGGAAAAACAGACACCTTATATATAATATTAAGAAAAAGCACTGCATATTCCACACAATCAATTTTTTCAGAAAGTTCAGGAGAAGGAAAAAAGATTAGTTAAAAACGACTGAACACAAGAGATGTAAAAACACTATCTATTTGTCGACGCTTACTGCCGGTTCTCATTCATCTGAGATGGTTACACGCATCATTTCTCTCTGCTAGTAAATCACTGGCTGATTTGCTGGAAACAAACGCATCACGGAGATGTCACAAATAGTGCCTAATAACTTTACGCCATGTAAAGACACATTCTAATCTCTGTACATAAAAAGCACTCTCCGGATTGACTGACTCAGCCACTGACTCATCATCGCCCAGCCCAAACCACTAAGCACAGAAGTTTGAAATTTGGAGAGCTCTCGATCTTATACTGCAGCCGTCGTTTAAGAAGAAATTTTTCGAAATTCCACCCCTAATGGGGTGAAATAGGTGATGAAAGTTTTCTGAAGACATGCCACCATTAAGACAATTTTGAAGGTATACCTACAAGAATCTATACTTGGGCTCTCGACCGGAAATAGATAAATACGAGGCTCAGCATGTTTTTAAATTTGACGCCTGTGGGGTAAAATAGTGGATGAAATTTTTCTGAAAATAAATCGTTATCAAAGAACTATTAAAGTACTATTAAAGCTAGATCTATGAAAATTGGTATTTGACGTCTCACTTAGAAATAAAAAAAATACGTGTTTCTCAGTTTTAGGAAATTCAGCCCCTATGGGGTGAAATAGGGGATGAAAATTTTTATGGAATTATTTCATGAAGCAAACATTTTTGAAGATAAATCTATGAAAATTTGGATTTTCTGATAGAAATAAAAAATACATATTACACTGTTTTGGATACTCAACCCCTTAGGGGTGAAGTAAGGGGAGGGGTATTAAATTTTTTATGAAAATTTTTCTTTGTGAAAACATTGTTAGAGCTATGTCTATGACAACCAGTATTTGGCTTCTCTCCCTTCCTTTCTTTTTTTTTAATTCAGCCTCTAAGGGACTGAAGAGGACTGATTCACTGAACCATCATCGCCCAGCCCGAACTGCTAAGGATAGAAACTTGAAATTTGGAAAGGCTATGTATCTTATACTGTAAGCATCGTAAGAAGGGACTGTTCGAAACTTGACATTCGGCTTTCGGTATTTAGCATGAAAAATTTAGAAAGTCTGCAATTTGTAAACAACATAAAAATTCGACTAAAGAAAAACAAAACAAAAATCTGTGCAGACAATATTGTCTACACGACCTAAACAGAGAACACTAAGCTATTTAAGTTATAAAAAGGCAAGCAGTAAGAAAAATATTTATGCAGCACCAACAGGTTGCCGCACTTGAATTTTGAAGAGTGCGCATAAAATGACATGGCAAGTGTCGTTGCGGTCTCTTTACTGCAGGGGCTATTTTGTTTGAACCTCCGATCAGTCGTCAAACGGAAACAATAGAAAAAATCAAAACTGTGTTTTATTTGCAACATTTAGCTACATCTTCCAACTATGTCTCTACATAGTAGTGTGTAGGATTTTACACACAACGCTAAGTGGAGGTGGGCTACTGGGTGTTGCGGCAACTGTTGTTGTAGGGAAGCTGGGCAGAAGCAGAAATGCTTAGCGGACAAGTCAACACAGTAAACAGAAGATTTACTTAACTTCTATTTCTCTAAGCGTGGCAAAACTCATTACAAAAAATTCAGTAAGAGATAGAGTCCAGCTTTCAGTGTCTACAAGGATGAAGCTCTCTATATTAAAGCACTATTCATGGTGTCAGAGCCGCTGCTAGGTGGCGTCTGCGTAGCATAAAGTAGCGAAGAGGCTCCAAGTGCGAGTGTGCATGTGGTTGTCACCGGCCATCTATATTGCGGCGGCAGGCGGCGCTCATGGTATGGAACCGCTGAAGGCGTGGTTCAGCTGGAGCACACCGCTGGGTCCGCCAGATCCTGTATAACCGCTATCGGCATCCGGCGGAAATTTGTAATTCCGTTGCCAACTCTGTGATGCCCATGGGTGGTATCAATACGTGATACCGCACATAGTCGTCACTCCGACTTTGACTTTGGTGACAGCATGGTATTAACTTTCCAATACTCTCGTCACAGAAGTCAGCTGCCTGTTCCCTAGGCTGGTCTGCAGCTCGTTGTCTGTGCAAAAATGTTGTCCACATTGCCAACGGTTCATGTGAAAATCTTCAAATGAGTGTGAATTCCTAAGGGATTAGACTGCTGAGGTCGTCGGTCTCTGGCTTACACACTACTTAAACTAACTTATGCTAAGAACAACACTCACACCTACGCCCGAGAGAGGACTCGAACTTCCGGCTGGAGGGTCCGGCAATCCGTGACATGGCGCCTCAAACAGCGCGGCTGTTCATGTGAGCCAAGAAATTAGAATCAGAGGGATCCAACTCCGGACTGTATAGTGGATGATAAAACACGTCCCAGAGAAAATGCCGCAGGAAGGTCTTCGTTGCACCTGCGGTATGTGGCTGAAAGTGTCATGAAGAGTTTAAATATAGTTCGAGGTGTTACATTTTCTGCGAATTCCATTATTTACATAAAGTTATCACTTATAAATTTTGTTTTACCGTTACTGACTGTTACTGACTTTTATATTATCCATTACACTTTATATTCTATTTTGCTGCAAATATTGAGTAGAGGCTACGAGGAAGTGGACATATTTATGAAATCTCCTACAATTATTATATACAGGAGTAACGTTTGAAAAAATTAACTGTTCACTATCTAGTTTGTCAATGAGAACGCTTCCCACTGTTTTGTGGTGTACAAAAATTTCCATCTCCCCTTTAAATCCATTGTATGTGATTTTGGGAAGTGATGGAGTATAGTAAGATCTTCTTCTATGGTTTTAAATAGGTGTCCAGTGTTTTTGATATGTTACCGATTTTGTCATTTGGTTATGTCTGTAACAGTCGACGTATTCAATGTATCCAGTGTGAAAGTATCTGCTAGTCTCTCCTTTGTAGTAGCCTGAGAAGTTTTTACATGCAATTTTGTATATTACTGAGTCTGAATATTATGTCTATAATTGCTTAGAGTGCGTGTTAGTTACTGTTGAAGATTGTTGCTTGTGCAGAAAGCTAATTCCACATTATGCGACCTAAGTAGATTTGCTATTTTCTAAAGAATGTTACTTACAGAAAATATGCTGGCCACACATTTAGTTACGGTATTTCTTCTACAAAGCCAAGATCTTTATTTTTTTGTTATTTATTTCTTCATTTTGTCTATCATTGAGTTGGGGAGGTCATTAGCTACTGGAAGTCCCTTAATGATGCCTAATTCCTTCTCCCTGACTATTTTTTTCAACGGAATTTTGTTTGCTCTGTGTACCGTATAACTTTCTTGTGTATATCTTAGTGACATGATGTGGCAGAAATTGTGGTGCTGGAAGTTATCTTTTTGTATACTTCTTGAAAATGTGCCTGTTGTATTTTAATTAGGTAAGCAATAATATCAGTGAAAGCGTTACAGCGTTGAATGGATGATCACTTTCAACCAAAAATTACAGGTTTTTAAACCACCATGGAATGTCAAAACTACAATCAGAAATCCTGTAACTGCCGCAGAAAGAAAAACACTGCCTCACAAAATCTACAAAGCACCCAGATGATATGGTAGGATGTCAGCGTAACTTGGTACACTTACAGACCACTGGCGGGTATGCAAATTATTAGAGTTGCAATTCTCTGTGACAGGCAGAACGGCCACCATGGTGCATTGTTTTCGTGTTCAGTGTCGTTAATAGGCCTGATGGAGTACACATTTAGGTCATAAAAGTCATGGGATGGCAATAAGCACATATACAGATGGCTGCAGTATCGCGTACACAAGGTATAAAAGGGCAGTCCACTGGTGCTGCTGTCATTTGTGCTCAGGTGATTCATTTGAGAAAGTTGCCGACGTGATTCTGGCCACACTACGGCGATTAAAAGACTCTGAACGCGGAGTGATAGTTGGAGCTAGACGCATGGGACATTACATTTCGGAAATCGTTAGGGAATTTAGTACTCCGAGGTCCACAGTGTCAATAGTGTGCCGAGAATACCAAACGTCAGGCGATACCTCTCACCACGGACAACGCAGTGGCCGATGTCCTTCACTTAACGACCGAGGGCGGCGGCGCTTGCGTAGAGATGTCAGTGCTAACACACAAGTAACACTGCTTGAAATAACCGCAGAAATGAATGTGGGACGTACTATGATCGCATCCTTTAGGACAGTGCAGCGAAATTTGGCGTTAATGGACTATGGCAGTAGACGACCGATGCGAGTGCCTTCTCTAACTGGACGACATGGCCTACAGCGCGTTTCCTGGGCTCGTGACTATATCGATTCGACCGTAGACCACCGGAAAATCGTGGCTTGGTCAGATGAGTCCAGATTTCAGTTGGTAAGAGGTGATGACAGGGTTCAAGCGTGGCGCAGACCGCACGAAGCCATGGACCCAAATTATCAACAAGGCACTGTGCAAGCTGGTGGTAGCTCCATGATGGTGTGGGCTGTGTTTACAAGGGATGCACTGGCTCCTGTTATGTTCGGCTACGTGGAGACCATTTGCAACCATTCATGGACTTCATGTTCCCAAATAACGATTTTTATGGACGACGATGGCCATGTCACCAGCACACTATTGTTCGAATCCCAACAGTTCGAGCGAATGATTTGGCCACCCAGATCGCCCTACATCAATCCCTTCGAACATTTATGGGACGTAATCGGGAGGTCAGTTCGTGCACAAAATCTGCACCCGCAAGACTTTCGCAATTACGGACGGCTATAGAGGAAGCATAGCTCACTATTTCTGCACGAGACTTCCAGTGACTTGTTGAGTCCATGCGACGTCGAGCTGGTGCACTACTCCGGGGAAAAATAGGTCCGACACGATATTAAGAGGTATACTTTTATCACCTCAATGTATAAGGCTTATGAACAGCATCAGACGTTGAATGGTCCCTGTGAAAGACATGGAGATGCCGTGTGCTCGTGTGAGATTGCATTATCATCAAATGAAACATTTTAAAAGGGACCTCATTGTGGGTCTCCGCTTCTTGATCGAATAGTTCAATATCCAGTTTCGGGGGGCATCCAGGGGTGATAGTGTCCCGACGTTATACTGCTTGCAAATGTTAGGGAAGGCATACCTGTAACCAAGGTTCCAAGCAACCACGGAGGACCCACAAGGGACGATCGCCGTACTCTGCACCAGGCGCATCACACTCATTCACATCCACACCTGTCGTCCGACAACAATTAATGGACTCCCTGCAACATTCTGCGTCATCCCGGACCACTGACTGAAGATAGCAGCAGCGGGACTAGGCAATTTTTATGCCATGTGAGTCTGCCATTAGCGCCATAATACAAATGGCTGTGGTTGGAGTGATGCCGTCACTGATAAGCGAGGACTGCTCACGCATGACGTCGCATTGTGTCCAGCGATAAAACATTGGTTTTCATTATCACAGATGATCATCATCGGCGACTATGGCAGCGTCTTGGAGAGACGCCTCATTCTTCCAGTGTTTTGGAGATGTGCAGCAGTGTTACTCCTGGAATCATGGTGTTGGGAGCCGTTGGGTATGACTTGAGGTCACGACCGGCAGTAACTGAGAGAACTATAAGGGCACAACGGTACATTACGGACATTCTGTCCTCTTATGCGATAGTACCATGGTGCCATTTCCCAACAGGATAGTGGTCATCTACACATGGAACGTTTCTCTATGAATTGAGTTGTGCTGAGATACTTCTTTCACCAGCAGGATCCCAGATCTTTTTGCGAAGAAAAACGTAAATGTCTACGTCAGACGTCAACTGTGTCCCAATGCCAGCATCTGGAATGTGAAGGACTAGTTACAACAGTTGTAGGCTAGCTTGGTTCTGGCAAGTAAACAACGGCTTTACGACGCTCTTTGCAACCGAATTAGTGCATAGGTCCAGGCCAGAGAGCTGGTCGTAGGTTGTGTTCCAAAAATGAACAACATAGAGACAGAAGTGATGACACTTTCTGCAGGACCTGACCATCATTTTGCAGGACAATGCTCAGGCACGTACAGTGCAAGCTGTTACTGATTTGTTTGACTGATTGGGCTGCTAAGTGCTATACTAACTACTGCGTTCCCCTGATTTAAGCCCTCGTGAGTTCAACTCGATTTCAAAACTGAAGGAAACACTTCACGGCATTCGCTTCAGAGCTGCTACAACTTCACCGGGCAATAGACCGCGCCGCTGGAACTGTCAACACAACTGGCACTGCTGAGAGTATCCTACGACTTCCACATCGCTGGCAACGGGTTAAACATAATGCTGGTGACCACTTTGAAGGTCAGTAAAACTTTGAAAACGTACCACTTTGTACGAGATGTAAATAAATAGTTGCCACTATTAAAGTTCCAACCCTCGTATATGGGGATGCGCTGATGCACTGATAACCTCAAGTGAACATCCTTTACGGGAAAACGCTGTGGCGCTCGTAATTTCAGAAAACGTTGCAATTCTCGCAACTGTTGTAAAAATGTTCACATTCCGGTGAACGAATGTATCTAGTTGACCAGGCAAGCGTTTTAAAATTTTGTATCAAATTCAATAGTCTCGCTTGAAACTGATCCTCCCAGAACTCCTTCGTTCAAGACTTAATGCTTCTTGAAATGGCATGTATAGATTATCGTCTAATTCCTTTTTCAGATATTCTAGATCTACACAGTAACTCTATACACAATAGTATTTGTCCCTACCTTCTTCCATTTTTCATGTAACACTAGACTAAATGTGTCGGAGATTATTTGTAGCGAAAAGCAATACCTATCACAATTTGACGAAAACAGAAGCTTTCAAAAGAATATTATTGAGTCTGAATGATGAAAAGGCGACAGAGCTTTATCTGGTAGACTGAGCCTAATCAGTAGACGATGTTAATAAATATGCAACTAAGCAATGTGTCCTTTTTTCCCGTGCCTATGAACTCAGATTCTTCGTTTAAGAGCTGTACGTACTTGAGCTGTTCATACCTCTCTCTAAGCATTCGTTGTTACGTTGCTATCTTTTTGTATGTCTGCAAGTCTTGCCCCACGGCACACGCCTTTACTGCGTCGCAGTAATTCCTCTGTGTTGATTTCAACGTCCAACTTTCCACAAAAGCACTATACAAAAAAAAAAGAACTCAAATAGTAGTTCCGTGAGTTACCCGACAATTGCCTGTCGTCCAGCTTTCGCCGCATTGTTTGAAGTTCTCCACTGCCTCACATAAGCATATTACAAAACACCGAGACACGGCAATGCTGCCTGACGGCGGCCGTCTGCAGTGGCAATGCACAGCGAAGTAATTACGATATCCAGGCGGCAGTTGCCCTGTGCCGCAACTTGCCGTAAGAGCACCCAAAACAAAGCTGGAGGCTACCTATAAAACACCGTCCGAGCATGCGTTGAAGGCCCAACGGTATCGATCGACCGCCGTGTCATCCTCAGCCCGTAGGCGTCACCGAATGCGGATACGGTGAGCATGTGGGTTGGGTTGTTTGGGGGAAGAGACCAAACAGCGAGGTCATCGGTCTCATAGGATTAGGACGGGGAAGGAATTCGGCCGTGCCCTTTCAAAGGAATCATCCTGGCATTTGCCTGGAGCGATTTAGGGAAATCAAGGAAAACCTAAATCAGAATGGCCGGACGCGGGATTGAACCGTCGTCCTCCCGAATGCGAGTCCACTGTGCTAACCACTGCGCCACCTCGCTCGGTGGTCGGGCATGTGGTCAGCATACCACTCGCCTGGCAGTTGTCGGTTTTCGTGGCTGGAGTCGCTACTTCTCAATCAAGTAGCTCCTCAATTGGCCTCACAAGGGCTGAGTGGACTCCCCTTACCAACATCTACATCTACATCCATACTCCGCAAGCCACCTGACGGTGTGTGGCGGAGGGTACCTTGAGTACCTCTATCGGTTCTCCCTTCTATTCCAGTCTCGTATTGTTCGTGGAAAGCAAGAAGGATTGTCGGTATGCCTCTGTGTGGGCTCTAATTTCTCTGATTTTATCCTCATGGTCTCTTCGTGAGATATACGTAGGAGGGAGCAACATACTGCTTGACTCCTCGGTGAAGGTATGTTCTCGAAACTTCAACAAAAGCCCGTACCGAGCTACTGAGCGTCTCTCCTGCAGAGTCTTCCACTGGAGTTTATCTATCATCTCCGTAACGCTTTCGCGATTACTAAATGATCCTGTAACGAAGCGCGCTGCTCTCCGTTGGATCTTCTCTATCTCTTCTATCAACCCTATCTGGTACGGATCCCACACTGCTGAGTAGTATTCAAGCAGTGGGCGAACAAGCGTACTGTAACCTACTTCCTTTGTTTTCGGATTGCATTTCTTTAGGATTCTTCCAATGAATCTCAGTCTGGCACCTGCTTTACCGATGATCAACTTTATATGATCATTCCATTTTAAATCACTCCTAATGCGTACTTCCAGATAATTTATGGAATTAACTGCTTCCAGCTGCTGACCTGCTATATTGTAGCTAAATGATATGGGATCTTTCTTTCTATGTATTCGCAGCACATTACACTTGTCTACACTGAGATTCAATTGCCATTCCCTGCACCATGCGTATTACCGCTGCAGATCCTCCTGTATTTCAACAATTTTCCATTGTTACAACCTCTCGATATACCACAGCAACATCCGCAAAATCCTCAGTGAACTTCCGACGTCGTCCACAAGGTCATTTATGTATATTGTGAATAGCAACGGTCCTACCAACAGCACTCGGCAGGTCCGGTTGGTGACCCATCCAGTGCAGCCAAGCGTAGGCTACGTACAAGCCGGCCATTTCCCAGGCGGCAGCAACCGTGGCATGTGCCTCCCCATATGTGTCTTCATAACCATTTGTAGCTATAATGCGCTTAAAATAAGTTGCGAATTTTGACAGTGCATTACGGAGCGAGTGGAGGGAAGCGTATTTGCCAGCATGTGCTTAGCTTGTCAGCAGGTCGCCACAGTACAACAATGCCAGAGCTACTCGGCGCGGAACCTGGCAGGCTCGCTTGACTGAGTGAACAGCAAGCCGGCCGATCTGCGATCTTTCTCAAACGATTTAAAAAAAACCCTAGTAATAAATTCTCATTCTCGCCCATCTTATAGTTTAATTCGTCAGCTTCGTGATGATCCGCCTATCCGCCTATCACTTCGTTAATGATGCTAGTTATTGTGATATTTCGATAGCAGGTCAACTACTGCAAGAAATTCTTAGGTTGCAATGAAAAGTAGATGTCCCTACGAATTTGTGTTTGGTGTGGGTTAGGTTAGATGTTGCCTCGTATTAAATGTAGGTAGTACATTGAATTATTCTTTAAACTGGGAACGACTTCCCTGTCTGTTTCCAATCCCGAGAAAATGGAATCTAAATAAAGCGCTTCTGTCACGAACTCGTGGGGTGATTAAAAAAAAAAAATAAGAAGGAGAAGGAAAAGAGAGAATGAAGCGTTTATAAATCCCTCGTATCTCGTAATTGGTTTGAGATATCGAAACAACATTTTGGCAAATGATAGCGTGCAAAGACGAGAGTGTTTTGCCATATGACTAATACGCGGAACTTGCATATCTGCCGCTGTATTCAAGTGACTACAGATGTGAAAGGAGAACTGCTGTGGGTTTTTTAACAATGTAAGTGAAGAAGTTACACGTTTATTTTTATACTGAGAAAGGGTCATTTCATAAACTACTGACTTGACTTGCACTCAGTTATTAGTGCACACACTATTTCACGATTCTCTCACAATTTCAGCTGCATTAGAATGTTAGTGAGATGAATATTTCCAAACAAAAGAAGTAGATTTTAACATGGCAACAAGACAAGTTACGCACTCGTCAAAACTCGTCACAGTACTTCATGAATCAATGTCTCCTCAACTACCTTATTGGTATGGCTGACAACCCAAGAACAGACCTGTCGTGCAACATTTGCAGTGGCTTCTTTTGTCAGCATTTCAGTCTCGGTGAGCGTAAACTTCTCGTTGTATTTTGCCACATTACTTTTCACTTAGACCCGTATACTGTCAGTCGGATTTAAATGAACATGATTCAAAGAAAGCCTGATTAAACTATGGCATTTACCGTTAGCCAGTTCGTCGACCTGGTAGCGTGAAATTTCGGCTAGTACAACACTACAAATTTCATTAAATTCGCCATATACCTGCTAAACTTTATACCACGGAACATTTTTTTGTATCCAGTGCAAACTACCCA
Source organism: Schistocerca serialis cubense (assembly GCF_023864345.2). NCBI lineage: Eukaryota > Metazoa > Arthropoda > Insecta > Orthoptera > Acrididae > Schistocerca > Schistocerca serialis. The sequence continues at coordinate 660,359,663 of NC_064641.1, read as the reverse complement.
CTTTCCACCAATGCATTTTTGGAGCTTTATGCGTCCACTACTATTGTTGAATTCCGAGGAATGTTTTGCAGCAGAACAATATCTTCCCAGCCGGTGAACGTGTTCTTGGACGGCACCTTTATTGCAAATCTCGTATTCAGGTACTGCACTGTTATTGTTAATTCAAGGCCAACACAAAACATTTGTTCACAATATCGAGGACTACAGAATAGTTCAAAGCCAGAAAATACGACTCCAAACGAGAGCTGACGATGCGTCTGATGCGTGAAACCACGTGGTACTGTTTACTCGTAGTGTGGCATCATATGCATTTCACCAGCCGAACCGCTGGCGGCGTGGTAGGGAAAGCAGGCTCGCCATTGGTGTTACCTGGGCAATGGCGTCACGTCCCCCTCTATTCGGGCAAACGTCAAAAGTCGCAACTAATTTTAAACGCACTTTCTTTTTATAGAATGCAGTTCATAGCTGTTGTCGTGCTTCCTTCAGAATACGTGTTTCAAGTTCGGAGCCACATGGTATCATTCTTACTTCACGAAATATCGTTACAGAAAAAAAGTGGTTCAAATGGCTCTGAGCACTATGGGACTTAACATCTGAGGTCATCAGTCCCCTAGAACTTAGAACAACTTAAACCTAACTAACCTAAGAACATCACACACATCCATGCCCGAGGCAGGATTCGAACCTGCGACCGTAGCAGTCGCGCGGTTCCGGACTACAGCACCTAGAACCGCATGGCCACCGCGGCCGGCATCGTTACAGAAGCCCTACATTTTTTTTCTTTTGCTTTTTTCTTTTTTTTCACAAGTTCCGCAAATGAAAAACTTCTCGTATTAAGAAACAATAAAGAGACTCGAGGCCAGAAATGAAAACACAGCCACGATCGCCCGAAGATAGTTACCAAATTCTGCCTTTTCAGGGCTGTTAAGTCTGACGAAGGATTTAGCGGTGCATTTTCGTTATCAGTGTGATAAGATACCACATCCTGTTGCGACGCAAGATGTACTATTGTGTTGTCTTCCAGAAAAGTCAGGCTGCTTACAGCCCAGATATTCAGCAAAGTCTTCCTTCTATTCGCTCAACACGCTAGTCCTGGCTCTGTGACACCCGTTAAGGTCAGTGTACCACATTTCTGAGAGTGGCGTCTCCGTGCTCGCCATTTAGAAGAAAGCAAGGTAACACACAGAGTGAAATGCTGACACATGTTCCGGAGGTGGGTGTAGTCACCGCCCGATCGTCTGATTTAGACGTTCCGTGTTCCGCTAAATAGCTAGAGCTGAATGCTGGGATGGTTTCTTCAACAAGGTCACGGCCGATTCTCTGTCTCTGACGTTGACGCTATTAATCTAACGTGAAACGCTAAGCTTCCTCCCCGCTTAACGGCTGCATGAGAACTTACCGCTGCTGTCCTGAAGTGTTGTCGCCATGGCTGCTGTTCCTTTGTGCTCTTGCGCTGCTCCTCTGCAGGGAGCTGATGTGCGGGAGCCGACGGCCCCGTTGACTCGACTACACCGAGACCTCCTGCCGCCTGTTTTTATCTGCACACTCACCTGATCCTGCGGTGCAAGCAGGTAGGGTGGGGAGGTGCATATGCATTCTGACACCAACGTCACTTATCTCGAAAACCACACGTCATTCTGAGCGAGGGTAAAATCTGAACCCTGTTGTTTACTGTGTCGGTTTTTTCAGTTCAGAACCACGCAGGAAACGACATTAGTTTTGCTGCTAAAGAGACTGAATTCTTTATCCGTATGACGCTTTTTAAAATGTGTGGATAAAATTCCTGAGTCAAGGTGGTCCGTCAGTGAGCTGAAACTAGTTATCAATAAAGGAATTTTTGCGGTCTCGACTTAGGATTTTCATCCACACATTTTAACGTAAGAGATCGCCTTTCTCCCTATTCACAATGTCAAATAATAACGACGCTACGTAAGGCGCTCTTCAACGGCCGGAATACCGAATTCTGTCTTTCGAAATACACTATTGGCCATTAAAATTGCTACACCAAGAAGAAATGCAGATGATAAACGGATATTCATTGGACAAATATGTTATACTAGAACTGACATGTGATTACATTTTCACACAATTTGGGTGCATAGGTCCTAAGAAATCAGTACCCAGAACAACCACCTCCGGCCGTAATAACGGCCTTGATACGCCTGGGCATTGAGTCAAACAGAGCTTGGATGGCGTGTACAGGTACAGCTGCCCATGCAATTTCAACACGATACCACAGTTCAGCAAGAGTAGTGACTGGCGTATTGTGACGAGCCAGTTGCTCGGCCACCATTGATAAGACATTTTCAATTGGTGAGAGATCTGGAGAATGTGCTGGCCAGGGCAGCAGTCAAACATTTTCTCTATCCAGAAAGGCCCGTGCAGGACCTGCAACATGCGGTCGTGTATTATCCTGCTGAAATGTAGGTTTCCTCAGGGATCGAATGAAGGGTAGAGCCACGGGTCGTAACACATCTGAAATGTAACGTCCACTGTTCAAAGTGCCGTCAATGCGTACAAGAGGTGACCGAGACGAGTAACCAATGGCACCCCATACCATCACGGCGGGTGATACGCCAGTATGGTGATGGCGAATACACGCTTCCAATGTGCATTCACCGCGATGTCGCCAAACACGGATGCGACCATCATGATGCTGTAAACAGAACCTGGATTCATCCGAAAAAATGACGTTTTACCATTCGTGTACCCTGGTTCGTTGTTGAGTACACCATCGCAGGCACTCCTGTCTATGATGCAGCGTCAAGGGTAACCGCATCCATGGTGTCCGAACTGATAGCCCATGCTGCTGCAAACGTCGTCGAATTGTTCGTGCAGATGGTTGTTGTCTTGCAATCGTCCCCATCTGTTAACTAAGGGATCGAGAAGTGGCTGCACGATCCGTTACAGCCATGCGGATAAGATGCCCGTCATCTCGACTGCTAGTGATACGAGGCCGTTGGGATCCATCACGGCGTTCCAAATTACCCTCCTGAACCCACCGATTCTATATTTTCCTAACAGTCATTGGATCTCGACCAACACGAACAGCAATGTCGCGATACGATAAACCGCAATCGCGATAGGCTACAATCCGACCTTTATCAAAGTCGGAAAGGTGATGGTACGCATTTCTCCTCCTTACACGAGGCATCACAACAACGTTTCACCAGGCAACGTCGGTCAGCTGCTGTTTGTGTATGAGCAATCGGATGGAAACTTTCCTCATGTCAGCACGTTGTAGGTGTCGCCACCGGTGCCAACCTTGTGTGAACGCTCTGGAAAGCTAATCATTTGCATATCACAGCATCTTCTTCCCGTCGGTTAAATTTCGCGTCTGTAGCACGTCGTCTTCGTGGTGTAGCAATTTTAATGACCAGTTGTTGTCTTTTTTTTTTTTTTTTTTGTTTGGGGGAAGAGACCAAACAGCGAGGTTATCGGTCTCATAGGGTTAGGGAAGGATGGGGAAGGAAGTCGGCCGTGTCCCCTTTCAAAGGAACCATCCCGGCATTTGCCTGAAGCGATTTAGGGAAATCACGGGAAACCTAAATCAGGATGGCCGGACGAGGGATTGAACCGTCGTCCTTCCGAATGCGAGTCCAGTGTGCTAACCACTGCGCCACCTCCCTCGGTTTTAATGACCAGTAGTGTAATTATAGGCCTATATTGTCGACCTCAATCTAATGTAGAATTATGGAACATGTTATATGTTCAATAATTATGATTTTGAAGAATGAAAGTATCCTCCATAAAAATCAACATGGATTCCGCAAACAGAGATCTTACGAAACCTCAATTCGCCCTGTTCCTCCAAGAGATCCATAGCACTGTAGACAACGGCGCTCTGGCTGATGCCGTGTCCCTTAACTTCAGGAAGGCCTTTGACACTGTCCCACACTGCAGTTTAGTGAAAAAATACGACCTTGCCGATATCGGACCAGATTTCCAACTTGATTCAAGAATTCCTCGTAGAGAGAAATCAACATGTCGTTCTTAACGGAAGAAAATCGATAGATATAAAGGGAATTTCTGGAGTACCCCAAAGAAACTTGTTAGGACAATTACTGTTTACAGTGTATATAAATAATATAGTAGAATGATCCGGAAGCTCTTAAAGGCTGTTCGCAGGTGATGCAGTTGTCTATAAGAAGAGAGCAACGCGAGACGACAGTAAAGATTTTCACAAGTACCTGCAAGGTTTTGATGAATTGTGCACGGGCTGGCAGTTGATATTGAATGTAAATAAATGTGATACATTGCGCATACATAGAACAACAAATCCACTACTGTAAAACTGCAATATTACGACAAATTACTAGAAACAGTAACTACCGTTGAATACATTCTAAGGCAAAAAATAAGGACTTACCAAGAATGAATTATCCGAATGAGACGAAAATCGATAGATCTGACGTAGATTTAGAGACTAATTATTACAATTTCAGAAGAATTGGACGATTTATTCATCAGAAAGGTCTTCACAAGTTGAGCAAGTCAATAACACGTTGCCCACATCTGGCCATTATGCATGCACTTATTTCGCTTGGAATTGATTTATACAGTTATTTGATGTCCTCCTCAGGGATAGCGAGTGAGTCCTGTCCAATTGGTGCTTTACATCGTCAAAATCCCAAGCTGACTGAAGAGCCCCACCCACAATGCTCCAAACGTTTCTCATTCCGTGAGAGATCCGGCGACCTTGCTGGCCAAGATGTCTTGTTGAAATGTAAGTCCGGGATGGCTTGCCATGAAGGGACAAAAATGGCGCATGAAATAAACAATTACGAAGGCACACTTGGAAAAATACATACATATACAGTATATATTTGTAGATGATAAGTACTGCTATAATTAGACATTATGAAAGAGACAGATTTTAGATAGGAGTGCTAGCAGCAGGAAGTTTGAGGGAGACTGATGGTGAAGGGAGGAGAAGAATAGAAACATGATGAAACATAATTAAGGAAATATAAAGGAAAAGAAGATTGCGTGGCTGATAGAGATTGACGAAGAGGAAGAAGAGAAAGGAGCAAGATAGGAGACTCTAGCTTTGCTGAATGAGATTTTCACTCTGCAGCGGAGTGTGCGCTGATATGAAACTTCCTGGCAGATTAAAACTGTGTGCCCGACCGAGACTCGAACTCGGGACCTTTGCCTTTCGCGGGCAAGTGCGCTACCATCTTTTTTTTTTTTTTTTTTTTTTTTTTTTTTTTTTTTTTTTTTTTTAAATCTAATGAACCGCTGCAGGAGCAGCGACGGGTAGGGCAGGGGTCGACACCCGAAGCCTGGCCACCCCGCCGCCACGCCCAAACAACGTGTTCGAGTTCGAGGATCGAAGGATCAGGAAGAGGATGTAGTGGGTTTATCGATGTTGTTTTATTTATTTATTTCTTTAATTTTTATAACATTCTTTTTTGTATTAAAGTTTTATTTTTGTTTCATTACAAAGAAAGATCCTACAACTGCCGCAGCCGAGCGTCCGAGTCGTCTTCTCGTCTGTTGGGAGGGGTTCCCCCCTATTCCGTCCGTAGAGGATCAATATGCTCCAGGATTCTTCTTCATTTTCAGCGTCTCATACCCGGAACGCCCCAGTGAGCAGGAGGATCCGCAAATAATGAACCTAAATAATTTGCGTAACGAGTTCTGTACTTCCGGTGGCGGCTGAAGGCTGCGTGTGTCGTCATCAATAGGGACCAAAAGTCGAGTGTGCTTTTGGGAGCAGCGCAAAATAGGTAGTAAACGGCCATGCCTTTTAGCCAGTTAACGGCGTTCGTTCTGGTTGATGGAAAGTATACGCCGTCGGGGCGCAATACGTCATCGGGGAGATAGACTCCGGCAATCGCCGCAAGAGTAATGCGCTGCGTCAGTAGCCAGCACTCGCTGGTCGCGGCACACGTCAGACGGTGTGCATCCGAGTCAGCGACTGAGCATGTCGGACACAAGGGGTCGTCCGTCAGATGTATGGAATGTAGCCTCTGACGAGTAGCGAACTTCCCATTCACAACCAGGTACCACAATGAATGCACCGTCGTAGGTAGAAAAGGCGTGTGTACCGCTCGCCACACCGCGTTCCAGGCAACTTCAGGATGTCTGTGGGTGACCGTATTTACAGGTTGCCGCTGTTGATAGAGGCGACAATAGTCTTTTGTGCTGGGCTTCCGTGTCGTCGGAAGTTCTGACAGTAAGTAGCTGAAGTCAATAAAGAACTCTCTGATGTGGGTGAGTGCCGGTGAAATGTGTCCTACAGAAACCGGGGGGTGCAGAGAGTGTGGTTCCACTTCCGCTATCAGGGTACCCGTCAGAGTGGCGTGGGCAGAGGTCCACGTGCGACGCATAGTGTTGAGATAAAGAGATCTCGCACGGTTATATACGTGAATTAAACCGATACCGCCCGCCCGCCGCGGCAGTGTCAGGGTGGCGTATCGGACTTTAAAAACCAGACCGGTGCTTACGAAATGTCCATATGCTGCTTGAAATCTGTCGGCCATCGTAGCTGTCAAGGGAAGGATATGCGCAAAATAGTTCAGTTTTGAGACAAGATAGGTGTTGACATAATGTGTTCTGAGGAGCATATCCAAGCGACGCAGTTTGTTGTCCTGCAGCAGAGCACGTGTCTGGTGTAGGAGCCGGCGGTACGTAGCCGCCGCCGTGCGGCGGACATTGCTATAGAATTGCACTCCTAAACACTTGAGTACGGGCACCTTGTCAAAGGGCACCGCCGTTGTGTGGGAAATCCCTCCTCCGACATCCATGTATTTTGTCTTCGTCACGTTGATGACGCTCCCAGCGACCGCCCCGTACGGGCGTAGCCACTGTAGCGCCATATGCATTTCATCCTCTGATCTGGCCAGGAACACCACGTCATCGGCGAATGCACCACAACAAAAGGTCACGTCCCGTAAGGAGATACCAGTTAATCGCTGCCGTAGACCATGTAAAGCTGGCTCAAGCGCTGCAGCAAATAATATGCCCGACAGGGGGCACCCTTGTCGCACTGACCGTCCAACAACAATGTGACCAGACTGATAACCGTTGACCATCATGCGGGAGCGCGCTCCGTGGACCAGTCGAAGGACCACCTGTGCAGACTCCGGAGAGAGGCCCATGTGTTGCAAAACTGCGCGTAAGAAGTCGTGGTCGACGCGGTCGAATGCGTGGTCAAAATCTACGGCGACAAGGGCGCCTCGTATTTTGCAGGCCGCCGTCAAAGCAATTACGTCGCGGTATGCTCCTAACGCCGTGTGAATGTTGCTGACACCACCTAAACATGTCTGATCGGTGTGGATGGCTTTCCCGATGGCGGTGTGGAGACGCGCGCGGAGGATACGGGCGAAGATCTTGTAGTCGTTGTTGAGGAGTGTGAGTGGGCGAAAATCCTGCCACCTACAACCACCATTCGGTTTCGGAACTGGGATCAAGATGCCTTCTATGAATTCTGACAGTGAAATCAGAGCGGATCAGGTCTTGAAACATTTGGAGCCACTTGTCACCCATAAGGTGGTAAAAAGTACGGTAGAATTCCAGGGGTAAACCGTCCGGTCCAGGCGACTTCTTCGGTGCTCCACGTGCCAAGGCCGATGTCAGCTCATCGGGTGTAATGGGCAACAGCAGACTGTCATCGGTTGCCACGTCTCGAGGGGCGGGAAAATCGTGCAACAGCTCGTCATAATCACGTACATTTTGCGGATCTTCCATGTACAAGGTCCCATAGTGTCTGGCGAACGTGTGCGCGATGTCCGTTTGTGGCACTGCGCGCCCGCCGTCCTCCGTGTTTACCGCCGTAATGAGCTGACGTTGGCGGTGGCGCCTCTCGCGCACAGTGTGATACACCGACGCTGTTTCGTTGGGGATACAGTCTTGCACTCGCGCACGGATGCGGACACCTTCTAGCTGCTCTGTCCTGATGCGAAGTAGACGAGCTTTGATGCGATGCACGGACAGCTGACGTTCGGGAGACGGCGGTTGCGTCGCCAGCTCACGTAACGCTGTATAGTAAAATTCCGATGTTGCCCTTTGCCAGTTCGCTCTGTCACCCCCGTAGGCCATCAATGTCTTTCGGAGTGCAGGTTTGACACATCCCAGCCACCACAGCAACGTGGAAGCATACATAGGCAGGCGCCTGATACATCGACGCCACGTGTCAGTGACTGCTCACCGACACGCTTTCTCGCGAAGGAGGGAGACGTTCAGCGTCCACGGGCCCCTGCTGCGTCTTGTCAGTTGTCTGGGCAAGGTGACAGTGCAGATGTACGCGAGATGGTCCGTGAAGGCCGTCGGCCAGAGTTCTGCATCACGGGTTGCTGTGCGAAGGGCACGCGAGACGTATATCCGGTCCAGACAACTGGCAGAATCGCTGGTAAAGTGCGTATATCCACTCTGGGTCCCATGATGTAAGAGCCATGTGTCGTGGAGCGCGAGGTCACGTATCAATGCTGTAGAGCCGGGCATGGGACGTAATGCGGTATCTGGTCCTCGGGCCGCAGAACACTGATAAAATCGCCGCCCACTATGTAATGGTCCATATTTCCTTGTAAAAGTGGGGCTACCTCCTCCGAATAGAAGACATGCCTGTCACCACGGGGCGAATTACCGGAGGGAGCGTAGACGTTAATGAGGCGGACTGCGCCAAGTGTGAGTGCGATGCCTCGCCCGTTAGGCAAGTACGTCGCGTCCTTCGCGTCTATGCCATCTCGGAGAAGGATGGCCGTTCCTCCTGCGCCATCACCTACGGGTAGGCTGTACGTGGTGTAGCCATATAGGTCTAAACACAGCTCGGGACGGACCTCCTGGAGAAGGGCAATGTCCAAGTCTGCCGCTCTGATCATGTCGTGTAACATGCGGGTCTTGACAGTGGAGTGGACACCATTTACATTGACTGTTCCCACACGGTATGACTGAGACATATCAAGTGGCGGAGGCAGTGTGCCGGTGCAAGCCCACAGTGACCTTACACACCACACAGCCATCCATGTGCATGCTGTGCATTACTGTGCCGTAGGAGTCCCTGATTGGCAGAGCCCTCCGGGCTCAATGTCAGCCATGGGCTCTGGTGGAGATATCGATGTTTGCTGTGCATCATCTGCCTCCATATCGTCTGCCCAATCACCAAGAGACGATTGTGATGTCATTGGGGGCTGGACGCTTTCACAGGAGCCCACATTTTGGGAGTCGACGCAGTGCGCCTCGTTTTCTGGGGCACAAGATGTAGGAGAGTGTTCCTTGTCTTCAGGCACCTTCTGGTGAATGATGCCACTGGAGTCCGTTGCAATTGTGGGCGAGTCAACAAAGTCGATGTCTTCCGCCGGCTTCACATCCCTGTCCTGTTCTTCAACTGACAATCGCCTCTTCTTGTGTCGCTTGGGTGATTTTTGCTTTCGGGTCCGAGATTCGACATCCACTGGAGGGCGGGGCTCGACACAGTCTCGGTCGCTAGGAACCCCTGTGACTGATCCCGACAGTGACGGTGGCTGGGTGCCCACGACGCTGCAGTGGGCAGAGGCTGTAGGAACCTCTGCACCGTTGGGCTGCGGCGTCGTCGACGGTGCTGACTCTCCAACGGAGCTGGCAGCGGCTTGAGGAGGTAGCAGGTTTTGATCATCCATCACATCATGACGTGCCGCCTCCACATATGTTAGCGGGAGAGAGGTCAGAGTGGGTCGTTGGGGAAGTTCATTGCGGGGCACCTGAACGAGGCGGCGCTGCAGACACTCAGTTCTAACATGGCCCTCCTGGCCGCAGCCCGAGCAGGTCCTCGGTTGTCCATCATATATAACAATTGCGCGGCAGCCACCAACGAAAACATATGATGGAACGTGCTTCTTAAGTTCTATGCGCACTTGTCGTACCCCATTAAGGACAGGGTACGTTTCGAATGTGTTCCATTTCTCCTCTGTGTGGCTCAGAACTGTGCCGTATGGCCGCAGCGCATCAACGACTAGGTTGGCAGGAACTTCGAACGGTAGTTCAAAGATGCGCACGGTACGCACCCCCAGACCGGCATGGTCAACTCCTACCACGCTCACATTACCGTCTGCGTGACAGAAGCGAAAGCCGTTTGCAGATCGTTGGAGTAATCTGTCGCAGGCCGCTTCGTCAATCAGTTTGAGGTACACTGTGCTGGTTACAATAGACAGATGAATTCCTATCAGTTCTTGTGGTTCGATGTGTATGATGTCTCGTAGAAACCGTTCAATTTCATGGGCCTTCGGTCTCGTGTACGATGCGTTGAACGTTAGTTTAATTGTAGCTTTTCGATATGAGAACGCCATGTCGGGTCGGTACAAGTACTATATGGCAATACAACGACGCGACCGCGCGCTAGCGGGTAAACAACAACACCTGCGAAGCACTGCCCGACGCGCCGAGCCCGTCCGCACGGTAACACGGCTGAAAGCCGACTGCCATCTGAGCTACCGAAGCACGACACACGGCCGGTACCCACAGCCTTACTTCTGCCAGTATCTCGTCTCCTACCTTCCAAACTTTACAGAAGCTCTCCTGCGAAACTTGCATAATTAGCACTCCTGAAAGAAAGGATATTGCGGAGACATGGCTTAGCCACAGCCTGGGGGATGTTTCCAGAATGAGATTTTCACTCTGTAAGTTTGGAAGGTAGGAGACGAGATACTGGCAGAAGTAAAGCTGTGAGTACCGGGCGTGAGTCGTGCATCGGTAGCTCAGATGGTAGAGCACTTGCCTGCGGAAGGCAAAGGTCCCGAGTTCGAGTCTCGGTCGGGCACACAGTTTTAATCTGCCAGGAAGTTTCATATCAGCGCACACTCCGCTGCAGAGTGAAAATCTCATTCTGGAAACATCCCCCAGGCTGTGGCTAAGCTATGTCTCCGCATATCCTTTCTTTCAGGAGTGCTAGTTCTGCAAGTTTCGCAGGAGAGCTGCTGTAAGTTTGGAAGGTAGGAGACGAGATACTGGCAGAAGTAAAGCTGTGAGTACCGGGCGTGAGTCGTGCTTCGGTAGCTCAGATGGTAGAGCACTTTCCCACGAAAGGCAAAGGTCCCGAGTTCGAGTCTCGGTCGGACACACAGTCTTAATCTGCCAGGAAGTTTCTAGCTTTGCTGTTTGACAGAGGAGAGGATTGGCCTTGTACATTAATTTTGTGGAAAACGTTATGAGGACGATAGTAGGAAATGCTTCAACTTCTTCTTAAAAGCAGCAGGGGATTGAATTTTCCGCAAGGTAAGGGGCAGTTTGTTCCAGAGGCGGACAGCGGCAACTGAGAAGGAGTTTGCAAAACTTTATGTTTTGTGAGTGGGCACAGTTAGGATACCAAATAACAGTGACCTCGTGTTTCGATTATGATGGCATGAAAGGTGTTTAATCTCTGAAGTAAGGTATTGGGGTGCTTGTGCGACGAGGAGTCGGTGAAGTAGACATAGAGTGTGGTACTCACGCAATTTGTCCGGCTGCAGCCAACCTAGTTGGGAGTATGAGGCACTAACATGATCATATCGTCGAATGTTTCAGATGTAACGCACACAGGCATTCATGGTTAGTTCTAACAGTCTTTTGTTTCCACTACTCATGCCTCGTTGAATTACGTTACAATAGTGGAGGTTCGGTAGAATACCGACGATACTGTCGACGTGCTACTGCGTTGTAAGTGTGCAGCGGATGACAAGGGAAGGGGTCGCCCTATGAAAAGAAAAGGCACCCCAGACTAGCACTTCTGGCTGTCTGGCTCTATAGTGGGTGACGGTCAGGCTGGTATCCCACCACCGCTCTGGGCGTCTCCAGACACGTCTTTGCTGGTCATCAGGTCTCAGTCAGAAGCGGGACTCAAGGTATTTCTACTCCAGTCACTGAGATTCCAGACCGAAGACATGTCTGAAAACATTCAGGACAGAGATGAGATACCAACCAACTGTCGTCCAAGGGAAGCGCATTTGCATCCTAGCATTACACAGAAAACAGCAGGGCCACAATATCAAACATACACAGCTTTCGTTAAACAATTTTATTTACCTTACACAGTTTAATATAACAAGATAGCTTGGTGTTTAACAACCTTACCACAATTACAATAAAACTTTTCTCAAACCCCTATGAACATGTACTTAACCAGTGTATAAGCATTAATTAAAACTCCTCCTGGCACTAACATTTAATAAAACTAACTTGCGAAACTCAAACGGATAAGACTAGGCTATACAATGACTCCCCTTTGCAATAAAATTTTATACCAAAGGAATACTGCAGACTCCTAACTAAGGTACGAGCATATGGGATTGGTTTCCAAATATGTGAGTGGCTAGAAGACTTCTTAAGTAATAGAACCCAGTACGTTGTCCTCGATAGTGAGTGTTCATTGGAGGTGAGGGCATCATCTGGAGTGCCCCAGGGAAGTGTGGTAGGTCCACTGTTGTTTTCTATCTACATAAATGATCTTTTGGATAGGGTGGATAGCAATGTGCGGTTGTTTGCTGATGTCGTCGTTGAGTGGCTGTAGAAACATACAAGATGACTTGGACAGGATTTGTGATTAGTGTAAAGAATGGCAGCTAACTCTAAATATAGATAAATGTAAATTAATGCAGATGAATAGGAAAAAGAATACCGTAATGTTTGAATACTCCATTAGTAGTGTAACGTTTGACACAGTCACTTCGATTAAATATTTGACTTAACGTTGCAGAGCGATATGAAGTGGGACAAGCATGTAATGGCAGTTGTGGGGAAGGCAGATAGTCGTCTTCGGGTCATTATTAGAATTTTTGGGAAGATATGGTCCATCTGCAAAGGAGACCGCTTATAAAACACTAATACGACCTATTCTTGAGTACTTCTCGAGCCTTTGGGATCCCTATCAGATCAGATTGAGGGAGGACATAGAAGCAATTCAGAGGTCGGCTGCTAGATTTGTTACTGGTAGGTTTGATCATCACGCGAATGTTACGGAAATGCTTCAGGAACTCGGGTGGGAGTCTCTGGAGGAAAGGAGGCGTTCTTTTCGTGAATCGCTACTGAGGAAATTTAGAGAATCAGCATCTGAGGCTGACTGCAGTACAATTTTACTGCCGCCAACTTATATTTCGCGGAAAGACCACAAAGATAAGATAAGAGAGATTAGGGCTCGTACAGAGGCATATAGGCAGTCATTTTTCCCTCGTTCTGTTTGGGAGTGGAACAGGGAGAGAAGATGCTAGTTGTGGTACGAGTTACCCTCTGCCACGCTCCGTATGGTGGATTGCGGAGTATGTATGTAGATGTAGATGTGACATGAAGAAATATTACAAAACCCAAGGAATTAAAAGGTAACTTCTAAAATCTTAACGCTCCCTACTGAAGGCAGCCGATGCCCCAACTTCTGACTAAATAATAATCAAGTAGGTGCCAGTACAGATAAACACTAATTAAAATAACAAACAATTAAGTGAAGATACCCTTGGCATTTAAAGATTGCCTGCTAACATAGACACATAAAACCTTGCTTTATAAAAATTTAAACCTTTACAAGTCACACTCAAGGTACAAATAACAACATGCTGAATAATAAAAAAAGGACAATTATCCAAGCGGAGCCTTAATGAATCTGATTGGGCACTAGTGACAGAGTGCCACTCAACATCACAAGATCGACGTCATACATCAAGCTCGAAGTACATTCGCTAGAGTGGCAGAGGAATGGGCTACCACGTTTAACGACCTGACGGAGCCAGAAACAAAGGTTGGTGCAATACTCAACTTAAAGACGTGTCCGAGGAACATGGCCTCCGCATTGAGCCGGTCAAACGAATCTTAGTTCTGGCAACGGACAAGGCATCAAGCCCCGATGCCACGCCCCACCTTGTCGGACGAAATGCACTGCGCTCCACGTAACTGAAACATAAATCAACCACAACAGCTCACTTGCATTTACACATTCATACTACGAGAAATATAATACCATAACATTTAAAACAGGAAAGCTCACCTCAAAAATGTTTTTAGCTCAGCAACTTAAAGCATTCATTTAAACATCGTAACACCACGCGATACTAACAGCTGAGTTTATTTTGAAGACGGCGCCAAGCAGACTATATTTTCATGAAACATTACGTGATTTTACGAGGCAGCATCGTCTTTCATTACTCGTCACTAATGTGTAGATGCTTGTATTTAAAAACCACGGTTAGTATCACCATAAACATAAAATCACTAAATAATCTTGCTTACATATATCTGTAGATACTTTATCAAGTAGCAAGAAACCAAGGTGGAGTGCCTAAGGCCCGTTACCTTAGCATGTATGACTTGACTTGCCATGACACACTCGAGACCAAACTCATACATACGAGCAGGGGGACGGTTAATCCAGGCAACACTTCGGCAAGCTCTTCTTCTCAACGTTCACTGCGTGTTGAGCAGAAAACCAAACACCACATGTTGTGCCAGGACCCAACTTCGCCGACGTCTCCTACTGCAGCACCCCACTCGTAACACGCGCAATGAGCGTGCGCACCAAGTGAGAGCCAATCTCCCGAGCCCGTAATACCTCGCGATCGACAGATCACACAGAGGCCGCTTCCTCGACGCTGCAGACGTAAATACACTACTGGCCATTAAAATTGCTACACCACGAAGATGACGTGATACAGACGAGAAATTTAACCGACAGGAAGAAGATGATGTGATATGCAAATGATTAGCTTCTCAGAGCATTCACATACCGGTTCGACACTAGAATACTGCGCCCTGGTTCTTCCAAAAGCGATAGTAATAAGCACGTCGCCTGCAGTGTCATTTAGGGTAGTGAGTCAGACATGGAGAGGATATAAGGCGGGTGTAATATGCAACGACAGGGGGCATTGCAGGGCGGGCGCCGACTCCTTGCGCTGTGGCGCGCCGGTGCCGGCGGCGGCCTGGCTGGGCTGCTGGTGCCTCCATGTAGAGCTGCCGCCGAAGGTTCGCGCCGGTGGCGACACCTACAAAGTGCTGACTTGAGGAAAGTTTCCAACCGATTTCTCATACACAAACAGCAGATGACCGGCGTTGCCTGGTGAACGTTGTTGTCATGCCTCATGTAAGGAGGAGGAATCCGTATCACCACGTTACCGACTTTGATAAAGGACGGATTGTAGCCTATCACGATTGCGTTTTATCGTATCGCGACGTTGCTGCTCTCGTTGGTCGAGATCCAATGACTTTTAGCAGAATATGGAATCAGTGGGTTCAGGAGGGTAATACGGAACGCCGTGCTGGATCCCAACGGCCTCGTATCACTAGCAGTCGAGATGACAGGCATCTTATCCGCATGGCTGTAACGGGTCGTGCAGCCACGTCTCCATCTCTGAGTCAACAGATGGGGACGTATGCAAGACAACAAACATCTGCACGAACAGTTCGACGACGTTTGCAGCAGCATGGACTATCAGCTTGGAGACCATGGCGGTGGTTACCCTTGACGCTGCATCACAGACAGGAGAGCCTGCGATGGTGTACTACGACGAACCTGGGTGCACGAATGGCAAAATGTCATTTTTCGGATGAATCCAGGTTCTGTTTACAGCATCATGATGGTCACATCCGTGTTTGGCGACATCGCGGTGAACGCACATTGGAAGCGCGTATTCGTCGCCGCCATACTGGCGTATCACCACGCATCTAAATCTACATCTACATCTACATTGATACTCCGCAAGCCACCCAACGGTGTGTGGCGGAGGGCACTTTACGTGCCACTGTCATTACCTCCCTTTCCTGTTCCAGTCGCGTATGGTTCGCGGGAAGAACGACTGTCTGAAAGCCTCCGTGCGCGCTCTAATCTCTCTAATTTTACATTCGTGATCTCCTCGGGAAGTATAAGTAGGGGGAAGCAATATATTCGATACCTCATCCAGAAACGCACCCTCTCGAAACCTGGACAGCAAGCTACACCGCGATGCAGAGCGCCTCTCTTGCAGAGTCTGCCACTTGAGTTTATTAAACATCTCCGTAACGCTATCACGGTTACCAAATAACCCAGTGACGAAACGCGCCGCTCTTCTTTGGATCTTCTCTATCTCCTCCGTCAACCCGACCTGGTACGGATCCCACACTGATGAGCAATACTCAAGTATAGGTCGAACGAGTGTTTTGTAAGCCACCTCCTTTGTTGATGGACTACATTTTCTAAGCACTCTCCCAATGAATCTCAACCTGGTACCCGCCTTACCAACAATTAGTTTTATATGATAATTCCACTTCAAATCGTTCCGTACGCATACTCCCAGATATTTTACAGAAGTAACTGCTACCAGTGTTTGTTCCGCTATCATATAATCATACAATAAAGGATCCTTCTTTCTATGTATTCGCAATACATTACATTTGTCTATGTTAAGGGTCAGTTGCCACTCCCTGCACCAAGTGCCTATCCGCTGCAGATCTTCCTGTATTTCGCTACAATTTTCTAATGCAGCAACTTCTCTGTATACTACAGCATCATCCGCGAAAAGCCGCATGGAACTTCCGACACTATCTACTAAGTCATTTATATATATTGTGAAAAGCAATGGTCCCATAACACTCCCCTGTGGCACGCCTGAGGTTACTTTAACGTCTGTAGACGTCTCTCCATTGATAACAACATGCTGTGTTCTGTTTGCTAAAAACTCTTCAATCCAGCCACACAGCTGGTCTGATATTCCGTAGGCTCTTACTTTGTTTATCAGGCGACAGTGCGGAACTGTATCGAACGCCTTCCGGAAGTCAAGAAAAATAGCATCTACCTGGGAGCCTGTATCTAATATTTTCTGGGTCTCATGAACAAATAAGGCGAGTTGGGTCTCACACGATCGCTGTTTCCGGAATCCATGTTGATTCCTACATAGTAGATTCTGGGTTTCCAGAAATGACATGATACGCGAGCAAAAAACATGTTCTAAAATTCTACAAGAGATCGACGTAAGAGATATAGGTCTATAGTTTTGCGCATCTGCTCGACGACCCTTCTTGAAGACTGGGACTATCTGTGCTCTTTTCCAATCATTTGGAACCCTCCGTTCCTCTAGAGACTTGCGGTACACGGCTGTTAGAAGGGGGGCAAGTTCTTTCGCGTACTCTGTGTAGAATCGAATTGGTATCCCGTCAGGTCCAGTGGACTTTCCTCTATTGAGTGATTCCAGTTGCTTTTCTATTCCTTGGACACTTATTTCGATGTCAGCCATTTTTTCGTTTGTGCGAGGATTTAGAGAAGGAACTGCAGTGCGGTCTTCCTCTGTGAAACAGCTTTGGAAAAAGGTGTTTAGTATTTCAGCTTTACGCGTGTCATCCTCTGTTTCAATGCCATCATCATCCCGTAGTGTCTGGATATGCTGTTTCGAGCCACTTACTGATTTAACGTACGACCAGAACTTCCTAGGATTTTCTGTCAAGTCGGTACATAGAATTTTACTTTCGAATTCAATGAACGCTTCACGCATAGCCCTCCTTACGCTAACTTTGACATCGTTTAGCTTCTGTTTGTCTGAGAGGTTTTGGCTGCGTTTAAACTTGGAGTGGAGCTCTCTTTGCTTTCGCAGTAGTTTCCTAACATTGTTGTTGTACCACGGTGGGTTTTTCCCGTCCCTCACAGTTTTACTCGGCACGTACCTGTCTAAAACGCATTTTACGATTGCCTTGAACTTTTTCCATAAACACTCAACATTGTCAGTGTCGGAACAGAAATTTTCGTTTTGATCTGTTAGGTAGTCTGAAATCTGCCTTCTATTACTCTTGCTAAACAGATAAACCTTCCTCCCTTTTTTTATATTCCTATTAACTTCCATATTCAGGGATGCTGCAACGGCCTTATGATCACTGATTCCCTGTTCTGTACATACAGATTCGAAAAGTTCGGGTCTGTTTGTTATCAGTAGGTCCAATATGTTATCTCCACGAGTCGGTTCTCTGTTTAATTGCTCGAGGTAATTTTCGGATAGTGCACTCAGTATAATGTCACTCGATGCTCTGTCCCTACCACCCGTCCTAAACATCTGAGTGTCCCAGTCTATATCTGGTAAATTGAAATCTCCACCTAAGACTATAACATGCTGAGAAAATTTATGTGAAATGTATTCCAAATTTTCTCTCAGTTGTTCTGCCACTAATGCTGCTGAGTCGGGAGGTCGGTAAAAGGAGCCAATTATTAACCTAGTTCGGTTGTTTAGTGTAACCTCCACCCATAATAATTCACAGGAACTATCCACTTCTACTTCACTACAGGATAAACTACTACTAACAGCGATGAACACTCCACCACCGGTTGCATGCAATCTATCCTTTCTAAACACCGTCTGTACCTTTGTAAAAATTTCGGCAGAATTTATCTCTGGCTTAAGCCAGCTTTCTGTACCTATAACGATTTCAGCTTCGGTGCTTTCTATCAGCGCTTGAAGTTCCGGTACTTTACCAACGCAGCTTCGACAGTTGACAATTACAATACCGATTGCTGCTTGGTCCCCGCATGTCCTGACTTTGCCCCGCACCCGTTGAGGCTGTTGCCCTTTCTGTACTTGCCCAAGGCCATCTAACCTAAAAAACCGCCCAGCCCACGCCACACAACCCCTGCTACCCGTGTAGCCGCTTGTTGCGTGTAGTGGACTCCTGACCTATCCAGCGGAACCCGAAACCCCACCACCCTATGGCGCAAGTCGAGGAATCTGCAGCCCACACGGTCGCAGAACCGTCTCAGCCTCTGATTCAGACCCTCCACTCGGCTCTGTACCAAAGGTCCGCAGTCAGTCCTGTCGACGATGCTGCAGATGGTGAGCTCTGCTTTCATCCCGCTAGCGAGACTGGCAGTCTTCACCAAATCAGATAGCCGCCGGAAGCCAGAGAAGATTTCCTCCGATCCATAGCGACACACATCATTGGTGCCGACATGAGCGACCACCTGCAGATGGGTGCACCCTGTACCCTTCATGGCATCCGGAAGGACCCTTTCCACATCTGGAATGACTCCCCCCGGTATGCACACGGAGTGCACATTGGTTTTCTTCCCCTCTCTTGCTGCCATTTCCCTAAGGGGCCCCATTACGCGCCTGACGTTGGAGCTCCCAATTACCAGTAAGCCCCCCCTCTGCGACTGCCCGGATCTTGCAGACTGAGGGGCAACCTCTGGAACAGGACAAGCAGCCATGTCAGGCCGAAGATCAGTGTCTGGATCAGACAAACTGGAGAGGCTTTCCGTTCAGCCCTCCGGAATGTCTTTCGCCCCCTGCCACACCTTGAAACGACCTCCCACTCTACCACAGGTGAGGGATCAGCCTCAATGCGGGCAGTATCCCGGGCAACCACAGTCGTAGTCCGATCAGGGGATGCGTGGGACGATCTGGCCGTCCCCGACAAACCCCCATCCCGACCCCCACAGTGATGCCCATTGGCAACAGCCTCAAGCTGTGTGACCGAAGCCAACACTGCCTGAAGCTGGGAGCGAAGGGATGCCAACTCAGCCTGCATCCGAACACAGCAGTTGCAGTCCCTATCCATGCTAAAAACTGTTTTGCTAAGAACGTCTGAACTAATCTACAGAGAGCGTAAACAAATCGACAAAATTTAAACGGTTATTAAAATACAAGATTGCCTAGTAAATGCAGTAATGCTGCTACTTGCGCACTGCTGACACTGCTCGGCGGCGGAAGGAGACTAAGCGAAATTACACTATTCAGGTACTAAAACACGATGCTACACTCTCAAATACTATAATACGCCCGAAATTTATGAATTAAACAATGCAAGAACCAAAAACACGCAAAGAAATTAAGAATTAAACTATGTAACAAATGAGTGAGCTAGGAGTATACGACTTGCTGCTCAGCTGCTTATCCAACGGCGGCAGGGAGCACACTGACTGCGACCAACCGACACTGGCCGTTCAAAACGAAACAGTAGACAAACGACTACGCGAATTTACACTATTCAGGTACTAAAACGCGATGCTACAACTCTCAAATACTATAATACGCTCGAAATTTATGAATTAAACAATGCAAGTACCAAAAACAGGCGAAGAAATTAAGAATTAAACTATGTAACAAATGAGTGAGCTAGGAGTATACGACTTGCTGCTGCAGCTGCTTATCCAACGGCGGCAGGGAGCACACTGACTGCGACCAACCGACACTGGCCGTCCAAAACAAAACAGTAGACAAACGACTACGCGAATTTACACTATTCAGGTACTAAAACGCGATGCTACAACCCTCAAATACTATAATACGCTCGAAATTTATGAATTAAACAATGCTAGTACCGAAAACAGGCAAAGAAATTAAGAATTAAACTATGTAACAAATGAGTGAGCTAGGAGTATACGACTTGCTGCTGCAGCTGCTTATCCAACGGCGGCAGGGAGCACACTCATGATGGTATGGGGTGCCATTGGTTACACGTCTCCGTCACCTCTTGTTCGCATTGACGGCACTTTGAACACTGGACGTTACATTTCATATGTGTTACGACCCGTGGCTCTACCCTTCATTCGATCCCTGCGGAAACCTACATTTCAGCAGGATAATGCACGACCGCATGTTGCAGGTCCTGTACGGGCTTTCCTGGACACAGAAAATGTTTGACTGCTGCCCTGGCCAGCAGATTCTCCAGATCTCTTACCAATTGAAAACGTCTGGTCAATGGTGGCCGAGCAACTGGCTCGTTATAATACGCCAGTCACTACTCTTGATGAACTGTGGTATCGTGATGAAGCTGCATTGGCAGCTGTACCTCTACACGCCATCCAAGCTCTGTTTGACTCAATGCCCAGGCGTATCAAGGCCATTATTACGGCCAGAGGTGGTTTTTCTGGGTAATGATTTCTCAGGATCTATGCACCCAAATTGCGTGAAAATGTAATCACATGTCAGTTCTAGTATAATATATTTGTCCAATGAATACCCGTTTATCATCTGCATTTCTTCATGGTGTAGTAATTTTAATGGCCAGTAGTGTAGCTGGACCCATAATCAACAACTGACTCGCGGCCGGGCAAAGGAAAATCGAAAGCAAAGACTAGCGGGACGGAAGTACTGGATCCAGCCGCGCGACGTATCACCAATCATACGGCCCATCACCTGGGAGTGATGGTCTGCGGGGGTGCAATTTATTTTCATAGCAGAAAACCTTTGTTTGCCATCCGCGGAACTCGTCAACGATGTTATACCTCTCGCTTCGTTGACCTTAATGGCAGGCCATGTTGTGCTATTGTTTCAGCAAGATAATGCCCGTCCGCACCTAGCGGGACTTTATAACGCTTGTCTTGGTCTGTGCCAAACCCTAGCTGGGCCAGCAAAGTCGTCGGATCTCTCCCCAATTGAGAATGTCTGGAGTATAATGGTCAGGGACCTCCAATGAGCTCTGGGTTTTGACGATCTAAATTGCCAGCTGGACAGAATTTGACACGATACCTCAGGAGGACACCCAAGTCTATCAATCAGTGCCGAGTCATTGGTTGCATAAGAGCCAAAGGGGGCCAACATATTATTGAATTGCTCAATTTTTCAACCTCTATTTGACCAAATCATCCAATGTTTCTGAAATTGTAGTCATTTGTTTGTCTGTCCATGTACACGGCATCTACCGATTTGCGCCCCATTCATATAATTCTTTCGAGGTGCGTCTTTCATCATTTTTGTATCTTTTGTGCCTTTTGTATAAATAATATCTGTGTAATTAGAACATCATGTTACCTGTTTTTGTGCAATACGGTTGTCACCTGACGATTGCCGAAGAAGCAGAAAGCCAGTTCGTGACCAGATAAGTGCAGCTCTGTAGAACATCAGGAAGACTTTCTTGTATATTATTATTATTATTAAGAACCATTCCATTCGTAATGGTTTGTACGAAAATATTTTGATTAAATGTTCAAACTTTTCATCAAAAGATTTTCCGAAAAAGAAACATTTTCTCAATGATTTTAAGTCGTTCTATAAAGACAATCCCTTCTCAGTATTTGCGAAACAATCAGAACGCTAAACAGCACCGTAATTCCACAAATGTTAGCCATAGTCATGCATGTAGACCGACACACCAATGAACCCAAAAGCAGTGTAAAATCTTATCAATAGCCACAATACTTCATAATCATTTAAATGTAACTGCTCAATACTTCTACATGACAAAATCATAAACATTGTTAAGCTGCTGCATAGTTCCGAGCAATGTGTTAAATTTCTTTTAAAGTTCTTCCTGGCAAGATCAGCACTGAGGAGACTAGCTCGGACCCGGTATTCCAATTGGACTGTCAGCAAGCGGTACTGCCGATGTAGTGGATGGCAGGACACCAAGCGAACATTACCGCACAACTTCAAAACGAGGGAAGCTGTGCTACATAACGAGGTGGTATGAGGGAATACTTTTTAATTGCAGCGCCAGAGTGTCACTGCTTTAGCCAAACATTGCAGAAAGACTTGAGCTCGCCAACCCAGAATAATTAATAAACTGCCACACTGAGGTAGGTATCACTGACAAGACTAATACACGAGGGCAAATGTGCTCGTACACCCAGAGCCATAAGCGCAGGCACGCGTCTATAAACAGTGACGTTATTGGGGCTCAAATGCACAGCCAGCCGTGCCACCATTCTGTCACTTCAATAGAACCAGAATTTGTCTGACAGTGTATTCAGTTTCAGTAAAACCATGAAAAGCTGATCAATGATGATTTGCCTGTATACACTTGCTGACGTCAGCACTGAGACGCTGCCAACGTGATGCAAACCAAAGCTGTACTCTGCTACTGCTGTGCCTACTGGGACATCACATATGAGAAAAAGACTGGTGGGCGGCCAGCCCTCCTCTGCTGAGGGTCAATCACAAATGGTTCAAATGGCTCTGAGCACTATGAGACTTAACATCTGAGGTCATCAGTCCCCTAGAACTTAGAACTACTTAAACCTAACTAACCTAAGGACATCACACACATCCATGTCCGAGGCAGGATTCGAACCTGCGACCGTAGCAGCAGCACGGTTCCGGACTGAAGCGCCTAGAACCGCTCGGCCACAGCGACCGGCGGTTAATCACAGATGACTTTTAAGATTTCATCTCCATGACGACCAGGCACGGTACATTCGCGCAGCCCTTTGGATGACTTATGATCAACTGGTGCACTCATACAATGAAGGCTTTCACGACCGGATGTTTCAGCTGCTGAGAATTCTTCTGGGTTGTATGGACGAGGTCCATGGAACTCTTCCTGGTTGTGCTGAGTCGGCAAGACTCAGCACAACTAGAAGCACTTCCGAATATGTCCAAAGTAGCCGTGGACGAAACTTTAGGGATTGAAGAGTCCCATGGACCACGGCCATACAACCAGGAAAAATTCTCAGCAACTGGTGCACTCTTGGTCGTTCCATGGTGGATGACCATAGCCTACTCTTCACGACAGCCGACAACCTGGACCACACAGTCGGATGTCCTGGCTTGAGCGCGTGACAGGTGTCTACGAGAGCGCTGGGGTGTGAGCCATACTGTACCGCAGATATTATGGACGGATGACGCGTTGCTGTCTCCACACTGCCTCCTGCATAACACCTAGCTAGGGCTCACTGGCTTCGACGTAACAACTCACAACCCACTCCTTTGTGGTCCATGCTTACTTCCGACCGCCGTCCGACAGCTAAGACACTTTACAACTCTATAGACTCACCCCGGCAAATAAATGTTATTACAGATACCGGTGTGACTAACGCCTCTGGGCATAAACTGGGCCACTCTCCTAAACTCCGCACCCTGCCTCCCGCACACATCGTGACCCAGCTGCCTGGGTCACAAACATAAGCGTAGGAAGTGGTCGCGGCAATATAAATGGGATCGATCATACATCTCATATAGCCAGATTGGTATTACTATTTCTGTTCAACCTTTGACACGTAAACAAATTGATTTCACTAGTAGAAATTTCCTGATACATTAGTTTCTGTTGTAGTGCCTATAAACCTAGCACATTTGTTTTAAAAACATAATACTCATATCTACATCGTTTCTTTTGCTCTGTCCATGTTAAACAGACTATTCTCATTACACTGTGACTACATTCTCGTCTACGAGGGGAGTACAATAAGTAATGCAACATTTTTTTCTGAAAGCAGAATGATTTTGTTCAGAGTTCCAGTACACCATATTATTCCCTGTTCTTTTGGCTACCAAAACCCTGTGTTTTCAACATAATCTCCGTTCAACATGTCGGCCTTGCGCCACCTTCCTGGAAGGGCCTGTATGCCCTCATGATATAACTCTACTGCTCGACATCGGAGGCAACATCTCGCTGATCAATGACCTTCCCATCCTCCACGTATAGCTTCATTTGGCCAGACAGATGGAAGTCGGAAGGTGCGAGATCCGAGCTGTAGGATGGATCAGCAAGAACAGTCTAAAGAAGTTTTGTGAGCCCCCTGGCGGGGGAGGGGGGGGGGGGGGGCGGGGGGTTGCACAGACTTGTGTGACGTCTTGCATTGTCATGGAGAGGAGGAAGTTCGTTTGCAAACACGCTAAAGTCGTTTCTTTAATAGTCTGAGGGTAGCAAAATACACTTCAGCATCGATCGTTGCACCATGAGGGAGAACATCAAACAGAATAGCCCCTTCAGATTCTAAGTAGACCGTCGCCATGACTTTACAAACTGAGGTTGCAGCTTTGGACTTTTTTTCGAATGGGAGGTGATGTGGCACCACTCCATGGGTTCCCGTTTTGTTACCAGTTTGAGGTGTTGAACATTTCATCGTCTGTGACGATGTTCGACGAAAAATTGTCGTTGTCAGCCTCGTAACGTGCAAGCAATTCCGCACACGTGGTCCTTCGTTGCTCTTTTTGGTGTTGTGTTTGGTACCAATGAAAACAACTGGAGCATACATATCTTTGAGTACCTAAACTGTGTCAGCACTACTAATAGAGACAAAAGTTGAGCAGCCAGCTGCGTGCGGTCGGCCGGCACGCGGTAGATCGGACAGATTTATGCGACCTCGTTACGATGATGATAGACGCCTCGCCCAACGACTCTTCGCGCTTTTGTTCGCTGCCAGGTCTCCGTAGGCCTTATGCAAGAGCCTACGAATATCTGCGATACTCTGGTTTTCCTCCAAAAGAAACATAATGACAGCCCTCCGCTTGGTATGCACCTTCGTTATAGTAATGTAAGTTACTTGTTAAACATTGATAGTTGACACATCCGATATTATCGATAGCATTTTTAAGAACTATCGACATATCGATCATCTATCGAATGCTTTGGGCAGGTATTTCAAATGAAAAGTATCTGTCTAAGAATTTTTATTGCTTAAAATACAACAACGTAAGACGGGCAATTTTTTTACATAAAAAGTAAGGTATTTAAATTCTTGTCCTTTTGCCTGTTTATAAAATACAACATTAAAAGATATCAAAGGTGATTAAATTCTTCTTCTTTAGTCTATTGCGTTTTAAGTAATTATTTATTCTGCCTTGGAGAAAACCCTCTTCACTGAAGTTGCTGGACACCACAAAAATTTAATGCCCATTACATGCAACATACTATTAGATTTTGCAGAATTTGCTAATGCACAAGCATGCTCGTCTATTACAGGTTTTTCAGAATATTGATGTAGGTCAGTTGTGGAATCACTGACTCGTGTAACGACATCGACTTTACGTTGTTGCTAACTGGGCAAAAAATTGTAGATCATCCGATTTCAAACTATTAAACGTATTCAGTAGACGTATTAGCACTGTTCATGGATGCTTCTGTTTCAGCTCTAGATCACAAATTGATCCTTCACCTTTCAGTTCTATTGCTAATTCGTGGTTCATAGTTTTTCACCATGTTTTCTTTTTAGTGGTCTCTTAAATTAGTCCTATTCCCTGATCATGTTTATAATCTTTAATGAAGATGGTACACTTTACAAACCGACTATTATCCCCCACTTTCTTGAAAAAATTCCACACAGAAGATTGATTTTTACGGTTCATTTTCAACACAATAACAAAAACACTCTGTTTGCGCACCTCTTAACATAAACAAATAATCTTGACAGCGCGGAATTTCCTGTCAACAGAGACTATCGGTACTAATCGTTTCAGGTCTGCCCCATTCGGAACACCTCTTCTCTGCTGTGCTCTTTGTCTCACTGCTACCAAAGACAGCGATTCAACAGTTGTGGCACTATAGTTGCGTGTTGAAGAATAAGCCTGTTGTTGTGTGGCGTTTAAATAATGAAATGAGTGACGAAGAAGCCTTGTTGGCACATTGAGGTCACCTCCTACGATATCCTGTATAGCTAGAAGCTCCTCCTGACGCTCGAAAAATTATTAATCAGGTTACAGAATGAAACTCGAGAAAGTGACAAAAAAATAAAAATAATGGTGACCTTATTCACCCGTTACACAAGTTTCAAACAAGGGTTTTCAGCATTAACGGACAAGAGTTTAAGAAATATCTACAGGATTTGGAGTTTTGCAAAAACATCTGGACATTCACAGTCAACTGTTGGTAAGAAGAGATTAGCTTTGTCTCACATCCGCTGAAACATTCACATTTCGCCCGAATTGCTTATGAATATGCACTGCAATGCTGTGAAAGTAGATAGCATGTAAATACAGCTGTATATTTTAATGATTACGTCCAGCGACTTAACAAATAAAAAAACTTGGCACTCGACGGGTTGTGCTTTTACTACATTCAATTTTGCGGGAGCTGGTGAGACCTCGAAGGAGCAAGCTCCGCTGATCGACACAACACGGGCAACCAACATATGCATGATATTCGTGCTTCTGCAAAAGAGGGATGACGCAGGGGCATTAGGATTGCGTCAGTATTTTGTGTTTTCGAATCACTTTACACATTAACATGAACAACTGAAAACTATTGTAAGTGATGTGTTGGTAAATGTGCCAACACCTTGTAGATAGAGGAGGCCGAAATCTAACGCAGACGGGCGTGAATTCTGGAACAGGATAAGTAGTGAATGGTAGCAAGAAAAGTATGCAGCTCCTCGAATACTTAACTTTTATATATCCTTTGTTGTTTACAGCATTCTTGATGAGACATTTCATATGATAACTTTCAAACTATGTAAGGCTAATGGCGCCTTGCTAGGTCGTAGCCATGGACTTAGCTGAAGGCTATTCTAACTGTCTCTCGGCAAATGAGAGAAAGGCTTCGTCAGTGTAGTCGCTAGCAAAGTCGTCGTACAACTGGGGCGAGTGCTATTCCGTAACTCGAGACCTGCCTTGTGGTGGCTCTCGGTCTGCGATCACACAGTGGCGACACGCGGGTCCGACATGTACTAAATGGACCGCGGCCGATTTAAGCTACCACCTAGCAAGTGTGGTGTCTGGCGGTGACGCCACATTCCTCCCCCGCAAATCGGCGAACGGTCGTGTTATAAGGCTTCCGCCCGCCGTGGGGAGGACCCCATGTTGAGGTAACGATGAGGTGGGGAGCCTAACAACAGGCGAGGCTGTGCCACCCGCACCCGGCCATTCGGTCCGAGGGGAGCTAGGAAACGCCTGAAAACCTAGTCCAGGGTGCACGTCAACATGCGGTGTATGCGCCCGTAAAGAGACAGGAGGGGCCGAAGGGTCGACCTCCATTGCGTCGGGGTAGCCGACGCGCGAAGACGCCATGTGGTCCGGAGCGGGCAAGAGTTCCATGGCGGAGGACGGCTGGTCACGGGAAGCGATCGGCGGCGCGTGACCCAGGGAGGCGCTTGGCGGCTGCAGCGAAGCGTCGAATGCGGGCGGCGCCGGCGGGAGAACAGGCGGTGGCGGCGGCGGCTGTGGCGGCGCGTCGCCATGGGGCAAAATGGAAGGCATCGTCGGCAACACCTGGGGATGAGGCGAGCCAGTAGATGGGTCCCCAGGGCGCTGACCGGACGGCACCGTCGCTGAAAGCAGACGGGGAGCGGCAGAACCCGTGCGACGACAGAGGCGCAGCTGATTGAGATGCCGACGCACCTCACCAGAGGCCCCCAAAACCAAATACATCGCGCGGCCGAGGCAGCGAAGAATGCGCCCTGCGAGCCAACGCCGTGAACCTCGATAGTTGCGATAAAATACAACGTCGCCTGGAGCAAAAGCAGGAGTCTGCCGCTGCACAGGAACCTGATGCGGCGGATGCAACAAAGACATCAAGGTTCGATGAGGACGACCATGGAGCAACTCAGCCGGCGAGCGACCATCTCGGGGCTGAGAGCGATACGATGACAAAAAGAGCAACAACGCGTCCGCCCGAGAATGCGACTCTTTCATCTTCAACATCTGTGACTTGAAAGTCCGGACCAATCGTTCAGCGGCACCGTTTGACTGAGGTGAAAACGGCGCGGATGTCAGATGTTGAATACCATTGGCCTGGCAGAATGACTGAAATTCTGCGGACATGAATTGTGGGCCATTGTCGGAAACAATAGTCTGCGGAAGACCTTCAATGCAAAAGATAGCAGACAACGCTTGGATGGTGGCAGAGGACGTCGTGGAAGACGTCCGGACAACAAAAGGAAAATTACTGAAGGCATCTACCAGAACCAACCACCGAGCATTCCAGAATGGACCAGCAAAATCGATGTGCAAGCGTTGCCAAGGGGAAGTGGCTTTTGGCCATGCAAAGACTTTCCGCGGTGGTGCCGATTGTTGTTCGGCACACGCCATGCAAGAAGAACACATATTCATAATCGCAGCATCGATTCCGAACCAAGTACAGTGCTGACGAGCAAGTTGTTTCGTTCGCACCATACCCCAATGTCCTTGGTGAAGAAGCCGTAAAACAGAGGACTGTAACGAACGTGGGACCACGACTCTGGACTGATCATTATCAGAACGCAACAGCAAAACACCACGTCGAACAAAAAGTCTCTCCTTATGAGCAAAAAATCGGCGAACCAACGGATCCTCGATCCGAGACTTTGACAAAGGCCATTGCGTAGCAACAAAACGCAAAACCGTAGCGAGGACCGGGTCAGCAGCTGTGGCTGTAGCTACACGACGAAAATCAATCGGAAACGATTCGACCACTGCATCGGTTTCCGAATCAATGAACGTGCAAGCAAGTTTGGAAGAATCGAATGCTTTATCCTCAGCAACAGGCAAATGGGACAACGCATCGGCGTTTCCGTGCTTAGCAGTGGACCGATACAAGATATCGTAGCGGTACTGCGAGAGGAAAATAGACCAGCGAATGAATTTCTGCGCTGTACGTGGAGGTACAGGCTTGTTCGGATGAAAAAGCGATGTCAAAGGCTTGTGGTCTGTGATGATGGTAAAGTGACGACCATACAAGAAATCATGGAACTTAGTAACACGAAACACGAGAGCCAAAGCTTCTTTCTCTATCTGTGAGTAATTTCTTTGCGCAGACGAGAGCAATTTTGACGCAAAGGCAATAGGGCGATCATGCGAGCCAACTTTGTGCGCAAGCACAGCACCGATCCTGAAATCCGATGCATCTACCATCAACAAAAGGGGTTTCTGGGGATCGAATGGCGTAAGGCAAGTATTAGAAAGCAACGGCGATTTCAACTGGCGAAAGGCGCGTTCGCATTCCGTCGTCCAGACGAACGGAACACCCTTACGGCGCAAGCGATGAAGCGGAGCTGAAATGGAAGAGGCATTGCGCAGAAAGCGATGATAATAGTTAAGTTTACCCAACACACTCTGTAGCTGCTTCACATTTTGTGGTGAAGGCAATTCTTGTATGGCACGGAGGTGCTCTGGACTCGGATGTATGCCTTGGGCATTGATGACATGTCCCAAATACGGCAAGTCCCGAGCAAAAAACACACATTTGTCCTTCCGCAAGCGAAGACCATTTTGTCGCAATACCTGAAATAATGTTCGTAGGTGTGCTAAATGCTCGTCGGCTGTCTTTCCGGAGATCACAATATCGTCCAGATAGTTAGCAGCAGTAGGGACCGACGCACAAATAGTTTGTAAATATTGCTGAAACAATGCAGG
Source organism: Schistocerca serialis cubense (assembly GCF_023864345.2). Lineage (NCBI taxonomy): Eukaryota > Metazoa > Arthropoda > Insecta > Orthoptera > Acrididae > Schistocerca > Schistocerca serialis. The sequence continues at coordinate 660,329,793 of NC_064641.1, read as the reverse complement.
GGCGGAAACACACCCGAATGGCAGTCTTTTGAATCGGTACAAACCAAGATGCGTGTTAACCACCAAGACGCTCTGGGATTCGGCGTCCACTGGGATTTGCAAGTACGCATCTGCTAGGTCCAACTTGGAAAAGTATTTACCCGGGCACAGTTTATCAAAAAGATCTTCCGGGTGGGGAAGGGAAAAGTTGCAGTCACTAGTTGTGGATTCACTGTTGCCTTGAAGTCCACACAAAGTCTCAGTTTTCCGGAAGGTTTTGGCAAAATTACTAAGGGTGAGGCCCAGAGAGAAGCTTGCACACGTTCAATTACACCTTGTGATGCTAAATCGTGTAATGCTCATGCGACCTCATCACGCAATGCGTGGGGAACATTGCGCGCTCTGAAAAATTTCGGTTGCGCGTTTACTTTCAGTTCCAAATGTGCTTCATAGCTTTTAGCGCAACCTAAGCCCGGTGCAAAAATGTCTGCAAATTCTTCACACAGACGAGAAACACTGTCTGAAGGCACAGTCTGATTCTACATCTACATCTACATTGATACTCCGCAAGCCACCCAACGGTGTGTGGCGGAGGGCACTTTACGTGCCACTGTCATTACCTCCCTTTCCTGTTCCAGTCGCGTATGGTTCGCGGGAAGAACGACTGTCTGAAAGCCTCCGTGCGCGCTCTAATCTCTCTAATTTTACATTCGTGATCTCCTCGGGAGGTATAAGTAGGGGGAAGCAATATATTCGATACCTCATCCAGAAACGCACCCTCTCGAAACCTGGACAGCAAGCTACACCGCGATGCAGAGCGCCTCTCTTGCAGAGTCTGCCACTTGAGTTTATTAAACATCTCCGTAACGCTATCACGGTTACCAAATAACCCGGTGACGAAACGCGCCGCTCTTCTTTGGATCTTTTCTATCTCCTCCGTCAACCCGACCTGGTACGGATCCCACACTGATGAGCAATACTCAAGTATAGGTCGAACGAGTGTTTTGTAAGCCACCTCCTTTGTTGATGGACTACATTTTCTAAGCACTCTCCCAATGAATCTCAACCTGGTACCCGCCTTACCAACAATTAATTTTATATGATCATCCCACTTCAAATCGTTCCGTACGCATACTCCCAGATATTTTACAGAAGTAACTGCTACCAGTGTTTGTTCCGCTATCATATAATCATACAATAAAGGATCCTTCTTTCTATGTATTCGCAATACATTACATTTGTCTATGTTAAGGGTCAGTTGCCACTCCCTGCACCAAGTGCCTATCCGCTGCAGATCTTCCTGTATTTCGCTACAATTTTCTAATGCAGCAACTTCTCTGTATACTACAGCATCATCCGCGAAAAGCCGCATGGAACTTCCGACACTATCTACTAAGTCATTTATATATATTGTGAAAAGCAATGGTCCCATAACACTCCCCTGTGACACGCCAGAGGTTACTTTAACGTCTGTAGACGTCTCTCCATTGATAACAACATGCTGTGTTCTGTTTGCTAAACACTCTTCAATCCAGCCACACAGCTGGTCTGATATTCCGTAGGCTCTTACTTTGTTTATCAGGCGACAGTGCGGAACTGTATCGAACGCCTTCCGGAAGTCAAGAAAAATAGCATCTACCTGGGAGCCTGTATCTAATATTTTCTGGGTCTCATGAACAAATAAGGCGAGTTGGGTCTCACACGATCGCTGTTTCCGGAATCCATGTTGATTCCTACATAGTAGATTCTGGGTTTCCAGAAATGACATGATACGCGAGCAAAAAACATGTTCTAAAATTCTACAAGAGATCGACGTAAGAGATATAGGTCTATAGTTTTGCGCATCTGCTCGACGACCCTTCTTGAAGACTGGGACTATCTGTGCTCTTTTCCAATCATTTGGAACCCTCCGTTCCTCTAGAGACTTGCGGTACACGGCTGTTAGAAGGGGGGCAAGTTCTTTCGCGTACTCTGTGTAGAATCGAATTGGTATCCCGTCAGGTCCAGTGGACTTTCCTCTATTGAGTGATTCCAGTTGCTTTTCTATTCCTTGGACACTTATTTCGATGTCAGCCATTTTTTCGTTTGTGCGAGGATTTAGAGAAGGAACTGCAGTGCGGTCTTCCTCTGTGAAACAGCTTTGGAAAAAGGTGTTTAGTATTTCAGCTTTACGCGTGTCATCCTCTGTTTCAATGCCATCATCATCCCGTAGTGTCTGGATATGCTGTTTCGAGCCACTTACTGATTTAACGTACGACCAGAACTTCCTAGGATTTTCTGTCAAGTCGGTACATAGAATTTTACTTTCGAATTCAATGAACGCTTCACGCATAGCCCTCCTTACGCTAACTTTGACATCGTTTAGCTTCTGTTTGTCTGAGAGGTTTTGGCTGCGTTTAAACTTGGAGTGGAGCTCTCTTTGCTTTCGCAGTAGTTTCCTAACATTGTTGTTGTACCACGGTGGGTTTTTCCCGTCCCTCACAGTTTTACTCGGCACGTACCTGTCTAAAACGCATTTTACGATTGCCTTGAACTTTTTCCATAAACACTCAACATTGTCAGTGTCGGAACAGAAATTTTCGTTTTGATCTGTTAGGTAGTCTGAAATCTGCCTTCTATTACTCTTGCTAAACAGATAAACCTTCCTCCCTTTTTTTATATTCCTATTAACTTCCATATTCAGGGATGCTGCAACGGCCTTATGATCACTGATTCCCTGTTCTGTACATACAGATTCGAAAAGTTCGGGTCTGTTTGTTATCAGTAGGTCCAAGATGTTATCTCCACGAGTCGGTTCTCTGTTTAATTGCTCGAGGTAATTTTCGGATAGTGCACTCAGTATAATGTCACTCGATGCTCTGTCCCGACCACCCGTCCTAAACATCTGAGTGTCCCAGTCTATATCTGGTAAATTGAAATCTCCACCTAAGACTATAACATGCTGAGAAAATTTATGTGAAATGTATTCCAAATTTTCTCTCAGTTGTTCTGCCACTAATGCTGCTGAGTCGGGAGGTCGGTAAAAGGAGCCAATTATTAACCTAGTTCGGTTGTTTAGTGTAACCTCCACCCATAATAATTCACAGGAACTATCCACTTCTACTTCACTACAGGATAAACTACTACTAACAGCGACGAACACTCCACCACCGGTTGCATGCAATCTATCCTTTCTAAACACCATCTGTACCTTTGTAAAAATTTCGGCAGAATTTATCTCTGGCTTAAGCCAGCTTTCTGTACCTATAACGATTTCAGCTTCGGTGCTTTCTATCAGCGCTTGAAGTTCCGGTACTTTACCAACGCAGCTTCGACAGTTGACAATTACAATACCGATTGCTGCTTGGTCCCCGCATGTCCTGACTTTGCCCCACACCCGTTGAGGCTGTTGCCCTTTCTGTACTTTCCCAAGGCCATCTAACCTAAAAAACCGCCCAGCCCACGCCACACAACCCCTGCTACCCGTGTAGCCGCTTGTTGCGTGTAGTGGACTCCTGACCTATCCAGCGGAACCCGAAACCCCACCACCCTATGGCGCAAGTCGAGGAATCTGCAGCCCACACGGTCGCAGAACCGTCTCAGCCTCTGATTCAGACCCTCCACTCGGCTCTGTACCAAAGGTCCGCAGTCAGTCCTGTCGACGATGCTGCAGATGGTGAGCTCTGCTTTCATCCCGCTAGCGAGACTGGCAGTCTTCACCAAATCAGATAGCCGCCGGAAGCCAGAGAGGATTTCCTCCGATCCATAGCGACACACATCATTGGTGCCGACATGAGCGACCACCTGCAGATGGGTGCACCCTGTACCCTTCATGGCATCCGGAAGGACCCTTTCCACATCTGGAATGACTCCCCCCGGTACGCACACGGAGTGCACATTGGTTTTCTTCCCCTCTCTTGCTGCCATTTCCCTAAGGGGCCCCATTACGCGCCTGACGTTGGAGCTCCCAACTACCAGTAAGCCCCCCCTCTGCGACTGCCCGGATCTTGCAGACTGAGGGGCAACCTCTGGAACAGGACAAGCAGCTATGTCAGGCCGAAGATCAGTATCAGCCTGAGACAGAGCCTGAAACCGGTTCGTCAGACAAACTGGAGAGGCTTTCCGTTCAGCCCTCCGGAATGTCTTTCGCCCCCTGCCACACCTTGAAACGACCTCCCACTCTACCACAGGTGAGGGATCAGCCTCAATGCGGGCAGTATCCCGGGCAACCACAGTCTTAGTCCGATCAGGGGATGCGTGGGACGAGCTGGCCGTCCCCGACAAACCCCCATCCGGACCCCCACAGTGATGCCCATTGGCAACAGCCTCAAGCTGTGTGACCGATGCCAACACTGCCTGAAGCTGGGAGCGAAGGGATGCCAACTCAGCCTGCATCCGAACACAGCAGTTGCAGTCCCTATCCATGCTAAAAACTGTTTTGCAAAGAACGTCTGAACTAATCTACAGAGAGCGCAAACAAATCGACAAAATTTAAACGGTTATTAAAATACAAGATTGCCTAGTAAATGCAGTAATGCTGCTACTTGCGCACTGCTGACACTGCTCGGCGGCGGAAGGAGACTAAGCGAAATTACACTATTCAGGTACTAAAACACGCTGCTACACTCTCAAATACTATAATACGCCCGAAATTTATGAATTAAACAATGCAAGTACCAAAAACACGCAAAGAAATTAAGAATTAAACTATGTAGCAAATGAGTGAGCTAGGAGTATACGACTTGCTGCTGCAGCTGCTTATCCAACGGCGGCAGGGATTCACGAATAGGACCTGATTTACAATAGACATGTTAAACAGCTGAAATAAATCTAAACCAAACAAGTTCACTGCAGTAGAAGAACGAAGACCGTAAAATGACACAAGTTTTGTTTGGCCCTTGTATGTTGCAAGAAGGCTGCACTGTCCTAACACAGGAATCTTCTGTCCTGAATATGTACTGAGCTGAACATTTGCGGAACGCAACGGAGGTTTGCCCAGTTGTTTGTACGTGTCGTGATTGAGCAGTGAAACTGCAGCACCAGTATCGAGCTGGAATGGTATGACCTTGCCATTAAAGTCCAAATCTACAAAAAGTTTATTGTCTTGCTGACGACAAGAGCGACTGTTTTGTGCAACTTGAACAGACACTGATACAGAATCACTTGCGACGTGACGGGATTGCCGTCGACATCGACGCACACTTTTCGTGGGACGAACACAGTCACTGTTAGAGAAAGTGGCACTGGGCGGAGTGTAATTAACTACATGAATGTCCATGGGCGAAGGTCCACGAGCCTGAGTATTCTTGGTTTGATTCCGGCGCGAAGCAAAGGGCCTGGAATGATTAAGTGTGTCTGATCTGAGCTTTTTCTGGCAAACACTTTGAACATGTCCTTTCTTATTACAGAAAAAGCAAATAGCTTGGCGTGACGGGCACTGTTCACGCGAATGTCTAGTTGCACACCGCGGGCATGATTTCACTGCATTTGTGTGCTGGCGCGGCACACCTGGTGTAGAGCATGGCGGCAGCTGCGCAGACGTGCGCGAGGGCAGTTTACCGGGCCGCGCAGCGCGCCCAACGGGCCGGTTAATGTTACACACTGCTGGCGAAGTTTCAAAAGATTCCTGAGCACAGTCAAGTGTGTCTTGTCTATCCAATATGTCTATCACTTGTTGAAGGGAGGGATTAACTAGTTCCAAAATCTGTTCCCGTATGCGAACATCAGAAACGTTCTGTGCAATTGCATCACGCACCATAGTATCTGAATAAGGAAGGCCACAGTCACATTCAAATGAACAATCCCTAGTAAGGCCTTGCAAAGTTGCAACCCACTCCCAATTAGTTTGACCGGCCGTACGTTTTGTACGAAAGAAAGTATACCTTTTTGCAACTACATTAACTGTTTCTTTGAAATAGGCGTCCAATGCCGACAAAATTTCCTCGTAGGACAGAGTTGCTACGTCGCGGCGGGGAAATAATTTCACTATCACACGGTAGGTGGACACACCTACACACGAAAGCAAAAACGGCTGCCGCTCATTACCTTGAATTCTGTAGGCGGCGAGATGGAATCCAAATTGGCGTGACCACTCAGTCCAGGTCTCGTGCTGTGCATCAAAATTGCGAAACTGCGGTGCAACTGCACGTTGTGGCTGCGGGAGCGATGAAGCGGCGGCCGCCGCATCGGTTTGAATGGCACGTTGACCCTGGACGAGCTGTCCAAGGGCATCCAATAACGCCTGCGTCTGCTGATTCTGCAAGCGATAAAATTCGGACAGTACATCTGGAGAATGTGGCGAAGCCATGACACAAGTAAATGTAAGCAAGTAGAAAGAACAAGACCCTTTTCGTTAAATCGTCGCCAATGATGTGTTGGTAAATGTGCCAACACCTTGTAGATAGAGGAGGCCGAAATCTAACGCAGACGGGCGTGAATTCTGGAACAGGATAAGTAGTGAATGGTAGCAAGAAAAGTATGCAGCTCCTCGAATACTTAACTTTTATATATCCTTTGTTGTTTCCAGCATTCTTGATGAGACATTTCATATGATAACTTTCAAACTATGTAAGGCTAATGGCGCCTTGCTAGGTCGTAGCCATGGACTTAGCTGAAGGCTATTCTAACTGTCTCTCGGCAAATGAGAGAAAGGCTTCGTCAGTGTAGTCGCTAGCAAAGTCGTCGTACAACTGGGGCGAGTGCTATTCCGTAACTCGAGACCTGCCTTGTGGTGTCTCTCGGTCTGCGATCACACAGTGGCGACACGCGGGTCCGACATGTACTAAATGGACCGCGGCCGATTTAAGCTACCACCTAGCAAGTGTGGTGTCTGGCGGTGACACCACAGTAAGTACAATGAGGACGCAGAAACAGAAGACGACAGTAGCAAGTGTGTTTAATTAATAACGACAATAATTGTATTTATTTTAAAATGCATTAGACATTACAATAAAGAAACACTTAACAAATGTTTAAAATGTCATTTTTTTCTCTACTAACTGCGTTGCATTACAACGGCCTTATCTACATTTGTATTCATGGCATAAGTAAACAAGCTCAAACATGTGAAGATGAAAATCAGTATAATGCACATTCACGAATCTACGTGTGTAGTTTTTACCATCAGCATCTGATCGGTACGAGATGCGCACGACCGTCAGCTCTCATCACTGTAAGACAAACAAGAAAATTGTCTCTTTCACGACCCCTCCCCCAGAGCGACCAATCTATTAACAACTTAGTTTATAAACAACTTAGACTGGCCAAGACGTTTTTTCAACCGAAATTGCCCGAGGAAAGAAATGTGTTGCATTACTTACTGAACGTCCCTCATATATTACTAAACGGCTATCCCTAGACGGGTTCCAGTTCCAGGCTGCCTATGTAACAGCTTCCACGGATAAGTAGAGCCGCGCGGGATTAGCCGAGCGGTCTCAGGCGCTGCAGTCATGGACTGTGCGGCTGGTCCCGGCGGAGGTTCGAGTTCTCCCTCGGGCATTGGTGTGCGTGTTAGTCCTTAGGATAATTTAGGTTAAGTAGTGTGTAAGGTTAGGGACTGATGACCTTAGCAGTTAAGTCCCGTAAGATTTCACACACATTTGAACATTTTTTTGGACAAGTAGAAGTTGATTTTCAATACTTCAAATTGTTATTTACCGAATTTAAAAATTTAAAATGTCTTAATCTTCTGATGACGACTGATAATCTCATGTCAAATCATAACACAGTAAGTCAAACTTCACAGTTAGAAATTGCGCATAGCCTTGAAGCAGCGTAGGTCACGGCGCACAAACTACCCAGACTATATTCATTCACGGATTGAGAAAGAGAGCACTCACCGACTCCCAACGAACTTTAACACAATTTAACACTTTTACGAAAATTTATCTTGCTGAACCCCCTCTTCGCGTCCCCCCTTTTCCAAACACAGCCGAAACGATGAAAGGAGAAAACGTTATCGCTTACTACATTTTCGTTGTTCATGTAATAAAACTACAGCATCAGGCATGACATTTTAATTTATTACTTCTTTATTTCTAAATCTTTTCGCAAGACATTCTGCGCACAATATCCACAGGCACCTGTAAAATTATATCATCGTACGAAACATAGTTCGGGAGATATGACGTTTATACATGGAAGATCGATTCTCTAAAGAATCGGAAGTAGATGTTTATTGACAAGATAATTCGTTTACGAAAATTTGAGTAAACAGTAGTATTTAATGAACACGAAGGTGCACTTGTTTCGGGCGTCAGTTGTTGTGACACTGAGAAAAGACCCTACAGTTACTCATTTTTCAATTTTAAACAAAGCAGACAGAGAACAAAATAAATACGTTCCACTGCAACGAACGACCTTACATAATTGCATCCAGCGACAAACATCGCAGACTCATGTAGCTGTACTGAAATTTTTACCGTCAAAACTCGTCTCAGTGACTATGCGGTGCCGCTCGACTCGAAGATACGTGCTTCGAATCCTGATCGTGGATGAAATCTTCACCATCAATATTTGTTTGACCAGAAAGGAAAGAAGGCGCTGTGACATGAAATTCCTGATCACAAGACTTTGTGCCTATGTGCTGATCGTGGATGAAATCTTCACCATCAATATTTGTTTGACCAGAAAGGAAAGAAGGCGCTGTGACATGAAATTCCTGATCACAAGACTTTGTGCCTATGTGCTGCTTTAGATCAAAAACCTTTCCCCACAATGGTTTGTAGAGTTAGGGCAGGTACGCCATTTATGGTGATCTGTCCTTCGGATGAGCATGTTAAGATCGACGGCCCCCTTGGTGGTATTCGAGATGACAAAAAAATGGTTCAAATGGCTCTGAGCACTATGGGACTTAACAGCTGTGGTCATCAGTCCCCTAGAACTTAGAACTACTTAAACCTAACTAACCTAAGGACATCACACACATCCATGCCCGAGGCAGGATTCGAACCTGCGACCGTAGCAGTCGCACGGTTCCGGACTGCGCGCCTAGAACCGCGAGACCACCGCGGCCGGCGAGATGACAAGGCTATGTGCCTGCACCAGGTTTCTCCCTCACCCTTCTCTTATCACAGTAGATCACAAACATGATGTTACCCCACTCACACACGCTATAGAATGGTCTACAATCAACAGAGACACTTTAAGACACAACTCTCAAATACTGCGAGAAAATGGGCAGTTGTCTGTGAAGGAATTAAAACCGATTCCAATTATTTGACTGAACCTAACCTCGGGATCTCCTTCCAACAAATGTTGTACGTGAGCCGTGGTAAAATTTGCTGTTTTGAAAAGCGCACCGCAGCGCGTAGTGTGAAGCAGTCGCCCTCCGTTTCTGCCGGTGGCGCCGCTGTGGCAGTCGCAGCTTTGGTGTCTCCCTCTGGTGTGAAAGGGGAAAGGTTGCCTTGTTCACGTGCATTTAAGGGGCGCTATGAGCTCGGCAGGGGGTCAGTCTGAGTCAAATGGTTCAAATGGCTCTGAGCACTATGGGACTCAATTGCTGAGGTCATTAGTCCCCTAGAACTTAGAACTAGTTAAACCTAACTAACCTAAGGACATCACAAACATCCATGCCCGAGGCAGGATTCGAACCTGCGACCGTAGCGGTCTTGCGGTTCCAGACTGCAGCGCCTTTAACCGCACGGCCACTTCGGCCGGCCAGTCTGAGTCGGTCAGTCTGTCAGTTAGGGCGAGTCTGGTCAGTTGGTCAGCCAAGTTAGTCTGGGTTTGTCTCTCGTCCGCATTGGTGAGGCAGTTAGTGTCTGTCTGTCGTCCGGAGTGCTAGTATGTGTTGGCCGCCAGTCTGCTCAAGTTTGCTCAGGCAATGGGCATTGGCGGTTGGATCGATCGGTTGGTCGGTCGCGCACTGGGACACAAGATGGCTTGTCCGCCTGGAGCGTCGGCACATGTGAGGTCACCACGTGAGTCCAGTGGGCCGCGCCGGCGACGCTGTGAGACGGGAGATCGGCGCGCCTTCCTGCGTCCGTTGAAGCGGTTGGCAGCGGACGGTTCGGGAGAGCGTTTGGGGGTGCTGCGCCAGGTCTTCGCCAGTAATCGCAGTTATTAGAAGTTAAGTGATTCGTGATACGTTGTTTCAGTTACTTGTCAAATTCGACTTGTTTTCTTGGTCAGTCTCTCGTCCCCAGCTTGCTCGTTTGTCTCTCGCCCGCATTTGTTAGGCAGTTAGTGTCTGTCTGTCTGTCTGTCGGTCTGCCGTACGTTAATAGCTGCCTCTGTCATGTTTGTCGGGTTCGGTGTTAACGAATTTATTGCTTAAAGGCCGAATTCTTCGAGTATGTTTTTATCTTGCGTATCATCTTGCGAGGTGGTATATGTGTAATGTAGAGCATGTTGTACATTTTATGTAAGTCTGCATTTTATGGGTTTTATTTAAATAGTCATTTTAGGTTATAAGGTTTCCACCGTAAGAGTCCTTTAAAAAAAATTGCACTTTTGGTGGCAAATAATTTGAGTGTTGTACCATTTCCATCCCTCTTACGGGGTGCATAGTTTACGTGTTTTTGTGAGTTATTAAAAAAAATTTTTTTTGTTTAAATTAATCTGGTGTGTTGCGGATTTGCACCAGTGTACTCTTTCAGAGGTTGTTGTGAGCGGTCATGACTACGGCCGTGTTGAGAGGGGGCCGGCAAGCTTTTCAGCCCGAAGGCTTCTACTGTTAATATTGTTCTTCCTGCCTCTAAATAAAATTGTAACTTGATATTTCGAGGGTGCTTTTCTGCTTATAATTTTAAATCTGTTTTGAAAAAGCTTTTAGGAATAAAATTCACATTTGTTAAAAGTAACTTTATTTTCCATCAGTTACTTCCTGGCAACTACTTCCACGCTCACCTAGTTTGATTAAATGTGTTAATGTTCTTGATGAATCGCTAGTAAATAAAGTAAATTCTTTAAGAAAAGATTTTGAAAGTAAGTAAATTCACGGTTCAGTACGACTCTTTCTTTTTCTTGTCTTCAAAATTCCATCAGGTGCCTCCTTCTTACCTTCACGAGCTTTTCCTGTTATTGCTTCCCGCATGCCTTTCTATTTTAAGGTAGCTTTTGACATGTTTGTCGTCTGCCTACCACCATGCGGCTCTGTATACGTGCTTTTGCAGTGCTGTCCTGCTAAATCTATACAGTCAATGATTATTAATTTTAACAACTTATGTTACTTATTGTTAACATGCTAAATCGTATTAAATAATCTTATAAGTTACAAGAATAGTTACTCTCCTCAGATACATCAAGATACACCACAACTGTTTTACCTACCACACTTACAACATAGTTCATATTTTGAGGCTGTCTGCATTGTTATTATAAAACATTGATTTAGGTAAACACGCAGCCGGAAATAATTATTGCACCTGGAAAGACGATGTCGAATTTGATCCGACAACGGCATTCGCCACCTGAGATATAGTACACTACTGGCCATTAAAATTGCTACACCACAAAGATGACGTGCTACTGACACGAAATTTAACCGACAGGAAGAAGATGCTGTCATATGCAAATGATTAGCTTTTCAGAGCATTCACACAAGGTTGGCGCCGTTGGCGACACCTAAACGTGCTGACATGAGGAAAGTTTCCAACCGATTTCTCATACACAAACAGCAGTTGACAGGCGTTGCCTGGTGAAACGTTGTTGTCATACCTCGTGTAATGAGGAGAAATGCGTACCATCACGTTTCCGACTTTGATAAAGGTCGGATTGTAGCCTATCGCGATTGCTGTTTATCGTATCGCGAAATTGCTGCTCGCGTTGGTCGAAATCCAATGACTGTTAGCAGAATATGGAATTGGCAGGTTCAGGAGGGTAATACGGAACGCCGTGCTGGATCCCAACGGCCTCGTATCACTAGCAGTCGAGATGACAGGCATCTTATCCGCATGGCTGTAACGGATCGTACAGCCACGTCTCGATCCCTGGGTCAACAGATGGGGACGTTTGCAAGACAACAACCATCTGCACGAACAGTTCGACGACGTTTGCAGCAGCATGGACTATCAGCTCGGAGACCGTGGCTGCGGTGACCCTTAACGTTGCATCACAGACAGGAGCGCCTGCGATGGTGTACTCAACGACGAACCTCGGTGCACGAACGGCAAAACGTCATTTTTTCGGATGAATCCAGGTTCTGTTTACAGCATCATAATGGTCGCATCCCTGTTTGGCGACATCGCGGTGAACGCACATTGGAAGCGTGTATTCATCATCGCCATACTGGCGTATCACCCGGCTAGTATGGGGTGCCATTGGTAACACGTCTCGGTCACCTCTTGTTCGCACTGACGGCACTTTGAACAGTGGACGTTACATTTCAGATGTGTTACGACCCGTGGCTCTACTCTTCATTCGATCCCTGCGAAACCCTACATTTCAGCAGGATAATGCACGACCGCATTTACAGGTCCTGTACGGGCCTTTCTGGATATAGAAAATGTTCGACTGCTGCCCTGGCCAGCACATTCTCCAGATCTCTCACTAACTGAAAACGTCTGGTGAATGGTGGCCGAACGACTGGCTCGTCACAATACGCCAGTCACTACTCTTGATCAACTGTGGTATCGTGAAGTTGAAGTGGTGCTCTGGTTGAAGTGGTGCGAGAAGCACGTATTTTAGTTTATTGTCTGGCATACCGCCATATTTCATGTTATAGAAAATTACTGCGAGTTGCAACCATACTAGGCACTCGATTCTGAAAAGAATTTATATTTATAAAAGTAAGTAGGATTGTGAACTGTAGGCTTATTCATTGAATATATCTGATTTAACTAACTGTGTAATTTTTTTGTTTAGTAGACAATCACCTCTGTACGACGTTTTGGCATGGCTGGCAAATTATTGTAATATTGAGATTTAGATTATGAGTCCGCACCTACCGCAGCAGTCTTTGGAAACGATTTAATTACGAAGTCCGATTATTTCAGTTTTATTTCACGGTCAACTACGAGTAACATTGCCTTTACGAAAAAGCCATTGTCAAGCGTCTGATACCGAATAATTAAAACCTGACGACTCATAGGAGAGACAATCATACAGATAAAATAATATTTTATTTTATTTTATTTTATTTTATTTATTTTATATTGGCGACTGCGTGTCGGACTTGTTATTTTGTCATTTGTTACATTGTTCTCTTTGTTACATGTGAAAAATCAACCTTCTGGTCCTGGACTTGACTATATGAGAAATAAAAAAATCTGAAGATATTTGCCAATTGTAAAATTTTGCGGGAAGACGCAAAGAAGCTTCCAGCAAAATAAGGTAAGACGCAGCATCTTTGCATTAGCAGGCTTGACCAGACGTATAATTCAGTGTATTAGCTTTTCAGTAAAATTCTGTAGTGTTTCTTTTCCGCATAACAGTTTCAGTGATAAATTCCATTCTCAGTATTTTTCCTTAAACAATAACGTATGCAACAATACCAATACACGAGTGTACAATATGGCCGACTTCTGTACGATATCATGTAACATGGCCAGCAGCCATTACCAATAATCTCAAATTCAGTTTATATTTTTAAATTAACAGACAGCCATTGTTGCTACGACCGATTCATGCTCAACTGTATTTTATTTTAAAATCAGTGTCAAATATTTTCTTGAAACATATATCACGTGTGGCATGGTAATAACTAGAAAACAATACGCAAAAATGGAACAGCAAAGACGTACTATTCAGACGCAATCCGACTCGGACGAGAGACAAATGTTAGAAAATGACTTTACGACAACAACCGGTAGTGACGATTCATCAAACATTGACGCAAGTATTGACGAAAATTTTGACAATAGGCCTTCCACCACAAAAATTTCAAAGTCTCAATCAGAGCCCATGTTAATGCATGACGTCACGTCTAATGACGCGGCGGGGGCAGAGACCTTGCAAACGGTAAACATTGCCGACATGTTACAAATGCTAATGAAACAAAACGCAGAAAATATGGCAACCTTACAGACGCAAAATGAACAGTTAAAGACACAAAATGACGAAATCAAATCTGATCTCATAGCACTCAAGACAGGTAATGACACTTTATGTAAGCGTGTGGAACTTATAGACGCTACACTGACCAAACAGATGACTGAACTCAGTACTAAATTTTCCCAGCTTAATACGAAACAAGAAAAGACTACAACTGACGTAGCACTTTTACAGACACAAGTAAAAAACCTTAATGTCACGTGTGAAGTTCTTACTGAACAAATTCAAACATATCCTTCAGTACATGACAACCTTGAAAAACGAATTCCTGACGTACAGAATAAATTTGACAATGTTGAACAACACCTGACTGACATCTTACAATCTGATGCCACAGCTCATTTTCAAAATATTAATAAAGAATTTCATGATTGGGTAGTGAACAAAGACAAACATTTTGATAGATGCTTACGTGAAAATTTACCAACAATTGTGCACGACTCCGTAGCGCAATACATTACTAATAACAAACAGCTGATCAGTGACGCAATACAATCCGTCACTGCACCCATGAGACAATTCACCGATCGACCACAGTCTGAATGTAACGAAAATATCAGTCAAAATGCACAGTTCAGGAACCAATATACATTCGAGTATGACACACACGTACCGCACACGACAAACACACAAGAACAAAACACACCACGACTACAACACATACCACGATGTGCAAACACAAACACAAGCCATTATCATGGTAGACCACAGCAACATTATCGTAATTACTCGCCAGCTGGACATAGCAGTAATTACAGTGGGACAAATCCATATCATAATGCAAAGGAAGATGAAAGCTTAATGAAACACAGGCAATTTCAGATTTTTATCCCAGAAAAACGAACCATTCATCCGGTGATTTTTATCAAATCTTTTAGTAACGCATTTCCACGCACTTGGAGTGACCGGAAAAAGATTTCATATATTGTCGGTTACATCCAAGGCGATGCAGCTGTCTGGGCATACAGTCAAGCTGACGTATGTACCACGTACAGTGAGTTTGAGCGTGCTTTTCTGAACAAATTCTGGTCGCAATCCGTTCAGGAGCGACTCAGAAGACAAATTTTAGAACCTGAAACTTTTAACAGTAAAAATGGTAACTTACGCAGATATTTTGTAAAATACTTGAACATGGGACATTTTTTAGACGAACCAGTCGCAACACGTTATATACTCCGAGCGTTGAAGGCCAAATTGCCTTTCAACATTAAGGAAAAACTTCTACATATCCCGGATGACGATTCAGATTATTTTTTAACAGCTTTAGATTCGGTTGACATGTTACTTGAAGATCAGCGCTTCGCGCGGCAAAACAGCAGCCACAATGTTTACACTAGTGGTATGCAAAACATGCAGGCTTGCCAACACAATTCTGGCGCGCCCACAGTTGGATACGCGGTACAACAAAAACAGCAAACTCACATGCCGTCTCAGTACGGAAATCAAAATCAACACGCGTATTCCAATACGAACAATAGTTACAACAGTAATAACATTTCATGCGGCAATCCATACAAAAGGCACCGCGGTAATAACTACAACGGTAACAACGGATACAAAGGTAATAACAAAAACACAAACAGAAATAGAAATAATAATAACTACGAGCCAAGACAGCATCAAGGTTGGACTCGTAACGATCAGTACTTTCATTCAAACTCTGCTTTACCACAGCAGCCACCAGGTCAAAATTGGAGCATACCTTACGGCCGACAGGTAAGTTATAATGCGCAACAGCAACAACAACCGCAAAAGTTTGGAGATCATAATAGGCAATATCCGAATGTGAATATAATAGAAATGACACCTGATGCACAACCTCAATCTGTGTCAGTACCTAGTACAAATGCTAATCCAACAAACTAGAAACAGTCACTACTTTGCCCCAGGTCGTGGCTGAAGAATCCTTGGGGGGCGGCTTCAATGTTAATCAGTTATTTGACACCACACTTGAACAACAGAATAATGATATGCCGAGTAATTCTAAACAAAAACTACCTGTTTTATTTATAAGATACAACCACAATAACAATATATCAGATGAACTTTTACAAGACAGTACACAATGTCGTTTAAACACAAATGAAATTGTTTTAGCATCCACTACTGGTGTAGTAGGTGGGATTCCAACTACTATTATCCTAGATACAGGTGCAGCTGTGAGCGTTTTATCTTTTAATTTTTATAAAAAGATGTGTGAATTGGAACCTGTGCCTGAGTTTCCTGCCCAAAACTGTAAAATAACTACTGCACTAGGTAATAAGTCATGTAGGGTTACGAAGCAAGTTTTTGTAAACCTTAAAATAGGTAATGGAACCGTACAATGGCCATTCCTGGTTGTACAAAACCTTGTGACTAATTGCATATTAGGAATAGATATTATGAGCGAGAAGGACTGCATTATAGACTTCTCCAAAGGTAAATGTATTTTAAATGATAAAAGCAGGGTAATTATTATTGATTTGGACAGGAGAACTCTAAAGCATGACAAACACTGTACAGGGTACAAGGTTCAGTTAGTACTTGACAAAGACATTCAAGACATGCAAACACACTCATCTGACACAGAGCTAATGGACTTGAAAACATTGCTTGATCATAAGATAAGTGAAGCTACAGCTCTCAGTGTACATGAACGTATAAAACTACAGGAAGTGTTATCCAAATATTTACAAGTTTTTACCAAACGATTAGGTGTTATCAACACGTATGTGTACAAGATTGAAGTTAAGCCTCACAAGATCTTCTACCATAAGACATATAACGTACCGTTATCTCAACGACCTGCTATGTGGCAAGAATTAAAACAAATGTTAGACTGGAAGGTCATTGAACCATCCACCTCACCTTATTGTAGTCCTCTACTTGTTCTCAAAAAATCAAATGGAGGCATTAGGTTAGTGTTAGACGCACGAGCTATTAATGAAATAATTTTACCGGTTCACACAAAACCTGAAAATTTAGAAGACCAATTACAGAAATTTCTAGATGCAAAATATTTTTCCACAATAGATCTCGCTAATTCGTTTTGGCAGGTGGGTATCACTCCTGATTCTCGGAAATATACTGCATTTATGTTCGGGGGGCGAACCTATCAGTTTTGTGTTCTACCCTTCGGACTGAATGTCAGCTCTGGGGTATTCATTACAGCCCTGGATACCGTGCTTGGCGACGATTTAGTTGAGACAGTCACACACTATGTAGATGATATACTGATAGCTACACAATCCTGGAATGAACACGTTGACACACTTCAAAGAATTTTAGAAAAATTTGCACAAGCTGGAGTCACAGCCAACCTAAAAAAATCAAAATTTGGTTGCAGTGAGATAAAGTATTTAGGACATATTATTAATTCACAGGGCATACGTCCGGATCCCAGTAAATTAGATGCTATCAGAAACTTTCCTAGCCCTCGAACTAAAAAGCAGTTAAAATCATTCCTTGGGCTATGTTCATTTTTCAGACGTTTTTTGCCACAACCACTTTTGAACAGTAAACATCTGCTAAATCTACTCAGAAGGAATCAAGTTTGGATCTGGTCGGAACAGTGCCAGAATGACTTTAATACAATTAAACATGCTTTAGTGAATGCTAACATATTGAGCCATCCAGATTTCAATTTAGATTTTTGTATGACTTGTGACGCTTCACGTACTGGCTTGGGCTGTTGCTTATTTCAAGTTGTAAAGAATAAAGAGGAGGAACAGATAAGAATTATTGGGTTTGCGAGTCGCACTCTAACTGAATGTGAGCGTACATACTCCACTACTGAGTTAGAAACACTTTCCATAGTATGGGCATTCAAGAAATTCAATTATTATTTATTTGGAAAACATACGGTAATTTACACCGATCACCAGGCCCTGACATTTTTGTTAACTTGTAAACTTGTACATCCTAGACTATCACGATGGGCAGTTACACTTCAGAACTACTCTTTTGAAATTAAGTACATAAGAGGTAAGGACAACACCATTGCAGACACTTTGTCTAGACTTCCACAAGGTATGAATGATACCAACAGTGACTTAGAAAATATAAATGACTACAGGATTCTCTTAATGCAAGACAAGCAGTATCACCAATATTATATTGATATGTGCAGAAACATGGCTGAATTACAAAAATCTGATCCTCACTGGTATAAGATAATAACATTACTGGTAGAAAAACACAATCATCCTTTGACTAAGTATTACAAGTTACACAATGATGTGCTATTTTACCGCCGACATCCAAATGCTACTAACTGGTGTGTATGCATTCCCAAAGAGTCTGAACGTAATCTAATTTGGCACACACACTTAGTTTGGGGTCATTATGGGACGAAAAAGTGTTTGGCAAAGCTCAGTACATACTGTTATTTTAGCAATATGAGAAGAAAAATTTACAGGGAACTAAAAACATGTGTCATATGTCAAAAATCAAAACCTCAGAATTTATCCACAAAAACAGATTTACATTCTATTTTACCTAGTAAACCCCTGGAAATTCTGTGTACTGACATTAGTGGACCGCATCCAGCAAGCTCTGGAGGCGTCAAATATATCTTAGCTTTTTACGATATATTTTCTAAACATGTTAAACTTTATGCTTTAAAATCCGCCACTGCAAGTGCTATAATACGAAGATTCTCAAGTGATTACCTGACGCACGTGGGAAAACCTAAAGCAATTCTATCAGATAATGCAGCATACTATTCTGGGTACAAATGGAGAAATTTCTTGAAGGACAATAACATTAAAAGTATATTTATTTCGAGGTTTAGTCCACAATGTAACGCGACCGAGAGACTTTTCCGAGAATTAAACCGTTTCATGAGGACCTATATTTCATCAAAACATACTAATTGGGTGTCCTACCTAAGTCTTTTCGAAGACGTACACAATAACTTAAATATTTACGATACAAATTACACACCTAACGAGATCATGTTCAATTGCAAACAGAACGATCAGTGGATAGAACCATTACCTAAGTTGTCAGACAAGGAAATCACACCTGAACAGAAAATAAAAGAAGTATTGACTACGCTGACACATCACGCACAGATACGAAACAAACATCACAGAAACATAATAAAAAGAAAACAAAAATTCGAGGTAGGAATGCTTGTACTACTTCGTACTCATCATAAATCTGTTGCACTCAAACGACGCAACGCTAAGTGGCGTCTGCTATATGAAGGACCTTATATAATTGTTAACATACCGCACCCAGGTGCGTATCTGTTACAACATCGTAGAACTAACAAATTTATTGGGCTATACGCACACCGAGATCTTAGAGCATTTCATGCTGAATAATGTAAAAGTCATACCCATCAAAATATTGCTAAGCAACTCGAAAAACTCTGTTGCTACAACACAGATAATAAGTAGTATAGAAATTTTCATTTCAGCGTTCCAGTGACGCAGTTGAAGACAGAAGAACTTTTCTTTCAACGCCGCGGCTCCACCGAGAAGACTGAATATTAAAGTAAAATTTATGATTACGTAGCAGTGAATGATATATAAATTTTTCACGGAACATTTGTGACTGTAGGTACCACTGACCTGGTATGACACCTGACGAACTGACAGACGTCATCTGTGAAGCGATCTTTTACTTTGAGAAATAGATTAGACGCACATCTCTCAACACGAAAAGCATCTATCAGTAGTCAAGGCCACACAGACACTCTACACACACGCACAAAACGCGAGGAATCGAACATTTTCTCTCTCTTACTATTTTGAATATTTATTGAGTAGTGAAAACGCCTGGTCTTGCCTACTGATGTAAGGAATGTTGTGTCTAACCTATCTTAATTTCAGATGACATCACAAAAAACATCGATAATATCCCAGCAAAACCGCTAAAGAGGATGCAATTCATGTAATCAAATGTGACACAATGTAATAACCTATAGCTATGTAATGATGATGTAAACATGTTTATGTGCAACTGTATTATGTTTATGCTAAGAAAATATGTGACGTGTGTATGTATAATTACTTATTTTTTTAACTGATGTATCATGTAAAAATTTGAACAAAACGAGTGCCAAAAAGACATTGCATAGTGAACCTCTGTTCACGGACGTTAACGAACATTTAGGTGAGCTATATTCAGCAAAAAACTGAAAATGTGAAGTGAATAATTCGTGCATCGTCTAGTGACATTACTACAGTACCCAACTTCAAGATGTTAACTGGATTAAATGGACACAAAGTGCCTGTCCAGAAAACAACACGACGGGTGGAAGAGTTTTGGTTGGAACTTCAGGGAATGAAATGTTCTCGAAATGTGACGGACACTCTTACCTGGACTGTCCAAGGATCGACGCCAGCTATGTGCCGTCCGAGGTTCTGCAACCAAGCTTCCACGGAATGTAAAAAAAAACGAACTGCACGTGGACCAATTACTCGACGGGTCACGTCTGATCTGTAATAAACAATGCTTTTTGTCACAACGAACTGCATCACAACGACTATAATGGAAATAGGAAATGGACACGCTTATGTATTAATCACGTTGTTATACAACGATGTTACTGTGATCAAAAAACTTTACCACGACGATACTAACCTGTAAAAAATTATTGTGCAGCAGATGAATATAAACTGTAATAACGACGCGATGTGTATAGGTCAACGCACCTGAAACAACAGAACATTTTTCGTTGAAGCATTTCATTGCAATGCTATGTAACTAAGAACATTCAACAATCTAAAGTTGTATTGTATTATAACAAATATTGTAATTTTAAAACTAAGTTACCTGTCATAGAATGTAGTCTTCATATGTAATCTTGGTGGAATATTTTCTTTGTGCAACGACTAAGAAATGCGCGCGCACACGAACAATATGAACTGCAATACTGTGCCGCGTGATCTAAATTTACGAAATAACGGCAGTGCCGTAGTTACACAGACGCTTCTGCGCATGCGCGCACTCTATCTGCCAACATAAGAACTTTTCGGCGCACGCGCGTCATTCAAATTTTGTATATAATATACATTATAATGTAAGTCATGTAAATAGTTGTAGATAACTTAGATTTTCTTGTGCCTTTAGGTGAATTGCTCGCCTGCAGGTGTGTCCTTTCGCCTCGCAATTCAGGGGGCAATATAAAGGCACATTTGCATGCCGAGCGTGAGTTTCCTCGGAAACGCGAGATATTAATTAAATAAATAATCAGTGACAAATAAATAAAGCCTATGGCACACAACTGCAGCGCTGTGTCGCTGATAAAACAAAAGTACATTTACGTTACTCGTATGTTTGATTAAAAAAAAGGAAGAGCTCTGGTTGAAGTGGTGCGAGAAGCACGTATTTTAGTTTATTGTCTGGCATACCGCCATATTTCATGTTATAGAAAATTACTGCAAGTTGCAACCATACTAGGCACTCGATTCTGAAAAGAATTTATATTTATAAAAGTAAGTAGGATTGTGAACTGTAGGCTTATTCATTGAATATATCTGATTTAACTAACTGTGTAATTTTTTTGTTTAGTAGACAATCACCTCTGTACGACGTTTTGGCATGGCTGGCAAATTATTGTAATATTGAGATTTAGATTATGAGTCCGCACCTACCGCAGCAGTCTTTGGAAACGATTTAATTACGAAGTCCGATTATTTCAGTTTTATTTCACGGTCAACTACGAGTAACATTGCCTTTACGAAAAAGCCATTGTCAAGCGTCTGATACCGAATAATTAAAACCTGTCGACTCATAGGAGAGACAATCATACAGATAAAATAATATTTTATTTTATTTTATTTTATTTTATTTATTTTATATTCATAAAATAAATAAAATAAAATAAAATAAAATAAAATAAAATATTAATTATTTTATATTCATAAAATAAATAAAATAAAATAAAATAAAATAAAATATTAATTATTTTTATCTGTATGATTGGCTCTCCTATGAGTCGTCAGGTTTTGATTATTCGGTATCAGACGCTTGACAATGGCTTTTTCGTAAAGGCAATGTTACTCGTAGTTGACCGTGAAATAAAACTGAAATAATCGGACTTCGTAATTAAATCGTTTCCAAAGACTGCTGCGGTAGGTGCGGACTCATAAACTAAATCTCAATATTACAATAATTTGCCAGCCATGCCAAAACGTCGTACAGAGGTGATTGTCTACTAAACAAAAAATTACACAGTTAGTTAAATCAGATATATTCAATGAATAAGCCTACAGTTCATAATCCTACTTACTTTTATAAATATAAATTCTTTACAGAATCGAGTGCCTAGTATGGTTGCAACTCGCAGTAATTTTCTATATCATGAAATATGGCGGTGTGCCAGACAATAAACTAAAATACGTGCTTCTCGCACCACTTCAACCAGGGCTCTCTTCCTTTTTTTTTAATCAAACATACGAGTAACGTAAATGTACTTTTGTTTTATCAGCGACACAGCGCTGCAGTTGTGTGCCATAGGCTTTATTTATTTGTCACTGATTATTTATTTAATTAATATCTCGCGTTTCCGAGGAAACTCACGCTCGGCATGCAAATGTGCCTTTATATTGCCCCCTGAATTGCGAGGCGAAAGGACACACCTGCAGGCGAGCAATTCACCTGAAGGCACAAGAAAATCTAAGTTATCTACAACTATTTACATGACTTACATTATACTGTATATTATATACAAAATTTGAATGACGCTGGTGCGCCGTAAAAGTTCTTATGTTGGCAGATAGAGTGCGCGCATGCGCAGAAGCGTCTGTGTAACTCCGGCACTGCCGTTATTTCGTAAATTTAGATCACGCGGCACAGTATTGCAGTTCATATTGTTCGTGTGCGCGCGCATTTCTTAGTCGTTGCACAAAGAAAATATTCAACCAAGATTACATATGAAGACTACATTCTATGACAGGTAACTTAGTTTTAAAATTACAATATTTGTTATAATACAATACAACTTTAGATTGTTGAATGTTCTTAGTTACATAGCATTGCAATGAAATGCTTCAACGAAAAATGTTCTGTTGTTTCAGGTGCGTTGACCTATACACATCGCGTCGTTATTACAGTTTATATTCATCTGCTGCACAATAATTTTTTACAGGTTAGTATCGTCGTGGTAAAGTTTTTTTGATCACAGTAACATCGTTGTATAACAACGTGATTAATACATAAGCGTGTCCATTTCCTATTTCCATTATAGTCGTTGTGATGCAGTTCGTTGTGACAAAAAGCATTGTTTATTACAGATCAGACGTGACCCGTCGAGTAATTGGTCCACGTGCAGTTCGTTTTTTTTTACATTCCGTGGAAGCCTGGTTGCAGAACCTCGGACGGCACATAGCTGGCGTCGATCCTTGGACAGTCCAGGTAAGAGTGTCCGTCACATTTCGAGAACATTTCATTCCCTGAAGTTCCAACCAAAACTCTTCCACCCGTCGTGTTGTTTTCTGGACAGGCACTTTGTGTCCATTTAATCCCGTTAACATCTTGAAGTTGGGTACTGTAGTAATGTCACTAGACGATGCACGAATTATTCACTTCACATTTTCAGTTTTTTGCTGAATATAGCTCACCTAAATGTTCGTTAATGTCCGTGAACAGAGGTTCACTATGCAATGTCTTTTTGGCACTCGTTTTGTTCAAATTTTTACATGATACATCAGTTAAAAAAATAAGTAATTATACATACACACGTCACATATTTTCTTAGCATAAACATAATACAGTTGCACATAAACATGTTTACATCATCATTACATAGCTATAGGTTATTACATTGTGTCACATTTGATTACATGAATTGCATCCTCTTTAGCGGTTTTGCTGGGATATTATCGATGTTTTTTGTGATGTCATCTGAAATTAAGATAGGTTAGACACAACATTCATTACATCAGTAGGCAAGACCAGGCGTTTTCACTACTCAATAAATATTCAAAATAGTAAGAGAGAGAAAATGTTCGATTCCTCGCGTTTTGTGCGTGTGTGTAGAGTGTCTGTGTGGCCTTGACTACTGATAGATGCTTTTCGTGTTGAGAGATGTGCGTCTAATCTATTTCTCAAAGTAAAAGATCGCTTCACAGATGACGTCTGTCAGTTCGTCAGGTGTCATACCAGGTCAGTGGTACCTACAGTCACAAATGTTCCGTGAAAAATTTATATATCATTCACTGCTACGTAATCATAAATTTTACTTTAATATTCAGTCTTCTCGGTGGAGCCGCGGCGTTGAAAGAAAAGTTCTTCTGTCTTCAACTGCGTCACTGGAACGCTGAAATGAAAATTTCTATACTACTTATTATCTGTGTTGTAGCAACAGAGTTTTTCGAGTTGCTTAGCAATATTTTGATGGGTATGACTTTTACATTATTCAGCCTGAAATGCTCTAAGATCTCGGTGTGCGTATAGCCCAATAATTTTGTTAGTTCTACGATGTTGTAACAGATACGCACCTGGGTGCGGTATGTTAACAATTATATAAGGTCCTTCATATAGCAGACGCCACTTAGCGTTGCGTCGTTTGAGTGCAACAGATTTATGATGAGTACGAAGTAGTACAAGCATTCCTACCTCGAATTTTTGTTTTCTTTTTATTATGTTTCTGTGATGTTTGTTTCGTATCTGTGCGTGATGTGTCAGCGTAGTCAATACTTCTTTTATTTTCTGTTCAGGTGTGATTTCCTTGTCTGACAACTTAGGTAATGGTTCTATCCACTGATCGTTCTGTTTGCAATTGAACATGATCTCGTTAGGTGTGTAATTTGTATCGTAAATATTTAAGTTATTGTGTACGTCTTCGAAAAGACTTAGGTAGGACACCCAATTAGTATGTTTTGATGAAATATAGGTCCTCATGAAACGGTTTAATTCTCGGAAAAGTCTCTCGGTCGCGTTACATTGTGGACTAAACCTCGAAATAAATATACTTTTAATGTTATTGTCCTTCAAGAAATTTCTCCATTTGTACCCAGAATAGTATGCTGCATTATCTGATAGAATTGCTTTAGGTTTTCCCACGTGCGTCAGGTAATCACTTGAGAATCTTCGTATTATAGCACTTGCAGTGGCGGATTTTAAAGCATAAAGTTTAACATGTTTAGAAAATATATCGTAAAAAGCTAAGATATATTTGACGCCTCCAGAGCTTGCTGGATGCGGTCCACTAATGTCAGTACACAGAATTTCCAGGGGTTTACTAGGTAAAATAGAATGTAAATCTGTTTTTGTGGATAAATTCTGAGGTTTTGATTTTTGACATATGACACATGTTTTTAGTTCCCTGTAAATTTTTCTTCTCATATTGCTAAAATAACAGTATGTACTGAGCTTTGCCAAACACTTTTTCGTCCCATAATGACCCCAAACTAAGTGTGTGTGCCAAATTAGATTACGTTCAGACTCTTTGGGAATGCATACACACCAGTTAGTAGCATTTGGATGTCGGCGGTAAAATAGCACATCATTGTGTAACTTGTAATACTTAGTCAAAGGATGATTGTGTTTTTCTACCAGTAATGTTATTATCTTATACCAGTGAGGATCAGATTTTTGTAATTCAGCCATGTTTCTGCACATATCAATATAATATTGGTGATACTGCTTGTCTTGCATTAAGAGAATCCTGTAGTCATTTATATTTTCTAAGTCACTGTTGGTATCATTCATACCTTGTGGAAGTCTAGACAAAGTGTCTGCAATGGTGTTGTCCTTACCTCTTATGTACTTAATTTCAAAAGAGTAGTTCTGAAGTGTAACTGCCCATCGTGATAGTCTAGGATGTACAAGTTTACAAGTTAACAAAAATGTCAGGGCCTGGTGATCGGTGTAAATTACCGTATGTTTTCCAAATAAATAATAATTGAATTTCTTGAATGCCCATACTATGGAAAGTGTTTCTAACTCAGTAGTGGAGTATGTACGCTCACATTCAGTTAGAGTGCGACTCGCAAACCCAATAATTCTTATCTGTTCCTCCTCTTTATTCTTTACAACTTGAAATAAGCAACAGCCCAAGCCAGTACGTGAAGCGTCACAAGTCATACAAAAATCTAAATTGAAATCTGGATGGCTCAATATGTTAGCATTCACTAAAGCATGTTTAATTGTATTAAAGTCATTCTGGCACTGTTCCGACCAGATCCAAACTTGATTCCTTCTGAGTAGATTTAGCAGATGTTTACTGTTCAAAAGTGGTTGTGGCAAAAAACGTCTGAAAAATGAACATAGCCCAAGGAATGATTTTAACTGCTTTTTAGTTCGAGGGCTAGGAAAGTTTCTGATAGCATCTAATTTACTGGGATCCGGACGTATGCCCTGTGAATTAATAATATGTCCTAAATACTTTATCTCACTGCAACCAAACTTTGATTTTCTAAGATTGGCTGTGACTCCAGCTTGTGCAAATTTTTCTAAAATTCTTTGAAGTGTGTCAACGTGTTCATTCCAGGATTGTGTAGCTATCAGTATATCATTTACATAGTGTGTGACTGTCTCAACTAAATCGTCGCCAAGCACGGTATCCAGGGCTGTAATGAATACCCCAGAGCTGACATTCAGTCCGAAGGGTAGAACACAAAACTGATAGGTTCGCCCCCCGAACATAAATGCAGTATATTTCCGAGAATCAGGAGTGATACCCACCTGCCAAAACGAATTAGCGAGATCTATTGTGGAAAAATATTTTGCATCTAGAAATTTCTGTAATTGGTCTTCTAAATTTTCAGGTTTTGTGTGAACCGGTAAAATTATTTCATTAATAGCTCGTGCGTCTAACACTAACCTAATGCCTCCATTTGATTTTTTGACAACAAGTAGAGGACTACAATAAGGTGAGGTGGATGGTTCAATGACCTTCCAGTCTAACATTTGTTTTAATTCTTGCCACATAGCAGGTCGTTGAGATAACGGTACGTTATATGTCTTATGGTAGAAGATCTTGTGAGGCTTAACTTCAATCTTGTACACATACGTGTTGATAACACCTAATCGTTTGGTAAAAACTTGTAAATATTTGGATAACACTTCCTGTAGTTTTATACGTTCATGTACACTGAGAGCTGTAGCTTCACTTATCTTATGATCAAGCAATGTTTTCAAGTCCATTAGCTCTGTGTCAGATGAGTGTGTTTGCATGTCTTGAATGTCTTTGTCAAGTACTAACTGAACCTTGTACCCTGTACAGTGTTTGTCATGCTTTAGAGTTCTCCTGTCCAAATCAATAATAATTACCCTGCTTTTATCATTTAAAATACATTTACCTTTGGAGAAGTCTATAATGCAGTCCTTCTCGCTCATAATATCTATTCCTAATATGCAATTAGTCACAAGGTTTTGTACAACCAGGAATGGCCATTGTACGGTTCCATTACCTATTTTAAGGTTTACAAAAACTTGCTTCGTAACCCTACATGACTTATTACCTAGTGCAGTAGTTATTTTACAGTTTTGGGCAGGAAACTCAGGCACAGGTTCCAATTCACACATCTTTTTATAAAAATTAAAAGATAAAACGCTCACAGCTGCACCTGTATCTAGGATAATAGTAGTTGGAATCCCACCTACTACACCAGTAGTGGATGCTAAAACAATTTCATTTGTGTTTAAACGACATTGTGTACTGTCTTGTAAAAGTTCATCTGATATATTGTTATTGTGGTTGTATCTTATAAATAAAACAGGTAGTTTTTGTTTAGAATTACTCGGCATATCATTATTCTGTTGTTCAAGTGTGGTGTCAAATAACTGATTAACATTGAAGCCGCCCCCCAAGGATTCTTCAGCCACGACCTGGGGCAAAGTAGTGACTGTTTCTAGTTTGTTGGATTAGCATTTGTACTAGGTACTGACACAGATTGAGGTTGTGCATCAGGTGTCATTTCTATTATATTCACATTCGGATATTGCCTATTATGATCTCCAAACTTTTGCGGTTGTTGTTGCTGTTGCGCATTATAACTTACCTGTCGGCCGTAAGGTATGCTCCAATTTTGACCTGGTGGCTGCTGTGGTAAAGCAGAGTTTGAATGAAAGTACTGATCGTTACGAGTCCAACCTTGATGCTGTCTTGGCTCGTAGTTATTATTATTTCTATTTCTGTTTGTGTTTTTGTTATTACCTTTGTATCCGTTGTTACCGTTGTAGTTATTACCGCGGTGCCTTTTGTATGGATTGCCGCATGAAATGTTATTACTGTTGTAACTATTGTTCGTATTGGAATACGCGTGTTGATTTTGATTTCCGTACTGAGACGGCATGTGAGTTTGCTGTTTTTGTTGTACCGCGTATCCAACTGTGGGCGCGCCAGAATTGTGTTGGCAAGCCTGC
Organism: Schistocerca serialis cubense; assembly: GCF_023864345.2. Lineage (NCBI taxonomy): Eukaryota > Metazoa > Arthropoda > Insecta > Orthoptera > Acrididae > Schistocerca > Schistocerca serialis. The sequence goes on along the minus strand of NC_064641.1, from coordinate 660,301,539 downwards.
ATGTTTTGCATACCACTAGTGTAAACATTGTGGCTGCTGTTTTGCCGCGCGAAGCGCTGATCTTCAAGTAACATGTCAACCGAATCTAAAGCTGTTAAAAAATAATCTGAATCGTCATCCGGGATATGTAGAAGTTTTTCCTTAATGTTGAAAGGCAATTTGGCCTTCAACGCTCGGAGTATATCACGTGTTGCGACTGGTTCGTCTAAAAAATGTCCCATGTTCAAGTATTTTTCAAAATATCTACGTAAGTTACCATTTTTACTGTTAAAAGTTTCAGGTTCTAAAATTTGTCTTCTGAGTCGCTCCTGGACGGATTGCGACCAGAATTTGTTCAGAAAAGCACGCTCAAACTCACTGTACGTGGTACATACGTCAGCTTGACTGTATGCCCAGACAGCTGCATCGCCTTGGATGTAACCGACAATATATGAAATCTTTTTCCGGTCACTCCAAGTGCGTGGAAATGCGTTACTAAAAGATTTGATAAAAATCACCGGATGAATGGTTCGTTTTTCTGGGATAAAAATCTGAAATTGCCTGTGTTTCATTAAGCTTTCTTCTTCCTTTGCATTATGATATGGATTTGTACCACTGTAATTACTGCAATGCTCAGCTGGCGAGTAATTACGATAATGTTGCTGTGGTTTACCATGATAATACCTTGTGTTTGTGTTTGCACGTTGTGGTATGTGTTGTTGTCGTGGTGTGTTTTGTTCTTGTGTGTATGTTGTGTGCGGTATGTGTGCGTCATACTCGAATGTATATTGATTTCTGAACTGTACATTTTGACTGATATTTTCGTTACGTTCAGACTGTGGTTGATCGGTGAATTGTCTCATGGGTGCAGTGACGGATTGTACTGCGTCACTAATCAGCTGTTTGTTATTAGTGATGTATTCCGCTACGGAGTCGTGCACAATTGTTGGTAAATTTTCACGTATGCATCTATCAAAATGTTTGTCTTTGTTCTCCACCCAATCATGAAATTCTTTATTAATATTTTGAGAATGAGCTGTGGCATCAGATTGTAAGATGTCAGTCAGGTGTTGTTTAACATCGTCAAATTTATTCTGCACGTCAGTAATTCGTTTTTCAAGGTTGTCGTGTACTGAAGGATATGTTTGAATTTGTTCAGTAAGAGCTTCACACGTGACATTAAGGTTTTTTAATTGTGTCTGTAAAAGTGCTACGTCATTTGTAGTCTTTTCTTGTCTCGTATTAAGCTTGGAAAATTTCGTACTGAGTTCAGTCATCTGTTTGGTCAGTGTGGCGGCTATAAGTTCCACACGCTTACATAAAGTGTCATTAGCTGTCTTGAGTGCTATGAGATCAGATTTGATTCCGTCATTTTGTGTCTTTAACTGTTCATTTTGCATCTGTAAGGTTGCCATGTTTTCGGCGTTTTGCTTCATTAGCATTTGTAACATGTCGGCAATGTTTACCGTTTGCAAGGTCTCTGCCCCCGCCGCGTCATTAGACGTGACGTCATGCATTAACATGGGCTCTGATTGAGACTTTGAAATTTTTGTGGTGGAAGGCCTATTGTCAAAATTTTCGTCAACACTCGCGTCAATGTTTGATGAATCGTCACTACCGGTTGCTGTCGTAAAGTCATTTTCTAACATTTGTCTCTCGTCCGAGTCGGATTGCGTCTGAATAGTACGTCTTTGCTGTTCCATTTTTGCGTATTGTTTTCTAGCCCTCTAACCGGAACATCTTTTACTCGGCGGTAAGATGGAACATCGGTCTGCTAGACCGCTAGGACATTTAAAGTGTATTTTTCTCTATTTTTATGACTTTTCCGCACTTCTACGTTGCTTCTCTCTCTCTTTAAGGTGTAATTAAACATAATAATAGGTTTTTGAACCATAATATTTGTTAAAATACCAGTAAATTCAAGTTTATTACTAGGAAAAACTTTAATTTGCAGTGTTTTGTTGTTTACACATTACTCCTTTAGAAATACTTTTTTTTTACATTATTATAGTTACAACACAAAGAAAATGAATACTAAAATGTAATGCAAAGAAAAAATTTAACTTTTATTTTTAATTGCACAAGTCTTGCACACTTTTCGTGAACACTCCAAGCACGTTGGTTCTTCGCAAGAAATACACTTGTAGGCAGTTTTCCTCTTTTTTTGATATGGACAAAATCGACAGGTTTTTCTTTTACCAAGTGTGTCCGTCGGACACTCATCAACTCGAACAACAAATTTATTCCGTTGGCTAACGATTTGCTTTTCTTTTGCTGCCTCTTCTTCTAAAGATGAAATAATACTTTGTAGCTCTTGAGGCAGATTGGAGATTGCCAGTCGGGATTTTACGAAATCGTAGACCAAATATAGAGAAACTCTTTTCAGGAAATCAAAACGTGATACGGTTTTCTTCTCTCCAAAAAGTCCATAAAGTATACTTGCGTTTGATCCAGCCATGGCCACCATGTGGTAAAAAATAGCCAACGGCCACCTTCTTGTTTTGCGATTAGTAGAATAAACACTGCACTTCATATCTAGCGTGTCTATTCCACTTTTTGTGGCGTTATAAAAAGATATGATTTCAGGTTTATCATTTGAAACGTCAGTGTAATTGGAATGATGCATTGACGAAAGAAGTAGGACTGCCTTATTCCTTTTTGGGACATAAGAAAGCAGAGTCATTTCTTTCGTAAAGCCATAAAGGCTGGACCCAATTTCACGATCGCTTCTTGCTTGAAATTCTGCTGGTATCTGGGGTCTGTTTCTTTTTAGTGTCCCAACTAATGTCAAATTGTGAGCTAGTAGCTCCTGGGCAAGTTCCACAGAACAAAACCAATTGTCGCAACTAATATTTCTGTTTGTGCCATACAGCCCTTTAGATAGGCGGATTACAGACTGCGTGGGAATGCTCTTTTTCTTTTCTGCTGTAGAAAGTGTGGCTCCATCACAGCCTTTGCCGGAGTAGATGTAGGCATTGTAAATATATGCATTGTGTGCATCTGCCAGACCCATGACCTTAATGCCATATTTAGCCGGTTTATTCGGCATATATATACGAAATTTAACCCTCCCTCTGAAAGGCACCAAAGTTTCATCAACTGTCAAATGCGCTCCAGGGCTATAAATTTGTTGGCAGTTCCAAATAAACTTATTAAATATGTCTGTAATGGCAGCAGCTGGGTCATATTTTTCCCTCTGTTCCCTCGTGCTCGAGTCATCGAATCTAAATGCCCTAAGCAATATTCCTAATCGCTTTTCTGTTATTATTGATCGAAAAATTGGCCTCCCCAAGACCGAAGTGGAAAACAGCGAGGTCATAGGCTCCCTCGCAGATTTGAATATGCTGCAAAGAACTGTGACTCCAATCACAGCGTTCACTTCCTGCACAGTAGTGTCTCTGTAAGCTACACTTTCTTTTAGTTCAATAACAGAACGAATTTTGGCCAACTTTTCATTAGTATGCTTTACAATCGTCTCAATCATGTCGTCAGTAAACAAAAGGCGCCACACTTCACCTGGGAGTGGGTTTTTCCCCACGGTAAGAGCAGGCCCTTGTATCTTTGATAGCCGTACCTTTATTATATTGGATGCTGCTGTTCGCGTCTTAGAGCGAACAGGAGTTGATGACCATGTGAAACACTTGTTTCTTCCGTAGTAAGAAACTGGAAGACGACTCTCATCTAGAGTGTCATCAGAACGCGTAGATGAGCTAGCAACATCAGCAGGCTTCTGTGGAGTGATTAGTCTGCTTCCACCAGAAGTTATGTCAGACTGTGGTTGCTCTCCAGTTTCTTCGCGAACTGCGGTATTTTCGACTTCAAATATTTCTCGAATAGTTTCATCATCGCGATCATCATCATTGGGAGAGTCATCGTCATTATCTGTTTCATTGCGAGGATCTTGGATAGTAAGGTCCTCATCTGGAATGCATGATTCATCTGAATCCACTTCCGAGTCTGATTCTTCAAGGTAATTTTGAGAGCGTGCAAGGGCTACAATTCTTTTCGACCGATTTGAAACATATTTCGGACCTTCCATTGTAAACCTGCAAGGAAAAAGGGAAAAATGAGTTTTAACGAAATTTAATGGGGATAATTCTATCGCTGTAATAAGTTTGCGCGGTAAATTGGAGAATGTGTGTGAAAAACGGAAAGAGGAAAAATTAAAACGTTAAATACGAGTTGTTACACTTTTTTCTCGTTCTTCTATGAACACAAAAGTATTAAGCATCGTGTGGTGGCAAAAATTTCAATCAAATAGATGAAATGTTGCTACACAGAAAACAGAAGAGTTCAAAGAGTGGAACATCGGTCATACAGACCGACAAATGCGTGATACTTTTAGGAACACCGGTCTGGGAGACCGGCAAAAATTTGACACTTTTAGGAACACCCGGTCTGTCAGACCGGGAGGGGAATGCATTTTTTCGGAACACGGTCTCACAGACCGACAATACGTAACAAAAATTCTACTTACTTGAAAACAATGCATGCGCCGACAATACGTTGTTGGCCAGCTGCGGTTCGGGACCCGACTGAAGATTACTGGGCTTCTCCCCACCCTCACGAACAATGCAGCGCCGTTAGCATTGTTAATGTCAACTATGGCGGTATCTCAGACCGATGTTCCGTTCAAAGGGCTAGTTATTACCATGCCACACGTGATATATGTTTCAAGAAAATATTTGACACTGATTTTAAAATAAAATACAGTTGAGTATGAATCGGTCGTAGCAACAATGGCTGTCTGTTAATTTAAAACTATAAACTGAATTTGAGATTATTGGTAATGGCTGCTGGCCATGTTACATGATATCGTACAGAAGTCGGCCATATTGTACACTCGTGTATTGGTATTGTCGCATACGTTATTGTTTAAGGAAAAATACTGAGAATGGAATTTATCACTGAAACTGTTATGCGGAAAAGAAACACTACAGAATTTTACTGAAAAGCTAATACACTGAATTATACGTCTGGTCAAGCCTGCTAATGCAAAGATGCTGCGTCTTACCTTATTTTGCTGGAAGCTTCTTTGCGTCTTCCCGCAAAATTTTATAATTGGCAAATATCTTCTGATTTTTTTATTTCTCATATAGTCAAGTCCAGGACCAGAAGGTTGATTTTTCACATGAAACAAAGAGAACAATGTAACAAATGACAAAATAACAAGTCCAACACGCAGTCGCCAATATAAAATAAATAAAATAAAATAAAATATTAATTATTTTTATCTGTATGATTGGCTCTCCTATGAGTCGTCAGGTTTTGATTATTCGGTATCAGACGCTTGACAATGGCTTTTTCGTAAAGGCAATGTTACTCGTAGTTGACCGTGAAATAAAACTGAAATAATCGGACTTCGTAATTAAATCGTTTCCAAAGACTGCTGCGGTAGGTGCGGACTCATAAACTAAATCTCAATATTACAATAATTTGCCAGCCATGCCAAAACGTCGTACAGAGGTGATTGTCTACTAAACAAAAAATTACACAGTTAGTTAAATCAGATATATTCAATGAATAAGCCTACAGTTCATAATCCTACTTACTTTTATAAATATAAATTCTTTACAGAATCGAGTGCCTAGTATGGTTGCAACTCGCAGTAATTTTCTATATCATGAAATATGGCGGTGTGCCAGACAATAAACTAAAATACGTGCTTCTCGCACCACTTCAACCAGGGCTCTCTTCCTTTTTTTTTAATCAAACATACGAGTAACGTAAATGTACTTTTGTTTTATCAGCGACACAGCGCTGCAGTTGTGTGCCATAGGCTTTATTTATTTGTCACTGATTATTTATTTAATTAATATCTCGCGTTTCCGAGGAAACTCACGCTCGGCATGCAAATGTGCCTTTATAAGGTTTTCACCCTTCCACCGTAAGAGTCCTTTAAAAAAAATTGCACTTTTGGTGGCAAATAATTTGAGTGTTGTACCATTTCCATCCCTCTTACGGGGTGCATAGTTTACGTGTTTTTGTGAGTTATTAAAAAAAATTTTTTTTGTTTAAATTTATCTGGTGTGTTGTGGATTTGCACCAGTGTACTCTTTCAGAGGTTGTTGTGAGCGGTCATGACTACGGCCGTGTTGAGAGGGGGCCGGCAAGCTTTTCAGCCCGAAGGCTTCTACTGTTAATATTGTTCTTCCTGCCTCTAAATAAAATTGTAACTTGATATTTCGAGGGTGCTTTTCTGCTTATAATTTTAAATCTGTTTTGAAAAAGCTTTTAGGAATAAAATTCACATTTGTTAAAAGTAACTTTATTTTCCATCAGTTACTTCCTGGCAACTACTTCCACGCTCACCTAGTTTGATTAAATGTGTTAATGTTCTTGATGAATCGCTAGTAAATAAAGTAAATTCTTTAAGAAAAGATTTTGAAAGTAAGTAAATTCAC